>NC_063336.1:69464638-69539186 GCF_021869965.1 Rhincodon typus | reverse complement strand
GTCATGATCAAGGGGGCGGTAGGAGGAGGTGTCGGAGAGTTGGCGTCCGGCCTCGGCGATGTAGAGGTCAGTGCGCCATACTACAACTGCACCTCCCTTGTCCGCGGGTTTTATGGTGAGGTTGGGATTGGAGCGGAGGGAGCGGAGGGCTGCACGTTCTGCGGGGGAGAGGTTGGAGTGGGTGAGAGGGGTGGAGAGGTTGAGGCGATTGATGTCTCGACGGCAGTTGGAGATGAAGAGGTCGAGGGAGGGTAGGAGGCCTTGGGGTGGTGTCCAGGAGGAGGGGGTGTGTTGGAAGCGGGAGAAGGGGTCAGTAGAGGGAGGGTTAGGTTCACGGTTAAAGAAGTAAGCGTGGAGGCGGAGGCGGCGGAAAAACTGCTCTATGTCCAAGCGTGAGCGGTATTCGTTGATCTGTGGGTGGAGGGGGACAAAGGTGAGCCCTTTACTGAGGACTGACCGTTCGTCCTCAGTAAGGGGTAGCTCTGGGGGGATGGTGAAGACTCGGCAGGGCTGGGTGCTGCTGGCTCCTCTGGAGCTGCTGGCTGTGGAGGTGGTGGGCGGAGCTACGTCGGCGTCGGCTGTGGGCGGAGCTGTGTCGGCGTCGGCTGTGGGCGGAGCTGCGTCGGCGTCGGCTGTGGGCGGAGCGTCGTCGGCGGTGGGCGGAGTTGTGCCGGTGTCGGCGGTGGGCGGAGTTGCGCCGGCGGTGGGTGGAGTTGCGTCCGCGTCGGTGATGGGCGGACCGGCGTCGGAGGTAGGAGGAGCGGGGTAGGCGGCGGCAGTAGCGGTGAGGGTGGTCGCGACTTCAGTGTCGGTGGCAACGGCAGCGATGGTGCTTCCTGTCCCGGAAGTGGGGCAACCGGCGGTGGCGGATGTGACGTCATCTGTGGGTTCTCCGATAGTGGCCTCATGGCCAATGGCGGCGGGCCTGTTGTGGGGAAGGTCCTGGGTACGGCTGGGGATTTGGGGGGTGGAGGAAGCCCGTTTTGGGTGGTAGGCACCAGTAAGTTTACTGTACTTACGGTTTTTAGTGTCCAATAAAGCTGAGTAGAATTGGGAGTTCAGGTTGTGGATCCTACGTAGAATAAAAAACAGGAGAGGTCCTTTGCAGGTCTGGGAGAGGGAGGCTCTGAGCTGGGGTAGGCTTGATTGTAGTGTCTGGAGATGCCGGCGCATTGCTGCAAGTGTGTGTTTCAGGAGTCGCAGGGAGAAACGCTTCTGCAGGATCTCAACCCCATGAGTGTAGATATTATCACGGTTGGGGCCAAATTGGGAAGGCTTGAATGTGGATTGTAGTCCATTGGGGATGATCTGGTTCCGTAGGCAGGTGCTAAGGAAGGTGATGTGGCTGTAGTACCTGGTTTGCTTCAGGACATGGTCGAGCAGTTTCAGGGCCGAAGAGATTACGAGAGAGTTGCAGTGGGAGAGAGATCCCTTGAGGTTTGTCCGGAGGGAGGAGGGTAATTTCTTCAGGTTAGGCATCCTTAGGTTGCAGGAACAGCAACTCATATTCCGCTTGGGAACCCTGCAGCCCAATGGTATCAATGTGGATTTCACAAGTTTCAAAATCTCCCCTCCCCCCACCGCATCCCAAAACCAGTCCAACTCGTCCCTGCCTCCCTAACCTGTTCTTCCTCCACCTATCCCCTCCTCCCACCTCAAGCCGCACCTCCATCTCCTACCGACCAACCTCATCCCGCCCCCTTGACCTGTCCGTCCTCCCTGGACTGACCTATCCCCTTCCTAACTCCCTACCTGCACTCACCTTTCCTGGCCCCATCCCCGCCTCTTCGACCTGTTTGTTTCCTCTCCACCTATCCTCTCCTCTATCCCTCTTCAATCCGCCTCCCACTCTCTCCCTATTTATTTCAAAACCCCCTTCCCCTCCCCCTTTTCTGATGAAGGGTCTAGGCCCGAAACGTCAGCCTCTCTGCTCCTATGATGCTGCTTGGCCTGCTGTGTTCATCCAGCCCTGCACCTTGTTGTCTCTTATCATCAATTAGCCACCATAAAGAACACCTCTTATCCCTCTAAAAGCTTTGTCTGTCTTTTGTCCAGTCATTTGACTTTCTGTAAACTGCAGGCAAACTATAGCACACATTAATCTGTTGAAATCATTGTCAAGAATTACAGAGTACAAGTTCTTTTTGATATAGTGAATGTCCAAACAATTTAATCTCTTCTAGTTTTTCACGAAGTCCATAAATATAAACATATATTCCAAATAGTAAGAAGAGCTGAACACAGCGGGAATGAAATAGATATTTTTTAAAAATCCCCCAAGTTGATGTTGACAGTGTAGAGTTCAAAATTTGTTTACAATTTAATATATGTTAATTTGGAGTATGATTCAAGGAATCTCTGTTCTCATCTCTAATTTCGTATTTTGGTCCAATTAGTTTTCTTCTTCTGGCATTACGGCAAACTTCATCAACATGTTTCAAAGTTGCTTTTGATTCGAAGTTCTCTGATTTCTGGTCTCAGCACTGAAATATTATACCATGGAGTCTGCATGGCAGCCAGCAGGGGGAAATATTATGACTCCATTCATTACATCTATGTGTTCTATGTTTTCTTTACCCGTTTCTAATAATATTTATACCTTCAAATGTTGTGAAAAGCTGTGTGGTGGCATAAACATGAGGCATAAATGTGAAAGAATATATCATGATAATGTCATATACCTGGCACTGAAAGGTTCATTGGCATGAAATACAAATATGGAATCACAAGGTCATACAGCACAGAAGAGGACCTTTGGCCCATTGAGCCTATGTTGACCTCTCTACACTAATCCCACGTGGCAGTGCTTGACCCATAGACTTGAATGTTATGACATCTCAGGAGCTCATCCATGTAATATTAAAGGTGGAACTAAAGCATTCAAAAATTGGTGGTATAGTGGACAGCCAAGAAGTTTACTTCAGAGTATATTGGGACATTGATTAGATGGGCCATGGACCGAGGTGTGGCAGATGGAGTTTAATTTAGATAAATGTGAGGTGCTGCATTTTGGAAAGGCAAATCAGTACAGGACTTATACACTTAATAGTATGGTCCTGGAGACTGTTGCTGAACAAAGAGAACTTGGAGTGCAGGTTCATACTTTCTTGGAAGTAGAGTCGCAGTTAGGTAGGGTAGTGAAGAAGGCATTTGGTATGGTTTCCTTTATAGGTCAGTGCATTGAGTATAGGAGTTGGGAAGTCAGGTTGTAACTGTACAGAATATTGGTTAGGCCACTTTTAGAATACTGCATGCAATTCTGGTCTACCTGCTGAAGGAAGAATGTTGTGAAACTTGAAACAGCTCAGATTTACAAGGATGTTGCCGCGGTTAGACAATTTGAGCTATAGGGAAAGGCTGAATAGGCTGGTGCTATTTTCCCCTGGAGCATTGGAGGCTTAGGAGTGACCTTATAGAGGTTTATAAAATCATGAGGGGCATGGATAGGGTGACTAGCAAAAGTCTTTTCCTGAGGGTAGGGGAGTCCAAAACTAGAGGGCATAGGTTTAAGGTGAGAGGGGAAAGATTTAACAGGGACCTAAGGGACAACTTTTTCGCACAGAGGGTAGTGCGTGTATGGAATGAGGTGCCAGAAAAGTGGTGGAGGCTGGTACAGTTAAAACATTTAAAAGGCATCTGGATGGGTATATGAATAGGAAGGTTTAGAGGGATATGGGCCAAATACTGGCAAATGGAACTAGATTAATTTAGGGTATCTGGTAAACATGAACGAGTTGGACTGAAAAGTCTGCTTCCATGCTGTGCAGATCTGTGACTCTATGACTCTATATTTTAAACTGAAACATGTATTCAGGTACTTTTTAATTTATTAAATATATTCTTAGCTGACTATTTGTAGTTTGTAGTTCCCTGAATAACAATGATGTAAAAAATAAAAAGAGCTTCGAATTCTGGAAATCAGAAACAAAAACAGAAATTACTGGAAAAGGACAGCAGATCTGATAGTATCTGTGGAGGGATATCTGAATTAATGTTTCGGCTAGCAGTGACTCTTCTTCAAAAGTGCTGGTAGCTCGGAAAAAAGCTGTTATTTTATGCAGAAAATAGGGTGTTTGGGTGGGGGGAGAAGGGTGGGATGGTTAAGGAGTAAATGATAGGTGGAGATAGAGCCCAAACAGAAGGAAGAACAGTTGGACAAAGGAGTGGATAATGGTCGGCCTAGGGAAAATGAATAGCTGCTAATAGGGACAATTAGTGACCAGCAATGGATTGTGTGTAATAGCAGATCATGTTATAACAAGGTCTGGTGTGTTGTGGTTGGGATAAGACACCTCCTCCCATGTCCTTATCCAAAACACTTTGGCAGCTATTCATTCTTCTCGACTGACTGTTATCGACTCCTTTGCCTGTCCAAATGTCCTGCCTCTTTAGGCTTTATCTCCAACAATGATGAAGTATTTGTCAGAGATTTCTTTGCATCCAACTGGCAAATCCATGAATTGGTAATGGAGTCATGCCACAGAATAACCGATAACTAGAGTTCTGGATGATTACTTCTTCAATATAAAGAGTTATCCAAGTAGATTGCTATCAGACATAGGTAAGTATGTGACATTAAGAAATCATTGTCAGTGATTAATTGAAGTCATTTTCTGATCCCAGATTTCTCTCAGGTTGTGTTGTTTATCACTTACATTTATAGGGCACTTATTTACTGCACTGAATGTGATTAGCTTAGTTTTTCATTGTTGAATATCTAGAGCCAGCCTTAATCATTGCATCAATGATTGCTATTGCTTCCCTCCAGAGATCTCCATTTCTCACTACAGTCTTCCCTTATGACATAGTTCTATGGGTTTTGTTCACTTCGTTTAACACAAGCCCAAGCAGGCAACAATAATTTATTTAGTTAAGATTAGGAGCTGCTTTGGTATGGGGAGAAATATTTCATTTTATTAACTTACATGGTGGCATTGCATAATTAAGTCTCAGTATACTGTATTAACTTTAGCTAGTCGCATAGATTAACTATTTACACAATATCAATAAGGTCAATGTCATATCTAGGAATGGGATGTCACAATATGTGACTATCTCAGACAGGAGCACTCCAAAATACCAGAGATCTGACTTGAAGGTAAAAATATTGTCACTGAACACTTCTGGTGCTGTTCATTTTCTAGCAACTTTAATATCTAAAAAAAATTAAAAGTATTATATTCAGAATAGGTGAATGAGAATTGTAACATACTTCTGATTATAGTTAGATGTAAAAATCAGTGATATGTTACTATTTGTCTTACACATTACTTGTATTCAGAATTCTACAAACAAAAATTATTGGAGCTTGGTGTAAAGATTTGAAGTCACATGGAAAAAATGGAAATGATAGTGTGGAGAGACAGTCAGACAAGGAGGAATTGGACAATATTGGAAATGTTGGGTCCCCAGTCTGAAGTGTCATGTCGAGAATTCACAAGAACAAACACAGAGAATGCTGGAGAAACTCAGCAGGCCTAGCTGCATCTATGGAGAGGAAAACAGAGTTTATGTTGCAGGTTCAAAGAGACATAGGAGTGAAGATGTATAGTTCCTTGAAAGTGGAGCCACAGGTTGACAGTGTGGTGAAGAAGGAATTTGGCATGCTTGCCTTCATTGTTCAGAACACTGAGTATAGGAATTGGGTTGCTATATTGTGGCTGTACAGGACATTGGTGAGACCATGATAGAATACTGCATAGAATTCTGGTCGCCCTTCTATGGGAAGGATATTATTAAAGTTGAAGCAGTATGGAAAAGATTTACAAGAATGTTTCCGGGACTGGAGGGTTTGAGTTATAAGGAAAGGCTGAATAGGCTGGTGCTATTTTCCCCAGTGGCATCAGAGGCTTAGGAGTGACCTTATAGAGGTTTATAAAATCAAGAGGGGCACGGATAGGGTGAATAGCCAAGGTCTTTTTCCGAGGGTGGGGGAATCCAAAACTAGAAGGCATAGGTTTAAAGGTGAGAGGGGAAAGATTTTAAAAAGACCTGAGGGGTAACTTTTTCACTCAGAGGGTGGTGCGTGCATGGAATGAGCTGCCAGAGAAAATGGTGGAAGCTGGTACAATTACAACATTTGAAATGTATTTGGATGGTTAGATTAATAGAAAGGGTTTAGAGGGATATGGGCGAAGTGCTAGCAAATGGGACTAGATTAAGTTAGTATATCTGGTCAGCATGAAGGAGTTGGACCAAAGGGCACAGATGTTGTAGAGGCCAGTGCATAAGACAAAGGCCTTGTCAATGGTCATTAAAAAAATGAGGTGAAAATGTATGTAAATTAATATGTGATGTGGAGAGAATAGGTTCTCTCCACTGAGAGAAAAGTAAACAAGATACAAACAAGGCAAGGCAAGGCAATGGTTGGGATGGCGTTGGGGACTGAATGTATGAAAAATAAAGAACAGATACCAGTTACACAATCTGGTTCTCTGTTCCCGTTGCCCCTCCTGCACCTCAGTCAAAAGTGTATAAAACACATTTTCCATCATCTTTCAATTCTGAAGAAGAGTCATACTAAATTCAAAATATTTACTGTTGTCTCTCCACAGATGCTGTCGGACTGGCTGCTTTTCTCCAACATTCTCTGTCCTTGTTTCAGATTTACAGTACCTGCTATATTTAGCTTTTACTTGAGAATTCATGTTGTTGGAATGGCAGAACCATAATTATTACCTTCATTGGGATCACCCCCCTTTAACTAATTCCACTTGTTTACATTTCTTCTCCTACTCATGAAGGGCTTGTATTTGGAATTGAGGAATTTTCACTTTGATTTACTTTGCTCACTACTTAAATAATAAATGTGAACAAAATCAGTGAAATTGCTTAAAATCTGGGGTCTTAATATACACATCCTAGATTAAAGACTTATTTATGGCACATTTAGTTATTTTCTTCAGAATTTATTTTTGTGCGTTCACTATTTCACTATTTCTCAGCATACATTACAAAATTCACAGGTGTTCTGTGTGCAATCTACCATTTTCGCTGGCTATCTGTGAGACACTCCACAAAATGGCTTTGCAAATTCTAGCCTATTGTAAAAAATCATCAGATTACACATAATGGCATGATTACCCAGAATTGAGGATAAAGTGATGAGGTAAAGATGTCAATAGGTCAATAGTTTGCTGTTTGTCCTTAGAAACATCTAGTTGCTTTGCACGCCATACTTAGCCACAGCAAACAATGATTTTCAGAGGAATCAATTATCATCATGATTGTTGTTGGCTCTATGTTCGTGATTCAAAAATAAAAATCTGGATAACTTGGAAACATGCAGAGGCTAAGGGCAAATTTTCCTCTTTTGTTTCAAATGGATGAAAAATTTATTATGATCATGCCTACTCATTTTTCTCTGTGGCTAAATGATTAATGGCCACATATAAATTGGAAATTTTGCTCCAAGTACTGGTTGGTCACAAATTTCATTCAATGTTATTTGTATTTTCAGTACCACATGACGACCTGTGATGACATTCTCAAGTTGTCATGCAAGGCCAAAGTCAGCAATCTTATAGACAGGAAGGACTGCAGATGCTAGAAGCTAGCGTCAAACCCTTTTGTCAGTCTTGACGAAAGGTTTCGGCCTGAAGTGTTGACTTTCCTGCTTCTCGGATGCTGTCTGAGCGGCTGTGCTTTTCCAGATCCACATTTATTGGCTTCAGCAATCTTATAGGATGACTTTTTGTTTTCAGTTCACAGATCCCAGTGAATGTAACATTCCTCTTCATGCAAAGCCATTTCCTCTGCAATCTGAAACATTACAAATATTGCAGTGGGACCATTAATTTCACGTATTTTGAATAATAGACCTTTTATACAATGCATTCTATAGTAGATTGCAACAAAACACTCCTTCCTATGAATCCAGATGAAAATCAATCCTCGAGACTTTAAATGCAACTGAGAGATGGACAGATAGAGAATATACAAACACAATGATTTTTGAATATCCCAGTCATCTAATTTGATATGCCACAATCTCTTTAAAAAACTAAATTGCGTACAAGAACCTATGGTAAGACTTCCAGGTTTGAATTGAATAGCCAAAAATCTGTTCTATTCTAACTGGAACAAAATGCCAAAAGCAATAATGCAGATTAAAAAATGATTCCAAATCATATACACAAAGTTATAGCTTAATTCGAACATTCAGGTTTGACATGAGGTAATTATGAATTAACAGCTAAACTGCAGTTCAACACTCCATAGACTCTATTTTAAATGGCTGATGTTGTGAGGTCAAGATCCCACCTAGACATTAGTGACAACATGGATCACAAAACCTTATTAAAATTCCGTCTTCTGCGAGGGATCCAAATGCTTCACCTTTGAAGATCTAGATTTGGAACATCCTAAAAGCCTCTCCAGCTTGCACTGCTTTAACAATTGCTCCTGACTTCAATCTCTGTAACAAAGACAAAAATCCCCAGGATTCCTGAGACTACTCCCAAATATCTAATCACCAGCACAATATCAGCTTTTGTCAAACAGTTTCATTGAGCTGATACACAATTTCTCCAAACTACAAAGAACAAGTAATAATACAGCATAGGAACAGGTCCTTTGCCCCTGTGCCGACACATTTTGCCCTTCCATACTAAAACAGTCTTCACTTACAGGATCTGTATCCTGTTATTTCCTTCTTATTCATGTATTCATCCAGGTGTTTCTTGGATGCTGCTATTGTATCTGCTTTTACCACCTCCTTTGGCAGCGTGTTCCAGGCACTTACCACCCTTTGTGTGGAAAAACACACCTCACACATCTCTTTTAAACTTCCCCTCCCACATCTTGAACCTGTGTTCCCTAGCAATTGACCATCCACCCTGGGAAAAAGCTTCATACTTTCCACTCCATCCATGCCATTCATAATCTTATAAACTTCTATCAGGTCACCCCTTAACCCCTGTGCACCAGTGAAAACAAACCCAGTCCATGCATTTCTGAAGAAGGGTCTCGACCCGAAACGTCAACTTTCTTGCTCCTCTGATGCTGCTTGGCCTGCCGTGTTCATCCAGCACTACACCTTGTTATCCCAATCCATCCAACCTCGCCTCATAGCTAAAATCTCCCAGATCAGACAACATCCTGGTAAACCTTTTCTGTGCCCTCTCCAGAGCATCCACAACTTTCTGGTAGTATGGTGACCAGAATTGTACCTAACTCTAGTCTTTTTCAGCTGCAAATATTTCTTGAGGACTTCCATCACCCCATTCTTAGTTACACTGCACTGAAAATAACCAGAATTACTGTTAGCCCTAACCGTTTGATGCAGCTTTGAACCACCACTTGCTGGGACTTCTCTTGAAACCTAACCTTCTGGAGTCTTAACAGCAGCTTTTCTGCTGCCTAGTCACTTAGCTTTAACATCTCGGCTCTAGATTGTAAATAGATTCCCCAACAAACACACATTTAAATTGAAACCCAGGGAACCTTCTTCAGCTCCTTCCAATTCCATGACAATGGGACTCATTTTGAGCTATCCTTAGCCCGATTTCTGGTTAAATATCCATTGTTTACTACTTATTCTTTGATCTGATGAAGTAAGTGGGTTTCACAACATCTTTCAGCATTCACATGAATGCTTTTAACTAACTTAGCAGAACAGGTGTTGCTAGGCCTGTTGAATTTCTTAAACAATATCTGTTTTTGTCTGTGTTTGTAGTTTCAATATCTCTGGGCTGTCATTACTGCAAGCCATGTAGGCACCACATCCCCTTCTAGGTAAGCCCACCTGCTATTTCTGATTTAATCATTCTAGCTGTCAATCTGACATCAACCTTTCAACAGTAATAACCTGCATTTTAGAAAAAACAAAAAAAAATACATGAGCCTGAAGATATTTTCACAGTACATTCTCTTCCAAATAGGCTAAAGCTTTATGATTATATGTAAATCAGAATGTGAATCTAGTCATAGGATCCCACAGCAATGTTCAACTTGCTGCATGCCCATTGGCACTAAGCATTAAGCAACTTAACATGGTCCTTAAAGAGAATTGTCTCAGAAAATGGAGTCACAAGCATCTTTAGAGATTTTTGTTAGGTCCAGGATGATCTTGAGTGTTTCTACCCACTGTCGGACTGCCCCACCCCGGCAAACTTTTGTCCCACTTTTGGGTCATAACTTCTGGTTCAGCTCATGTTCAGAACTGCTTGACGCCTGGACTCTCCCAGTATCACATTTCTCTCGTGCGTTTCTTGAGCACTAGCACCCCACATAAAAATATATGAATGAGACTAGACTATTAAAATTGTCAGGCTGCTGCCTGAAACCCTGAATTTGGCAGGGATTGGAGGGGGGTGGGGGAGAGGAGACTGCACTGGACATTCAGCTGATGTTTGTTAAAAATTGCCTCCATGAAATTCATCCTGAAGTAGTAATTGATGAATCTAGATAGTGGACTCTGTTCTTGGTTACATATGTATATTGATTGAAAACATTGATGCTCCAGGTGTTGCTTTATAAGAGCATCAATAGCTGAATTGTTCCTTTGTTGCTGGTTCTGACAATCTGACCTCTAACGTTTGTCTTATTCTCCTTCAACATTTTCTATAACATAATACTTCCTGATTTCTATGAGTTAGGACAATTGTTGCTGGAGCACACTGCGACTGTCAGGGAAATTTAATAAACTGCCCGCGTGATGGTGCTAGGCAGAAGACTAAATTCTTTTCATCTAAATATTTTGGGTCATCCGCAAACCTTCAGCAAAAACAATCATTCAGCTGACTGGTGGGATGGACGTGGGGAAGGGAGTGAGTGGAGAGAGGAGAGGCTTGTTAACTAATGGCGGTTGCTCTTGGACTCGGTGATACCGAGCCACAGGCCAGACACTGAAGAAACTGGACTGGGAAAGGTTGATGTTGAGTTGGGTGGAAAGGCAGTCTGTGGAGGCAGTGTGGGCATGAGGTGCAAAAGGGGTAAGAATTGGCCAGTAGCAGACAATAAGCAATTTATAGGATTAGGAGCTAAGAATCATTGCACCAGAACTTTTGGGCCAATTTTTTTAAGCAGCATCCTGTAATCTCTTTAAGTGCTGCTGGTCAGGGCAATCAGCAGCTGGTATCAGTAGGTCACAGGCAGGGATCCTCAACTGCAAGGGAATGTCTGTCTTCTGTTTTAGCCGGAAGTTGAAAATTGTCACCCTTTACACCAGTAATTTGTTAAATATCCCCTATTGTTTTGTGCAAAACAATTCTGCAACTTAACCATCTCTTGTACAAAACAATTCTGCAATTTAACCATCTCCTGTTCTCTAATGAAGTAATCGAGATCACTTTCCCACTGCAGTGAATAGGGCTGTTGTGTTCACTCCCGCTGTGCACCTCTCAACTATTAGCTCAAACTTACCCACACTGTTCTTCTGTAAGACCTTTTAGTCTTTTGGATACAAGATACCTGCTTAGCTGAGTGTTTCAGTTTTTGATTTTTTTTGGCATTGCAGTATTTTGGGATTGTTGATTTGTTCGGCGACCTGGTAGGTTGGTTTGCAGACATTTCGTTACCATATTAGGTAACATCATCAGTGTGCCTCCGATGAAGCGTTGTTGGTCTGTTCTGTTTGTTATTTATGTGGTCCAGTCTGATGTGATGGTTGGCCTCATTTCTGGTTCTTCTTCGTAGTGGTTGGTCTATTTCCGCATGTTTGTTGATGGATTTCCTGTTTGAGTACCAGGCCTCTAGGAATTCCTGTGCATGTCTTTGCAGTATTTCACTCTTTGTTCAAGATGTGAGGACTGCATTTAGCCAATTCAATAATTCTAAATTCTTCCAAACATTTGTACTTTTACATTAGTTAGATGTCAGTTTGCTGGTAAGTGATTTCCATCTCTTTTCTGCACATAATAGGCATACATTACTTATCAAGAAATTCTCTTCCTTTCTAATGTATCTGCCTGCATTGGTACTATGTTTAAGTGTCGCATCATAATAAAATCCCTCTATCAGGAACAAAGAAATATTTATAAAAATATAAATGCTATTGAGCAAAGGAAAATCCAGGCTTCTTCTGTTAGAATGGACTGTGAAAAAAATCAGGAGATTTCATATTATGATAGAATCCCTACTGTACAGAAAGAAGACATTCAGCCTACTAAGTCTGCACCAACCCTCTGAAGATCATCCCATCCAGACTTAGCCCTCTAACCCCACATTTACTATGGCTAAACCACCTAGCCCGCGCATCCCTGTACATTACAGGGCAATTTGACAAGGCCAATACACCTAACTTGCACATCTCCGGACTGTGGGAGGAAACCAAAGTCCATGGCGGAAACCCACGCAGAGATTGTGTCCTGTGGACTTTGCACAATCACCAAAGGAATTGAGTTCGGGTGTCCTGGTACTGTGAGACAGCAGTGCTAACCACTGAGCCATTGTGCCTTCTTGGTGGCGAAATAGGCACTATCTGAAATTGTAAATAAAACAAATCAGTGCTAAGTGGAAAGCTGTGGGTGGAAGGTCATGGGAGGAGCAAAATCTGGGGAAATCACACTAACTACCACCCCATCCTCCTATTCACTAGCACCCACTCACAGTCACACTCCCACTGTGCTGAATATCAACAATTGGCATGCTCTGCAATCAGCTTTCTGCACATATTTTCAACAATTGAGCCTTAGTTCTCTTGTATGTCTTAGTCACCATATTTATCCATTATTTCCTTTGTAACAGCATCTGAAATTCACAGATTAACAGTATAATAATTTGGTGAGATTCTAATTCTGGTACAAATGGTGACTAATCATTATCTGCCAGCATTTACTATGTGAAAAGACTATCCCTTCTCAAAAATATTCTACCCAGACTCTGGATGGGATATGAATGAATTTCTGACTACCAAACCTACACCTACTGCCACTGCCAGTCTGTCATCTTCAGATATTTTAAGACCAATTTTAACTCGGGATGCAAGAGTAGAGTGGAGCTAGCTGTGCTTACTTAACCATGTTATAGATCACATAAGGAACATTCTCTCTTCATTGGCTAGTAGTGTGCTGAAATCAGTCCTTCCTAATTATTTGTTATACAAGAGGATTAGATGCCTCAACTCAGGAATATCACAGGTAGTTAAAATGCAGAGATACTTAACTGGACATTGGAGGAAATAAGAAACAACAACCACAATCGTATATGCCAGGTATGATTCCAACCAGCAGAGCTTGCTCCCTGATAACCACTGACTTCATTTTTGTGAGGGCTGTTTGATGCCACACTCAGTCAAAAGCAACCTTAATGTCAAGAACTGTTAATCTTACCTCATCTCTGGAATTCAGTTCTTTTGTCCATGTCTGAACTAAGCTTTAAATGAGGTCAGGAGCTGTGTGGCCCAGGCAGAACACAAACTGAGCATCACTGAGCAGGTTATTGATAGCACTGTTGATGACGCCTTCCATCACTTTCCTAATAATCGAGAGTAGACTGATGAGGCAGTAATTGGCCGAGTTGGATTTGTTGTGTTTTTTATGTACTAGACATACCTGGGAAATTTCCCACATTGTCAGGTAGACACCAGTGTTGTAACTGTACTGGAAGACCTTGGCTAAGGGAGCAGCAAGTTCTGGAGCACAAGTCCTCAGTACTTTTGCTAGAATGTTGTCAATGCCCTTGCCTTTGCAGTATTCAATGCCTCCAACCATTTCTTGATATAGGTGGAAAAATCAAATTGGCTGAAGACTGAGGATTGAAAGCTAGTGCAACTCCGATGGATTTAAACTAGTAAAGCAGGGGAGTGAGAACCAAAGCAACAGATCTGAAAGTGAGCAGAAGGTAGAGGTTAATAAAATAAACAGGCAGGATAAGTCTAATGACCATAGTGAGGGAAAGAATCATAAAAAAATCAAAACAGGAGTTGAAAGTTGGAGTAATTAATAAAGGTGAGTCTCGGTATTACCAGGGATTAATGAATAAGAATGGAGACTGTGGAAAGTGTAGTGCACATGAAAATATTAAAAGAAAGACAAACCAGTAAAACTTATTTAAAAACCTTGTACCTAAATGCATTTGGAATAAAGTTGATGAGTTGACACTCTGGTGTGATTACCGAAATGTGGTTACAAAAAGATCAGGACTGGCAGTTAAATGTCCAAGGATGCTCAGTATTCTGAAAGGATAGACAAAAAGGAGCAGGAGGCGGAGTTGCTTTATTGGTTAAGGATGACATCAAGGCCATATTAAGAAATGATGTTGGCACTAGGGACCAAAATGTTGAATCTGTCTGAGTGGAAATAAAAAGCAAGGGAAGAAACCCCTTGTTAGGAGTAATTAACAGGCCTCCAAACAGTATTTCCAAAACAGTGCATAATATAAACCAGGAAATAATAAGGGTTTGTGAGAAGGGCACAATGTTAATTATGGGTGATTCGAACATGCGTATTCATTGGATTAATCAACTTGGCGAAGGTACCCTTGAAGAAAGCTTCTTTGAGTGTATGAGGGATTGCTTCTTAGAGCAACATGTCATGGAGCCAATCAGAAAACTGGCTACTTTAGATTTGGTACTATGTAATAAGGAAGGATTGATAAATGGACATGTAGTTAAGGATCTTCTTGGAAGGAGTGACCACACCATGCTAGAGTTTCAAATTCAGATTGAAAGAGTGAAGGTTGAGTTGCATGCAAGAGTTTTAGTGTTAATCAAAGGCAATTTTACAGCCCTGAGGAAGGAGTTGACCCAAGTGGATTGGGGAAGTATAAAGGGCAGGACTGCTGAAGACAGTGGCAATTGCTTAGGGAGATACCGGAATACCTCTCCATTAAAATATATGCCTGAGAGGAAGAGGAATTGTAAAAAGGTAAAAAATCATCCATGGCTTAGCAAGGTAGTCAAGGAGAACATAAAGGCAATGACTAGTGCATATCATACTGCAAAAGTTAGTGGGAGTATTGGGAGAGCTTCAAATGTTTGCAAAGGGTTACTCAAAATGAAATCAGAAGAGCTAAGATGAGCTATGAAAAGAAACTAGCAGAAAACATAAGCACTGATACCAAAAGCTTCTATAAGTATATGAAAAGGAGGAGAAGAGGATGAACTGGTAAGGTAATAATTGGAAACACAGAAATGGCAGAGGCACTAAACCAATATTTTGTCTCAGTTTTCACAATGGAAGATAATAATTTCTTCCCATAAACTGCAGTTACTGCAGAGAAACTTGGTGAAATTACTACAACGGAGAAGAAATTAAGTCAACTGATGGGATTAAATGCAAATAAGTCCCTGGGGCCTGATGGCCTGCACCTGAGAGAATTAAAGGAGGTGACAGCAGAGATAGTGGATGTATCAATTATGATCTTCCAAAATTCCCTAGACACTTGTGGATTGGAAACATACTAATATTACATCCTTGTTCAAAAAGGAGATAGGCAAACAGTGGGAAACGATAGGCCAGTCAGTTTGACTTCTGCAGTGGGGAAGTTGCCGGAGTCAATCATAAAGTCTTTGAGAATTTAACCAGCAAGGTCCATAATGGGGGTTGGTTGTATGTGGTATATTTAGGCTTCCAGAAGGCATTTGACAAGGTGCCCCATAAAAAATTGATTCAGAAGGTGAGATCCCATGGGGTTAAAGGTAGAGTATTGGCTTGGATAGAGTGTTGGCTGACTGATAGAAAGCAGAGGTTCAGAGTAAGTGGGTCCTTCTCTGGAAGGTGAACTGTAACTAATGGGGTGCTGCAGGGTACAGTGCTTAGGTCTCAACAATTTTACAACTTTATAAATGATCTCTAAGCAAGGACAGAGTGAAACATAGCAAAGTTTGTGGATTATACTAAAAAAAGGAGGGAAAGCAGGCAGTGATGAGGAGATAAAGTGTTTACAGATGGATATTGATAGGCTAGTACAATGGGCCAGAAGCTGGCAGATGGAGTTTAGTGTAGATAAATGCAAGATTGTCCATTTTGGCTGGAAAAACAAAAGGGCAAATTACTGTGTAAATGAGAAGCAGATTCAAAGTGTGCCAGTACAGAGGGATCTGGGCATCTTTGTCCATGAATCATGGAAAGTGACTATGCAGGTGCAGCTGTTATAGAGTGGAGGTTGACCCCCACTCTGAGAACTAAAACCGAAATACCTAAAGAAGAGCACCTTGCCCTATAATCTGTTAAAAAGGAGCATGAAAAATGGTGTAACCTGCCTTTCAGCAACTTCTAATAGTTAAATAAAACAAATCCCTGACACTCACTTTTCAGTCAACAAGTAACAATTTATTTATCTAACTCTAACAGTGAACAAATTAATTAAGCTATTAACAAACCAAACAAATCACTTCTAACTACTAACTATTCACAAATAAAACAAACTTCTAATCGTATGTTGTTCCAATAAATACAAATCCCACTTGTATAAAATTTTTTAAAAATTAAGTCTCTCCAAATTACAGCTAGGTCGCATGAGTTCCGGAATTTTCTGTGCCTTCTCCATCAAATTGGCTGTCAAGAATGCCTTCTCCATTGATTCTACTGTCAGGAATATTAACTAGTCAAACCGTTATTACCTTTGATTTAGATGGTGCTTTCTCTAAGACAGAGAGGAGACTATGATAGCCAGCAATTCCCTCTTGAAAGCTGAGAGCTGTTGACTCTGGAAGATGGCAGTTGACTCTGGAAGATGGCATTTAACGCTGTCTTTGTCAAATTGCCCTCTTCTTTTATACCCTTGATCACATATCAATTTCTTATACAAAGATTGGTCCAATGTTGTCAAAACCATCAGATTTAAATTTATTTGGTTTTTGGTATCTAAGTGCCGGATTTAAATTGATTGGCTAAATTCAGAACTTGTTTGCGTAAGAAAACAAAGCTGTTTGGCCTGCTAACCATACAGCCTTTTGATACAAATGTTTCAATTCTGGTGTGCTCTGTACACCTGCAAATCCACAAGCTGTTGCCCACAGACCTCCTTTTTGAATCTCTAAACATAGAAAAAACACATCATTGTTTAAAGGGATCACACACTGCTTTCCCCCTTAACATCTTAGAAACATCAAACTTTAACTACCTGTCTCCCAATGCACAAGCACGCTACCCAACTTCGCAACACCTCCCGCCTTAAGAAAAATGAACCATCATTATGAAAAGATGGCTTTTTTTCTTTTAAAACCTTAACTCCATTATATTACTAGATCCATATCTCCGTAATCTAGAGTTACACATTTCACATTAATTCAATATATATACACAACATTGAACACTACTGTTTATATTTTTCTTTTCAATTTGCATCAATGGTGACTTAAGAAATTTGACGTGATTAGTACTGGTGTTGTGGATAACACAGCTTTTGAATTCCCAAAGGCATTGTTCTGTACATCAAAATTTCATGTTCTTTTTGAACAAATCCATAAGTGGTGCCCAACGCTTCTAAAGTTTGGTACAAGTTACCTGTAGAACCCGTTCAGTCCTAAAAATCATAGTTCTTCTTTCTTCGAGGATGGTCTTGGAAATTCCACAATGGCCTTTGTCTTCACATTTCTTGGTGTCGTCCGTTCGTGTCCAATGTTGTGCCCTAAGAATGTCACTTCTGCCTTCGCAAATTCTGTTTTTGACAAGTTTACGACCAATTTTGCCTTTCACAGTCTCTCAAAGAGCTCTGCCAAATGCTCCATGTGATCTGTCCATGAATACCTAAAGAATCACTAAGTCATCAATTTAGATGGCACAATTAGTCAATCCTGCAACAATTCTGTTCATAAGTCTTTGAAAAGTGGATGGTGCATTTTTCATTTTAAAGGGCATTACTTGATACAAATGGATATCGCCAAGTTGGGTTGCAAAAGCAGAAACCTCTTTTGCACTCTCCGACAAAGATAATTGCCAGTAACCGTGAAAGAAGTTCAACTTTGTGACGTAAGCTGCTTGCCCCACTTTTTCTACAGTCCTCCAGCCTTTGAATTAGGTCTGAGTCAGATTTGGTCACGACATTGATCTTTCGATAATCTATGCAGAATCGTTGAGTACCATCCAGTTTGGGAACTAACATATCCGGCGATCTCCACTTGCTTTAACTCATCTCGATGATGTCGTTTTGGAACATTGCTTCCAATTCCTTCAGAACCTGTGCTGCTTTTGGAGGATTAAGCCTGTAGGGGTGTTCTTTTATTAGAACAGCATTACCTATGTCAATTTCTTGTACTTTGGTGGTAGTCCTCTCCATTCTATTTCTACATATGTCCTCATAGCACTGCAACACATCTTTCAATTCAGTTCTCTCTTCCTGGGTCAGTTAGCTCACTACCCTATCCCATTCCTTGAGGACTTCCTCATTATTCAATTTATTCTGAGGCATATCAAAATCCAAATCATCTGGATTTGATTCCCCACTCTGAGTGGCACTAACTAATACCTGTTTCTCTGGTTCCCTTTCCCTATCATAGTAAGATTTCAGCATGTTCACATGACATACCCGATAAATTTTTTTCCTATCTGGCATCTTTACCAGATAATTCACCTGACTTATCTACTTCTCAACGTGATAAGGACCACTAAACCTTGCTTCAAAACACTCTCCTACCACTGGTAACAGCACCAATACTTTATCCCCACAGGCAATCGTATGAATTTTAGATTTCTTATCCGCTTTTTGCTTCATTAGATGCTGTGCTGCCTTCAAATATTATCTCGCTAATTCACTTACTCTATTTAATCTTTCTCTCACCTCAGATACATAATCCAAATGTGAGGTCTCTGACTTTGGACCTATCAACTTTTCCTTAATTAATTTTAAAGGCTCTCTTACTTCCTGTCCGAATATCAATTCAAAGGGAAGAAAACTGAATTGGTTCATTTGGGGCATCTCTAATGGCAAACAATATAAATGGGATACCTTTATCCCAGTCATCTGGGTAATCCAGGCAATAAACCCACAGCACTGTCTTTAAGGTCTGATGCCACCTTTCCAATGTTCCCTGGGTTCAGGAAGAACACTTGATTTAAAGTGTTTGATGCTGAAACTATCCATGACCTCTTTAAATAGTTTGGCAGTAAAATTGGATCCTTGGTCTGACTGAATCTCCTTGGGTAGTCCATAATGGGTAAAGAAAACAAGCAACTCCTCCAACACCTTTTTTTCCTTGATATTCTATAATGGAATTGCCTCCAGAAACCTGGTAGACACATCCATCATGGTTAGCAAATACTGGTTCCCACTTTTGGTTCTAGGAGGGGACACACGCAATCAATTATAACCTACATAAAAAGTTCTTAAAATATGGGAATTGGTGTCAAAGGCACTGGTTTTATTACTGCCTGTGGTTTTCCTACCATCTGACATGTACGACAGTAATGGTCAAATTCAACTGCATCTTTATGTAATCCAGGCCAATAGAAATGCTTCCGTATCTTAGCCTGAGTCTTCCTCATTACTAGACGACCTTCTACAGGTAATTTGTGTACTACCCGCAGTACTGCCTGTCTATATTCTATCAGCAACACAATCTGGTCAACTTCCATCCATTTCTCATCTGCACTAACCTGCCAAGATCTCCATTTCCACTTTAAGATTTTATCCTCAAGGTAGTAACATTCTTGAATACATTTGGATTACTTTTCCAAGTAGGCTTTATGATATAAATCCTTTACTGTCTCATCTTTTTATTGTAACTCCATTAATCCTGCTTAAATTTTCCTTAACCATTTCATCAGAGTGTCTGCTAACTGGACCTCAACTCTTTCATCTTTCTTTTTTGTTTTCCCTTATAGCTGTGGGATCTTGTCACCACACAGTCCAGAAAAATTCCAGTGTATTTTTCTTTTAACTCCTCAGTTCCCTGGTTTTCTTTTGGCTTTTCCATTACAATGGGCATCACTTCCACCTGTGATCCAGCTATATTGTTTCCAAGAACGAACTGTATTCCTGGAATAGCCAATTTTTCCATCACTCCCACGATTACTTCCCCAATCTTGATTGGACTTTCTAGCCTTATCTTACCCAGGGGAACGTCAATTCTCTCTCCATTTATTCCACAGATTATCACGCTCAGAAGGAGTGCAAATATTTTCATCTCTTACTATTAGAGACTGCTCACCTCCCGTACCTCCCAATATTTTAACTCCTTTAGCTACTCCCCCTGTTCTACCTGAGTAAACCTTACCCACACAGGTGAAGTCTTTGAAAACCTTGGGCACTATCTTACAATCCAGCCCGTGACCAGGTAGTGCACTTGCCTGCAGCTCCTCGACTTCTCTTGGGATTTCTTCCACTACCTTAACTATTCCCACTGGTTCAGCCTCTTTTACCACATCCTTTTTCCCAGTGTCTTTCTTAATCCACCAGTACAGTGACTTTGTGTGTCCCACCTTATTGCAGTGAAAACACCTGAGATTTTGTGGTAAATTCTTCCCAGTGTGATCTCCTTTTTGTTTTCCATTGAAGGATCTCCCTCTTTCCCAGTTTCTGGGCCCTGCTATCAGCAAGTACAACAGAGAATTGTAAGGTTATAAATGGAGCTCTGACTTAAAAATTCATTTAAAAACAATCTTGCACCGGTGATGCAGGATCCCAGCATTAGTTTTTACATGCTGCTTCTGTTTTTTTGATGGGCAAAGGAGTAGGTTGGGGTGTGGGAAGATGAAAAGGAGACAACTGCTGTTGAAGTCCAATTAAATACAAATTCTATTTCAACATATCTATCACTGCCCAATGCATTGTAGATATGGATTATAAACATGGACTCCAAATGCACTCATGGAGCTGAATTTTTCTGGATTCAAGAATACATTGTATGATGGTGTTAGAATAATCTGTGTTTAGTTTCCTAATATCAAAAAGACTGCAACATAAGCAGCAAACCAAGATTACTAGACTGGAGGAAGTAGAGATATAAATCACCATCTCACACAGTGTTGAAAGAAGTGAGTGAGCAGGTGTTGGATCTGTGTGTGTCTGTTTTAGAAGCAGTTTAGAACAGATGTGCTGAAAGAGAAACCCTTTGCCCACACATTTCAAAATTTAAAAGGTTTGGTTGTAGGTGTTTCAATGGTGATAGGTTTTCTTCTACAGGTTCAACATCCAAAATCTGGCGACTTGAAGACTGAGATAGTGTCAAATTGTGGATTTTCCAATGTGGTCAAGTGGCTCCAGGCCCAAAATTGGACATTCTGAATTGAGCCACAGCCAGAGAAATCTGGCCTGACCAAAAAAATTGGCCAAGTTAAATTAACCAGCAGCTAGCAACTATTGGCCACAGAAGACAGTAGAAAAACAAGGTTAAAGAGGTCATAAATATTCAGAGGAACATTTAAAACCAGCCTGAGGGTAATGCATTAAACAAGTATTGAGCAGACTTTCTGGCACCTTGGCTTACAGCCAATGCTGAGGATGTGCACTTTGCATCTTCCCGGCATGGCAGCAATGAAAGATGTTGATGCAACACCATCGGATAATTTGAAGCCTACTCATGACCCCATTAGACAAAGGCGACAGAACATACAGGAAGGTCCAGGGAGAGGGGATTAAAAACACACACCTGGAAATCACTCCCTCAACAAAGACTCACAGGGAAGAAATGTGCAGAAGGCCATGTGACAACCCAAAAAGACACAGGAGATATCTGCCCTGACCTGCAAGATCCACCTTCTTGGAAGAGAGCCAGCTCTTCATCGGAGAGGAAGGAAATTCCAATGGCCCAGCTCAAACACATGGATCATTGCGAGTAAATATCCTTTATCAGATGGATAGAGTCAAAAAGAGTAAATATTATGGGAATTTTTGAAATGCTCACATGGTCTTTTTATTAAGAAATTGAGTTGAACCAAGAACTAAATTCTCCCTCTCTGTCTGCTGCACCACCAAGAGCGCTTGGGTAAAGTTATTTTGAAACATAAACCAGTTGAAGTGTCCAGAGCAAGGATAACACCCAGATTTTGGATATTTGGATCAGTGGGTGTTGAAGAACATTGGATTGACTTGGAATGGAGGTACAAAACTGGCACACACCATTGTAGAGAGAGTGGTAAAGCTAACTAGACACATGAGCCTCCAAGAATGCATGTCTAATCAAGTATGCACAGTGGCTCAGTGGTTAGCGCTTCTACCTCACAGTGCCAGTGACCAAGGTTCAATTCCACCCTTGGGCGACTCTGTGAAGTTTGCACATTCTCCCTGTGTCTTCATAGGTTTCCCCCCATTGCTCTGGTTTCCATCTGCAGTCCAAAGATGTGCAGGCTAAGTGGATTGGCAGTGGGAAATTGCCCATAATATTCAGGGATGTGCAGACTCGGCAGATAAGTCATGGGAAACGCAGAGTTAAGGGGATAAGGTTGGTGGGGTTGGGGGTGTGTGTCTGGGTTGGATGCCCTTCAAAGGGTTGGTGTAGACTCAATGGGCTGAATGGTCTACTTCCACATGGTAGAGATTCTATGATAGTAGTTGGTTAATAAATTCAAAATCTAATTAAACTGAATATCAACAGAATACTTTCAAATTTGTCTGCTTTCTGGACAATGCCGTTGTTTGGACATTCAATCTACAGCATCTTCCCTCAGAAGAGATCATTTAGCTGCAATTGTTTGTATATTTCCCTTCAACATCCAACAGTCACAAATTGTTGATCCTCATACATTTATCCTTTTTTTTAAATCTGAGATTCCCATGGTAACTGTGATCCTGGTGTTCTTAGATAACAGCGTGGAGCTGGAGGAGCACAGCAGGCCAGGCAGCATTAGAGTCCTGTCCTCTGATGCTGCCTGGCCTGCTGTCCTCCTCCAGCTCCACACTGTGTTCTCCTACTCCAGCATCGGCAGTTTTTACTATCCTGGTGTTACTCATATGCTTCTGAAGTTCACTTTCTTAGTAGTAAATGTGTTTCAATGCTTGTTACTTTGCTCTGTGGCACTAATTTATTTTTTTTTATTCATTCATGGGAGGTGTGTATCACTGGCCAGGCCAACATTTATTTCCCATCCTTAAATGGCCCGAAGAGTAGTTAAAAGTTATTGTTGTCAGTCTGGAGTTTTACAGATAGGCCAGACTAGGTAAGGATGGCAGTTTCCTTCCCTAAAGAGTATTAGTGAATCCAGTTTCCTTATTGAACTGAAATTCCACCATCTGCTACAGGCGTATTTGAACCTGGGTCCAAGGGACATTAGCCAAGTTTCCGGATTAATAACCTTGTGTTAATACCACTAGGCCATTGCTCTCCCATTGCTAAATTTAGACCGAAATTGTTCCTGCCCATTTGTTCTGCTGCCCCATCTTGCGGATGTTTGGCACCATCTATCGGTAATGAGTACACTCACAAATGTATAATTTGAGTCTGCTCCATCATTCAGTAAGATCATGGCTGATCTAATTACTCCACATTCCTACCTAACCTCAAAGACCTTTCAACCCATTGCTTATCATGAATATCTACCTCTGCCTTAATATTCCAACTCTCTGTTTTCATTGCCTTTTGAGGAAGAGCGTTTCAAAAACCTGGGAAAATAGAATTCCACATCTCTACCTTAAATGATAGCGTCTTAGTTTTAAACACTGGCACCTAGTTCTGGATTCTCCCATTAAAGTTAAAAGTTCCACATCTACATGTCAAGACCGCTCATGATCTTATATGTTGTATTGCTTTGCTATTTCATACTAACATGAATCCAGGCAATTTGTCATAGTTATTGGCAGCCAGCAGTCAGGATTAGGTGATCCCATTGAAGCTTATAGAATTCTTCATTTTCTGAAGGAGGGTCCAAACCCGAAACATCAGCTTTCCTGCTCCTCTGATTCTGCTTGGCCTGCCGTGTTCATCCAGCTCTACACTTTGTTATTTCTGATTCTCCAGCATCGGCAGTTCCTACTATCTCTAGAATTCTTAAGAAGCTTGACTGGGTAAGAGGATGTTTCCCCTTACAGGGGAGTTTAGGACCAGAGGGCATAGTCTCAAAATTAAGGGGCACCAATTTAAAACTGAGATGAGAAGGAATTTCTTCTTCTTTTAGAAGGTTATGAGCCTTTGGAACTTCTTGCTATGGAGAGCTGTGTAGGTAGAGTCCTTGTGCATTTCTAAGGCTGAGATAAATGGGTTCTTGACCAATAGGGGAATCAAGGGTGACAGAGAAGGGCAGAAAAGTGCACAGGACATGTGTTGGGTCAACCATGATCCTATTCAAAGGCAGAGCAAGCTCAAAGGGCCAGTCAGCCTTTTCCTGTTCCTATGCGTTATGGCCATATAGTATTATGGGTGACATGTGGCACACTGCTAAATCAATCTCACATCTGTACCATATGCAGGCCTCAACTGTGGAAAACATACTGCATGTAGTTCAAGCAAACTGTTGTGTCTCAGAGTCAAACAGGAGTAGTCCTTAGTGATATCCTGGGATGTACCAGTCAGTCAGGAAGTCCTGGCACACTAAGTAAAGGAGACCCTCTGATATCAGTCCAAAGACTTGGGCATGGTCAGGCATGAATTTGGGGTAGCCATAGTAGGGTAATTCATACCTGTACATTGACAGAAAGAACAATTGAGCATGGCATAATGACTGACAGTTGATGAACTACTGTCTGCTTTGTGTTAATTGACATTGTACTCTAATTATTTCAACTCAAATGGTCAATTTTCCAGGCCATTGTTAGGTAGAAAAGTAATTCCTCCCTAAAAAATCATGTTTTAAATGGAACTGTAAATGAAACTGATTTTGGGCAAGTGGAAATTATAATGAGTCAATTGGGAATTCAGCGTCAGTTAAAAGTAAAATTAACTTAGAGGATGTACTATTTTAAACATCTCAATGGTTCAGACATGTCATCTGACACTGTACAGTACCTGTTTTTTCCCCTCTGGCACCAAGATGCTAGGCCCCAGTTAGGTGACATAAACAAATAAGAGACTTAACACCAACTTGGGAACAGTGTCACTTCGCTCACTTGGATTAGATAACTTGTCACCAAAAAGACATCTTTTGAAATTTACTTTGAAATGTAGTTGCCCCAATGTGTGATTGAGACAAGTAAGAACACTCCTCCTACTGGCACATCAAAGTTATGGCTACTGCCATTGACACTGGCTCTCTTATCAAACTTATGTTGCTCACTGAAATTACTGCACAGAGGCTAGTATCCCTTCACCAAGTCACCCTTTATTTACCTATGCACAGTACACTGGCCAGCTCAGAGTCAGCCCTCAGCTGAAGAGATGCTAAATTCCTTGTGGATATTGGTCGACCAGGCTTCCTGATTGGCCCGGATTAACAACCGCAATCAAGGACCGCATAGTCAACAGTGTCCACCTGAGTCCAATCATTATATCCCCCCCCTAAGTACGGGGATGTAGGCCTGGTCTTTCTCTTGGAGCATTTCCTGCAACGTTTTTGCCCCAGGTCCAGTTCTTCTGGTTTGGACAGTGACATGGATAGTACGTACTGGACCTTAGCCCATCTCTTGCGTCCAGAGCATCTTGGGAGGGTTCCATTCTCTTCTTCCAGCAGCAATGGTACCGAGGTTGCATCCATCTTAGACTCCAAATTTTCCTTGACACGAGACAGAGAGGGAGAACCTATGACTTCTGACAAGCCTTCTGGCTGTTCTGAGGGGCCAGTTACGTTTTCCTCCTGATATAGCAAGGCCTGCAGATGTTGGATTCAGAGACAATGAAGAATGGAACTGGAGGAACACAGCAGAACAGACAGCATCAGAGGAGCAGGAAAGTTGAAGTATTGGGTTGGGACCCTTCTTCAGAAATGGGAAGGGGATTGGAAGCTGGGAAATAAGTAGAGAGGAGGAGTGGGCTGGGGAAGGTTAATTTCAGATGATCCACATGTTTGTTCAGGACTGTCTCGCCTACGCAAACTTTATAAGTAATGGGACCTGACCTCGCGCCCATCTCGCCTTGTACCCATATAAGGCCATTTCCATGATTCTGGCACCAAACTTTGTCCCCCGAATTAAACTGTGTCTCACTTAAAGGAAGTGTGTGGCTGGCATTGGTGTTCCTGCTGCAGTTTCACCACCTCCACCTCCCACCAACAACACCCCCACCACCCCACACCCCTCCCATCCCCCAAAACTCCAGATCTGGGAATATCAGGTTTAACTTGGTGTGGAGTCTTCTCCTCATCAGCAACTCTGCCATTAAGCCCATGAAAGGACCGACATGGTCGACATGTAACTGAATCCAGGGTTTACCCAGCCATTCCTATGAATGTGGGGCCAGTGCTGCTGGTAATTGTTGTTCTTGTTAGCACTCCAGGCACTGTCCCACCAACACAGCTATATCACCATACAACCCTGGCCACCAGACATAGCTCCTTGTTAGCATCTCCACCTTGGAAACCCCTGGATGACCCTGGTGGAATTCAGCCAGTATCTAGCAGCAACCTTTACTCGGAACAATCACTCTTACATCCCCAAAGTAATATGCTTTCCTCTACTGCGATCTGGTCTCACTGGATCCAGAAAGGTTTCAGTCCTGATTGTGATGGCCCCCCTTTCTCCCCCCTTACCACCATCTGTTTTAGTTTTGCTAGGACAGGATCTTTTTACCATTTGTCTCAAATCCCCACAAAAGTGAACTAAGGCATCAGGCATCATATTCATTACAACTGGTGCTGCCCATTCTGCAAACTGCACTGGTTTGATGACTCCTTCGCTCTCCAGCCTCCTGATTTCCGCCTCTACTTTTGCCAACAAGGCAAATGGCGCCAAGTGGGCCTTGAAAAAGGGATTTGCTTCCTGGTCAACATGTTAAGTGGATTTGGCCCCTTTGGTAGCCCCAGACCCTTCCTGAAAATCTCCTTTGTATTTCACTAGGACTTCACTGAGGAAGCCATTTTCTAATCAAAAAATGTTGAGCCAATCAAGGTGAATCTTTCTCAAGCAGTTCTGCCCCAATAGGCTTGGGCCTGAGCCTTTTACTACCATTAGTGGTAACTGCAACAACTGCCTCTAACAGGGGATCAGAACCGAAGTTGTACACTTAATTTGCAACAGTTCCCCAGTGTATGTTCTCAGTCAGGCTGAGATCTTGCACAAACCTTAAAGTTGGAGACCCAAGCAAATCTTTTTAAGAACAGTTCTGTACCCACAGACACAGCTGCAGCAGTATAGACCTCCTTAGGAACTGGGTGATTATTTAACCAAGCATTAATTTTAGTTGGTTCTGATTTGGATGTCGCTAAGCAATTTAACTGCTCCAATCCACGTGTAGGGGAGCTTTCCAGGTTATGCACTCTCCTGGATACTGGCCTATGAGATTTCGTACTCAAGTCAGGATACCATTGCTGTCTCGAGTCTGCATACCAGCAGCAACTACAATGGCTTGCCGGCTCAGATTCTGAAGAAATTTTTAGCCACTTGTCCAAGGCTCAACTTTGTTGTGGGTTTCTGCTGTGGGCTGTCCTAGAGTTCCTCTGCTTAGGATATGTCCTGCATGAGGCTCTGTGAGTGTCTATTCTCAAGTGGTGTTCCCTAAGTTCAGCTGAACAGGTGAGGTTGTCCACTTCCATTGGGATGCCCTGTATTTCCCATGCTCCATTTGCTGCATTTTCTAAGTCCAGTTGGGCTTCAGCTAGTAGGCACTTCTGGATGTTTACGTTATTAATCCCACATACTAAATGGTCTTTCAGCATCTCATTCAGAGTTAACCCAAAATCACGTGCCTCTGCCAGTCAACTTAACCTCATCAAAAGTCCCGATACGGATTCCCCCGGATTTCTAAAAGCTGAATAAAACCGAGAGCATCTTAGGATTGGAGGAGGTTTGGGATCGTAATATTCCTTAACCAACCCCACAAACTCTTGGAAGGTTTTAGTGTCTGGAGAGGTTAAGCCCCTTGTAAACAAAAATGCTGCAGATCTGCATGCAGTCATAAGGATTACTCATTGCTTTTAATCTGCCCTAATGTCAGTTGCCTGGAAAAAAAAATCTCATTCTTTCCATAAACTGGGCCCAGTCTTCGACAGCAGGATTAAACAAGTCAATCTTCCCAAATAAAGGCATTATGTCAGAAATGTCTACCCCAGCTGCAAGTGAATGTTCTTTCAGCACATACTTTTTTCACATGGTGCCACTGAAATCACCGTACACAAGCCAGTATCCCATCACCATTTATTTATGGCCAGCTGGCCAGCTGGCCAGCTTGGAGTCAGTCAACTGAACTGAGGAGATTCTAAATGCCTTGTTTATATTGGTCGGCCAAGGATTCTTGATTGGCCCGATTTAACAATCTCAATCAAGGACTGCATAGTCAACAACATCCACCTGAGTCCAATCACTACACCTATAACATGGTCTCTTATCTTGGCTGATGTTAATGAAAGTTAAGGGTCAATATCATGGTGCCTTGGGCTTTACCATTCAAGTGCAAAGATCTTTCCTTGCATCACTTGTAATCCCAAGAATTCGGGAGAATAAATTTCTCTGCATTCTGTTGCTGAATTGTAAAATGCTTAACATTAGAAGTTTTATAGAAATTTGTAAGCTACCATGATAACTGTTGGTTCTTATAATATGTCTTTCAACGTTTAAAAATAAACTTTGACAAGAATACCAATTTTGTGTAGGCATTTCTTTAAGATGTCCTCAGGTGTTAACAAACAGTGATGAATTAAGGCGGGACTGAGATTAAACAACGAACTGTGGATGGCGGAGATTTGAAACAAAAATGGAAATTGCTGGTGAAATGTAGCAGGCTGACAGCATCTGTGGGAAGAAAGCAGAGTTAACTTTTTGAGACTGGTGGCTTTTCGTGAGGTTCATGAGGTTTAATTTTACATTCCTTTTTGCATGGATCATTTAGACTTGTACAAAGGCTTTTGAGTAATAATTGATTATTTGGGACAATTTATCACAACTTGGATCTCCATGGATTTAATACTATTTTACAATATCATCAAATTGCACTGTGAAAGAAGTTCAAACTCAGTATTGCACCAGCAACAAACCGAGATTAAGTCAGTCTGTGAGCAAACTTTGTGTCATACTTGATCCCATGGACAGCTTCTGAAATCATTTTCATGCTACAGCTGAGGCTTCAAATTTCTACCTCTGTAACACTTCTAACTTCTCGTTTGTATCAAGACATTTGCTTTTGAAATCCTCATTTATATCCTCATTACCTCTCGAATCTTCTACTCCAATGCACTGCTGGATGCCTCTGTAAACATGACATCTACCAAAATACTGCTGCCTGTGACTTAACTAACAACAAGTCCCATTCCCTAATCACTCCTATGCTCACTGACCCACATTATCTATATAATAAAAAACAAAGAACTGTGGATTCTCAAAATAACAAAACACATGTGACCCACATTATCTCCTGGTCAAGCAATACCCTGACAATAAAATTCTTATCCTTTTTTTTCCCTCCAAGGTCTCACCCTTCCATTTACCTGTAATCTCCCCAGATTCAGAACTCTTTAAAATAGCTGTACTTCTCTAATGCTGGCCTCTTGCGCATCTCTGATTTTAATGATTCCATCAGTTATGCCCATGCCTTCAGTTATCCATGCTCCAAGCTCTGATGCTTCCTCACTGAATCTCTTTAACTTTTTACCTTCTTTTCCTTTTAAGATAAGATCTACCCCTTCGACCAAACATTTGGTCACCTGAACTATTATCTCCTTCCATGGTTTGAGATCATACTTAGTTTTATAATGCTCCTGTGAACCACCATTGAATGTTTCATTACATTAAAGCTTTTGTATGTTCTTAAGTTATTGTTAGTACAATCATATTGAAAGACCACTCCATGTAGATGAGAGTACAGAAGGATAGAGCAGAAACCAGGAGGATCTCTCTAAAGCTCTCATAAACACAAGCAGAAATGTTAGAAATAGTAGGAACTGCCAATGCTGGAGAATCTGAGATAACAAGGTATAAAGCTGGATAAACACAGCAGGCCAAGCAGCATCAGAGGAGCAGGAAAGCTGACGTTTCAGTCTGGACGCTACTTCAGAAAAAAGGGTCCAGATGAAGGGTCCAGACCTGAAACATCAGCTTTCCTGCTCCTCTGATGCTGCTCAGCCTGCTGTGTTCATCCAGCTTTACACCTTGTTATCTCAGAAATATTAGAGATTGGTGAAGATTTGGTATCCTTTTACTGATTCAATATTTATAAAAGACTGTTATGTCAGGGGTCTTATCCCCTTCTCTATATTGTCTGTATATTCAATGTTTTTTCCTACTCAATTATTAAACCTTTCATTTGTTATAAGCCTTCATTTCATGCTTCATTTTAATCACTCAGTTTAGTCATCCAGGGATTCCTAGCTTTGGGTGGCTTTTTAATCCATTCATAGTAAAGTACCCTATCTGTATATGAATTATCTTCTGTTTGAAAATCTCCCATTGCTCAATTTTGGTTTTGTCAACAAATTTGGATACCAATCAACCAAATCCCTTTTTAACTCACTGTAATGAGATCTTCTCTAATTGATTAAAAACAAAAGTATAGCAGATGCTGGATATTCTGAAATTAGAAACACAAATACTGGAGAAACTCAGAAGGTCTGGTACTATCTGTGGTGAGAGAAACAGAGTTAATGTTTTAAGTCTGACATGTCTTCTTCAGAACAGTTCTTAACATTTTCAGAAGTTGAGTCACATCAGACGTAATGTTAACACTGTTTTTCCCTCCATAGATACTTCCTTCTCTAGTTATCCAGTTTTACCCTTGATTGTTTACTATTCTTTGTAATAACTATTCCAAACCTGATAATATTATGATGACCATTTGCAAAAAGTGCCGTCTACTGAAACACAGTCTGCTGGCCTCAACCTATCCCCAGAAACAGATCTAGAACTGTTTCGATTTTCACTGGGTTAAAAACATGTTTATTAACAGAGATTTCTTGTAACTGTTTCAGGAATTCATGTTTTTCTTTGTCTTTAACATCAATGTCATTCTAGACTGCATGGGAACAACTGAAGTCAGTCTTTATCACTACTCTATATCTTGCCTCTGAATTTGCCCCTTTGTATCCTTTTGATTAAATTCTGGTATACAGAATACATCTAATAGCTCCCCTTCACCTCCATGGATTTTCTTTTCTGTTTGAAGGGATGGGAGTAACACTGGCAAAGCCGAGATTTGTACACTATTCTTAATTGTCCTTGGCAAAGCAGGACTCAGCTGAATTCCTGAATTGCAGCAGTCCATGTGGTGTAGACCCATCCACAGTACTTTCAGAAAGGGAGCTCCATGATTTTGACCCAACAACAGTGAAGGAGTAGTGATACAGTTCTAAGTCAGGATGATGTGTGGCTTGGAGAGAAACTTGCAGCTGGTGGTACCCCTGTACATCTACTGCCCTTGTTCTTCTACGTGGCAATGGTCACGTGTTTGGTAGATGCTTTGAATAATCTTTGCATCTTTTATGTACTGCTGCTACTATACATCACTGGTGGAACAAGTGAATATTTAAGGTGGTGGATCGGGTACTGATTAAGCAGGCTGCTTTGTCTTGGGTGGTGTCAAGTCTTGACTGTTAGAGCTTCATGTGTTCAAGGGCACAGTATTCCAACACAATCCTGATTTGTGCCTCGTACTTTGTAGACAAGATTTGGTGAGACAGCAGGAGACTTGTTTAGTCTCTCACCTTCTCTTGTTGCTATTGGATTTGCAGGTATATGGCTGAACCATTTACGTTTCTGGTCAATAATAACCCTCAGGATGTCAATTATGGGGGGATTCAATGTGATGGTAGTTCCATTGACTATCAAAGCAAGATGGCCAGATTGTATTTTGTTGTTGATATTTAATTGTTGACATTGTGTGTCAAAAATGTTACTTGCCACATATCATCCTAAGCCTGAGTGCTGAATGTTGCAAATGGACATGGAGAGCTTAAGCAGTTGAGAAGTTATGAATGGCACTGAATTCTGTGTATTCATCAGTCTATATCTTTAATAATGACATGCCAGTTCTGAGATATTAATGAAGGGAAAGCATTTGGGGAAGGTGCTGAAGATGGTTGAGCCAAGAACACTAAAAATTGGTAACATTCCTGCCAAGACGTGTCATTGAATGCTATGGGAAAGAGTAATCATCAACTGAATCAATCATTTCCCTGCACAAACCAGCCCAAGGATGCTCGGCTAGAAATGTAGTTTGAAACTTTTATGTAAAAGTTTGCCTGTCTTATGATATACATTGACCCAGAAATGACCAATGGCTCTAGCATTGTTCTAATATTCTCATTGTTATACTGTAACTAATACGTCATTTGAAACTAACACACAATATAGAATGGTTGCTTTTCACAAACATCAAATTACAGCAATAAATATGATCAGCATATGTTAGGAAATAATTGTCATTCATTTCCTTATTCTGTTAAACTAGGAAAGATCCATTTTGGTTCATCTGCTGCTAGCCACTTCTTTGCTTCCCTTTGAATCATATTGCCAAAGAACCACCTGAAGAATTAATTGTGTTACGTTCACAAATTTCTATGTCATCCTTACTAAAATGTAGCAATAATCTCACTTAGTTATTTCTAACGGAAGAAGATAACTGCCTTAACTAGAGTTTGCCACGGTTATGAATATCTTTCCAGAATTGTTAGGCACATTTGTCCCTATTTTCAGGGACTTTCCATATCCAGTTAGTTAAGCAAATGCAGGTTTTGGCCTGAGTGTTATTAACACATTAACTATTTATACATTTTTCTGTGCAGTTGACATTTCAGTTTTGATAATATTGTTTTCATTATATTCTCTTTGCATTAATGACTGCTATACTTATGGTGGTTATGTGTGCATTATAAATATTTCCCATAGTATTCGTTCAAAATCTTCTTGAAAATTAATGGCCAGTTTAATGTTAAACTGTTGTCAGTGGGTTAATAGCTTGGCATTTTGTGGCAAGGATATTGCATATTGTGAATATGTCACAAATTGCTGAATGATTGTGTTGCTTCTAATCAGCTTCACTATAATGGGAATTCACAATCAACTTTCCAAGACTTTCTTGAAATTGCTCCAAGAAAATGATTTAAATATGCCATGAAAACTTAGAGTTTGTATCTAACAATGTAAAAGCCCATTTATGATTATGATTCTGCAAAATTACTCAACCTTAGAAGTCCAGAAAGTGAATACTTGAAAATCTGTCTCTCACAAATGTTCCAGAAGTTTTCACTTTTGCCCTTAACTTTTCATACTGTACTTTTTCCCCATTGAACCAATTTTTTCTCTCTTGCTTTCTGTCTTCGTTATACATCTAATTTGATCCTAATTTACTCTATTTCCTTCTCCAACATCCTGTTTCTTCCTTTATACTTCAATTTAATTTTTTTCAGAATATAGTGGTCCTGTTATCCAAAGAAGGTTCATGTGCTGTGTTGATATTGCTATCAACTTGCAACCATATTAATTTTGCTGAATAGTGAGGAAAACAATCCAACAAGCATGAGATGACCTGCTCTAGTAACAAAATTACACTGTGCTTTTTTAAGAAAATTAATCCAGCTAATATCAGAAAGAAACATTGTCACAGAAATGCAAGGATTTGTTCAATAAAATTGTTCATTAAAACAGCAATCTTTTCCCTCTCGTCATGTACGCTCCTCAGCCCTTCAAACAGTCCATTGTATAATTATGGTCTGGTAATTTTTCGAAAATAAACTATTAAAGATTACCACATTTTGAAAAACAAAAATGTTTATCTTATTGTAGCTGGGTAAGAAGCTAAAATTTATGGCTGGCTCATATCACCTAACTATACCATTTACCTAATTATACCTTGCCAGTTCTACGTGGATTAGAGAGAGACATACCCAGATATGTAAAGGTTCTCATGCAGGAGTAATGAAAGTTCCTTGAAGAAATACTGTGTGAATATAAATGGGGCACCGAGAAAAACAAAAGATTTGAACTCCAAGCGGGATATGAGCTGTCTTTGATGTACCAATGCAGAATACGGAACATGACATTCTTTTTTAGCATAGGTCTTGTAGGAGTTGACAGTTATTGGGGTGAGGGCTGGATTTAGTTGCAAGAGAATGGAGTTTGTGATGACAAAACATAATGTCTTCAGTTTTCTGTATTTCTAACATTTAGACAAAGAATATCTCTCTTTGTATAGATCTGGATGTTAAACACTTACAAGGATCTGGAGAAGTAGTGATGAGGTTGAAATGGGTGTTGTCAGCGTTTAAGTGTGGGTGAATTTTATCAATTCCTACAAGGCATGTTTTTGGCAGGAGCACATAAAATGTGACAGGTTGGTTGTGCCTGCCTTCCAGTATGGTCGGCCGTGGAAGGCAGACATAAGTTGGGAAAGGGGTTATTAAGTGGCTTTCTGGAAATTGCAAGAGGGTTTATTAGGTGCTATCAAGTTCATGAAGACTAAATGTTGGAAGATTGACTAAGAAAGCCTGACAAGTATGTTATGTGTGAGCCTTTGTAATGTGCAAGGAGTAGAAAAGCAGAATCTTATTCTGAAATTAAATCTGGGATTTTCTCCTCTGCAACACGTGTCAACACCACTTGTTCTCAGTGGCTGGGTCTTATTCATTTGGTTGCTGTCTGAAAGTAAACCTACTGGAGTTAGCAAAACCTGGCAAGCAGAAGTCAGGATGACCTGTTTTTAAATTGGCATTCCTTTGGCACCAGTGTCAGTGAATCTGAGAGCTTCATCTTTGTGTCGTAATTGGCTAGATTTCCAGTCATTCATGAGGAACTATGAACATGAACATGAGTCTCATATACTTTGAAGGAAATTGGTCTGCTCAGTTGGCTGAATGGCTGCTTTGTGATGCAGAGCAATGTTATCAGCACAGGTTCAATTCCTGCACCAGTTGAGGTCACCATGAAAGTCCCACTGACTCAACTTTGCCCCTCATCTGAGGCGTGGTGATCCTCAGGTCAAACTACCATCAGTTATCGCTCTCTAATGACAGAGTGGAACTATGGTGACTTTACTTTTACTTTACATCATGAAAACAAGCAGGACATCCAATTTGCACATGCCATTCGTTGGGTTAGTTTTGAAGTTCATGGTGATAAACTATAGGAATTTCTTTCCCCGTAGACCCTACATAGACAAGGAAACAAAACTCTTATGTTCCTTTTAAGGCAAGTTCTATCTTATCCCTTCTTGAGTCTAATTCTGGAAGTTAATATGACTTTGAAACAATCTTTGTTGGATAAATATTAGTTTTCCTCCTACCACTAATTTCTTATAGAGAAATACCCACGTAAAAGAACATAGCCAACATCAGTAATTCAGTGCAGAGAACACTGCAGAAGTAAACTGTTATATTGTACATATTCTTAGAAATTTTATCTGTTGTGTAATGATAATTTGGTTTAGAAATTTGGATGTAGTTTTTGAGCACCTTAGCCTCACAGCATAGGAGCTTATGGAGTTTTATGTTTCAATTTTTGGATGAATGATTGGGCTGGATTACTGGTGATTATGGAAAGCAATAGTTTCTTTTAATTTGCGTGTTCTTTCGCATTAAAAAGGTACTCGGCAATGGCATTGGCTGCCTTGGGTTGACCTCCTGGTTGCAGTGGAGACCGGAATGGGCTCATACCAGCTTCAGACATGGGCAAATGAAACTTTCTCTTCCCTCTATATAAATGAAATTCTGCATGATTTGCAATGGATGTGCACGCACATTAGATGCCATTTTGGTTTCCAAATGCAACTCCCAAATGACAGCTGCGTCAGATTCCAATTTTGTGCCTAAACTTTCATAAGGCCAGATCTTCCGAGGAGTAGCAATCTCACATGGATTGCCACTCTGCCCTTCCTTTTTTAAGATCACAAATCACGCGACACAAGCTTATAGTCAAATAGGTTTATTTGAAACCACAAGCTTTCGGAGCCTCGCTCCTTCTTCAAGTGTTATTGAGAGAGGTGGCATCAGACACAGAATTTATAAATAAAAATCAAAGTGTCACACACCTGCAGCATATGAGATGGACAACATTGGCCAAATCACATGAATATCAGCCAAACAGGTAGTCAATGACATGTAAAACTATGGGGTGAATTGTATTTGCAGATACATTCTATTTTGCTCAAAAAGCACACAACTTATAGACAGTCAGTCACTGTGGCATTTTATAAATTCCTACTTTAGAAATAAAACCAGTCTGACTTCAAACCAAAACACAAACAAATTCTAAACAAGGCCTCACACATAACATGCATTGCCTGACCTAAAATGTCATCTCTTCTTTACACTGATAAAACATTTAATTCTCTCAGGGCAAGGACTTGAAAGAAATTCGGGGATTTATACATACATATTAATCAATTAAAACCTAACTGATTAAAGATTTAACAGCATCTTCGGTTTGTTTAATGCATCCTCATCGTTGTGTGACCCTTTGATCTTTTACTTATAAATTCTGTGTTTGATGCCACCTCTCTCACTAACACCTGAAGAAGGAGTGAGGTTCTGAAAGCTTGTGATTTGAAATAAACCTGTTTGACAATAACCTGGCGTTGTGTGATTTCCGACCTTGTCTACCCCAGTCCAACACTGGCACCTCCACTTCTTTTTGTTACAAAAGGAGAGATCTTCTGGTTTATTATGATAAAGGAGAAAATTATTTTAAAAAATGTACCTAAGAGCCAATTAGCAATCCAAACTAATTTCAGTCTGATTTATTTGAAACACGTCTATTCAGAGAAAAATTTGTTTTTCCTTAATATTAGGGTTATAAATGGATGACAACACAGTTTTAAGGTGGCAGTAAGCTCCAGGAAAGCACAGTTCTGAGCTTCTCTCCTCAACCCACAGAGCACTTGCCCTGGCTTATTTCTCTCCTGTATGAACAAGTTCTGATGCTGGTCAGTTCTCCCACAATAAAGATCTGCTATATTCCAAATCCCCTTTCTTCCATCTTTTCTCTCCCACCTCTTTTGCTCTGAAATGCTGTTTCAAACCCAGATGTTCTCTTTCTAGTTCCCAAAGTGCTGCTCATGGTTTCAATTTCCTATCCATCCCTCCTCTAAAGTACCAGTCCCAGGTTTTACCCTATCTTATACCATTCAGCAGCAACATTCTGACTCTGCTGAAAGAGAATTGTGCTGACACCACAGTGTGATCTACTTCCATAACTGACTCTGCTCTAATGGCTTGCTATGAGGTCTGGGCATCAGGCTCAGTCTTACACTATAGACTCTGCTCAGTTAGACCAATATCCCAATGCAGAGTTTTCTGCAGTTGTGTCTTCACCTAATCAAAGAATGACTGATTCTCCAGAGTTTCAACAAACTCGTTCATTTACATATTACTACATGGATAATTTCTTTTATGTATGAGAACTCCTTAGTTGTTATTTCAACATCTCTTCACACAGTCTTGACAGTTTATGAATATACAAATGAATGAATTAAGAGCAGATGAAGGCCTGACTCAACACTTCAATAAGATCATGGCTGATCTCATTATTCCATATTCGTGCCTAACCACATTATCTTTTCACCCCCTTGCTGATTATTAATCTATCCAATGTTGCCTTAAAACTATTCAAGCACTCTGCTTCTGCCATGATGTGAAGAGAACCCCAATGACTCTGAGAGAAAAACAAATTCTCCTCATCTCTATCTTAAATTAGTGACCTCTAATGATTCCTATTTCTTGATTTTCCCAAGTTGTAACTTTGACTTCTAAACTTGTCGGTATAAGGCTAGCCTATCCAACCTTTCTTCATAAGATACCCCACTCATTACAGATGTCTAACAAACCTAATAAACTGTGCTCAACATATTGACATCCATCTTAAATTAAAGAAACCAATACTGTACTCAAAACTCCAGGTGTAGTCTCATCAGTGCCCTGTATAACTGAAGCACTATCTCCCTATTTTTGTGTCAATTCCTTGCAATAAACAGTAAAATTCTGTTACCTTTCCGAATTACCTGACATACCAATATGCAAACATTTTGTAATTCATGCACTAGGGCACCCAGATCCTTCTGCATCTCAGAGCTCAGAATTTTGTTACCATTTAGATAGTATGATTTTTTATTCTTCCTGACAACATGGACAATTTTACATTTTCTCATATTGTACTCCATTTATCACATCTTTGCCTTCTCTATAGTCTATTGTAGCTTCCCTATGTCCTTGTCAATATTTACTTTCTACACTTTCTTTATGCCATGTGTAAATTTAGTAACCATACCTTTGGTGTCTTCACCCAATTCATTTATATAAATTGTAAAATGTTGAGGCCACAACACTGGGCTCTGTGGCACACTTCTTACATCTTGCCAACCAGAAAATGATTCATTTATGACTATGTGATTGTTGTTGGTGGAGTTACATCATTACATACACCACCATATTGGAGAACAGGATTATGTATCTGTTTTATGCTGATTTTAATTTCTGACAGTGTTTCTAGAATTATTTCTATCACCATATAAGTATAGCCACACAAGGAGCTGACATCAACAACCCAAGACAAATGTTTTTCATTGCGCTGCCTCCAGAGTTTCTTTTTAAATTTTCTATTACTTTGCAAAATGAGTGTCAAAAAGAGAAAAGGTCATCAGCCAACATCAACTAAAAAAACCTTTGCTCCTCTTATAAATTAAAATATAAGTTTAAATAGCCAATCGATCTTGACATGAGTGCAAGATCTGCTGGGTTCATAGGCTAGCAGTTTGTGTCTGCAAAATAGTTATTTTGTGCAACAGTTACATTCTCCAATGGGCAACAAAGTTTGGGAGGGACATGACCTTCTTTCACCTCCTCCATTTCATTATTTTCTTCTACTTTTTTTTAACATATTTGTTCACCTTCTTATCTGAGAATTTCTAATTTTTTCCCCTTTCTTTGATGTGGCAGTCCTCTGCAGTGTGAGGTTGTGTGGTTTATAATTATAAGTACAGACACAATACAATTGAATCCAAATATCACCATCTGCTATGGTGAGATTTGAAACCCACATCCCCAGAGCGTTAGCCTGGGGTTCCGAATTACTAGGCTAGCAACACACCACTACACCACCTGCCTATGTCAAACCCTTTGTTTTAAGTACAGTTATTAGTTAATCAGTTACAGTTCTCAAGGAGTACTTAGTTCTCCTACAATCCAAACACTTTCCAAAATTAAATTAAAAATAATGCAAGGAACACTTAATAAATAAGACAAGATCTATGAAGAATGTCTCATATTTACACATCTTTTGCTGTTTCGGATTCAATATCTCACCTTGCTGTTTGTGGGGATTTATTTGCTGAGTACAAATTGGTTGTCATGTTTCCAACATTGTTACTGTGACTACACATAAAAGTACTTAATTAGTTTTCAATCACTTTGACCCGTTAGAATTAGAATTAGGTTTTATTGCCACATGTATTCAAGGACAGGGATACAGGAGTACAATAAAATGTTTACAATGTTGCCACTTATGGCGCGATCTTAGGTACAAGGTACCTACGTACAAAATCTTAGGCAAAAAGTAGAAAAATACAGTAATCAGATAAAAGTTAACCTTATAGTTCTTCTCAGCATAAAGTCGTAAAATAAGAAATAAAGTTAAAAGTGCCAATTTACAGCCCTTCTTTAGCCATGGGCCTGAGTTGCTGTATGCTGGGCTTTCCTCATGAGGGCTCGATCTCTCTCCTGCACTGGGCTCAATCTCTCGATCCTCATACCTTCGCATGGTGTCTTGCCAATGATTGTCATCCGGGCTCACCAGCCGCCTCACCTTAGCTGCCAGAGTCCCACTCTGGTGCAGCTCCAGGGCTCCAGCCGCTTCCATGATGCCAGAAACCGCCAGCGTTCTGCCCGAGCACACCAACCACCTCGTCACCAATCGCCAAAGTCCATGCTCTGTGTTCCCAGCCACTGCCATCGCTGCTGCTGCCTCCACGACCGAGCTCTCTCCAGAAGATAAGTAGAAAAAAAACCGAAAAAAATGAAAATAGATCGAGAAAAGAAGGAAGAAAAGTAATCGGAACAGACAAGTTCCAGCTCAGGAGCCCTAATCTGCTACCATCTTGTAGCAAGATGGTCTTGAAAAATGCTAATGAAATGCAATCTTCTGTATGCTGGTTGTTAGTTGCTCTCACACTTCTCAATTAATGGTAGGCCCTTGGGTATGTTATAGAACAGAGACACCTAGGGGTTCATGTGCATGATTCTTTGAAGTTTGATCACATGTCATTGTTAAGAAGGCATTTAGCATGTCTGCCTTCATTGCTCAGACCTTTGAGTATAGGAGTTGGGACGTCATTTGAAGTTGTACAGGATGTTGGTGAGGCCTCTTATGTAGTACTGTGTGCGGTTCTGGTCGCCATGTTATTGGAAGGATATTATCAAGCTGGAGAGGATCCAGAAAAGATTTACCAGGATGTTGCTGGGAATGAAGGTTTTGAGTTATAAGGAGAGGCCGGATAGGCTGGGACCTTTTTTCACTGGAGAGTAGGGGCTTGAGAGGTGACCTTATAGAAGTTTATAAAATTTTGAGGGGCATAGATAAGGTGAATGGCATGTGTCTTTTCCCTAGAGTTGGGGATTTTAAGACTAGGGGGCATATTTTAAGGTGAGAGGAGAAAAATTTAAAAAAGACAGGAGGAGCAACCTTTTTACACAGAGAGTCATTCGTAGGTGGAATGAACTTCCAGAGGAAGTGATGGATGTGGGTGTAGTTACAACGTTTAAAACACATTTGGATAAGTACATGAATAAAAAATGTTTGGAAGTATTTGGGCAAGTGTAGGCTGGTGGGACTAGTTTAGTTTGTGATTATGGTCGGCATGGACTGATTGAACTAAAGGGTCTGTTTCCGTGCTGTATGACTCTATGACTCTATGACTTCCATTCCTAGATGGGTTAATATTATTTTGGAAACTCGATTTAACTGTTATTTCCACTGTTTTCTATAACAATTTTAAATTATAGGGTTTATTTTGTACCCTTCATAGTTCTTGTCAATAGTCGTGAAGATGGTGACGTTCTAATCATATTCTTTGGGGTCTATTAATAGATGTCAAATATATAACAGGAGGTTATACAAAGTGCTTGTGCCTTAGGTATTTAACATATATTCCCAATGATCTGTGGGACTTTGTTTCTCCACTCAGGCACACCTCTTTGGCAAAGTCTGAGAATATCTGCTTTTCTCATGAGAGAAGCTATGATAGAACTAAGCTACCTAACTTGCACACCAAACTAATTCTGTGCAGCCTTGTTCATTACTGCCAAAGATCTCCATATCACTGTAACTTAACCTCTGTCAAGCTGGCATTAATGGCATTTGGCACAATAGCCTGACTACTCCCCATTGATGCAGATAATTAGCATGGCAGAAGCTTTGTTTGTCAGAAGAATTCATCAGTCACATCCTTCCTGCAGACATGAATCTACTTAATTTGAGCTTCCTATCCTGACTGCTATATCTGGAAGCTCAGGCACCCAGGAGTTAAAGTTCCCACTCCAGTGTGTGCACATGAACAATAGGTTCATGTGATGCATAGTGTATAATCTATAACAATTAGCCCAGTTTTGGGGGTCAGTATGAGGTTAAACTGCATTTATTTGAATTAATGACTGCTGGGTCCTCTTTCCAGCGTGGCAACAGCTGCACAGGATCTCCATATGCAGAGAGCTGTGACGAACCAAGTGAGGACATGATGCTTTGAAACCAGGGGAGGCACAATAGTTGATTGGGGAAAGGAGAGAGACAGAAACTAGAAAATAAGGGCTCAAGAGTAAGCTGTTGATGCATGGATTTGGGGAAAGGCAGAGACTTAGGAATGAGAGCTTACTGAATATTGAGAATAGTGATGCTTCTGCATCAATGAGGTGGTGCTAACACCGACTCATGGTTGCTGTGGTGAAGATGAGCTTGGGCGCAGTATGAGATCCAGTGGCATTAGCAGCGGCTACATTGATGAGGTGGGCCCAAAGCAGACACATGGTGGTGGCAGAGTTGAGTTTGGCCCAGTGTGGTACCTGGTGGTATCGGTGGCATCTGCGTTGGTGAGGTCCAGCAAGGACTCATAGTGGTAAAGGCATCGGTGGAGGTGAGAAAGTGCCGAAGAACGGCAACTTTTGTTCCGGTGGCAGCAGCGCAGCAAAGGGGACTTGATCCTGGCCACGAAGCCTATTGCCCATGGTAGGGCACTTAACAAGAAGGTGTATAAAATTTAACACTTTTTTCTTTATTTTTCTGCCTTTATATTCTATGTTTTGGTTTATTTTTCTGTGCTTTCAGATGGCGCCAAATAACATGACAATAAATAAATCAAATCAAATCAAATCGAGTAAAGATCTGACTCAAGTTTGGCCCTCAAGCAGGCATTCTCTCAGTTTCTGCTTTATCCTGTCTTTAATGACTTATCTTGATTCTCACTGCAGCCTCCTAGTTCTTAGAATTTGTCACAAAATCACAAGCAAAAATCTCCAGGGGATGGAAATCAAAATTTATAAGTGCAGTAAGATTTGCAGAAGTCATGTGATCAGAGGTCGTGCGATCAGATGTGGTCAGTACATGACGTGTCCTAAACTCCAGGGTTGCCTTCAACTACAGTTGGAAACTTAGGTAGCAAACTTCTTTAAAGTGAAAGATCTTATAGATGGCATATATAACAATCAAAGCCTCTAATTAATCCCAGCTTATGTATAATGGTTTTCATTTAATGGTCTTGCAGGTGGTGTCCTATTACAGAAACAGGGATACTGTAATTTGAGAGATTTTAGTAGTCATAACACCTTCACTTTACATTAAACCAGTGTGTCCATGATCTGGATTATGAGCTAAGTTAGACTTCCCACACCCAATGTAAATTATGTGGTCAGGTCTGCCTGCACTTGGCCGACTTGCTGAACTTTCATTTTACGTCCAATGGGCCTTTAATTATTATGAGAAGTAATTTCAACCCCATCCAGGAGGAAGTCCTGCCTCCTGGAGCTGGCAGAAGAACAGAGACTGGCAGTTCCGTAGTGACGACTGGGAGTGGTGGTGATTGCCATTATTGCACTAAGGACACCGAGGAAGCATTCAGCAGTAGACAGGATCACAAGGTACAACCAGGATCACAGCAGGATTGGGCTGACAGATGATAATTTAGGGAAGTGAATCCCTGATTAGTGTGTGTTTGTGTGTGTGTGTGGGCAGTTCTCATAGAACCATAGAATCAGTTGGATAGGGCAGGGGAATGGTGGAGGGTAGACAATGGGAAGCATGAAAACTGTGTGAGGGTGGTGTGGTCTGTGATTAAATCAAAGTAGCAGAAAGAATCATGGTTTTCTTTTGTCCACAACTGGCTGAATTAACTTTACAGAGGCTGGTATCCCATTACCAAGTCATCCTTTATTTATACATGAACAGTCCTGGACTATAGTTCTGCAACAAACAGAGTCAGGCACCAGGGAATCAGTATCCCTGACATTCAACCTATTTATGTCAGCCAGGGCTCCCTGATTGTACTGGATTAACAGCCCCAATCAGGGAACTCATATTTTATGCGGTGCACCTGGCTGACCTTGTTATAATCATGGCTGTACTTAAGCAGACTGACTTTAAGCAGATGACTTGTCTCCAAGTCTTTTATGTCAGGTTTTATTGAAATTTTTATACAACACAAGGGTTTCAGAAACTTCTGAAAATATGATCATGTGATCAGCCTTTATATTTTGGATCTGAGGCAATTGAACTATGCTAAAGAGATGTCTATACAAGATTTCTATCCTGGAAGAGCTTAATCCCAAGCTCTTGGATGCCAGACTTTTTCCATACTCAATGCCAAGAATACATATTTGGTCATAAAGCTTATCCTGGAGTCACAAGAACTGACAACTTTTGTAATACCTTTTGGTAAATATCATTTTTACAGGTTATCATTTGGATTATCCATGAGCCAGGACATATTTCAACAACACATGGATCTTCTGGTTGAGAATGTATCAGGTTATCTCTGTGTCACAACGACATTGTAATTCTTGGAAGAACTAAACATGAGCATTACAAAAACCTCCACCAACTCATAACAGCAGCAAGGAAACATAATCTTTTTTTCAATTATAAAAAATAGTAAATCAACATGCACAAAATCTATTGGTTTGGTTCAAAGCACTCATCAAATGGTTTTAGATCTGATCTTATCAAAACATATGATGTAGAAAAGAAGCCTACACTACAAGACAATGGTGACTTACAAAGGAATTTCAGTTTCTATATCTTTTTATCCTCATATGTTCTGAATTTTGTGACCAAATCATTTCTTTTTCAAGGGCTTTTCTCTAAAATCACTCCATTCATATGTCAGGAAGATCACCAGAATATTTTTCAATCTCTCAGAAATACTCCATCACCTGGTCAGTATGTACTTCAATATTATGATTCCTCAAAGTCCACCCTCATTTGAAGCAGATGCATCCCAGAAAGGCCTCAAAGTGTGACTATGATGAATGGCAAGCCTTAGTATGTTTGGTATTGAGGTCTTGACAATAGCTCAGACTAACTACTCCAATACTGAAAAACAGACTTGTGTTTTAGATCTCGTGATACAATGATTTCATGTACACCTAAATGGCAAACACTTCACTTCTCATATCATCTACAAATGGTTATAAATGATCTGTTAAACTCTCTCACAAGAGTACCTTCATGATTACAATGTCTATTTGCGAAGCATCAAGAGTACAATTTAGAAATACAATACAAATCAGGCTCCCCAAAACAAATTTCATATGCTTTTAACTAATGTCCAATCCCCACCAAACAAAGTTATTCCTTTAGACCTACAAATGGATATTATTGAATCTGCACTGGTAGATAGTCTTAACAATATAATTTCTTTTGGTCACAGCCAAGCAGAACAGATCAAGCAAGCTACATCAGATGATGACCAGCTGCAGCATCTCAAAAAGAACATCATCATCAGTTAACCTGAATGCATGCAACATCCCAAGCTAATATGCTTTGTCTGGTCATTCAGAGGTGAATTCGGACTGTCCAAGACTTTAAGAGATGTTGTATCATTATCATTAAGTATACCTTGTGTAAATTTCCACTGAACCTCTCCTAATTTCTTGCTGTACCTTTTGTGGGAGCTCAGTGAAATCCCTGGAGAAATGACTATTTTTATGTTATCAGCATACCAATGATCTGAAGCCAAAGCTGCATCAAGTAAGGCAGGTAAAATGCTACAGCATGTTCAGCATTAGTAGCTTTGTATCTTTTCTGAATTTTTGTACCTGATGTGGCAATAATTATGAAATGACTATTGAAATATCTAACAATTGGCTTCTATTTCAGGATTATCATGGGTAAGATTGATTCCCTGTATCAAATTGAGCCTGGCAACTGACTGAGATATGTCAAGGCATCAACATTTTATCTATCCTTGCTAGTAATGTCACAATATCTTATTGGCCAACTGCCAGTTTTCAGCCTGAAAATGCTGAATATTTTCATTAAATTTTAATCTTCCATGTACTAACGTAAAGTTTTACTGTTTTAGCAGAAGTTAATTTTCTTGTAAATGGGGAATGAACCCATTTCCTAGACTGTACAGGAAAGTAGTCTTTCTGATGGAAGCAGTCTGCTTATATGGAAATAGGGAGATTGCCTGAGAGACTATGTAAATGGTTCCGTAGCTTTGCACCATTTTCCCTCCTCCCTCAGTCAGTGGTATTACTGAGGAGTTCAGTTCCCTTTCAGGGGCATCTATCCTTCCCTTCTAATGTGATTTAAAATGAGTTGAAACTAAATGATAAATGAGAAGATGGTTTTCTGTCTAATTTTTCTTTGTGAGTTAAAAGGTGACTTGTCCAAAATCAAAATTTTAGTAAAAAACCATCCTAGACAACCTCGTCCCAGTAATTCTTCGAGCAACAATTTTGAAGATCCATATCAATACAGCTTCTCAAATATCATGCAGACATAACTCCAAATATTGTTATGCCCAGTGAAGGTAAGTTATAGTCAAATGTTTTAAGGTACATATTTAATTCAATTTGACATCTGAAATAAATCATCCCTTTTTAAAATGAAGTATGTGCTCCTGCAAAAATTGCCACCAAAATTCACTCTGGTTTTGCATTCAAAAAAATGTGGGATGTTAAATTGATTGGCTGGCAGCTCCAGAAATGCCGGTAGTTATAGATCTCCATGGTGTGTGCTGTCAGGGCTGAAGACATGCCCATGGAGATCTAATAGATTTTAAACTGAGGTGAGTCAGGGGATTTTTGGCAAAAAGGGTTTTGGCACCTTACCAAAAAGAATGAAGGGGTTTGTGTGTATTTTAAAGTAAGTCTGGGTAGTAAAAGGGGGCAATATCATCTTCGGGAGAGGTAATGCCCTTTGTCCATCAGCTGGGGCCTTGCAATATCTAATTCTTTGATCCAACAATAGATAGTATGACATCAGCAGTCAATGGAACATATACATTAACACTTCCAGAACCATTAGCTGATACAATTACCAACACATTTGGAAAAGCTGTGCGAAGACCAATAGGAGGAAAGCCATGTTTGTCTCTTTTTAATTTTTAAATCCTTTCTGCAGAAAAAGAAGTAGGACAGAGACAGCAATAACCTATGCTTTAGAAGTGGAGGCTGTAACATTGTAACGACTTTCTGTTATGAAGACCACAGGCAACTCAGTTCATCACCTGCAGAAAGTCTATCTCTTTGAGAGAATCCTTAAAATAAGTTTGGCTGTTGAATTCAGCCAAAGTACACTTCAGGGGTGAAGATATCTTCGCTTCAGGCCTTCAACTCGTTTTTTTTCTTAAAAGACAGTCAACAGAATTATAAAACTATCCCTTTTCGTAAATGCTTGTAAATTATTCTCTTCATTGTACTCTTACTGGGTATGTGTACTTGTGTGAGTGGGTGATATCTCATGAAGGTTTGAGGTCAGTGCTTAAATATACATTTCTTTTGTTTAAACCCATGCAAAGCTACTGCTGGTTAATTAAACTGTCTGCACGCAGCCACAGATTAAAGAGCCATACAAATTTTTCTCTCAAAAATTTATTGATCTCACACTGCTGGAAAGGGAACAAGGATTTCAGTAGTTCTTTCTCACCCTATTTGTAACAATGTGGTCGTGTATGTAGTACACCAACAATTACACAATGATAAAATATCTCATTTACTCTGATGTTTCTTGCCTTATCTAGTCTTATAAACCAATCTCCCCCCCTCAAATGGTATGAATCAAAATCCCACCATCAGACAGTGTGATATGTCGAATGGATATTTTGTTCTCGTGTTTCAGATTTTTGATGAAAATTGATTAACTAATGTGAAAAAAACAGTCAAACATAAAAATAAAAAAAACATTTCTTCAGCTTGTCTCCATCAGAAGATAGAATATTTTAACTGATCTTAACATGTCATTTTTTTTGTTAGTACAGTCATGAATTAAATGTCAAACTTTAAAAAAACTGTCTTTGCCTCCGCTATTAAACATTATTTTTGAAAGTTGCAATAAATGTTAATTCTAAACCATTTTCAATCTCAGTAAAAACATGAGGAAGAAAAGCATTCATTTGATACCACACAGTGCAATTACTAAGTTCAGAGATTTATTCATTCATTGCAATAGCAAAATGAATAAAAACAACGGTTCCAAAATGGTTCATCCACTTTGGTGGATTCCTGTTTTATTTCAAACATGGATCTAATTAGGTGAGGCCTGAGATTTTCAAAGGAGATTTTGTGGTCTTATTTCAGGGTGGAATCAATCCATCCCAAATAAGATCAATGACGTGAAGACAGCTTAGCCAGTTTGGAGCTCTTCCCTCAATTGGGCATCAAAAGAAGCATAGGTGAATGTATATCTGGCCTCACCATAGGCATAAATTGACAGAACAAGTGAAAGTTAGAATCCACCTAAGGGTCAAGGCCAGGGTCAGGGCCTGATGTTTGAAGACCCTGTCTTTACCAGACCAATAATTGAGTTTGTTACTCTGACATGATCAATGGTAGCAATTAATAATAGATGCAGTACTAGTATGATTGCTGAATGCTGTCCCTGTGGAATTTTCGAGCCAGTAATTTTTATAATTTTCATGCATAGATGTCATAACAATACTCAAAAGGCTGCTGCAACAAATTTTCATTCATCTCTTTCTTCTTCAGTTGTTTCTGTGTGATCTGCTCTCCATTTTTTTCTCTTGGATGTCAATTGAGCTGATGACATCTCGTACAATTGCGCAAGAAGCTAGTCGAGCTTTTGCTTCAGATATAGAGCAGTGTCTCATTAATGCCACCATTGCTGTAGGAATAATCTGAAAATACCATAAAGCATTACAGACTTACAAAGGTGACAGCCCATGTGAAAATATTCATGGTTGAGTTAATCGACAGGTTTGAAGAAAAGGCTTCCAGAAAGACTTGAACTAATATTTTACGTCATTTTGCTTTGAAAATTTTTTTTACATACTGTTCCATGAACATGTGTTTGATTAACATTGTCATAATTAATTTTCAACCTACTTTATGAAATTCCATACTGAAGAATGATATAAATTTCAATCATGTTTGCAATAAGTGTTCCAAGGTTCAAACAAATGAAAATAAGATAGTTAACGTTCTCATACTTCTGAGTGCATAGAAACATAGGAATAGGAAGAGGCCATTCAACCCACCGAGTTTTCTCCGTCATTCAATCGGATATAGCTGATTATCTACTTCAATGCCTCTTTCCTGTGTTATCCTCATGTTCCTTGTTGTCATTAGTCTCCAGAAACCCATTGATTTCTGTCTTGAACGTGCTCAATATTTAAGCTTCCACAGTTGTATGGGGTAAAGATTTCCAAAGATTCACCACCTTCTGGGTGAAAGTTCCTCCTCAACTAAATCTTAAATTGCCTAACCTTTATTCTAAGACTATGCCCCTTGCTTCTAGACTCACCAGCCAGGAAACATCATACCTACACTCATCCTGCTCCCTAAGCTTCAATGAGACCACCTCTCAATCTTCGAAACTCTGGAGAATATGACTCTTCTTCCTTGAGCTCTCCTCATAAAAGCAAACCACCAGCCGTGGGATTAGTTTGGTGAGCTTCCATTGCATTCCTGCTATGGCAAATATATCTATTTTTTCATAAGAAGACCAAAACTGTGTTCAATACCCAAGGATCCATACAAATGCAGCAACACATCTCTATATTTATAATCAAATCCTGCAAGTAAGGTCTAGATTTGTATTTGCTTGCTGTATCAAACTAGCTTTTATTATGTCATGAACAAGGAAAGTCAGGTCACTTTAGGCACCAGCAATTCCCAATCTCTCTGTTTAAGAAATACTCTGCCTTTCTGTTTTATCTAGAAAGCAGGATAACTTCACACTTATTCACATTAACTTCCATATGTCAAGTTCTAGCCCATTCATGTGGTCTGTCCACTCTCCCTTGAAGCATCCTTGCTTCTTCCTTAAACATGCATACTTAGCTTTGTGTCATTAGCAAATTTGGGAATATGACATTTGGTCCCCACATCCAAATCACCGGTAAAGGTTTCGAACAGTTGACGCCCGAGCATTGATCAGTGCAATACCCCACTTGTCATTCTGAGAATGACCTGTTTATTCCTACTGTCTGTTTTCTGTCTGTTAACCAGTTCTCATGTACACTAACATACTCCCTCCAAGTTCATGCACTCTAATTTAGTGTATTGACCTCCTGCGTGGGACCTTAACAAAAACCTTTGGAAAATATAAAGACAGCAGCTAGTTGTCTATCCTACATAGTGTAGCTATCCCACAAGTAACATCTTCAAGTGTCTCCAATAAGTTTGTCAATCAATTTCCCTTTTATACATCCATGTGGACTCAACTCAATCCAACTTTAACATTCTGTTCTAATTACCCAGTTATCTTATCCTTATAAATAGATTTGCACATTTCTCTTACTATTGATGTCAAACAAACAGATGTGTAGTTCTTTATTCTCCCTTCCTTCTCAAACAGGTTGCATTTGCTACTTTTCAGGTGGGTTAAGGCATTAACAGGCAGCTAAAAAGTTATAATCCTGCTTAATTTGTACCTTGCTGCTGCTCAGCGAGAAATGCATGAAATATGCAGAGTTGCTCGAGCACTGAGATAGGCGGATATCTGGTGAGTGGTGAGGTGTTCTTGGAATGGCATAGATGGGGATAGAATCAAACATAACGGATAGCATAGGGCAGGGTAGGTAGTTACTGAGGTGCATTTAGCAAGATACAACAAGAAATTTCACTAAGCTTCATGTCAGGAAGCCTCCAAAAAATTCAATGCAGCTGACCCAAAAAAAACCCCAAGATTCAGCTGAAGGAGTTTTACAAAATTGTTCGCAGAGCAATATGATTTCCCTTATGGGTTTAACTGTAGTTGGATCAAAATTGTATTTATCTCAAGGAGAATCATAAGAGACCTTTTGAAATTTAATTGAAATTTCCAAGGGTAAACAGAAACTGATAGACAACGCTTTTTATGCAGATGTATATTATTCTTCATAGCTCATTAAAAACCTGACAGAAAAAAAGCCACTCAAATTAAAGGCTGCAACTGTTAAAAATATATTTACCTTGACTAAGAGATAATGGATAAGTTGACAATCCAGACCTGGGCTGACCCAATTTCTAAAATAGAAACAGGACTCAACAATTTAGATAGCATCTATTTTTAGAATCATAGAATCCCTACAATGTGGAAACAGGCCCTTCGGCCCAACAAGTCCACACCAACTCTCAGAGCATCCCACCCAGACCCATGCCCCTATGACCCTATGACCCACTTAATCTACACATCCCTGAACACTATGGGCAATTTAGCATGGCCAATCCACTTAACCTGCACATGTTTGGACTGTGGGAGGAAACCGGAACACCCAGATGAAACCCACACAGACACAGAGAGGATGTGTAAACTCCACACAGACAGTCACCCCAGGGTGAAATTGAACCCAGAGGCAGCAGTGCTAACCACTGAGTGACTGTGTTGCCCTAAGTTTGAACGGTGTAGAAGCCTGGCTTTGGTTAGCCATTTTGTCCATTTTGATCTCAAGAAAACTTGTCCAGACAGTTCTCGTGACCACTCTTGGCTAAATTAACTGTCAATGGCACGTGAGTGTTGGGTTTTCTTTCTAATAACAGGAGTTACAAAGGTTTGATTCCAGAGTGGGCAGTCTGGGCAAGGTGACCAGCACTTCTTCCTAATCTGCTGAAAAATTTTCAACTATAATTCCTGCACGACCTGGAAAAGTGACCTTCACATGATTGCTAGAAGCTGCTGTACCTACTGACTCCACTTACAATGGACAATTCCAACTATTCAGTTGCAGAAGCCTTTGCAGTTGCTAAATCTTGCTTCATGTTTCAACCTCTTCACTGCAGGAAGAGAATTGTTAAGCAAATCAGGCCTGAAATGATAGTAGAGACTGATCTCATTTTCATCTTTATACATTTTTCCTTACTTAAGTCTTTACATCTGTATTTAGCTAAATTCTTTAGCATTTGTTATTTACTTAACTTTAAACAATATTTGCATAATAAGCTATCCTTTCACCTTGTTTAAAGCATAATGCTGTGCTACTGGTTACTTTAAATTCAAACATCCATAATTAACAGAGGTCTACATGCAAGCATATATAAATTATTAGTTTATGTATAAAATCCTGATACATTTGACAAAGTAGATGTGGAGAGGATGCTTCCTCAAATGTGAGGATCTAGAACTAGGGATCACCTTTTAAGAGCTGGGTGTGACCCATTTAAAACTGAGAGAAGGCATTTTTTTTTCTCAAAAGTTTGAGCGTCTTTGGAACTCTCTTCCTGAAAAGGTGGTGGTAGCAGAGTGTTTTAATCTAGTTAAACAAAGGCAGATATATTCTTCTAAGCAATGTTATCAGGTTTGGCAGAAATGTTGGTTTGAGGACACAGTCAGATCAGCCGTGATCTTATTGAATGGTGGAGCAGACTGAAGGGTCTGAATGGCTGACTCTTGCTCCTAATTAATAAGTCAATATGTTTGCAGACCACTCTGAGGACACTTCTGGTACATGGCAGATGCAGTATAATTTGGATTAATATGAAGTTATCCAATTTAGTTGCAAAAATAGGAACATAGATTATTATCAAATTGGCTATTAATTAAGAGAGGGGAATGTCTAACATACATGCAATGTATGAATGTCCTCGTGCACTGATGGTAAGTACCCAGGCGCAGCAGATGGTAAAGAAATCAAGTAGTATGTTAGGCTTATAATGACAGAATTTGAGTACAGGAGCAAGGATGTTTTGCTGCAATTATACGGAGCCTTGGTGAGATCACACCTGGAATATTGCGTGCAGTTTTAGTCTCCTTATCTTAAGAAGGAAGTTCTTGCTATAAAGGGGAATGCAGCAAAGATCTACCAGACCAATTCCTGTGATGGCAGGACTGACACATGAGGAGAGGTTGATTTGTTAGGATTATATTCAGTTCAGAAGAATGAGAGGGGATCTCAGAACTAGACAAAGTAGATACAAGAAGGCTGCTTCTGCTGAAGGGAGAATCCAGTAACTGAGAAAGCTGCAATATAAAGGGACTTAGGGATACTTATGCACAAACCAAAGAAAGCGAGCACACAGGTGCAGCAGGTAACATGGAAGGCTAATGGAATGTCGGACCTTATTTCAAAGGGGTTGGAACATAAGAGTATGAATGTCTAACTGCAACTATACAAGATATTGGTGAGACCACATCTGGAGTTCTGAGAGCAGCTTTTTAAGAAAATATACTATTTCATTGAATACAGTTCAGAGAAAGTTCACTAGGATTATCCCTGGTCTGAAGGGATTGCCTTATGAGCAAAGGTTAAACAGGTTGGGATTCTACTCATTGGAATTAAGAAGAATAAGAGGTGACCTCATTGAAAAATATGGGATTCTTAAGGGGCTTGAAGGGATTAAGGCTGAGAGAATGTTTCCCCTGAAGGGAGAGTCTAAGACTAGAGGGAATAGGCTCAGAATAAAGCGGTGCCAATTTAAGACTGAGATGAGGAGGAATTTCTTCTTTCAGAGGGTCGTGAGTCTTTGGAACTCCTTGTCATGGAGAGCCGTGGGTGCAGAATCCCAGGGTGTACCAGCTGAAGAAGGAATATAGCATTAAAAAAATTGGGAAATGAATCAACTAGTGAGTTCCTGTGCTACATTGCTATTAGATATTCTTATTTTCGCTCTTACTTCCTGCATCTGCAGGTATGCCTTTTTCTCTCTCCAATGTGCTATTGGTGCTGTAACCGATTATTGTGTTGAACTGATTCCATAATGTAGTGACTTCTTTTATTATGTCTACATTACTAACACTCATGCGTTATGGAAACAGCAGTGTTGAAAGCTGCAGTATTCTAATTGACCTTTAACGTTGGTGAATAGTTTCTGAGGTTGGAAAGTGTCTAGTGAACAATTTCCGTTACGTAATATTTTATTCTTCTTACCTCATTCATTTCTGCAGCATGCTGAATGTGTTGTGAAATTTCCACATTTTTCATCTTTTCATTTAGTTCATCTGTTTCATAAATAGTCTTTAACAATGTTTCAAAACATTTAGTTTGGGTCTGACCTGTAAGTCTCTAATGGAAGAAAGGAATATAAATGCATACTTTCCTGTCAATCAATGGTTATGTGGATTGTTACCTTCTTCTATACTTTTGCTGTAAACTGAGGGATATTAGCATTATGGAATTACTTTTATACATTTTTCAACCAATGTTAGCATTAATTACTATCAAAATTATACTTCGTGCCGTTAGAGGAAGAGTAAATGCCCTCTAATTAACATGGGCAGCATTTCCCGATCAGAGGAGAGATAATAGTTTGGGAGTGCGGTGTGAGTGGTCTGATTAGTAATGAAGGGGTAGGGAGATGGGAGGAGATGGGGCTACTTAGTAGGGTGAGGGGCCAAAGCAAGAACTTAGGGGCACTGCTGGCCTTGCCTCCTTTCAGCTGCTGTGTTTCCCAAACCTAGCAAAACACAGTTCACTATGAAGCAAATTAAATGTGAGACTCTTAAATGGTTGACACACTTCTTGAGAGCAGGTTCGTTGCTTACTCACTGGTTTGCTTCCAGTAAACTTGGAATTGGGGTGGTAGGTTAGTGTCACCTTTGATATGGGTCAAATTTGACATTTTTAAAGAAACTTGAGATCTCACTGATTTTTGGGAAGTTAAAATTCATCTTAAAGCTCCTCTGATCATTGCAAATAATTTTCTTCAACTCTAGCCTCCAAGTATATGGCTTTACTCATCAGTAAGTCACACAGGTCACCAAGAGAGAATGTCAATTTGTGACAAATTGTACGTAGTTTTGCTCGCTGACCCATTAATTATATAGTCCAAAGATTAGTTTGTTCACTTCTAATCAAACTATTTTTGTGATCTTCATGATGGTTTTAAAGAAGAGGAGGACAGTGCAGGTGGAACAGTATTTATTAGCTTTCACCACCACATAGCTACTATTTGATTTACTCATCAAGTCTTTAATTATTGATGTCTTAACATTTCAAACTGTTTCCAAGAACTTATTTAAACAACTATAATTATAACAAACACAGAGAACATGTCAGCAGGGTCCGGTAACATCTGTGGAAGGAGAGACTTCTGGCATTTTTTTATTGATATAACTTCTTCAGAACTGTTCTGAAGATGTCATATTGGACTTGAAACATTCACTCTGTTTCTGTTTTCACAGATGTTGCCAGACCTGCTGAGCTTCTCTGGTATTTCCTGTTTGTTTCAGATTCCCAGGATCTACAGCATTTTGCTTTTAAACCCAATCAAAATATTCTTTATGAAATAACTTCTGTATTATTTAGCTGTAAAGCAATATACATTTTTCATTCCTAAAAATTATTATGAATGTATGAAAATGTTAGTAAAGCAAAAAAAGAACTGTACTATTTTGTGCAAAACACTTAATTACTCCTCAACAATGCACAACTCTAAATTTACCCAAGATTTGAATGGTGATACTATGTTTGGAGAGGGTCTGCAGAGAACTCTTGCATTCTTGGATTAAATCCAAGAAGTCTGATTGATGAAGCATGTTTTTTCCTTCATTGCAACCTTTTTTAAATGTCAATGTTATTAATAATTGGTCACTATTAAATTAATAATCATTGTTGTCTTTGTTCCCATTCATTTTAATCTCTTCGTTTTTAATCTAGATAAGTTTTCGTTTACTCTAAATCTAGTTTCAACATACTGCATATGGCTCTAACCACTCATTGTCATGATTTTAAAAGTAAGCTTACTACACTTGTCAGAGTCTTCCCGTTTTGCTACTGTCTATAAGGTTTTAAGCCAAAGCTTTTTGCAACGTAAGTACTACTAATTTATCTCTGATTTAATCTTCCAAGTTGAATTAAAGATTTAAAATTGTAAGGTGCTCCTGGTGGAAATAAAATTAGCGCATTTTCGTTGCTCATTCTTTCCTATTAGCAGGTTTGATGATATCCAGGTTCTTCAGCTAGGTTCTCATTAATAAAATGTAATCTTACTGACTGTCATTTCAATAGCTTTTTGGGAGTATCTACAATTATGTTGATATTGGGATGTTAACCAAAAGTTGCAAGCTTCAACTCAAATCAATTGGACAACTGAGTGCCACGTTAAACAGGCCCAAGCTATAGGAGATCTTGGCTTCTAACTTTAATGTTAATTGAAAACAATTGGCAAGGCTAATTAGAGTTGACCATTTCTGTAGTATAACCAGCCATAGATTAATGAGAGATAGTAGGAACTGCAGATGCTGGTGAATCCGAGACAACAAGGTGCAGGGCTGGATGAACACAGCAGGACAAGCAGCATCATAGGAGCAGAGAGGCTGACGTTTCGGGCCTAGACCCTTCATCAGAAAAGGGGGAGGGGAAGGGGGGAGGTTCTGAAATAAATAGGGAGAGAGTGGGAGGCAGATAGAAGATGGATAGAAGAGAGGGTAGGTGGAGAGGAAACAAACAGGTCGAAGAGGTGGGGATGGGGCCAGTAATAGTGAGTGTAGGTGGGGAGTTAGGGAGGGGATTGGTCAGTCAATGACTTTTTGGTGAATGTACAAAGAACATAGCTTTCCAATTTTGTATTATGATTATTGTCTGAATTGATCTATATTCAGAGAATAAATTAGAAGATTTAATCAGTGAAAGGTGGGTAGCCTGCAAATAGTTATAGAACACAACATAGAGAATATGCTGACCTGACAAGTAAACATGGGATTATATAGTTTCCATTATCTGTATTATTTTTGGACGTGGAGTTTACTTAAAATTACAATGCTTCATTCTTGTAAGTAAGGGGATGAAAGGTTATTAGGGGTGGATGAGAATATGAAGTAACCAGATCAGGCATGAACTTAATGGTAGAGCAATCTGCTCGGGCAGAGTGGCCGACTCCTACTTCTAATTTACATGTTTATGTGATTTTACTGCAATAATTCAGATACAATTCATACTTGTGAATGGTTAACTTTAAATTTTGGAATGATTTTGAAATCAAACTTCATTTATTTTTCAACCTACCTGGAGGATGTATAAAGCCCGATCAAATAATTTCGAGTTACTGACTTTGAGGTCAATCATAAAATTGTAATAGACTTTCCCTTTCAAAACATGTGCACCTGTACTAATTGCGTTCAGTATCCATTTTGTACTCAGTTCATGCTGAAACATCTGTGAAGAACAACATTGTTTTTATTGACGATTTCATACTTTTTTATGTAAGTAATATACATGATGGTCAAAAAATGATCAGATAGTGACAAAAAGGCATTACCTGAATGTAGCATCCTTCATAATTGGGCAACGTTGCTGGCCACATGACACTGATTATAACAGAAAACACTTTCTTTAGCTGTTTCTGGTAATTAATAGAAAAGGGGAAAACTTTAAAACAAGAAATGATCATTTGGCCCACTCTGTAAAATTGTCTATAACCTAGCAGTACTTAATAATTTAGTACTTAACCTAAGTGTCTAAACTTCTGAGGGCAAGTTCAGCATAATTACTCCGCAGTTCTTCAACGTGACTAAAACAAAATTCCAGATTGTCCAACTGCCGTTAATATTCAAACTTGACCTACATTTCTTCTCCTGTCCTTAGTTCTAGTAACAGAAGAAACAGTCTATATTATTTCTCTGGGAGTTCTACTGATCTCTCGTCAAAGTTACAGCAAGTGTTTGGAAGGACCTTGCTGAATTCAATGCCCTGTCATTTTAAGATGAAAGTATGTCCACTGGAATTTTTTGCCTTGGCTATGGGTAAAACAAATGTGCAATACTGGCTAGATGCAAGTATCTTCATCATGACAGCTATTAAAGTGAGCCTTTATAGCAATCCAAAACTGAAACAAGTACAGTTTTTCAGGTAGCAAAAGGAGACGCCATCCACTTGAACAATTATATAGAAATAGAATCAATCAAGGCTTTTGTGGTTGATTTACAAATTTCCACAAAGGCACAGTCCTATTGTTATAAGAAGATCTCTCCAAATTGCCTCCATCTTTGAAATCTCTGAACTCATTTCTACATCATTTAATTTTCATTCTTATTCACATTTCTTTATTTTCCCATCCTGTTTTCACAACTGAAAGAAAAATTGATCTCACTGTCTGTTGTACCCTGTTCAAAATTCTACCATCTCTCTGCCTCATCCTCTTCCTTTTAAAAACCTCAAAAGGATAAATTTGTGGTCAAGTTGTAATATATTATAGATGCTCTCTGTTTTTGTTAGAAAAGCATGAATAAAATTAGTTCAATAACGGCTGCTTGCAATGAGACCACATTGAGTGTCTTTTTTCAGTGCAGAACACAGCAGAAAGATAGTAATGAAGCTATGACGGATTTCTTTTGACAATAAGAAACTAAGGGTATTTCAAGCTCTCAATCAACAGTCTGGCTTGTAGTGTGACTTTATTGAAATGAACTGCAAGATAGCAGCTCTCACTCAGTGCCTCATAAAAGAGATCACATGACTACAGCAAGCCAAAAGACATTGGCACAAATTAGCTTCTGTCCCAAATATTTCCTGTTGCCTACAAAACACACACACAGGAAAAATATAAGGATTAACACCTTCAGGGAATTACTCAAATTACTGAATATACACATAACTGTTCTCACATAACAGCAGTTAGTTATCCTCATTTCCTTACATATGTAATACTTAAGTTGAGCCAGTCTTTTAATGGTACATGATGCCATTGGCTGCCATCTGGATGAAGTTTCTTCCCTGTGTATGTCATTTTTAATTGCTATGATACCTGTGCTGTGGACCTCTGGATCTGATAGTTGATCTGTATACTGTACACGTGATGACTCCACACCTTCTTAAATCAGTTGCCTGCAGTTGAGGAATAGTTTCTCTAGGTGCACAGGTTACTGCAATTGTGATGGCCTATCTGGTCATTCATTTGCATCATGTATGATCAAGGTTGCAATTGTCCTGTGAAACTCCCAAGTTGTCACTTGTGCTGGGTCTTTGTTGAAGGTTCATACCCTGACTTGCTGTTCAGTTTGCATTTTTTGTGATTGTTTTGCATTCTTCTCAAGATGAAATTCAGCTTTCTGTGATAGGGTTGTCTTGATTCTTTCACACATACCTTCAGTAGCTATTTGGTGATTAGAGGAGTAGTATGCATGTAGAGTGAAATTAGCCTTTGTGCTGGACTACTTGTCTTGCCTTCAGTAAGTTTCTCTACTCTAGGATCATCTTGTATCCATGTGTGTGGATTGGCTTGATTTCTTTTTACTTCCTTTGGTGTTTTTCACTGCTGCCTCAGCCTTTCCATTTGATTGAGGATATGGTGTATTTGACATACAGTGTTGAATTTCCCAATCATTCATGAAATGGTTGAATATTTCACTTATGAATGGGGAGCCATTGATGTTTATCACAATGTCAGGATTGCTGAAATGGGTAAAATGCACTTTCGGCATTTGACAATCTCAGTACTGGTTGTTGAAGTCATTTGATCCAATTCCCCCTAGCAAAATAGTACTTCAAGGTGACAAGAAAGTGAACAAGTTTATTCCAGTTTCAGCCATGATCTATCTGGAATGTCAAGTGTCATCAGCTGCTCTCTAGGTTGTTTAGCTTGGTGTTTATTATAAACACTGCACAGGCCAATAAGGCCCTTGATTGCATTGCTCATTTTTGAACAGTAGATCATTTTGCTTGCTTTTGTTAGACTTGGCTCAATTCCTTGGTGACTTACATAGATACACTGTAGCATCTCTCCTCTCAACTCCTCAAGAACAATTGCACTATTTCCTTTGGACAATATACCATCTTGAGCTGTCAACTAATTTCCTTTTGCTCAACATACACTTACAACAAAAGATGTGTCCTGGATACTTTTAGGCCATCCATTTATCAGTATTTTCTGCAACGCTTTTAAGTTTGCATCTTATTCAGGGGTTCGTTTGATCTGAACAAGGTCCCAATCTGTTAGATTCAACATCTCTGCTCAGTCAATGAATTGGATCTGGAAGCTTTCATGCTCTATCATAGCATCCTTTATTTTCCTCATTTTGAGTGCTGCTCATGACACGTCTATGATGTATGTCAATTTCCATTACTTGTACGCCATGTCCAGATGTGTGCAAAATGATTCAGCTTCTTTGGATGAGAACATTGCTTATCCCATAATGGATATATCTTCTCCTTTCTATGGTGTCTTCAGCAGTATTTGCATCCTGCCCTTCGTCCATGATTGTTCTACAGTTTTGGGTTTGGAGTATCTATGAATATGATGCAAGGCCTGGTTGATTTTACCATGAACATGCTGTAGCTGCAAATTTACGTCCGCATTTCTGCACATGTTGATTGCTTTTCTAAGAGTAAGTTTCTCATCTCTCAGTGGATGTGATATTATTGTGGTGTAACTCCATTGTTAATGACATCATCTTTTAGTTGGTTAAATTCACAGGATTCTGTGAGATGAGTTATGAAGTCATATGTTGATCGACAGACAATTTTTCACTTTGGGCTCTAAAACTGGACATTTACGATTTTGTTAATTTTCTTTCTGGCTATGAAGGCCTCTGAGGCTCATGTACGGCAGTGACTTCCAGAAGTAGAAGTCAATGCTACAATCGCTGGTCATCATGTGTGTAACTTAGAGGGAATGTTGGTTCAAAGTGTTCCTTCAGGGCTTCCAAAATTTGATTGTAGCAGTATGTAGATTAGGCAGTGTTAGGCAGTGGTAGATAGAACCGTTCTGAGGAAGGGTCACTGGACCGGAAATGTTAACTTTGTTTTTTCCCTCACAGATGCTGCCAGACCTGTTGAGTTTCTCCAGCAACTTTGTTTTTGTTCCTGATTTACAGCATCTGCAGTTCTTTCGGTTTTTATTGAGCTTTCCTATGTTCATTTTTAGTATCTGTGCTTTTTTATAGCTCTTCAACAGTCAATCTCAGCTCTAAATCTGACACCATGTTTCAAGCTTTCAAGAGTTCTCAAGCTAAAGCTCTACCATGACTTTGTTGAAACTTGCTGCAACATGGCAGCCCCCAGTCAATGCCTCATGTTAGATGTCACATGACTCCCACAAACAAGGAGGCAAATCATTACATATTGCACTTGTATCCCAAACTAAGGACAGAGAAACACGATCACATACTTTTTGGAATTCCTAAATTTTTTTGAGGGCGCGAGTAGTTTGAAAGGATGCTCCAAGTGCAGCTCAATGAGTCTACACATTATGTAATTGAGTTAAAAGATGGCACTGAAGACATAAAAACTAATTAGTCAAATGAGGCACAATAAAGATTGCACATTAGATGATGTGTTACAGCTGCACGTCCTGAGGGGCCTTGACATGCTGATCCCTCTGAATCAATGCACAATTTAAGTGTGACTTTTAATTATCCTCTTGTGGGAGAATCTGTAACTAAGAGTCAGGGTTTAGAAATAAGAGGTTGCCATTTAAGATAGAGCGGAGGAGAATTAACTCATCAAAAGCCATGAGTCTATAGGACCCTCTTCTTCAAAAAGCTTTGGGAGCAGAGTCTTTAAATATTTTTTAGGCAGTGGTAGATAGATTCTTCATAAGTAGGGGACAAAAATTTACCAGGGATAGTCATGACTTTGGATTAATCAGATCTGAAATAAACTTATTGAATGATGGAGCAGGTTTAACGGTCTGTGGGTCTACTCCTGCTCCTAAGTCGTATGTTCATGTGGGAATTGGTAGGCACCTCAGTGATCCATGGCAACAACATCTGCAGTGATTGTCTGAAGCTTGAGGAACTTGGGCTCAGAGTTGATGAGCAAGAATCTGAGCTTAATGCACTGTAATGGATCAGGGAGGGTAAAAGTTATCTGGACACTTTTTTCCATGAAACAGACACAATACTTAATATGGCATCTTCTGACTTGTTGTTAGGGACAAGGGGGATGGCTGTGAATGGGGCAGGCACATGGACTGAGAAAGTCACAACAGAGGAGCTTCAGCCCCTGTTGTTCAATAGATTGTTTAAGAGATTCAATATTTCTGTAGCTTGTGTGCACAAGAGCAGGATTTACAATGTGAATGAGCAGACTGATCATGGCGCTATAGTGAAGCCAGATATTCAAGTGGGACAGTTGTTGGAGGAAACTGTATTTTAATGGGGAAATGTATGGGGTTCTTTGCAGGCAAGAGGGAGAGTGCTGAATGTTGTGTTGCTCGCTTAGTGACCAGCTTAAGAACATACCTTTCAGGAAAGATAGGAACTTGGAAGGGAAGGAGGACCCAGTTTTCATGGTACATGAGTTCACCAAAAACAGATGCAGAAGTAATAATGATGTTCTGCTGAACGAATATGAATAGCTCGGGATGAAATGAAATGAAATACAATCTGAGCCATGATCAAATAAGAAAATTGGAGAATTGAATGTGTAGCATGGGAGAAATGGTTTTCAATTCATGGAACATTGCACCATGGCACATGGGGAAGAAGGAGCTGTACACTGGGACAGTCTTCACCTGACCAGCACTGGAACCAGTGTCCTGGTGAGTTGTACAACTAGAGCATAGTGAGGGCTTAATACTAAATTGTGGAGGAGGAGGAGATTTGGAAAGTTTAGGAGAAAGGGCAATGCAGTAGTAGAGGGTACCGATCTGGATAATCGCAATCAGAATATAATAGATTTAGAGACAGGTCTTAATGATGACTTACAAAATTACAAATATTTGGAACACCATTATTTTGCCAAAGTAAAGTGACATTATTTAACTATTCCATGCATTGACAAAGCGCTATGGTTCTTATAAATTAGTAATGAGTGATTACTTACTGTCATGCATTGCTTTGGCCTTCCATGCGAAATTGCAAACAAATTAGATGTTGACATCTTAACCTGATGTGCAAATTTTTCAATCTCTGAAACTTCATCTTTGCCAAAAGAACAAAGAAAAAAGAATCTTAAAAGTGCATGAGACTTTTCATAACCATGTTAAGAAATAAATCAATAATTTTTATTGTGAAGAATTTTATTACATACCATCTAAAGTAAAGATGAAGACAATAGTATCATTCTTGTGGATTGTGGGAAGAATATTCTTTCTAAAATCGTCATGTGAGATGGAAAATTCTGGTCCCTTTTTTAAAAACAAAAAGCAGTTAACACATTTGATTAGAAATTGTGAACAATTCAGATAAAGCAAAATACCTTAATATCCATAAAAGTCTCACTTGTAAATTTACAGAGTGTTATGAGGAAATTGGCCTTTTGATAGGTTGATATAAATAAAGTACCATAATGGCAATATTATGAAGTAGCAATACAGGGAGCTGAACTAATGATTCAAAGAAATGTGTGCAAATGTGTCTGCGGCAGCTAGGGAATTTCAGATCAGCTAATTAATCAGATAAATGTGAAATGAAAAAAAAACACATTTCAGTAATGGTGTCTGTGAAATGCCTGGGTTGGATTCTTTTTCTTTCATGTCCTTTAGAAAAGGAGATCAGGTATTCTTTGCTGGTCTGGTCAACATGTGACTTCAGACCCTCAGAAATTTGTGGATTGTTTCTTTGACCCACTTAAATATCCCAGAAAGTCATGCAGTTACATAAAACCTGCAATAAGATTCTTTGGTACGAATAAAAAATACAGCCATGCTTGGACTGATCTGGAAAGAGATCAAGGATGGAGATTGTTACACACGAAGCTAGAGGAATGCAGCCTCTCTAATCATACCATTCACTGGCCACAATATAAGCTTAAACACTTTATCTAGTTACCAGCATGGACAAACATATACTTTATCTGTATTAGATTTAAAATACAAAGATCCATCCACCATGTTTCTTTATTAAAAATCAAAATGATTGATTTATCTCAAAAATAAGAATTAATCAAAAATATGAATTTAATTAACATACAACTTGAAATATGGAAGGAAAAATTACAGATAATTAAACGAGCAGGAAGTTCTATTAAAGGCTGATATGAGTTGGATAGAATGGGAGTAAGGTCACGTGGAGTTCAAAAAGACCACCATAATCCAGGATGATTCAATTGTCTTTTTCTCCATTATTTATTAAAAGATCTGCATTTTTGTAATTCCTGGCTGTCATACAGAAGACAGTACTTCAGGCCTAGCTATACTCCATAGGCAAGCTGTCCCATTCAGCCCCAACATGGACATCCACAGGTATGTTCTTCCACATAAAAGAGGACATGTAAATCCCAACCAAATATCATCCCCTCAGTCCACTCTCAATCATCAGTAGCATGAGTGCTGCTAAGTGACGCTTACTCAGTGATAATCCATTCAGTTTGGGTCCAGTTAAGACCTCTGAGCTCCTGACTTCATTGTAACCTTGGACCAAACATGGACCAAAGAGCTGAACTCAAGAAATGAGGTGACAGTGATATCAAGGCAAAATTTGACTGAATATGTCATTAGAGAGCCCTATCAAAACATAGATCAACATGAATCAGGGGAAATTTCTTCACTGGTTGTAGTCATGCTGGTTTTCTGTGCTTGGACACTTCAACCAGTTTATGGTTTAAAAACACTTTACACAAGCACTCTTGTTGGCGAGGTGACCAAAGGGACACAGATTTTGGTTTGCGGTTCAACTTGATTTTATTAACAAAATATTGCTTATTAAAAATATAGTGTGAGCACTTCCCAAATTCCTTCAATATTTACCCTTTATCTAGTTCTATGCATCTGAGAAAGGATATTACCTGCAACAATCTACATGTTTGTGCTGGGCCATTGGAATTCCTTCCTCTTAAACATAGGGCTAGCTCTCTTCCACGAAGTTGGGTTTCACAGGTCAGGGCAGATCTTCTCCTGTGTCTTCTTGGGTTGCTTGTAATGTCTTCCACAACAAGACTTGCTGTGAGTCTTCACTGAGGCATGGCTTTGAGGTGTGTGTTTTTATCTCCCCAATTGCCCTGGACCTTCCAGAATAGTCTGTGATCTTCAGCCAATGGGTCAGGAGCTGGATTCAAAGCATTCAATGTGTTCACACCAACACCCTTCACTGTTGCCATGCCAGAAAGCGTAAAGCGCTCATCCTCAGGCGCTGGCTGGAAGTCAAGGTGTTAGAAAGACTGGTCGATATTTCTCCAATACACAACCCTTGAGCTGGTTGTAAATGGCTCTGCCTGAAACTTTGTGAAAACTTTGATCTTGTTTTCCACTGTTCTCTGTAGCTGATACTAGCTAGCTGCTTATAATTTAGATTAGTCAATTTTCTATCCTCTGGCTCAATTCAGAATGTCCAACTTGGAGCACTTGGTTGCCTCACCACACCTACCTAGTCAAAATTCAGATTGATATGGTTCTTGGAGCTTCATTGTCTTGGTCTGAGGATATAAATGTGGAATATCATCAGGGTGGATATTTTCCCGACCTGTTCAGAGATGTTATTACACACCTCTGAGGCATATGGGGCTTGAACACAGGCTTCTTGGTTCAGAGATAGATCCATAGGTGGATTCCTAGACCCAACCATCTTTTTTTGCTCCATATGTACCTTCCCTTCCAACAGAAGGTCAGAGATGGAGTCATTAATAATAATTGTGCAATGTTCCTCACCATTGTCAATTTCTCATACTGAAACAATCTGTCCATTTAGAGCAAGACCTGAGAATGTCCAGGCTTGGGCTGATAAATGACAAGTAAAATATGCACTAAACAATTGCCAGACAATGACAGTCTCCAACTAGGGAGAATCTAAACAATCCCCCCTGGCATTAAATGGTACTATCATGATTGAATCCTCCATGATCAATATCTTGAGGGTTATAATTAACCAGAAACTGAACTAAGCAAGCCAGATAAATACTGTAGTAACACTGTGATGTTGATTGTGAGGGACACTCCTCAGGAGGTCAGTGAGGAAACCTGCTGGTTTTGCTGGGAGATCTTCTAATGGTGCTGGAAAATTGTGCCAGTCTCAAACACTTTAATTCTGTTACAATCTGCAACTGCCAAGGCAGTGTCTGAACCATGTACACACAATTGTTTCTTCTGAGATGTCAGCAGCTATGCTCAGTCAATCAATCATACATTTTGGTGGATTCATGATGAAAGTTGGAGTGCTGGGAACCCTTTCAAAGGGTGTACCAAAAGGTCATGAATCCGTGGAATTCACTACCTCTATGTGTGATGGATGCTGGGACATGGAATAAATTTAAGGAGGAAATAAATAAAGTTTAATGGAAACCGAGCAGGACAGTGGAGTTGAGGCCGAGATGAGATCAACCATCATCATATCAAATGGTGCAGCAGGCTTGAGAGGGTGAATTGCTTACTCCTGCTCTCAGTTCTTATGTTCTATGTCCAATTCCAGATGCTTAGAAACTCCAGGTTGATATACAAGTAGAACAGGTATAGAACGTTCCACTTTCAAAGCTGCTGTCATTGGAATGAAATACTAGAAATCTACAGCAGTGTTCAAAAATAAGCAAGGAATTCTCCCAGTATCCTAGACAACATTTATCCCACTAACTATGTCAGTAAACATCTAATAATTGAGTACATAATCACATTGCAGTTTTCTTTGATGTAACTGCACTTCAGGATTAGTCATAGCATGTAAATCATTGTAAGACACTCTGTGATCTTGAAAATGCATTTTTAAAAACATTTTTAACATTTATCTATATTTCAGATATTACAACAATTTTGCTTATATTGTTAGATGTACATTTGTATTCATCATATTATAATACAGCAATGATCTATTAGTAATTATGGATATAATTCTCCAACAGGCTAAATTTTAATTGCAGCTTTTAAAATCACTGTAATCAAGATAAAATGCTGTAAATAATTCCCTCCCTAATTGGCATTACGGGTGTACCTACAGAACATGTACTGCAGCGGTTTAAGAAGCTCACCATCAACTTCTCAAGGGCAACTATGGATGGACAATAAATGTTGGCCAGCCATTCCACAAGTGAATACAAAAAAAAGTTGCAAATTGATTGTGATTGAATTAGCTTTCCAGTGAGCAACTAGTGCTGCAAACAGTCATACTGACATGGTACCAGATTCAGATAGATACAATACTGGGGGAATGAGAACACCTGGCTTTCAGCGAAATAAATTGTAGGAAGGCAGGGATTCCAATAATTGACTTCTATTCCTACAAACATCAATTAAAATTTAACTTGCTGGCTTATTACATTGCTATTGCACTAGCAAATCTAGTTGGACAATGCACAGCATACCACCATGGTTACAGTTGTGCCTTAAAATGCCAATTCAGATCTTAGTTACAACTTAGGATGGTAATTTGCATATTAAAAGAATTTACTACTGGATTCCTTTAAAAAGGCTTGTGATTGGAGTGTTGATAATAATGGGGCAGTATGTCTGCTGGCCCATGTTTTGTCTGTTCCTACTGCATAAACATCTCTTTGGCTAAATTAAAACAGGCCCCATTGACTTCACAATTTGAAATATGATCAGTAAAATTCAGAGACCTACCAGTGTTGACATATCTCCATCATTGTTTGCCAAGTCTTTAAAACTAATGTCTACAAAACCACGTATGTGACTGAAATCTGCAATAAAATTGAATATGACAGCCAGAATTATGCATTAAAAAAGGTTTTGCAGTCATTTACCTGTGAACAATGACATTTTATTTTCTAATACATTAAATGAGATAACAGAGGAAATGGTCATTCAGACCATTCTCTATGTGCTGGCTCTTTGAGAGAGCTGACAATTAGTCCCACTCTCCTCTTTTCCCATAAGCCTATTGAAGGTTAAAATTCAATTCACTTCTAAAATCCTTTCAAGTAGTGTTTTCCAGATCAAAACAACAAGCTATATCCAAAGAAGCTCCTAAGTCCTAGGTTTTTTGCCACTCACCTTAAATCTATGTCCTTTGGTGACTAACACATTTGACACTCATGTGATTTGTGAAGTTCATTTCCAGTGTTAGAGGTTAAGGCAGAAACATTATCGTTATTCAGCATTAGATTAGGCAGTTGATGACCAAAAAGGGATAAGGCATATAGCAGATAAATGTGATTCAACTTATTTTATAGAACAATGTTGAAGCAGTTATCTATCCAAAGGGGCTGCTCACAGTCTTTACAAAGGTCTATTATCGTGCACAATAAATCTCTTGGGCAAGTAATAGACACAGTCTTCTCTTGTGCAACAGAGGGTATGTGAAGTGGAGGATCAAAGAACCACATGAACATCACCACAAGTAGATTTGTCTTGACATGAAGAGCACTTTGGAGAGTGTGACAGCCCAGGAGGTACTTACAGCATCATCTCATTAAGAGAAGGTACTTAGGGACATTGCAGATTTTAGAATGGCAACATTAACTTCCATGGAAAGCTTGAGGATCTTAGCACAGAGTTTTGGGACTCAGTGGAACTTTTTGTCATGTTTTCTCCAGGACCAAAAGAGCCCATGTCCAGCATTAGTAGATTGTAGAGGATAGTCACAGAAGGTACTATTTTGATGGTAGCAAGAATGTCACTGCACTAACCGTATGACTTCCAAAATGAGTTTCGGAGAGATCTTCTAGACTTTACCTAGCACATAGTGAATATGTAAATGATAACATGCAAGAAATAGGTTCTGTAGAGATATCAACAATATTGTATTGAGATTTTTTGTATTCATTCATCGTTTTATAATCCCATTTGATGGTACTACTGGACAAGTCAGATCCCGGAATGAAACCTGGCTTGATAGATCATATGTTTATTTTTTGCAGTAGACTAATCTGGTGTTACTTCACTGAAACATATTCATTCAAGCATGCAGACATCAACCATTCATAATTCAGGTGGCCTAAACATTCTCAGTTCTAACAACTTGAAGATTCAAATTTTTTCTTGGCTTTTATGTTCCACAAGCTAGAAACAGTTCTATCATCTGAACTGAGCTCTGTGTTTTTCTAAATGAAAGGTTTGAGCCTTCTGTGCTGAAATCAAAACTAAACCAGCTGTCTTAACGTACATATTCTGCCTGTCACAGACCCAACAGTTTAAAATTTTACCCATGAACATTTCTCCCAGACATTGACTGTAATATCATGCTTTCTTGGAAATGATGCACTTAGCTCACTGCCCATATGTCGTATAGTCACAGAGGTCTACAGCTTAGAAAAAGGCCCTTTGGTCCATTGAGTCTGCACCAGTCGGAAACAAGCACCTAACTGTTCTGATCTCATTATGAATTTGTTTATTAACTGCTTAAAAAGATGTTCACAGACTAATCCATATCCATTTACCTCTGTTTTTAAATCCAAAAATTTGATTAATATAATACCACCTTTCCTAGAGTTACTTATGCAAATAAAGCTACTGAATATTTGATAGCATCTCTCTGTTGAATGTTTTGCTGGATCCATGAGCTGAAGGCATGACCGAATAGGCCATCTGTCACCTATACCACACACTGACATACTGTTCCAGCCTGCTGTGACTCATCTCACAAGAAGTTGTTTCAAAACGACCAGGTACATTATAATTTCGCACTGACTCTTTCACAACCACTACAAGAACTATGTCACTGATGGAGAGTTTATCTGGGAACAAACAACTGTCAAATCTCAGTCATTTTTTTGAAGTTGGCAGAAGCACGGTAATCTTATTTCCGCACTACTTCCTCGATGACAACGGCATGGTCAGAGTTCCATGTTGTTTGCCAACCAATCAGCACCCTAATGATTACATCAATCCATTGTTTTACATGTATTTCTGAAGCATAAATTGCTGTGGTTATTTGAAATTTGGCATTCTTGCATTTGTCTTGATGTGTAAAATATGAAAAGCTTTGACAAAATATGTCTCTTTCAGAAATAGTAAAAAAAACTGTTTTGGATTGGATTATAAATCAGGTAGTGACTCCTCTACTACAAATCTCACTGTCACTATTGTAATTGAGTTTTAGGTCAATCCTATCCATTTTAAGATTTCCTAACTGCCATTTTATTGGGTTGATTATGCAAAGCACTTAGAAAACCTATATTGAACTTCATGTATGAGCTTTCCACTCCAACTCTGATGAACCATAACTTTTACTGTAATGTGCATTGCTTATGTCTTTACTTGAACAGAGAAACCAGATAAAATCCCTTTCCACTAATACATGTTTTTGCTATGCCCGAAAGGACATCTGATAGAGAAGGATAATACTTTAAATTGTACAGCTAGATCTTGCAATTAAGTTGTTACTTTTCTAAGTGACGTTCGCATAAAATTGAACTCCATTTACCTGCTCCAAATGTTGGTACGCATTCACTTGCATCAATGATTCCCATAATTCCAAGTGACTTCCATCCAATGTAGTATATATTGCCATTCTGTTGTAAGCTAGAAAGAAAATCAAAGCGATAACATGTGTTGTTTTCAATACATAAAATCAGTATGTGATAATTACTTACTGAGTTCAATTATGTTGGATAAGTGTTCTTCAAACATTTCTGGGAAGAAGATTCCTGTAAACAATGCATTGAGAGATTACCTTTACCGGCATCCAATGTCAGAACTCACTATCCAAAGTAAGTAAATGCATCAGTGAATAAAATGTTTACTATTCACAGATGGCAATGGGGATTAATATTGTCACCTTTCAGCAAATATTCAGAGATTTGGCATCTGGCAAGAAATACATATCTTTGGGAGGCAGTGGTATATAAGAGTCAAATTTGAAACTTACACTATAGGTCTATTCTATAGCTTAAAGAATAAAACTGCATCTACACTTGAAGCATTTTAATGGACAATTGGATCATGCATAAGGTTGTACAGTGTTTTTGATATATAGTCACAGTTCTAAAGACAAATCAAATAACTAATTTTGCACATTCCAATATCTCACAAGCAGCAGGAGAATGAACAGCCACATAACTTGTTTTTGATTATATTAGTCAAGAAAGGATTAATGGCTCGGACACATGTAAACATACTCAAGTTGTTTGAAAAGTGCTACTAGTTAACTTGTAACCATCTAGGCAGGCAGATCATACTTAGGTTTAATTTTCATCTCAGTGGAAGTGTTACATTATTATCACTTCCAAACATGTAGCAAACTCTTACTATTGCAATGAAACAGCTAAATGGTTTATAATAAATTAATTTTAAAAAAACCAAAGTCAGATTAAAGAGTTAATTTCCACTTGTTTTCCTCCTCCCATCCACCACACCTTCAAGAGAAAATGTGCAAAAATCCAAAAATGTATTTATCCCTGTTTAAGTCCAATCCTTACATTGTGTGCCATTTTAAAACACTCAAATAGCTAAATATGCTTAGGGCCGCTTAGAAGTATGACATGTTTCTTGCACTTGGCTGATTGTAGTCATTGCGTCTGACTGCTGAAAGTAGCTTCAGTGGCACAGAACAAAGAAACATTTTAAAGCATTCGGTATTCGGTTCACTCTAAATGTAACCTTTCCTAATTCTTAAAAGAAAATTGCTTGAGTTTTGCTGAAAAAAAGCAACTTGTTGAAGCTTTCATCTTGTATTCATCAGGATACTTGAAAGAAAACTAATGCAAAACCAACGACAGCACGGTGGCTTATTGGTTAGCACTGCACTCACATTGCCAGGGACCTGGGTTCAATTTCAGATTTGGGTGACTGTGTGGAGTTTGCATGCTCTCCTTATGTCTGCATGGGTTTCCTCCAGGTGCTCCGGTTTCCTCCCACAGTCCAAATGTGGGCAGTTTAGGTGGATTGGCCATGCTAAATTACCCAATAGTGTCCAAGGATGTGCAGGCCAGGTGGATTAGCCATGGGAATTGTGGGAATAGGGTCAGGGTCCAGGTCTGACCAGGATGCTCTTCAGAGGGTTGGTGCAGAGGTGATGGGCTGACTGGTCTCTTTCTGCACTGTAGGGATTCTATAATTCAATGGCAACATTACCTGACCTCCATAATAAGGAGAACAGAACGGTTGAGGAATGGTAACCCACTACCATTTTTTAAAACTCATTTGTGGGATGTGGGCGTCACTGGCTGGCCAGCATTTATTGCCCATCCCTAGGTGCCCTTGAGAAGGTGATGCTGAGCTGCCTTCTTGAACTACTGCAGTCCACCTGCGGTGGGTTGGCCCACAATGCCATTAAGGAGGGAATTCCAGGATTTTGATCCAGTGACAGTGAAGGAACAGTGACATGTTTCCAAGTCAGGATGGTAAGCGGCTTGGAGGGGTACTTGAAGGTGGTGGTGTTCCCATGTATCTGCTGCTCTTGCCCTTCCAGATGGAAATGGTCAAGTGTTTGGAAGATGCTATCTGAGGATCTTTGATGAATTGCTGCAGTGAATCTTGTAGATAGTACACACTGCTGCTACTGACCATCGGTGGTGGAGTGTGTGGATGCTTGTGGATGTAGTGCCATCAAACAGGCTGCTTTGTCCTGAATGGTGTCAAGCTTCTTCAGTGTTGTTGGAGCTGCACTCATTTGTCACACTCCTGACTTGCCTTGTAGATGGTAGATAGGCTTTGGGGAATCAGGAATTGAATTACTCGCCACAGTATCCTTAGCCTCTGACCTGCTCTTGTAGCCATGTGTTTATGTGGTGAGTCCAGTTGAGTTTCTGGTTAATGATAACCCCAGGGATGTTGATAGTGGGGGATTCAGTGATGATAACACCATTGAATGTCAAGAGGCAGTGGTTAGATTGTCTCTTATTGGTGATGGTCATAGCCTAGCATTTGAGTGGCGCAAATGTTACTTGCAACTTGTCAGCCCAAGCCTGGATATTGTCCAGATCTTGTTGCATTTCAACACGGACTGCTTCGGTATCTGGGAGTCGTGAATGGTGCTGAACATTGTACAATCATTGGCGACCATGAAGATGGTAGTACCTAGGACACTACCCTGAAGAACTCCTGCAGAGATGTCCTGGAGCTGAGATGACTGACCTCCAACAACCACAACCATCTTCCTATGTGTCAGGTATGACTCCAACCATCTGAGAGTTTATCCCCTGACATCCCTTGATTCCAGTTTTGCTAGGACTCCTTGATGCCACACTTGGTCGAATGCAGCCTTGATGTCAAGGGAAGTCACTCTCACCTCACTCTTGGAATTCAGCTCTCTTGTCCATTTATGAAACCTTCTACTTTCATTATGGCAACAGTGATTGTAAAATCTTCTCTCCACAGATGGTGCCATATCTTTTCAATATTCTAGCGTTTTCATTTATGTATTCCAAGACTTACCTTCAGTAAGTTTCTAGTCGGATTTAAAGACAGCTGTAATAAAACAATGTTGGTGAGCCATGTTGTCAGTGCTGACTGATAGAGGAGAAACAAAATAATGAGCTTCATTAAGTAAAACTTGCCACAAATGTTGTAGAATATTAGAAAATGAATGAAAAACACAATAAGCGCTTGTGGACTCGCACCCTTCTTGTTTTCAGTTTTGTTGGTACAGGCTCTGTTCTATGTGCAAAGTAAAAAGTGTATAATTTCTCAACAGCCACTGGGTGGCAGTCAATGCTTTCAATTAAAGTTAATTAATTATTGTGTTAAAGCATTCTTATTAACTCTAAGAATCCCTAACTAATCAGATTAGCAGTACCCTTATGTTGACCTAACTTCTTGAGTCTTACAGTTGGTTAGGTGGAACAGTTCTCAGAGCTAACTTGCATGCCTTTCTTGCAGCCTGAAAAACTGAATATTTATTGTATTACCTGAATCAGATCAGAGGTAGAATTTGTTCAATAACACTCCTGGATTATGTTCAAGTCTGCACGGATACCTGCCCTTCAAGAATGACCACTGCAGCTGGTCACACCATTTATCCTATGAGCCTGCTGCAATTTAATTGCTTGGGGAGATTATAGATGTTCTTTACTGTTAACATATGGCCAAGTTACTTACTGTGATTAACTTTTTTTTCTAGTTGCTGTAAAGGAAAGGGAACTGTATGTTTAATTTAGGTATTGTTACTTACCACAGGCAAAGGAACTATGACACACTGACAATTTAAACTGGTACCTAGGTTTGCAGAGCTCCAAATCAATTGTTCTCTCCTGCTGTCTTCTGTACATAGTTATGTTTAATGGTTTCAGTTTCTGTTCATTCAGGGGAGTGTTAATCTTATTTTACTACAGAGGCCGTACCTTGCACCAGCCTGTTTCACCAAAGCAGCAATCTTTTCACTATGAGTGTAGGTGATTATCCAAGCTTTTTCATAACTTGTCAGCAAATCCAGCAGACACCTGTGAATTTCCAAACAACCAAACTCATTCTTATTCATCTGAAAAGGATTGTATTATTTGAATTTTACTTTTCTAACAAAATATGCATAGTTTCATATCCAAGCCCATCTGGACCTTGTGCAATTATCTCAGTAATGTTATGTACTTTGAGATATTTTTCTTATCCATCAGTTCAGAGATAGTATTACACACCTCTGGGGCCATTGGGACTTGAACCTGGGCCTCTTGAAGATTTATGAAACCAACTGCATTTCCACCATTATTATATTTTGTATGGCCAAGCTGATCAGTATTTTTGTTACTTGTTAAATAACCAGACCACATTATCAAATGCAATGTTATGCCATTATGCTAATTTCAATAGTAGCAGCTTTGTAATCACAATATTTACAAGGCAGTCAACAGAAACTCACATTATAGTCCAACAATAGTTGTGTTACTGGACTATTAATCCAGTGATCTGGATTATGATCCAGTGTTAGGAGGTCAAAACAAAGGAACCATTGAAACTCTAAATCCATCCAGTTTGATAAATCTTGAATAAAGATCTAGTATCAGTAAAGATAACCATACAACTAGTGAATTATTATACAAATCTATTTGATTCATACATGTCCTTTCTAGAAGAAAATCTGCTGTATTTAACAGCCCGACCTATATCTGACTTCAGAACCTTATTAATGTAGTTGCTTCATAAATTCCATTCAAAATGATCTTGAAAAGATACTCAGCTGTTAACAAGACAATTTATCAGCACTTCTCAAGGGCAATCAGAGATGAGCAACAAGCACTAGCATAATAACAATACTCGCATCCCATGAATGAAGATAACATACATCATTGGCCCAACAGAATGTATCCTGCAAGCAAAAACAGAAATTACTGGAAGAGAAAACAGCATTAGTGTTTTGAGTCCAGTGACCTTCTTCAGAACACTGAACACGTCTAATGATATAACAAGGTGTACAGCTGGATGAACACAGCAGGCCAAGCAGCATCACAGGAGCAGGAAGG
>NC_063336.1:69365603-69464238 GCF_021869965.1 Rhincodon typus | reverse complement strand
TGATGCTGCTTGGCCTGCTGTGTTCATCCAGCTGTACACCTTGTTATCTCAGATTCTCCAGCATCTGCAGTTCGTACTATCTCTGAAACACGTCTAATGATCACTGGATTTGAAATGTTAAAACTGTTTTCTCTGCACAGAGGCTGCCTGATCTGCTGAGTTTCTCCGGACATTTCTCTTTTTGTTTGTTTCAGATCTCCAGTTTCTGCAGTTCCTTGTTTTATATTATGAAGTATCATGCACTGTTTTATTTTCAATAACCAAATTTAATGGTCTAATTTAAATTGTCTAGAGCATCAGATGCCTTCAACAGTTTTAATTTAAAAGAGATAAAATAAATCTTTGCTTTTATAAAACTATTTTCTAAATAGATAGATAATTTGGATGTAGTTGAAGAAATTGGTCCTGAATTTCCTATAACCAAGGCACAATGGCATGGCAGTAATGCGGACAGCTGAAGCTGGAATATCTGGAAAGACCGAGAAACATGGGATTCCTACCTAGATAAGGAGCCAACACTAGTATTCACTGGTGCCTGGAATGGACAGAACTCCATCTTCCTCACACAAGGCCCAAAATTAATGAAATAATTGGAAGTTAAGCCTCACATCCTCACCTAATGAATTTGCGTTGTTCTCAGCCATACAGATATTGTTAAAAAAAAACTGGCATTGGTGTAGAATGGCATCTGGACTGGGAATGAGCTGGCAAACCTGAGGATGGTACCTACACTTTTTTTTAAACCATGAATTTCTTATAAAAAGATATGATTACTTTCTTTGGAGAGAATACTGGGACCTTTGTGTGGGTTTACAATGCTGGATCTTCTCCCACCCTGACTACATCCCTTCCAAACATTCCAAGGTGTTGTTGAATGTTGGAATGATCTTGAATATTTAACACCATTGATTTAGTTTGGTCAGAGATGAAATTTAGCAGTACAACGTGATTCATGCTCCACTGTTGATCATGGCAGAATGAATTAGATAGTTTCTGGAACCATTTAGCTTTCTAGTTAATCAGTACAACTAAGTTCAGATTCTCATTTGGTTGCATAGACGTAGGATATTTTTGTGAAAAAGACATATTTTATCGGTGATTTTCATCTTGCATTCACCAGGCCAATTAATAAGAAACACTAACATAAAGGTAAAACAGTATTTATAGTTTGAGAAGTGAGCACTGATTAGTTGACTCCTATTTTCAGGGCCATGGGGGGGTTGGGGGGGATGGTGACCCCACCTGCTGAGAGTTACAGGTCAGATGGTAGCAGTATCACCTGAGAGATGGTGACTGTTGCCAAAATGACAGAGGAACATTGAAATCACACAGTGACCCAGGCCAGAGACATGCAACGGTAGGAGGAACTTTGCAGGATAAGGAAATGAGAGAGAAGTAGGTGTTCCTAATGTCAGGTTTCTTGAACAGGTATGGGTGACTTTAAAGGATAAACTGACTTTCCAATGAGACAATAGTGCACACATATTTACTTGTGTAAGCCACAGGGTAAGAGGCTCACTTGCAGCTGAACTAATACTAGCATCATCCAGATAAGCTCCTTAAGTAGGTCATTAATTGTCCACTTAAAGGCCTGAATTAGCAGGAAGGCAAAATATGCGCTTTCCTTCCTCAGACTTAATCATAGTGAGAGCAGAATTTTGGCAGGATGCTAACCTGCTACCTTCTCACCTGATTAAACTCCTAACTCCAAGAATGCAACTAAAGAGGGTAAAATATTGCACCATAGCCTCTTACTTTTGAAAACGCAGATAGAAAAATAATAGAAAAAAATGAATACTTAATTATTTTTAGCTTATGCGCTTCTTATATTTAGTTTTATGGAAGGTTCTTATTATCATCATTAGAATTGTAACATATCGATGGGAGAGTATCAAACATATTTAATTATAGGTAATTTTACTACTTAGAACTTTGGAGTGGGAAGACTTTACTACCAGTTACATAATAGATATTTGTGTTCTCATCCAGTGTGAATTTTCATCAATAAATGTCATATGCTTAAATTTACATTATGGAGCTCAGCTCTGGGTGTACATCCCTAATGAATCTTCGTTAATACTGAGATAATAGAATACTCAATAAAACTAATAGTTCTTCTGTTGGTCTGATTAGGCTAACCTCAAAATGTGGAGATCTGAGAGTGGCTTCCTTAGAATTGGTCTGATGGAGAATTGTTTACAGAATTTTCAAGAGATGTAGTAGAGTATGTGCTGGATTATACTATACATGAACGTTGTAGAAGGAGCAAGGTTTTGATCCAATTGTTTATTTTTTTATTTTATTTTCACTATATATTTGTAACAGAACTTCTAGAAGCAACAATGAGGCAAGGCAACACCAGGACCTCCAGCAGCAGGTGGCGACAGTGATGCATGGCACTGAGCAGGGCAGCCAGAACAGTTGAACGCACCTTTTCTGGAGGAAAGTGTGTTTTTGGGGAAAGGAGGTCTCATGGCAAGGATTGAGACAGACAAAGGATTTTCTCAAACAGATATAAACCACTAACTTAATTCCCAGATTAAATATGCCCTCCTTGTTTAGCTTTAATTTCCCTTCATGTTTGAAATGCCCTGATGCCAGTGAAGTAGGATTCCTTATTTCATGACTTTTGGGCTGTACAGATGTTCCAAATTTCACACTTTATTCTTAAGGCATTCCAGAATACCCACTTGACTGACAACATTATCATATTAAAAACAGAAACAAAGAAATGCTGGAAGCACTCTATAAGCCAGGCAGCACTTACGATGAAAGGTCATCAGATACTTTCTAGCCTGTTGATATTTTTGTTAGCAATTTTTTTGCTTTTGTGTCAGATTTCCAACAACTTTATTATTTTGCTTTTGATTTAGAATGGCAAAATCTTGCTGAGATCAGAATGTCTTTTCTTCAAATTCCTACGATGATTTTTAATTGTATTCTACTTTAAATAAATTCGAAAAACATTAATAAAATATCTGATATCAAAGATCTATTTATGTATATCCATTAAAATCCAAAATAAAATGTGATAGAGTTTGGTTGGGTTACTATTTCTAAAATAGCATGCAGTACTTAATAATTGTGTCTTATAATCTTTCTAGGAGTCAATGTTTATTAATTCCTAAAATGTGTGTCAGAATGCATCATATTGAACTTGACCAATACAGGCAACTATTGGAAAACAACTACTGAGCCAATATATGCTATGTTATTATTCATTTTTGCATTTTGTATACTGCAGCTACCCTACAAAATGTATTGACGTTTAGTTGGTAGTTTTGTTAAATTGGTTTATTTCCGACCAACACTTGCATTAGAAAAGAAAGTAACTAAAGTCTTCTTACAAATCTCTAGCCTTATATTTTGCCTTTTTCACCATGATTGCTAATATCTCACACACCTTTTAAGGGATTTTATTCCAACATCCATTTTTCAGTCCGTTCCTTACATTAATTTCCAATCTGAGGCATCTCAGCTAAAAGGGTTGTCAGATCTTTGTCAATAACAGTCTTAACAGCAGCTGGGCGGTTGCAGACATAGATGCCTGCTCTGATTTTTTTGTCAAGTAAATTACCTCTCATCTGGTTAGCCTTCCTAAGAGCCAGCTGAATTTGAACCTTACCGTATAATGGTTGTACAAAGGGAAATCCTCTATGTAAATATTGCAAGATAAAAAAAAGTGCTGAAAATTTCATTGAATAATGACAAAAGCAAACATGCAAAATTCTATTCTCTTTCAAACTGCTCTTTCAAACACTACTCAGCCTTCTCTGCTTTATATCTTTCATTTTAGATTGGCAACATTTTACAATACAATAATCCACAATTGACGAATCAGCTGGAAATAGGGAATGATTCATGAAGTTATGGGAAACTAGTTTCAACGTACCCATCTGTGATGTCACTGTTGTTTGCCAAAGCCTTGTGCGCAGCCAGGAAAATGGACTCCAGGAGAATTTTGGTGGCACTTCCACCTTTCATGCGGGATGATCCAGTGATTCCTTCAGGCTGAAAGATTTTAATTCCACAAAGCTTTACAATAACAACCCCATTCTGCAGATGCAGGAATTTACTCTCTAATTATTTACTGTCTGACAACAATATTTGCATACATCTACTTGGAGCACTTGTGTTGGTGTTCTATCCAAATATATTGTAGTCTTGAATAACTTTCTCAATGTTTTAATCATTGCTGCATGGCTTTTGGTTTAATGGTTGTTTCTTTTTTTAAAAAAATACACGATCTGAAACTCAAAGTTACTCTTGTTTTTAAAACGATACCATCAATTTAACAGAACAAACGTGGCAAACTGTAAATCTCAACTTTTTTCCTCACTACAAACTGGCATAATCCCTCTAGAATAATGCACATCAGTGCTTCCTGCCATTGACTACCTTAGGTAGAATGATCTGTATTGGTTCTCACAGTCAAAAATTTAAAACCCATCTACCACTGGGATATTGACATCTAAACACATCCTCTTCAGACCTATCTCAAAGGAACAATTCAATTTAAAAAAGAAAAATATATTTCTTGGGAGACACACAGACATCCTTAAAATCCTAGCACTGAGGCTCAAATTCACTGTTGACCAGTGCTTCACATATACCTTTTGCACACTATGTTGGGACTTCCTCCTGCTCCTCTCTTTTCAGGATCTATCTCCACCTATCGTTTACTTCTTACTCCTCCCCCACCCCATCTTCTGCATAAAAATCAACATTTACCTGGCTGCCATCAGTTCTGAGGAAGGGTCACTGGACCTGAAACATTAACTCTGTTTTTTTCAAAGATGCTGTCAGGCCTGCTGAGCTTTTTCAGCAATTTCTGTTTTTATTTCTGATTTCCAGCATCTGCAGTTCTTTCAATTTTTATTTAGTGGAGGTGAATATCTCTTTACGTAGCGCTGGAAATGTTTTCATCCTGACCTGTACCATACATGAATGGTGGGTCAGTAGAGAATCAACAGTGACAGTGTTCATGGTAGTGAATTGCTTTGAGGTTTCAATTGCATTGACTGATGCTTATGTAAATATCTTCATTAGATCCAGTTTGTTTCTGGTCAGCAAACTGATCACCTAAATCAAGCTTTGATGAAAACTGTGGTCAGTTATTTTCTTGCTTCTGTTATGACCAGGTGAGAAGTGGTGAATAGTTCTCTTACATTTAGCTCCTTGGTCGGTCTCAACACAATCACAGAATTTTTACAATGCCATTTGGAACTTCATATCTGCACCTTTACTCTGAATGAGCATTTTGACTAATTATGAACAAGGTACAAGAGTAGGCCATTCTTGAGCCTTCTCCCCATAATTCTGCAGAGTATTTCAAAAGAAACAATGCTTTTTTGAAAAATTTATTCACAAGATGTGGGCATCACTGGTTGGAACAGCATGTATTGCCCAGCCCTAGTTGTCCTTGCGAAGATGATAGTGAGCTGCCTTCTTGAACCGTTGCAGTCCATTTGGTGTAAGTAGTCCCACAATGCCATTAGGAAGGAAGTTTCAGGATTCTGACCCAGCGACACTGAAGGAACACTGATATATTTTCAAGTTTGGATACTGAGTGGCTTGGAGGGGAACTTGCACATGGTGGTCTTGCAATGTATCTGCTGCCCTTATCCTGGTAATAGATGGTAATAGTTGTGTGTTTGGAAGGTGCTGTCTTAGGAGCTTTGGTGAATTTTAGAAGTGCATCTTGTAGTTGGTGAATTCCAGTCTGAAGTAGGGTCATTGGATGTGAAACGTTGACTCTGCTTTCTCTGCATAGATCCTGCCAGAGCTACTGAGTTTCTCTAGAAATTTCTGTTTTTGACATTAGGATGCCAAATTATAAATGACATCTATTATCACAAATGTTGTTGGTTTTATAAGAAATGGTTAATTAACTTTGCTCTTGGAGTTTCTCACCAAAACTGGAAAAAAAATTATCTCCAATTTCCATCCTTCCCTTCCATGACCTCCGTTTCCATTTCTGGAGATAGGCTGCTCACCAATATCCACTATAAATTCGCCAACTCCCACTTTACTTTGATTATACTTCCTCACACCCTACTTCCTAGAATGACTCCATTCCATTCTGCAAGTTTCTCCATCACAACTGTATCTGCTCTGATAATGTCACCATCCACAGGGGTGCTTCCAACGTGTCATGTCTTTCTTTCTTCTTCAACTGCAGATTTCCCCCAGTATAATTTACTAGCCCCTTTTGGGCTTTCTGATCCATTTCCTGCAGTTCTGTTCTCCTTTATTCCACAACCACAATATGGTTCCCCTTATCCTCTCTCTCCACCCCACAAGCCTCTACATTCAAAAGGATCATCCTCCGTCACTTCCATCACTTCCAGTAGGATGGGACCACTAGTTCTCCGCCTATTCTCTTGTCACTATTTGCAGAGAACATTCCCTCCACAACAGCCTGGTCCACTCCTCCATCACTTTCAACACCTTCCCCCACCAAACCCCTCACCCCAGCTCCCCCTCCCTGTGGCACCTTTCCACACATTCATGAAGGCTATAACACATGTTCTTTTTCCTCCTCCATCCTCACTATCAAAAGCACCAAACATATCTTCCAGCATTTTGTTTGTATTTCTTTCAATCTAGTCTACTGTATTTGCTGTTTACCATGTGAATTCCTTTACTTTGATGAGCCCAAACTCAGACTGGATGATCACTTTGCAGAACACCTCTGCCATGTCGATAATAATGACCTTCCAGTCACTTGCCATTCCAATACACCATCTTGTTCTCTTTCCAAAATTTCTGCCCAGGCCAGTTACAGTGTTCAAATATAGTTCAACACAACCTGGAGGAATAACACCTCATTTTCCACATAAGAACTTTATAGCCTTCGGAAGTCAGCATGGAGTTCAACAATTTCTGAAAATGAACTCCCCTCGATTTTGATTACAAACACTCTATGCCATGTCTTACTTGCATGGGTTTGCTCTTGGCACATTTTCTGTCATTAACACCAACTTTTCATGTATGTTCCTCTAATACTAATAGCAGTCTATTGCCTTTTGCTCTGAGCACCTCTACTATCTGTTTGACTTGCTCCCATGTACTTTTTCAACAGCATGTCAACTATCATTTTTACAGCCCTCTTTACTTCCAAAGACGTCATATTGGAGTCAAAATGTATTTATCTCTCCACAGATGCTTCCAGACCATTGAGCTTCTCCAGCACTTTCTGTTTACGTTTTTGCTCTTAGAGTTCATATTATTTCAAGAGCATAGTTCGAGCCTTTAAAGGATTGAAGATAATTTTTATCACTGCTTCATTGCTAAAATTAAAGAAACTAAATTCCTCTGAACAATATCTTTTGTACAATCAACCAAGAGAAAAATCCTGAAAGACCATACTTACCCCAACAATGGGGTTAATGATATACGCCTTGTGTAGCTTTTCCAATTTCTGAATTCCTTCTGCCACTTGACGAAATGTAGAATGCCATCCCTCTATTTTGTCAGATCTTCAAAAAACAATGTTGAACAACCATTTTTTTAAATGAAGTATTTAAATAAAAGGCTAGCAAACATTTCATGTACTCCATTACCCTCTTTGCTTTTGATACCACTCGAGTTTGAAACATATTGAATGAATAGCATTTCAATGTCAGTGCTTCAAGATAAGGAATATTGATGTCCACGTGTCAAGTTGTCCAAATTATAATATTGTAAAGGAAATTATGAGTTAGGAGATACCAAAAATAACTTGCATCTATATATTTTCTAAACATTGTATCATTAAAAAAAGACAAAAAAAAACCGAGTCGCTTAAAAAAGCACTAAGTCAAATGTTGGTTTTATGCACTGTCTTTCAGAGGAGAGAAAAGTAGAGAGACTGAGAATTAGAGGCAAAATTTCTGAATTGGGTATTTAGCAGCTGAAGAAATGGTTACTAAGACTGGAATTATTAAAATTATGCATGCAAAAAATACTACATAGTGGGTCCACTTTTGTTTATCAATTATATACTATAGGAGGCATGCTTAGTAGGTTTGCGGATGACACCAAAATTGGTGGCATAGTGAACCATGGAGAAGGTTATCTAAAGTTACAAAGGAATCTTGATCAATTGGATTAATGGGCTGAGGATTGGCAGATGGAGTTTAATTTGGATAAATGTGAGGTATTGCTTTTTGGTAAAACAAACAAGGGAAGGACTTATACAATTAATGACAGGGCCCTGGGTAGTGTCGTAGAACAGAGAGAACTAGGGGTTCAGGTACATAATTCCTTGAAATTTGCATCACAGGTAGACAAGATGGTTAAGAAAGCATCTAGCACATTTGCCATTATTGCTCAGATGTTTGAATATGGGAGTTGGGATGTCATGTTAGGTTGTCAAGGATGTTTTTGAGGCCTCTTCTGGACTGCCGAGTGCTGTTCTGGTCACCCTGCCAGAGGAAGGGTATTATCAAACTGGAGAGGGTTCAGAAAAGACTTACCAGGATGTTACCGGGAATAGGGGGTTTAGATAGGCTAATAGGCTGGGAGATTTTTCACTCGAGCATAGGAGGTTGAGGGGTGACCTTATGGAATTTAATAAAATCATGAGGAGCATAGTTAAGGTGAATGTTAAAGATCTCTCCCTAAGGTGGGGGAGTTCAAAACCAGGAGGAATTTTATAAGGTGAGAGGAAAAAGATTTAGAAAGGACATGAGGGGCAACTTTTTTTACACAGAGAGTGGTTAGCATGTTGAATGAACTGCCAGAAGAAGTGATGGATGCAGGTGCAGTTACAACGTTTAAAAGACATCTGTATTAGTGCATGAATAGGAACATTTTGGAGGGATATTGGCCAAACGCAGGAAGTTGGGACTAGTTTAGTTTGGGAACATGGTCAGCTTGGACTGGTTGGACTGAAGGATCTGTTTCCATGCTGTATGATTCTACGACCCTATGATTCTATGACTCTATGACCATATGACCTCAGTGCATTGTAGGGCTGATAAAAATCACAGAGATGGGAAAGGGGAGGGCATGGAGGATTTGATAACAAGATGGGGAGTACCAGTGGCTCAGTGGTTAGCGCTGCTGCTCATAGCGCCAGGGATCCCGGTTTGATTCCACCTTCGGGCGACTGTGTGAAAATTCTCCCCTTGTCTGCGTGGGTTTCCTCTGGATGCTCCGATTTTCTCCCACAGTCCAAAGATGTGCAGGGTAGGTGGATTGGCCATGCTAAATTGCCCATAATGTCCAGGGAAGTGCAGGCTAGGTGGATTAGCAATAGGAAATATAGGATTACAGGGATGGGTTGGGCCTGAGTGGGATGCTCTTCAGAGGGTCATTGTGGACTCGATGGGCTGAATGACCTGCTTCCACACTGTAGGTATTCTATGATTCTTTGACAACTATAAAACTGAGTCAATGCCAGACCGGGAGCCAATTTAAATCAGTGAAGACAGGAATGATTGGTGAATTGGATGTGATGTTTTTGATCAAATCAAGTTTCATTAAGATGAAAAAAAAGGATGCCAATCAAGACAGCAATGGAACAATTCAGTTTGGAGGTAAAATGGGCATCAGATGTCCTGGAGTGAAGGAAGACAGATGATTTTAAAAATTTGTTCATGGAATGTAGGTGTTGCTGGGTGGGCCATCATTTATTGCCCATCCCTAATTGTGATTGATCTGAATGGCTTGCTAGGGCTATTTCAGAGTGCAGTTAAGAGTCAATAACATTGCTGCAGGTCTGGAATCCCATGCAGACTAGACTAAGTAAGGATGACAGATTCCTTGCCCTAAAGGGATTAGTGAAATAGATGTGTGTTCGCAACAATTGACAGTGAATACATGACCACCAAAAGACGAATGTTCAATTTTAGATTTTGACCGAATTCAAATTTCACCATTTGCCATGGTGGGATTCGAAAACTGCCAAGGAGTTACCACTATTCAAAAAGGGAGGAGGAAAAAAGTGGTTAACTATAGGCTGATTAGCTTAACATGTATTTCTGGAAAAGTATTGGAGTCAGTTACTAAGGAAGTAATAGCAGAACATTTGGAAAATGAAAATCTAATCATACAGAGTCAGCATGCCTTCATGAAAGGGAAGTCATATCTGACTAATTTATTAGAGTTTTCGAAGCAGTTTCAACCAGAATGTATAGAAGGAACTAGCAGAGGTGCTATATTTGCACTTCCAGAAGGCGTTTGACAAGACACCTCCCAAAAAGTTGTCATAATATAACAGCCCACCATGTTGGAGGTCGTATGTTGGTGAGGATAGTGAATTGGCTAATGAGCAGGAAACAGTGAGTAGGGGTCTTTCCACATTGATGACCTGCGACCAGTGGGGTTTCACAGGGACCAGTGTTTGGATATAACGGCTTACTGTATATATTAATGACTTGGAGGAAGGAAGTGTATGTACGGTAGACGACACAAAAAGACTTGGAAAGGCAAGTTATGAGTGGAATACAAACAGTTTACAGAGAGATATTGATAGATTAAGTAAGCGGGCAAAAAGTTGTTAAATTAGTATAATATGGGAAAATGTGAAGTTGTTCATCTTAGAAGGGAGAACAAAAGAACAAACAGTTACTTAAATAGAGAATAACTGCAGAAAACTGCAACACAAGGGGACTTGGGGTACTTGTACACAAAACACAGAAATGTGGCACATTGGTGTAGCAGGTAATCAGGAAGACTAATGGAACATTGGCACTTATTTTAAGGGGGTTGAAAGATAAGAATAGAGAAATCTTACTGCAACTGTACAAGTTGCTTGGTAAGACCACATCTGGAGTACTGTGAGCAGTTTTGGTCCCCTTATTTAAGGGAAGGTGCTATTTAATTGGAGGCAATTCAGAGAAAATTCACCTGGATAATCCCAGGTATGGAGGGATTGTCTCATGAAAAAAGGTTAAATGAATTGGCACTCTACTTAGTGGAATTTAGAAGAATGGGTGGTGATCTCATTGAAACAGATAGGATTCTTAAGGGACTGGACAGCGTAAATGCTAAGAGGATGTTTCCCTTCATGGGACAGTCTAGGACAAGAGGGCATTGTCTCAGAATTAAAGGACACCAATTTAAGGCTGAGCTGAGGAGGAATTTTTTTTTCAGAAGGTTGTGAATCTTTAGAACACCTTGTTACAGAGAGCTGTAGAGCCCTTGTGTATATTTAAAGCTAAAATAGGTTCTTGGTCAGTAGGGGAATCAAGGGTTATGGGGAAAGGGCAGGAAAGTGGACGTGAGGAGTGTTGGATCAGCGATGAGCGTAATGAATGGTGGACCAGGTTCGAGGGGCTGAATTGCCTACTCCTGTTCTTATTTCTTATTGTCTTATGGGGTTTGAACTCATTTCTAGTTCAGTGAATTACAACTACAGCTTTCCCTATTACAGAGGAGGAAGTAGGCAGTCTTGGTGATGGAGTGATGTGCTACTGGATGATGTTACAGAAGTGAAAATAAGCAGTCTTATTGTTTGTGCTGATATGGTTGGAAGCTTATCTCAAAGTCAAATATGATAACAAGGTTGTGAATAATCTGGATTAGCCTTAAGCAGCAGCCAGGAAAAGGGTTGGTCCTGTCATTTAGGAACAAAGTTTATGGTGAGGATCAAAAATAATGGCTTTGATTTTCCCAATGTTTGATTAGGAATAATATCTGTTTACTGAGCACTGGATGCAAGAGGAGCTGTGTGACAACTTAGAGTCATTGGTCAAAAGAAGTGGTAGTGAGATTGAGCTGGGTGATATCTGTGTACCTTACGAAATAAATCCTGTTATCAGATGCTTCTGCCAAGAGAGACAGGATATCATTGAGAAAAAGGTTGTGGGCATCGATGGAAAACACTTGGTATAAAGGTAACAAAGTGGGAAGAGAAGCCTTTGCAGATTATTCACTGTCTACGCTGGAGAGGACAGTTCCACCCAACTGGACAGAGGTGGAGAGGCATCAGAAGAGATCATTCTGATGTTTGATGTCACCCTTGTCTTAAGTAGCATAATTCTCACCACGAAAACTCTGGTGTGAGACAATGCAGTAAAATTTGTCCACATCCAATTACTTTACACTTTTAATGAATTTTACTTTTTTTAAGGTCACACACTTGACAAATTATTCTCTTAAAAGTTAATTTTATTTCAGGTTTCCATGACATCTATGGTGACCAGGAATAGATACTTTGCTCTGTTAATTATAATAATAAAATCAAATTTTTAATAGATTTTTTTTGCAATGGATCTATTTATCGAGCATTTTATTTTGTAGTTTCTATTGGGTAGAAACTAATGATGATCAGAAATAAATTATAGAACTCGTTGGCATTAGTATTTAAAGAAATAATAGCCTTGAAAGTGACTTCATTATTCAATGCTTTACTTAGTGGAAGTTTTGGTAAATGAAAAAGCCCTGAGGAAAATTGATGCACAGAGAGATCTGGGTGTTCAGGTCCATTGTACCCTGAAGGTGGCAACGCAGGTCGATAGAGTGGTCAAGAAGGCATACGGCATGCTTTCATTCATCGGACGGGGTATTGAGTATAAGAGTTGGCAGGTCATGTTACAGTTGTATAGGACTTTGGTTCGACCACATTTGGAATACTGTGTATAGTTCTGGTCGCCATATTACCAAAAGGATGCGGATGCTTTGGAGAGGGTGCAAAGGAGGTTCACCAGGATGCTGCCCGGTATGGAGGGCACTAGCTACGAAGAGAGGTTGAGTAGATTAGGATTACTTACATTAGAAAGACGGAGGTTGAGGGGGGACCTGATTGAAGTCTACAACATCATGAGAGGTACAGACAGGGTGGATAGCAAGAAGCTTTTTCCCAGAGTGGGGGCCTCAATTACTAGGGGTCACGATTTCAAGGTGAGAGCGGAAAAGTTTAAGGGAGATATGCTTGGATAGTTCTTTACGCAGAGGGTGGTGGGTGCCTGGAACGCGTTGCCAGCGGAGGTGGTAGAGGCGGGCACGATAGCGTCATTTAAGATGTATCTAGATAGATACATGAATGACAGGGAGCAGAGGGATACAGATCCTTGGAAAATAGGCGACAGGTTTAGATAGAAGATCAGGATCGCCGCAGACTTGGAGGGCCAAAGGGCCTGTTCCTGTGCTGTAATTTTCTTTGTTCTTTGTTCTTTTGAGCATCTAGTATTTAATAGAATGAACACATTATTATATCAGTTATAGCTACTGCGTAAAACGGACACTACTGCATTAGGATAGATGGCCTTCCATTCTTCTAGATATAGTTTACTGCATGGGAGAATGCAGGTGCAATGGTGCTATCACTAGACTATTAATTCAGAGGATATGCATTCAAATCCGATCATAGCTGCTGGTGGAATTTAAACTCAATTAATTTTTTTTAAAATCTGGAGTTGAAAGCTAACTTCAATAATAGTGACCATGATTCTGTGCAAATTCCAGTCTTAGCCACTTTTGGAATATTGAGTTCAATTCTGGTCTCTGTACTATTGGAAAGATGTTAAACTTGAAAGGGTACAGAAAAGATTTACAAAGATGTTGCTAGGGTTTGAGGGTTTAAACTAAAGGGAGAGGCTGAATAGGCTGGGGCTATTTTCCCTGGAGCATTGGAGGCTGAAGGGTGATCTTATAGAGGTTTATAAAATCATGAGGGGCATAAATAGAGTGAATAGCCAACGTCTTTTTCCCAGGGTAGTGGAGTCCAAAACTAGAGGACTTAGGTTTAAGGTGAGAGGGGAAAGATTTAAAAGCGATCCAAGGAGCAACATTTTTATGCAGAGGGTGATGCATGTACGGAACGAGCTGCCAGAGGAGATATAAAGACAGGTTCAATTACAATACCTAAAAGGCATCTGAATTGGTACATGAATAGGAAAGGTTTACAGAGATATGGGCCAAATGCTGGCAAATGGGACCAGTTTAACTTAGGATACCTGGATGGCATGGACGAGTTGGACTGAAGGGTCTGTTTTCATGCTGTACAGCTCTATTACTCCTTGACTCTTTGTTGATAATGTCAGAAATCTGCCATCCTTACCTGGTCTAGCACACATGTAACACCATACTTACAGCAATGTAGCTGATTCTTAACTGTGCTCTCCACATGTTTCAAGGCCAATTAAGGATTGGCAACAAATGCTGGCCTTGCCCAGATTTCATGAAAAAAATAAAGGCTCTGTCTTTGGTTCCAGGTATCTCCACCCATCATGTCCTTTTATTGTCTCGAATTTTCTTCCCAAATCCTTCCAGAAGCTGTATTTCTCCCCATTTTTGAAAGCTTCCTGAAAATCCTGACTTTCAGCCATGACTCTGGCAACTTTCCTTTCACTGAGAGTCCTTGGCAGTCCCCACCCCTTCCCTTCATCTGCTGGCTTGTATCTGTTCCCAAGCCCAGCCCATTGAAGAACCTTGGTAGATATCTTTATGTTAAGAATACTGATCAGGTGTAGGTAGTAGGGAGCATAGAAGACAATTTTTAATGAAGGAAATACTTATATGAAAGATATATATTTAAGTGAACCTCCACAATGGATATCTAAAACTACTGAAGTGCAATCTATGATCCTGACATGGGCAAGGCAATTGGCACTGGACATACAGTAGAAGGAGCTCCTGAGTATATTATAATAGCCTTGGATTAACTACATCGAGTGTTAGGTTACTTCATACTTTGCCATATTAACTGGATTGAACCCCACTAGAACAGGGATGAATTTCTCTGGGTTGTTCAAGCAGATGTGCAGCTGACCAGCAACAAATGGAGCCTGCAGGCAGGAAAAATATTTATAAAGTATTAAACGATGATAAACAAGAGAAACCAGGCACCCAAATACTGTCATATTTTAAACAAAGGACTGTATAAGCCTCATGTAATACTTAAGCATTAAGAACCATTATGTGCCTTGCAATCTGGTGGCAAACATTTATAGGCCATTCTTTTTCAATGAATCTGAATGTGATTCCATGATCTTACAATCTGGCAGGAATTGTGCTTACAGTAAGCATGATCCAGAATTTTGTTTGTCAGTAATTGTAGCTCTATCTTTGACCAATACTCCCTGGATATGAAAAATTTTCTTTGATCTTCCAAAACACTGTGGCAACATCTTCCAAAAGGCTACTTAGAGCACATTAGAAAATACCAGTATGTTCAATGTTCTCTAAGGCTGAACAAATATTTGAAGACACCTAATAAGTCCATAAGATGTAGGAGCAGAAGTAGGCCATTCAGCCCATTCAATGAGACAACAGCTGATCTCATAATCCTTGCCTCTACTTTTTTCCCTTTTCACCATTCCCCTTGATTCCCTTATTGATTAAAAGTCTGTCTACCATAGCCTTGAACACACTTAATGATAATACCTAAACAACCCACTGGGGAAATAATTCTCAGCTTAATTACTTCTTGAGAGAAGAAATTTCTCCTCATCGCTGTCTCAAATGTGTGACACCTTATTGTGAGATATGCCATTTGATCCTAGGTTCTATCACTAGGGGAAAAAAACATTCTGCATGTTGACAACCTGTCAAGTCAACTAAGAATCGTGCATATTTCAATAAGGCCACCTTTTATTTTTCTAAGTTCCAACTTGTGCATGCACAGCCTACTCAAGGTTTCCTCATAAGAAAGTCCCTCCACACCTGATATCAGCTTAGTAAACCTTGTCTGGACTGTCACCAATGCCAGTATATCTTTCCTTAGATAAGGGACCCAAGACTGTTCACAGTATTCCAGCTGTGGTCTGATTCACACTTGTATAGTTTAAGCAAAACTTCCCTGGTTTTATCCTCCATTCCTTTTGAAATAAAGGCAAACATTTCAATTGGCTCCCCTGTAGTCCGTTAGCCTTTTGTACTTCATAGATGATAACTCACAAATCCCTCCCTTCTGTAGCTTTCTGCATCTTTCTCCATTTAAATAATACTTAACTGCTCTATTCTTCGTGCCTAAGTGCATAATGTCACATTTCCCATATTTTATTCCCACTGCTAAGTTTTTAGCCACTCGCTTAACCTACCTATATGCCTCTGCAGACTCTTTGTGGCATCCTCACCATTTGTTTTCACACCTATTTTTGTGTTTCTCTGGAATTTAGAAGAATAACAGAAGATCGAATTGAGGTATATAAGATGTCAAAGGGGTTCGAGAAATTAGATGTAGAGAGTGTGTTTCCCCATGTGAGGCAATCTAGAATGAAAGGAATCTGTAGACGTAACTATGCCACAGTGCAATGGATGCTGGGAAATTGAGTAAATTTAAGGAGGAGATAGACAGATTTTTAATTGGTAATGGGTTGAAAAGTTATGGAGATTGGGTAGAAAGGTGGACTTGAGGCTGAGAGGAGACCAGCCATGATTGTATTAAATGGGGGAGCAGGCTTGAGGGGCCTACTCCTGCTTCTAGTTCCTACGTTCTTATATGTCATCTGAAAACTCAGTCCATTTCTGAAGAAGGGTCTAGGCCCATTTCTGAAGAAGGGTCTAGGCCTGAAACGTCAGCCTTCCTGCTCCTCTGATGCTACTTGGCCTGTTGTGTTCATCCAGCTCTACACCTTGTTATCTCAGATTCTCCAGCATCTGCAGTTCCTACTATCTCTATAGTAAATTCATTTTCCCTATCCAATTTATTAACATATATTGTCAATAATTGTGGTCCCTGTATTAATCCCTGTGGTACACCACTAGTTGCACATTGCCATTCTGAAAATATGTCCCTTATCTTAACCCTCTGTCTTCTATTAGTTTGCCAATCCTCTATCCATGCTAATATAGTACCTCCAACATCATCTTCTTAGTAGCCCAATGTGTGGTACCTTATCAAACATCTGAAAATCCAAAAAAAATTACGTATATTATCATAGAGTCATAGAGTCATACAGCATGGAAACAACACTTCAGGTCAACCAGTCCATGCTGAACATAATTCCAGACTGAACTAGTCCCACCTGCCTGCTTCTGGCCCATATCCCACCAAACCTATCCTATTCATGTACTTATCCAAATGTATTTAGAACATTGTGATTGTGCTCACATCCACCACTTCGTAAGGAAATTCATTCTGTGCACGAACCACCCTCTGTGTAAAAAAAATTGCCCCCATGTCTTTTTTAAATCTTTCTCCTCTCACCTGAAAAATATGCCCCTTGTCTTGAAATCCCCCATCCTAGGAAAAACACAACCACCATTAACTCTCTGAAATAACTGCACAGAGGCCGTGTCACCTCACCAAGTCACCCTTTTATTTACTAGTGCACAGTACACTGGCTGTGGCCAGCCAGCTCAAAGTCAATTCTCAACTGAGATGATTATGATCTCCTGGTCAACCAAGTCTTTCCTGATTGGCCCAGGCTAACAGCCCCAATCAAGAACCTTGTAGTTAACAAGGTCAACCTGGTCCTAATCACTACACTGTCATTATTTTATAAACTTCTATAAGGTTGCCTCTCAATCTCCTATGCTTCAGTGCAAAAAGTCCCAGCCAATTGGCCTTTCTTTAAAACTCAAACCTTCCATACCTGGCAACATCCTGGTAAATCTCTTCTGAACTCTTTCTAGCTTAATAATATCCTTCCTATAACTGGGCAACCAGAACTGGACTTGGTATTCCAGAAAAGGCTTCACCAATGTCCTTTACAACCTCAACATGACTTCCCAACTCCTTATTCAAAGGACTGAGCAATGAAGGCAAGTGTGCTAAAGGCCTTTTTAACCACCCTGCCAACATGTGACACAAACTTCAGTGTTTCCTTTATCTATTCTGCTTGTTACCTCCTTAAAAAATTGTAGCAAATTGTGAGGCATAATTTCCCCTTCATGAACCCATGCTGACTCTGGTTGACTGTATGATTTATTTCTAAATGCTCTACTATTATATCCTTGATAGTTACTGCTTACATTTTCACAGTAATAACATCATAAAGATGATAGTGTTGTAATTGTGATGTGATAATAGTAATGAACTAGTTAACTTTTTGTGTTAAGTTTCCTAGATCGCTGATTTAATGAAGGCATGGATGTAATAGGTCAATTGCAAATGGGCGGCTGCCTTAAAATAAAGAACAAAGGAACGCTGCATCAATGGAATGCATGTACATTACTAACGCAATTGCTTCATTTGGAACTAATTTGAAGAATCGTATGTATTGCCATGGACTATCAAATTTAATCATGCTAAAAGTTATGTTTATCATGATACCACACAAGAAATTGACAGCTCATTGATGTTAGTGTTGAATAATTTATACTACAAAGCAAATCATAATGTTAAATGATCAAATAGTGCAATTACAGACAGATTGAAATAAGCAATGTAATACTTGCCTCAACGTCAGCATTATCCATGTCTCTCAAACATTTAATCATACAATGGAACATCAGTTGACATGTTACTTCAGAGAGTGGTTAATTATTTTCATAAATCAGAAGTGTGTGTGTACATGTGAGGTCTCCCATGTGAAAGAAATTAAAAGTTGATAAGAAATAGTGACCAAATTTTAACTTCACTGCCTAAATAATAACCTTTTGAAGTCAATTGCCCATCGTAGATTATAGTCTATTGTAATTCAATTGATTTTGACAATGTTGAAAGATTATCCCATGCATTTAGCAAATTATTTACATTAACCCTAGGACAACTGGTCCATACCGAAATAACGACAGCAAATATTTAATTTGAAATGATGTATGAATTCCATCCCACTTACTGACAATCCACATGAAATGCCAAAGAACATTACTCTCTCTTTCCTTTCTGAGATCTATAAATAAACATAACATGAAATGAACACAATTAATAAAGTTCTCAATTTTAACTCGAATGTATCTTCTTGCTGTTAGTATCAAAAATATCTGTTCCTAATAGTATAATATTTAGGAACTGATTTTTGAAGCACTGACACTTTGGCGTACTCCATTTTTGCTGTAAAAAGCAGGTCCTTCTGAAAATTTATGGGAATTAATCGAGATAAAAAGATATAAACTGAGCTACTGATTTGCTATCACTCTTGCAAGAGCTTTATACAATTCCCCGAAGTCAAGACCTATCTAGCTGTGACAATATATTTTCGTGTGCAGTTGTAAACAGTGAAGCCATCTTTTCTATTTGATATCTTTGGTGTATTTGAAAACTTCTGTCCCATCTTTGGTAAACTGTGGAAGAAAATTCTCAACATAATATGAAAGCATAGACAAATAAACTGAAAATGTCCTTAATTTCAGCACATGACATAAATTTTACCTTAGATATGAAGAAGATTGTAAAACCATTCATGTAATCATCATTTGATGCAATCATAGCATAGCTGAGTGAAAAAAAAAGAACAATAATAAAATCAATAGCTACACTTACCTTTTTTAACATTTTAATTCCTGCCTCTGGATTATCCTCAGATAGCTCCTGAGAGGTTATAAGAACTCTGCCAATTAAATTAGTACATAATAAGCTTTTTTCAATGGAAATATGCCTTAAGATCAAGTTCCATATTTCAGAATTAACACTTACTTGTCTCCCCCTGCAATAACATAATCACAGCTTGCTGTTTTGAACAACTTGTTGAAGGAGGACTGAAACGAATAAAGATGGATTAGATCACTTTAAATTGGTCTATAACATAGTCTTTCTAACAAACATGCTAAGCATGATAGAGCAAATAAATTATTAGTGCTTTTAAATGTGTAAGACCCTTCATGTGTCCTTTGTTTTCTCTCACTGAGTCACATATTCTAAGACTAAAAGGGAAAGATGGCAGCAACCAGCTGCTATTTATTCTATTAATGCTTTGACCAGTTTAACAATTCTCTTAATTGTTTGTCTTACGCTTTTATGTTATAACCTCCATATAGAAGTTTGATGTAGGACCCTTGTTTGCACATTTAAGTAGTCTTCTGATTGCTTCAGGAAGGGGCATTAGGCTACTTGCCCATTTTACAGTCTAATCTGATATTAGACTAGTCTTGTCCAGCTGCCAAGGTGATCCATCCAATATTCAATTGCTAGTTGCCTGTCTTTCAGGTAATAAGTAGGCAGATGGCAGTCAGTTTCTTCATTGCTACACAGTGAGTCAGTCACTTACCTAAATCAACAAAACAAAAAATATACTCATTTAAAGTTTTCGAGAAGAAATGTAGATTGGGTTGTGGATGAGGTTGTAGACAGGCTCGCTGAGCCAGTGGGTTTGGTTGCAAAGGTTTCATCATGACCAATTCTCACTTGTGTCACTACACGTGGACAAAAAGGGACACAAATTTGACAAGGACAACACATCCATAATCGCACAAGCCAAACAGAGACACACTAGGGAATTCCTGGAAGCCTGGTATTCTAACCATAACTCCATCAACAAACACATTGAATTAGATCCTGTGTACAAACCACTGAGAAACAGAACTGGAAGTGGTACAAACACCACAACAAACTGAGGCATATAAATAACAAGTGGGACGGAACACCAACGCTTCACCAGAGGTACACTGATGATGCTACCTAGCAGGGTGACGAAATGTTTGCAACCAAAACACGGGCTCGGCAAGCATGTCCACAACATCAAAATACTCATTTTTATATTACCGGATATCCACTTCTTTTGTCAACAGAAAAGTCAGAGCAAAGCAAATTTCTCCACACTGGTTGTACTGACGGTGACAAAATAGTGATCATCAATTTCCAGAGTTTATTAAACTAATGGCAGATGTGTGCATTTGGAGATGTCTTCACGTGTATGGTGATAATCAAATAAGATAAACAAAGAACTGTAGATGCAGGAAATTTGAAACAAACAAAAGCAGAAATTGCTGGAGAAACTCAGCAGGTCTGTCCATATTTGTGGTCAAAAAAAAAGGTTATGTTTCGAGTCCAGACATCTCAAGCTTCTGAACAAGGGTCACTGGACTTTCAGCTTGTAGTAGGACTAAGCTCAGGAAGAAATCATGAGGTATATTGAAATTCAACACACATTTCCAAAGGTAAACAGAAACATCATAAAAATGATTTCTTAGGATGTGTGAATAGCTCTACCGACCACCAAAAAGATCCTGACCATAAAACCATCCAAGCCAATGGCTGAGACAGTTAAAAGACAGTTAAATTGCATTAACGATAAGGCAATAGAAGGATTTCTGCCTTAGGCCCAGGTCAACAAAAAACCTAATAAGGAAGGATAATTCGCAATTTTAAATTTTGCATTTTGATCTTGCTATGCTTTGCTGGAGTGGTGTACTGGGAATCAAAGTCTGACAGTCATCAGAAAAGTTAAAGTTTTTGTCAATGTATACAAAATTTTCCCAATTTACCTGCCTGTTTAGATTCTGGCAAACAGAAATCACAAAATCATTTCTGCACTTAACAAAAAATACTACTTATTACACATAAATAGATTCCAGGTAAACAACTATGAACCACTGACATATACCTCTCTCAGAGATAGTAAGAACTGCAGATGCTGGAGTCAGAGATAACGGAGTGTGGACCTGGAGGAACACAGCATGCCAGACAGCATCAGAGGGGCAGGAAAGTTGATGTTTTGGGATGAGACTAACTCCACTTGTTAAAATTCTAACCCATCTACGCACACACACGCATATGCACAGATGGACAGAAAAAGCATTGGTATTATGGGTAGAGGGAAAAAGACCATGGAAGGTAGTTCAAAGATCCCCTTCTAAAGGGTTTACTTTATTTGGTCCTTTTGCCACCAGGACTTGTTTCTCAATCTCTCTTCTCCAGGTACTTTTCACTTCTTGGCAGGTGGCTCTGAGTGACTGGTTCACAAATTATGAAGTCTCTTACTTATTGGTTAAAAGCAACAGCTTACAGCAACTGCTGAGTAAAAATAAATTGGCTTCTGAACTGGCTTCAGGTATTGTCTACTGCAGTGGAGAGCCACATCACATTCCCTTCCAAATCAACTACTGGTTGCTGTCCAAATCTCTCTTTGTACACATATCCTGGTTCCTACTCATTTACAACCAGCTCTTCCATTAGTCGGGCAAAGCAGCAGAGTAAACACTTCCTACAATAAAGTTTCAGTAACTTGTTCTTCAAAAGTGCAACAAACTCATCCACAATCCTTGCTTTTAAAACAATTCTTTTTCCATTTCAGTCAACAATTAAAAATATGGACGTATAAAAGAATACATTCTTTTCAAAGTGCATAAGGCAGGCTGTGAGCAGGCATTTTGCGCAGAATCCTAAGGATTTTTAACAGTCAGACAGAGGAATGCAAGCCAGCTGAAAGGACTGTTACACTGAACTAAGATAACAAGGAGTACAACCTACAGTATTGGAAAATCAAAACAAAGGAGACCTCAGTCCCTCCCTGAACCTGTTCTGCTCAGTCAAACAGTAGGAGTGACTGCCAACTATTTGACTACAGAAGCAATCACGACTTCTGAATCTTTCTTCAAGTTTTGGACTGTTCACTTTAGAAAGATAAATTTCAAGCAAGCTAGGCCTGCAATAATAATAGACTGATCTATTTTCATTCATAGCTTTGATTCTTAATTATTTTAAAGCCTTCTATTTTAGTGAATACATGTATTGTTGTTTACATAAATATCTTTCAGCAGTAGTTATGCAATAAACTAATCTTTTATCAAAAATCTTATGATTTCATGATCTTATGTTTAAAAACTGAAATTATATTGCTGATTATTTTTAGATCGAAACACTTGAAAATAAAAAGGGAGCTATAAATGAACTTTACAAAGTTTACAGAGGACACCGTGTGTCATCATGATATTTAATACATCATAGATCTTGCTGACTTTTCAATCAATTTTCTCAGCACAATTATTATATTTAAAGAATAGCAAATTAATTTTAATAGATTTAAAAGCAAAGCCAAACTCTAAAACTATGAAAAACATGATCATGATGAGGTAGACAATGAAAAAGTCTAATGTAAAGTTGTTAATTATTACAAGAAATGTGCCGTGCTGGTGTCTGATAGCTATGAGAAAGGCCAATCATGCTTAATGTTGCAAGTCATGGGGAATTACTTGTATTCTTAAGTATGCACCTTCTGATCTTGTGCAATTCATCAAAAGGATATTGATTTACTGAAGGATGTTTAGAGACATTGGACAAAGATAATTTCAGGATCAAGGGCTTTATAAACAGACTTTAGAAGAATTTAAGTTACATTGCATTCAAGCAACAAAGGCAAAAATAAGGTTGCCGCAGTCCTACCAGATCATAGGGCTGCTCTCTTGTTAGAGAGAAAGAGGGTCACTATGCCTCAGATGAGGAGGGAAGTTAAGAAGAAGAGTCCTGCATAATAATCTCAGCCACTGCAGGAACTGATCTCACACTGCTGGCATCAGTCTGCATCACAAAGCAGCCACCCAGCCAACTGAGCTAACCAGCTCATGCGAAGGACTTTCATGGGTTCCCACCGGTGAGTTTGATGATGAAGAAATTTGGGGGTGGTGGCTCTTCAAATACGGTGTGTTTGACTTGTCAACTATCTTCCATCTGTCTCTGTCCAGTCTCTCTTTTCATGGAGAATAGTGGTGTCGTTGGGCAGGTTGTCTGCTCTTAGGATTGTTCAAGTCTATTAGTGACCAATTAATGACCAGCTAAGTGTCTCATCTCATGCCTGCTACTATTTTATCTATGGCAGGGAGAGGCCCATGTCAAACTCATAGCCCTGCAGATTTTATTGGACAGCAGTTGTCAAGCAAAGGAATACTTCCGATGGTATCCCTGTGCACACAGGGGGCATTCTCTCCCAAGGGATCAACTCTCCAGCTTTTCAAACTCAGCCCCCAAACCTCTCACTACTCTCACTATAACTAGGTCCTGCTGATACCTGTATTTACCTTCAATCAGGCCTCTATTAGTTCCTCCCCCTTTGGGACTCCAAGTCATCAGTAGCACTGGCCATTGCTTGAACCTGGAGTTGCTGGGACTACAGAGCTCCTGGCTATCTAATTGACCAGCTGTTCGTTAAGGTGGTATTTCCTTACCGGATAGGGGTTAAAGTCTCACTGTTAGCAAAATAGAGCCCTTTTGTATGCTGTGGGTCTGACAGGATCAGCATTTCTGTTGTTTCTTGATAGGTGGGAAATGCTATGTTGTAAGCTGATGAAATTGAAAGGGTTAATATTGCACGTTTAATTAGGCTCCACACAATCAGATGTTGTCAGACAGACTTAAGTGGAGAAAGAAGAGTCCAGTTTAAGATCCCATGGAGGTCAGACATGTCAGACCTGACTCCTGATGGACATGATAATCATGACTAATTAACAAGTATCATTGTACCTACTGCTATTGAACTATTAACTGTGTCTTGTTGTTAAGGTAAGAGTGCTTCTCGTTAAGATTTGCAAGTCATTCATCCTTTCTTACTGTTAATCAAATAGGCTCTTGGACACATTACAGAAAGAAGGATTGGTGAGTTCCAAAGAAAGGTCATATTGTACTTGAAATGTTAAATCTGTTTCTTTCTCCTCAGATGCTGCCAATCCTGTTGCACTTCTCTTGCACTCTCTGATTTTATTTCAGATTTCCATCATCCACAATATTTTGTTTTTAATTAACTAGTATTGGTTGGCCTGATAGATATGTGACAAAATCCACCATCCAAGAAATCTTGCCCCAATAGGAAAGAAACTGGATACAGACCATATTCAGAAGATGGCCATTACTTTTATACATAATTTAAAGGACTTCAGTTGCTAGGAGAGACAAAGAGAACTGACATTTTTCATGTTAGAAAAATCCTGAGCTTTCAGAAGAATTGATTTCAGTCATTAAAATAATGAAAAGATTAGACATGTTCCAAGTAGAGAAGCTATTCAAGCTAGATAGCTTGGAGAGGACAAGGTAAAATTAATTATGAAAGGAAAGGCTGGGTCTTTTGCGACACAGTGCTACTTTCTGTATCTGATTAACATGTGGAATAAATTGATAACTGCATTGATTGGATATTAATTACAAGCATTCCAAAGAAGGCTTCACAAGTTACTGAGATGGCCAAGCTATCGGAGTCATGGAAGGTAGCCAAGTTATCCCAGGCTTCTGAAGATTCTTCAGGGGTTGGTGAACAAGCTCCCAGAATTGGCCAATTGTATTTTATGTGCTTTTATTTCACTCAGAGACAGCATGGTAGCTCAGTGGTTTGCATGCTGCCTCACAGCACCAGGGACCCAGGTTTGACTCCAGCCTTGGGCGACTGTTTGTGTGGAGTTTGCACATTCTCCCCTGGTCTGTGTGGGTTTCTGCTGGGTGCTCTGGATTCCTCCACAGTCCAAAGATGTGCAGGTTAGTGGATTGTTCATGGTAAATTACAGGACTAGGGCAGGGGTTTGGGTCTGGGTGAGATGCTCTTCAGATAGTTCTTGTAGACTCAATGGGTCAAATGGCCTCTTTCTGCACTGTAGTGATTCTATGAGATTGGTTGTTATTTTGAGGGCGATAGAGATTGGGGATGTGGAGAAATTTCATGCTATTAGAATGGGATAAACTCTAAAGACTTGCTGATCTTTAGCAATTCATTGTCTATGAGCAGAAACTAATAGGACCTGGAATTATATGAGTTATGGTGGTGGGTCTGCAATAATCATGTAAGTTACCCAATGAGGCCTTCTTGACATTGAGAGCAACTATTTGCATTTTTAAACAACGTTCTGGATACCTAGATGAAATTCTCATGAGGCAGCAGTGAGGTGCTTATTGATGGGGGTTACTACTTCTTCTCAGCTTCATTAACTGCACATCTTATTTCATTAATATGCAGCCTCCTATACTATCACTTGCCATGAGGAAACTAGATGCCAAGAATTCCCAACATAGAGATCAAGATGACTACCTGGTGACTGCAGCCCGCCACTTGCTTCTCTGAACCTTCATCTTGGACACCTGACACCAACATCTAGGGCACACTCCTGGACACCTGCTGCACTCCCCCATCCATGGACGGTAACAAGCAATGCCTGACACTGTCTCACAGCCTTTAAAGCACATCACTGGTTTATTTACAGGACGCTTCTGTACTGCAAAGCTACAAATTAGCGTGTACCAGCAACTCACATCAATGTGCTGCTGCAAGGAAATTTACATGCTTGGACAGGTGTTCTTCTGCGTAAATCAGGTGGTAGTATCAGGCTAGCATCAGACACAAGCAATGCCAAAGGAATGGGCTAGGTAGTTAATGAGGTGGGTTTGGGATTAAAGAATGAGAAATCTTGCCAGGTCTCATGGAGAGACACTCTCCATGGAACTTGATGAAATTGACCCTAATCCAAAACAAAGTCAGATTCAGTCCTGTGTTTGTATGAGAGGACTGCATCTGAGTCAAATGTCATTACAATAGTCTCATCAATTATAACTAGAAGTGAAAATAAAATGCGGTGACACAACAAACCAACAGGGAATAAATATAAAGAATATAGCCAGATACTGACAAAAACTTTAACCTTGAAAGCTTTCATAATAGTTCCACATTTCCATAGCTACTTTTGTGTATTAAAGAATTAAATCTGGGCAATGTATCTCAGCAACAATAAAGGCTGCTTTCTGCAGTTTTCTTCTACTTAATTTAGTTGCTAAGCAGTTCCACCCATTTTCAATCAGTATCATATGTTTACAATGACAAAGCCGAGGACATATTTTAGGTTAGAATGTCAGTTCAGTCAGAGGCTACATCGTAGGACTGAAAGCAGCAGGCAGAGTTGTTCCATGTTGTATTGTCCTCATGAGACGTAATTCACAATTTCTATACCTGATGGTTATTTTTCTGTACTTCCTACTTTGTTATTTTCCATGTTATTAATACATTATACTAATATTTATATGTTACTAAAGCAATAAGAGAGCATCATGTTTGTCACGTCTGCCCCGCTAACTGAGAAATTAGCATTGCAGCTAGTCTTACATTTAAATGAAGCTAACTGGGAAAACAATGGTGGACCAGTGTTATTACCAGAAAATTACACAAACTTTATAATAGTACAAAAACATTTTTGTTGCAGCAGTTAAATTATTAAAACAAATTACAGCAAAAAATGAATAACTGGTATCCTATATTTTTATGTTCCTGCAGATTCATTGCTTTAATTCTAAAAAAATTAAACAAATCAGTTACAACTGTGTCATACAATGTGTTAGTTGACAGCTAACCCAATAGAGAGGGAATTGAATTTATACAAATGACTAAAAACAAAATTAACTACAGTGGTTAGAAAAGATAAAGCATACGTACTGCAAGCAGAAATGCTAATCTTCCTGAAGTCCCACATCCACTTAGCACAATGAGGTTATTTTCAGGATCCTGAAAATATTAGTATAACATTTAAATAGAAAATTACGTAACCAAACATCTATTAGCAAAGGTCCAAATCACAAAGATTGTTTTGATCTTCACCTAGAGCACTAGAGTAAAATTATACTAAGGTAATAATTGTAGCTGTCTCAAACTGCACTGAGGATTAGCCCTGTAAACAACAATTATTTGCTCCAAATACTGAGACGATATTTTGTAAGGTCAGACTGATATTGTTAGTACTTTTTTAAACAAACAACAGTATATTGTTTCATGAAAGTAAGAGATAACAGTTGTCAAAAAGCTCAGGCAAATCATGAATGCTCAAAACATGTTCCAACTGAACAGTTTATACTGGACAAATCATACAATAACTTTCCTATTAAAACAAAAAAAAAACAAAATGTATTTGCACATTTATTCATTATTTTGCTGAAGTATTAATACTTCTTATTATGCTTCTGCATTGACCAGTACCAAGCACTTTCTTGCTGGCAACAAAAACAAACAGGGAACCAGCACTGATTTTCAGCAAATGTCAACCAATTTCTGTCTTATAAAATACAAAGGCATTTAAATTGGCTCTCCATTTTATTCCCTCTTTTTCCAATCAAGAAGCAGCTAATCTGTATTGTTGCTTCTCGTAGAGACATAACTGAAATACAGACTTAGCCATGTATCTGCATATTTTAAAAGTTAAAATTTGTATATGCTTTATAATTTACATATTGGGGATTTGAGTATGGAGGTAGTCTGCATTATTGATCGTCTTAAAAACTAGTAGACAATAAAAAAAATGCATTCTGTAAATAGAATAAACTGACCAGTGAAACAGATTCCCACAATGTGCTCACTTTGTTTCAAGATCAACAGTATATTAAATAGTAAAAATTACCTCAAAGTGTTCAATTAAGAAAGCTTAGTGGTGTTCTTTCCCAATATCCTGAATACATCTTACAATTGTCAAAATTGTAGCTTGCCTGCTAAAGGAGCATACCTTCAGTAGTTCTTTGACTTGCTTGGCAGTATCAACCATTGTTGCTAAAATTGATTCACTGTATAGAGTCTGTCCGTAATATAAAAGACATATTGATCACTTAAGCTGTGATATGATGAACAGAAGGAAAACTGGAGAGTGTATTAAAACAATTGGGTTTGCATTTTTGTTATGGAGCAATTTTATTGTTAGGTATGGATCTGTGAGTATTTGGAGGAACTCATTTGCAAATCAGGTTTTTGTTGCAAACACATTAGAATCAATTGCTGCAGTCTACTAATGTGTATTAATAAATTAAACATCACAACATTATTTCTAAATGCCCTACTTCCTACCTTTTATTCATTCTTGAAATGCACAGTCTGCTAACACAGTCAGTATTTGTAATCTGTCTCCAACAGCTCTTGCTTTGATGAGTTGCTTTCTTAATTTTTTTTATTTTCTATTGACCTATTCATGAATATTACATCACTGGAGCAAGTGGGACTTGAACCTGGGCCTCTAGGTCCAAACATAAGACATTACCACAGCACCATAAATGTCCTACGCTTTCTTCAAGATATTTTCTAATTTACTAGTTCAGAGACTCTACTACACACCACACATGCAGATGTGACTTGAACCTGGGTTACCTAGTTCAGAGGTCAGGATATTGTCACTGTAACACAAGGGGCCTTTTACCTTCCTGAAGGAATATTGAATTGACCTGTTTAGAATGTTGTGACACACCTCTGGAGCAGGTGGGACTTGAACCCAAGCCACCTGACTCAGAGGCAGGGACGGTATCACTGTAGCACATGAGCCCTTTGCCTTCCTGAATGACTACAATCCAAAGTGGGGATACCTGTTGTGCTATTAGGAATGCTTTGTGCTGTATAATGGAGCTGATTTTAATGTAGGATCAGCCGTTGAGTGGGTAGTAGGTAGAGTTGGCCCACCAATCACCTGATGAGAGTCATTAATGACTTGAACAATCTCATGATAGGGCCTCATTTAACACAATGGCAAGTTGTCAGCCCTGATTGACTGCTGATATGTACTTTGCTAGGAGGCAGATAGAGATGAGATGGAAGAAAAAGTGTGCAGATGATTTGACAAGTTTTAAGTAAAAAGAATGGGCAGGACAATTTAATGGATGTGGGGTGAGAGATTGAGGTGCAGTGGAAAGTTTGGCTTTAACTGTAAGGACATTTCTCGAAACACAGAAAACATTCATGCTCCTTTGGCCCATCCATTCACTGAAACCTTATGTTTTCTCCTGATCTCAGTGATCTTTAACTGCCTCCTTAAGGAACACTAGTTCAGCCGTATAGTGGTACGTTTCTACAGTCTGAATCTCATATTTTTGGTTTAAAATTAGGTGCATTGTATGTAAATATAGCTTAATCTGTATGTTAAGCAGCTAATTACATTATTGATTTTGAATCTTTAATTAACTTGCCTAATGTTATCACAAAAGTTAAAATTGATTATGCACTAGAGTACCTTATATTTGGTGGTCGTGCTGTCTTCCTTTTGAAATATTTCTGCATCACATTCTTTTAAAAGCTGAACAATTTGAACAGAATCTGATTTGTCTATATTTTGTGTTATGGGGTTGGATTTCTCTGTGATGGGGAGTTGGGCCTCGTTTAGGGCAAGCTGCAATGGAAAGGAATTGAGCAAGTTACATAATACACCAGCTTCTCCATGAGAAAGAAAATGTGATAATTTATGATCAATCCAAAAACACAAGCAGTTATACAGTTGATTGAATTTAAAACCAAGATGGTATCAACATCATCATTTTCTTTAACTATCAAAAGAAATAAAGCATTTGCAACATAGCAAGTTTAGAGATGGGTTTCCTTCTGTTCTTAACAAGGTTGCTGGTTCCTGCTTTCATTCTCACTGCAAAAGCTAGGAAATGACACTGGTAACCAAATCCACCAAAGTGGTTGTGAGATCTGAAATTACTTTGTTCTCATATGACCCTCGAGTCCTGTTTTCTGGTTACCATTGAGATTAAAAAATAGCCCACAATAGTTTGGAATCTCAGATTTAATTTAATGAAGTCGGTTCTGGGAATCCCATTAGATTGCAAACAGTTGGAACAGTTCTGTACTTCTTGCTTCTGAATCAGAAGGTTTCATCTTGTAAGTTGACTTAAGAATGCTGTTATTTTAAAGAAAAACAAACAACTACTGAGTACTGGATCTCATTATTGACAATCTACTAGTTACATGTGAGCACATAATTAGTTTAATGTGTATGTTTCCCCATATAGTCTAATTGATGAGATAACTGTGTAATTACAGCTATGATAATCACACCTAGTCCAAAATTCCAATGGTAGTTGACACCCAGTGAGCTGAAATGCATTGGGTGGCTTTTCTCTGAAAAGTGACTATGGAGAGCGGAGGTGCACCATGCACTCAAATGAACTAAGACAGACTTCAGGGAGCTATGTAGTAGACTCTCAGGCTCCTGAAATTTGTAGAAATGAGGTTCCTGCTCTGCAATGCATCTGCAGCACCTCAGCAGTGCTTCAGCAGTGAATCAATAATTTGGAGCACAATGATTGTGATTTAAAAAAAATCTTTCTCTGTCCTTTACTTCCCTGGCTTCCATTCTGATACCTACGTCCCGTTGTTCCACAAGTGGCTGATCCATTTCTGTTGATATCAATAAAATGTTAGCAAAAACAGCTACTAGTTCTGCAACTGTCTATTGCCAATAATGTGTCCTCGGCACATTGGGGTTGTCATGACACGTAGTCCTAGAATTTTAGTGAAATACACAACAACATGATTTAACACGATACATATAACCAACACTTTTAACTTTACATTACATTCAATACATCACATCAACCTTGATAGATGAAAAAACTTAGCTCTCCAATTTTGGTATTGGAATGTACACCTTGGCTAAAGGTAGGGTGCTTGAACTATTGAACTGAGATTTAATTTGGATTTTTAAAATTTAACCTTGAAACTCAGACACTGAGTTGTTAAACAGTAATTGTATAAACTAAGTTGGAACTGATTATAACGTGATAAAATTCTCCTCCTCTAACATTTACATGCAAACTGTATTTCAACATATGGGGTGAAATTATGCTATATGATATTAGTGATGAACACCAATAATATTTTAGCACGGAACTTCTCTACCAGGTAACAATGGTGTTAACCAGTATTGATGCAGCATGACTTTTTGTCAATATCTGACCTCCAGTTTAAAAGTTGGTGATAATTCAACTGCCACACCCCACTTACTTGATTTTGCTCCTGTACAAGCAGCCATTAACTGCTAAGCTGGGGAAAAGAAATTCACTTTGTGATCATCAAGAACATTTGGTGAAAGGAAAGCACTGATCTTCCCAGGTTGTGTGTTGACGACCTCTTGTAGAAACTGAGCCTTTAAATTGGAAAGCTCATTCATAAGTGGGATGATTTGAAATAAATCAGGTAAAATTAGATTGAAAAAGCCATGATATGAATTATGTTTTTTTAAGTAAAGGAAGAGTTTTCCCCTATTGTCTAATTCTATTTAGTAATTAATTGCCTGTTAGTGCAGAACTTTAAAAAAAATGCTAAGAGATATTAATTGAAGCTTTTCATCTTGTGCTTGTTAGGACTAAGAGGCAAGAAATGCACTTGATAAAAGGCACGCTCATAAATACTAATTTTGTCTATATAAACTTGTTACGCTGATCGATAGAATGGCTTACCTCCCATTTTCTGGGTTGTGAAGTTTCAACATCATGTTTAAATACTTTGGTGCTTTTCATTATTTAACAATAAGATTTAAACTTACCAAAAAAAACAAAGAACTACAAAAAAAGCTTAGTTGTTGACTGACTGTGGCTTACTTATTCCAAACTTTATTATAAAACAATCACAGACAGTCTTGCTTTCTAAATGGGTTCAAACTCCAACTTGATAGCTAATCAAAAAAGTTATACATCAACTCAATGTATCATGGACTACTAGGACTGAGGCAATATAATTTGAATATTTCATTTAAATAATTATAATTGTGTTTTGTCCAAATTTATATATTTTTCTCTGATAGAGAAGGGAAACCAAATTTACCTAGGAAAAAAAAAATTGCTGAGAAGTATTGTTTTTGCCAAATAAAATCTCCAAAAGCCACTGGAAAACTTCCAAAACATTCCGATTGTATTTTTGCGGTCACACCTAACTTTTAGGCAGTTCCAAGTGAACTAACTTTTCAGCTTGGATCAACTGACCTAAATACCGTCTGCTTTGCTAATCATATATGGCTCAAGAAGGAACTAGCCAAAATGAGCATACAGGGCTGGACAACAACCCTACCACAGCTGGGAGATAGCAAGAACTGCGGAGGCTGGAGTCAGAAATAATACTGTATGGAGTTGGAAGAACACGGCAGGCTAGCTAGCATCAAAGGAGCAGGAATGTTGATATTTTGGTCCGAAACCTCAACTTTCCTGCTCCTCTGCTGCCTGGCCTGCTGTGTTCTTCCAGCTCCGTACTATGTTAACCCTACCACTGTTCTTTTATTTTGGTATCTGCAGCAGGTGACCTGTATTGTAATTAGCTATTTAGAAAGTACAGAATTTTGCCAATTCAAACTGCTAAGTTCCTGGTGATTGTGCAATGAAACATACACTCACGTGGGGAATTTTCAGTTGTTGGCTTGCCTAATAAAAAGGGAATGGCGTGGACTAAGTGTGTTAAATTGTAACCTAATTCAATGTTCAGGTACAGACAGGCCTCTGCTAAAAAGGGGGGAAAAAAATAATTATTGGTCCAGGAACTAGGAGAAGTCAAATGAAAATCTGAATTTTGTCTGAAGGTCCATTGTCTTTCAGTACTCACCAACTCAATTACCCTGAAAGGTTTTCCTGCAGATTACAGCTGTTCTATTTCCTGGAGGACGATGGGTATGCTACAATGAAGCAACTTGATGGAGGAATAGTGATGAGATTCAAATCTAAGAATGGGTTCGGCCTCTGTATTGATATGTTAGCCAGACAGTGTGGGTGTGCTGACTGTATTGTGCTTGTTTTCCAAACACTTAGAACTTCTTACATGAAAATCTTACCTGATTTGTCAAAAGCATCCAAAACATTTATATAGATCAATCACGAATCACTAGAATGATCAAGTCTGGAGGTAACCAAACCATAGTGAGTGTTTTGACAGATGAGCTGAAGTAATTGGAGATGGGGAGTTTGAAGTAGATGGTTTTACTGATGGCAAGGCTCAAACTCCGCACTATGCTAATTGTAAACGCAGAATAGCAAACAGTCTGCCTTAGCCTCAGAGGCGAGGGTGGGAGAGATTGAACCTGTGGCTCATGAATTTCAGCTTAGATCAGAAGAAAATAATTGGTCCAGTTCTGAAGAAGTGTCTCTTGACTCATAATGGGCATCTCTTTATAACTCAAACCTTCCAGTCCAGGTAACATCCTTGTAAATCTTTTCTGTACCCTTTCCAATTTAATAATATCCTTGTAGCAGGTTGACCAGAACTGTGTGCAGCTCCAATTGTGGCCTCGCCAATGTCCTGTCCAGCCGTCCCATTGTATCTCAACTCCTCTACTCAATGTTCTGGCCAATAAAGGCAAGTGCACCAAATGCCTTCTTCACCACCCTGTCTATCTGTGACGCCATTTTCAAGGAACTATGTACTTGAACCCTTAGGTCTCTGTGTTCGACAACATTCTCCAGTGCCCCTACCATTAATTGTGTAAGTCATGCCCTGGTTCGTCTTACCAAAATGGACAGATATCTCTGCCTGCCTCAATTCTCTTCAAGGAAACAGTGCTTGGCATTATTGACATTTTTTTGTCACTGAGGCCATGGCAACTGGTGTCACTGAAGCCATTGGAATAACAGCATACTTGTGCCTTAGACATTACCCAGGAATTACCTGGTATTACCTTCAGTATCAATACATAAACTGATATGAACTGCAAGCTGCTATTGGTATAATAGCAGCACCTCTTGGTTTTCACAACACATGTGAGACCTGCCAGTTCCCTCAACTCAATTAATACATTTAGAATTTCAGAGATGCAAAACATGTCACTTGGCCAGCAGGTGATATCCAATGAAGGAGGAAGAGCACAGCACTGGTTAAGAGTCTGTTTCAAACTAGCAGCAAGTAGCTCAGGAAATGGAGTTGCCTTAGATGTTGGTATAGATCTGCATTAGCGGGTCAAGGATATGACTGATCTGCGGCAAGGTCAGGGAAAAAAGATGGTCTATGTCCTGGTAATGGGAAAGGATTCTGAAGGGGACTTCAGTTGAGTAGCATGCAAGAAAGGGCTAATAGTACATACACCAAAATGTCTGGTGCATTGGCAAACATGGTGGAGCCCTTGTTGCTACCATCAAGAAATATGCAAAAATATTTTTTGTAAGGGCCTTAGGATCATAGCATCCTATCTTGCAATGTTTTATGGAGCTGCACATCATTGAGCATAGATAGCACCATATGGGCAGACCAATGAACTACCACACCACATGAGTGCCCTTTAGAATGAGAGAGTATCTTGTAAAATCATAAAGATGATAGATTAGACCTTACATAATAAAGTCAGAATCTGGTATATTTATGATTGCCATTAAAAGCAATGTTCAGTATTAGCATATAATAAATAGCATTGTTCTAAGTCTAACGTCAGTTTGAAATTTTCCTTCCCCTCAACAAGTCTATCTCGAACTCCCCACTCAGTCTGACATTAAACCACATGATAAAAGAGACCCCAGCCCCAAGCTGAATGAGTTGGAATAGAAACAGATAAATGTGGAATGACAGACATGATATCCTACATCCTGATTTCCTGAAATTGACAGAAACTCTATTGAGTTGCCTTATGGAACAATTCAGGTGGCAGGCAGTGTTGACTTTTTTTTGTTATTCGCACTGCAGTCTGACCTTGATCATTGAACAGCATCAGTAACACCCACTGTGACAAAGGCAATAATGCGACCACAGTCGGAGGAAAGAAGTATTTCTCATGAATGCTGACACCGTTGCCATGGGTACTTTATTTTCCAACTTCTAGAAATAGTCAAAGCTGCTTTGATCCATTTGGACAATTCAGTAAAACATTTTTTAACCAGGGATTCAATGACTTTATACAAACTCACTATTCAACATAGTGATAAAAGAAAGAACTGCGGATGCTGGAGATCTGAATTTAAAAACAAGCTGCTGGAGAAACTCAGCAGGTCTGCCAGCATCTGTGGGAAAAGCAGAGTTAATGTTTGAGTCCAATGACTCTTCATCAGAACTGCTAGTAAGGAAATAAAGGTATGTTAGCAAGAAGAATGTGGTATGTGCAACACTAGAGAAATGGGTATAATAGAAATGTATGCTTTGGCAGTACTGTGCAATTTCAGGGAGGTGAAGAGTTGGTGACGATGAGCTTTGTGACTATATGGGGCACTTCAGCACCCAGGAGACTGGGTGATGCAAGCATCAGAAAACAATGAACCCTCAGTTTTTACAGAAACATACAATGAAAAACCACAGGTTCATTTAGACCAGGCCAAATTGTCAGCTTTAATAAATCTGCGAACATAATGGCCTAGATGTTGCTTCACTAATGGCAGTAAAACTGACATTGCAGTAAAACTGGAAACATTCCCTTTCATTAATCCATTAAAACTGAGAGTTGACACAGCATATGCACAGATTAATATGGAAATCAAAGTGCTGACAGTGACTTTTTTTATTTTTAAAAAGTATACTTTGCTCATAAAAGTCTTTTATATACAGCCATAGTGACTACAGCAGTTCAATGCTATACAGCCTTTGCAAATGTAGAACAAAAGATCACAAGGCATTTCTTACCTATACAAGACTGTATTTCCATACATTTGTGGCGCTGGGAGGATCCAATAACTGAACCGACTCCCATTGTACTTTGGCAGAAAGACCATAGATGGTGGTCTTTGCCCACTGCACTTGGCAGCAACTGCCCTAAGCTTCACTGCGTACCTCAGCATGCAGTCCAGGAGCTTGGAATGTGCCAGTCTGCAACACTCTGTTGAGGTCAACTTCTTGCTCTGGAAGACTAACAAGTTTCGAGCAGACCAAAGAGTGTCTTTTACTGAGTTGATGGTCCTCCAGATGTAGTCAATTACTGTCTTGGTGTGTGTCCTGGGGAACAGACTGTGGAGCACAGAGTCCCGCGTCATGGAGCTGCTTGGGACAAATCTTGAGCAATTCCATTGCATTTCTCTCTAGACTTCCTTTGCAAAAGCGCATTCCAGAAGGGAAATGTGTGACAGTCTCTAGCCACCGACCCCAGCCAGATCCCACTTCCACCCCAAGCCGCTTCGAAGGCAGCATGTAATAGCAGAGAGAAACTGGGAATGCATGAAGGATACCACAGGTAGGACCCTTCTCACCACCAGCCAAGTGATATCTTGGTGATTGTTGGAAAATTCTGGTGATGACACGTGCTGCCAAATAACATCGACAGTCTGCTCATGGAACAACCTGACATGATCTACCATCTCCTTTTCCCACAGGCTTTTGAGGACACTGCTGACCACTTCCTGGTGGACTTGTAGTCAAAGGTATTTTTCTTTGCAAATTTCTGCATGAAGGACAGATGATACAGAACGGTCCAACTACTTGATGTGTTCCACAGCAATGAGGCCAGACCCATCCTTTGCAGCACTGGGAATGGTAGAACCTCCGTATGAAGTGACACTTCGTGTTTGTGTACTGAGGGTCTGCACGCAGCTTAATGCAGCCAGACACAAAGGTGGCCATCAGGATGAGGGCAGTTTTGGGTACATTCTTTCCCCACCCTCATCCAGAATTATTTAGATGGAGTCCCTTTTATTCACAACCTAAGTTAGACCTCCAGAAAATGGCTCCGATGTCTGCAATGGTGCAAGTTCTGGGAATGGGCCAGACTATGCCATGCATAACAGCAGAGTGCCTCACACCTCCATAATCAAGTTTTTACCCACAATGGAGAGGGAGCAGTACTCTCAAAAGCCTAGCTTCTGCCTCACCTTGGCAATATGCTCCTTCCAAGTTTTTGCACATGCCCTGGCCCCTCCAAAAAGTATTCACAGCAACTTCATGTAATCTGTCCTGACAGTGAAGGGGATAAAGATTTGTTGGCTCAGTGCCCTCACTGTTACCTTGGTTTACCTTGGCTCCTGAGGCTGGTTCGAAATGGTCGCAGATGCTCTGTCTGTGATTTGACAGTGGATCTGAGCAGAAAACAGGGACATCATCCATGTACAGGGAGACTTTGACCTGCAGGCCTCTGCTAACTGGACTAGTCATCCTTCTCAGGCTTGCATCCTTCCTGATGGACTTGGCAAAAGGCTTTATAAACACACAAACGAGAGAGTGGGCCGTCGTGCCTGATTCCGAATCTGATCGGGATGCTTGTTAGTTGCGACTTCACTAATGTTGGTGTAGACCAGTTGGATCTAATTGCGGATTCCCTCCCCAAAGCCCATTTTGGAGAGCAAGTCACACATGGGAGTGTGCGATACCTGTCAAAGGACTTCTCCTGGTCCAGGCTGATGAGGCAGGCATCCGTTCCACTCCCCTGCACATAGGTGATTGTATCCCTGAGTAGCGCGAGGCTGGTACAACACAAGTTTGGCCGGGGTGAATCACTGATCTCAGAGCAGACCTGACCCAGTTGGCAATGACCTTAGGCAGGATTTTGCAGTCTGCATTCAGTAGTGAAATTGGTTATCACATTCTACTTTCCTCCCTCTTTCCCCCTTCCACTTGTACATCAGGGTGATGATACCTTTCCTCATGGATTCGCACATGCTACTTGATGGAAGCATACAGTTATACAACTCCAGGCAGTCTGGCCAAGTCCCACAGAGCTGAACACCACTTAGTCAGTAAGCCATTGCTTCAGGGAGTTTTATTCCTTTTCTAAGGACCTAAGGGCCTTGGTCAACTCATCCAGAGATAACAGCTGGTCCACTTCTCCTTCTCTAGGACCTCCGTGATAAAGGATGGAACAACTGGGAGGGCACACTGTCTGTGGGCTTCATGTCATACAGTCTGGCATAAAGGGATTTGCTGATCCTTAGGATATCAGACTGAAATGATGTTACCAAACTATCTTCTTGCAGGTTGCTGAACACAGAGCTCTCTTCGTGCACCTTCTGGAAGAAGAAATGTGAGCACATCTCATCCTGCTCCACAGTGCAGACCCTGGTCAGAAAGATTATTTTGGAGGCCTCCGAGGCAAAGGGGCTTTTCAGTTTCTGGAGATCCTCCATGACATTGACCCCCATCATCTGCAGCATGAGTAGGCTCTGCATGGTTTTGTGGAGTTTGTACAGCTTCCTTGCACTCTCTCACGCTCTCCTTCTGAATACTTTGTAAGGGACAAACCTTCACTGTTTCCCATCAGTCTGCTGGAGACTCAGAGGGCCTTCACTGTTCTCCAGTCTGTATAATTCCTATTGAGCTCATCGATTGTGTTCTGGGGTCAACAGTTCCATATTCCCTTGCTGAGGAAGAGGAAGTGGTCAGAGAAGAACACCAGATTGAAGTTGATGGATCTGACAAAGAACATATGGGACACAAACAGGAAATTGACCCATCTGGCCGCAACGAGGTGTATCTACGCTGAGCTCTGTCTGCAAGGGTACTGAAAATGTTATGCAGTGTGGCAACTTTAACTGTTTTCATTAGGAATCTGGATGTTGGGTCCAGTTTGCTGCCATCCTTCTGGATTGTCCATCTACATCGATGTTGCAGTTGAAGTTTCCAGCCAGAATGACCGGTCTGGATGTTACCAGCATCAGTGGGAGCTGCTGCAGGACGGCCAGCTGCTCACTCTCTTTGCCACTGCAGTGTACAGGTTAAGTAACTTACTTTCAGAGATGGTGAAGTTGCCTCCTCACAGCAGAATACCCAGGTTGGAGGAACAGCAATTGTTTCCCCCAACCAAATCGAAGGTCAGTGGGCCTATAAGCATGACCATTTCATGTAGCTGCTGAGTGGCAGTATCCTACTCTCCTGCAGAAACAGGAAGTCTACTTTGATGTTGGTCAGGTAAGCCAACTTGAAACGCATCACATTGTAATTTTAATGCTGTGCTCATTAATCCTGGCAATTTTAAAACCCATTTTGAGAGTTTATAGAATAACCTAGACCCAATGTCTGTTCACCCATGGTCTTTTCACTGGGGAGTCCCTGCATCCCTGTGGTGTAGATGAACTGTGGGACGCTTTCAGCACCTGAGGTAGCTGTCCTGTTCCTCCCTGACGGCATTGCCCCAGTCTGGTGTCATTGGGGTGAGGACCAGTTCAGAGTCAGACAGAGGGGCTACCATGCTCTGCTGTTTATTCGGAGCGTCACTGCTCCCAGTTGTCCTGAGCTGTGGTACAGTGGGTACTGCTTGGTTCCTGATGGCTGGAAGTTGGGTTTCACTGGGCCCCTCAACGGTCTTTGTGTGCACAGCTTAGACCATTACTGAAGCCAACCTCCCATCTACGGACTCCATTTACACTTTTTGTTGCCATGGAAAGACTGCCAACATCTCAAAGACCCCTCCCAACTCGGAAATGTTCTATTCCAACCTCTTCCATGAGGCAAAAGATACAGAAGCTTGAACACATGCGCCAGCAGTTTCAAGAACAACTTCTTCCCCACCATTATTAGACTGCTGAATGAACCTCTCTAACTTCAAACAATGGTGATCTTGCTAATGTTGATCTTGCTTTACGCACCTCCTGTGCTGTTGTAACCTTGTATGCGTTGGTCTGTCTAAGCACCCTGTCATCTGTATGTCCTTGTTGCTATGATCTGCCTGCACTGCTCGCAAAACAAAGCTTTTCACTGTACTTAAGTATATGTTAATATAATAAATCAAAAATTGTGTTGTAGGTTGCTCTTCTCCTCTTCCCCCATGGTGCTGTGCCTCTATTTTTGTTGGTGGCCGTCCCTCCATATATCTTCATGGTTAGAGGAGGTGCTGGTGTGTCCATCATGCAGCCGCCTCTTTGCATGTTCTTGTGGGACCATGGGGGCCCGACGTGTTTTCCTTTTCCGGTTGCTTCTCACCAGTACCTGCTCCCCTGCCTCCTTCGTTTCTTCCTCCTCTCGGTTGATGCAGAGGTTGAGTCAGTTGCTGTGCTGATGGGCTGGCTACTTTTTTTCCTCCTCTCCAGCCTGTCGCTACTTCTGAATGCCGCTCGTTTCAGTTTTCTTGCTTGAGGGTGACACTTTAGTGTTGTTTGGGGATCCACTGCTCATGTTGCTACTTCCAGCTATCCAGTGTATGTGGCACACCGCCCCCACCCCATATTGGGCAGGCCTTGTACAGGCGGCTTGCTTCCTCACACAGATTGCAGCTCTTGGACTCTTTGCAGCCCTTAACAACAGGACGGGAACATGACTTTCAGTTCCTGCAGAGTGTCACTTTGCAGTCTGCTGCCATGTCCCCTGTATTCCTGCTGATTCAGCACATTCTAGCCTCACTCCAGTCGCGAAGCTGGAGACCAGGTAAGGATGTTCCCACTAGCGTCCACTTTTCAGGGTCACCTTCACCTGCCGCTTGCCAGTCCAGATTCTGAAGAGGTCCACTATGTCGGTGCTACCTCCTTCAAGCTGTATGTACCTTCTCCGGAAGGTCAGGACATCTGCTGCCAGGATGTGAGTGTTGTACATTTAAGGATTGTACCAACTCACCACCTCAGTGCAGGGAGAAAGAACAATGGTGCTGCAGACAGGAGAGAGAGGGGACCGTCACCTTCTTTCTCCTCAAATACCTTCAGAGCTCACATTGCTTTATGCTTCTGAAGCTCACGTCAAAGTAGATGCTGCTTGGAGCCTGCTGAATTTCAGGATGCTTCTCCTCGCAAAGAAGTTCTGATCCTTTCTCCACTTTCTTCAGTCACCCTGACTGTATTGCAGACAGCCCTGGCCTGGGGTGTGGGCATTAGCAGTGCCATAGTTCTGGTTGGCTGGTTACTGACTTGGCGTTAGGCCAAAGCCTGCATTAAAGAACAACCAATTTCAGCTCCAATCAATTGATGATCCTCCATGTTCTGCTCACAATCACAATCCAGTAATGATCTCAAAATCCTCTGATAATGACAATGAAAGTAGAAAGATCAGACTTATCCTGGGGAAGCTACCTTCTTGATCATGGTCCGTCTACTGTCAGTAATTCTATGTTTTCCAGAGGATGTGGTGTTGTTGAGGCAACCTCTAGCTCAATCACTGCGAAATCTATGAACTAATAAGAACTTCCATTCTTATACTTAGTCTTACTGTAACAATTCTTAAAAAGTTATAACTTTTTGTGATGTATCTGTGTATTTATGAGTGGATTAATTTCACAATTACCACCTTCAGCCCTACATAGCATATTTTCACTCTCTTCGCATTCTTTAAAAATTCTATATTTTTTCTTCAGATAACGTTTTTAATGTTAATTTATTTTGGCTTCTAGAATAAGAATTTATTTAATAAATAGAACAAAAGTAAAATAAAACTTTTAGTTTGCATTATCATTTCAGCTTTTCTTTTCCTGGCCTGATATCTCACTCTTGCTCTCACTATCTGCACCTATCTGCTCACCTCCCCCACCCACGAACCTCATCTTTAGTATTAATACCACTTTTTCCAGACTGCTAACAAGTCTGATGATGAGTGACCAGACTCCAAAATGCTAACTGTTTTCTCCCTACAGATGCTGCCTGACCTGCTGAGTTTTGCCAGCGATTTCCCTTTTTCATGTCAATATCGTTATATCACTATCTCCAACTTTACATTAAAATTGAAGGATTTTAAGTGCTTTGAATTCTCTGGTTGGCAGCCTGTGAGTACTTCAATGTGATTGCTTGCTAATTTCACTGTGGCTAAGACATCTTTTTTGCTTTGGTGTCAAGTCTAAAATACCATCAGCAAAAATGTTAATCTATGCCACAGAAATTGCTACGGTGAGCAGTTTTCTTCAAGGGCGCGGATAAGAGCTCCAACCACAAAACATAGCCTTTTACTGCCTCCCAGCTATTCCCTTCTCACCACAATTCCATCGATTGCACCTGTTATATTTGGATTAGGTTGCTACCCATTTTATTTATCTTGCAGCAGTACAGAGAAAACTTCACTTCTAAATCTAAAAACAGAATTTCATACAGAACTTCAAACATCTTAGAACATTACAGATGTTTCATATACACGTCCTTGCAGGATTCCCAGCTCTTCCAGACTCAGTGCTGTGGAGTCATTCATTTGTCTCTCTAACTCTACTCATTTGCTAAAGTAATCAAGCACTGTACAAGGAACTGGTATTCAACTAATGAAATACGGATTTAAAAAAAAAAAAATCCATGTTGCAGAGCTGCTTTAATTCCTTACATCATCATTAAAGTTAAAAATCTATTCTTGGCCCTCCTCATCTGTAAACTGTCTCTCAATCACATCATTAAAGATAGAAACAAGTTTCAAATACAGGTACATGCTGATGGAATTCAGCTCCACATTGACCCCATTACCATCTCCGTACTGACAATCTAGCATTCCTGTCTTAAAAAGGAGACACACAGCATTGATTCAATAGGGATAGAGTCTACTTCAGTAAAGCAACCAAGACAAAAGCAATTCCGCCATTTTGAGTTTCAAGGGAGTAAGATGAGGCTGGATGGCCTCACCTACAATACTGCTAGCATTAAAGGCAGGTAAGTTAAGGGTGTGGATTGACGTGTGGAATTGGGATGTGTTGCCATCATAGAAATGTAGTTGAGGGAGGAACAGGACTGACAACTCGACATCCTGGTCTTCATATAGGATATTCAGGCAGGACAGGGGAGTGTGTAAATGAGGAGGCAGTGTTGCATTATGAATTAAGGAGTCAGTTACTGCATAGAGGAGGAACAATAGCTTGGAAAGGTCATCAAATAAAGCTAAAAGAAAGTGAAGGAATGGGAATTCGTTCACAATTTGAAGGTGTTGAACTCAATATTAAGTCTAGAAGGTTGTAAAGTGTCCAGTCTGCAGATGAAATGTCATTCCTCCAGTTTGTGCTGTGAATCACTGGAGCAGTGCCAAGGATGTGCATGTGAGCAGGATGTTGTGTTAAAATGACCAGTTATGAGAAGGTCGGGGTCATGCTTGCACACAGATCAGAGATGTTCTGCAAAGCGGTCATCCGGTCTGCTTATGGTTTCTCCAACATAGAGTAGGCCACGTTGTGTGCAGTAACTACAATACAGGAGACTGGAGGAAGTACAGGTGAAATGCTATTTCACCTGGAAAGACTGTTTAGGCCCTTTGGTGAGCAGAGAGGTAGTGAAGGGGCAGGTGTTGCACCTTCCAAGATTACATGGAAAGTGGCAGGATGATGTTAGTGGTTGATGAATGGACCAGGGTGTTCTGGAGGGAACGGTCTCTGTGAAATACAGATGGGAAGATATGTTTTGTGGTGGCATTCTGCTGGAGTTGTCTGAAATGGCAGAGAATGATCTTTTGAATGCGGAGGCTGGTGGGATGAAAAGTGAGGACAAGGGGAACCTGATTACACTGTTGAGTGATGGAAAGGGGCAAGGGCGGAAGCACAGGTGATAGGTCGGATGCAGTTGAGGGCCCTGTCAACCACAGTGGGTGGGAAACCACAGTCATGGAAGAAACAAGCCATGTCAGGAGCCCTGTTTTGGAAGGTGGCATCATCCAAACAGATGAGACATAGCGAAGGAACTGGGAGAATGGGATGGAGTCCTTGCAGGATGTAGGGTGTGAAGAGCTGTAGTGAAGGTAACTATGGGTGTCAGTGGCTTTGTAGTGGATGGCAGTGGACAGTTGATTCCCTGAAATGGAGACAGAAAAGTCAATGAAAAGAAGGGAGGTTTCAAAAATGGTTTGTGTCCGTTGACTCTTCCTCAGAACTGATGGCAGCTGGGAAAATGTCGGTTTATAGCTCTTCTGTCTTCGGGCTCTATCCTATCGTTTACTTCCTACCCTATCCCCCTCCCTATTTTCTGAATATAAGCCAACATTTTCCCAGAGGGTGGTCACACCCAACAAATTTGATTAAATTTTTCAAGGACGTCACCAGGTATGTAGATGAGGGTAGTGCAATTGATATAGTTCATATGGATTTCAGCAAGGAATTTGACAAGATCCCTCATGGGAGACTAATAAAAAAGGTAAAATCACGTGGGATCCAGGGTAACTTGGTATGTTGGATCCAAAATTGGCTTAGCGATAGGAGACGGAGGGTGATGGTACAAGTTGGTTTGTGTGACTGGAACCTGGTGACCAGTGATACTACACGATCAATGCTGGGTCTCTTATTGTTTGTGATACATATGAATGATATAGAAGAGAATATTGTGGGGATATGATAAGTCAGCTTGTGAATGACACAAAAATTGTTTAGGTGGTTGACGGTAAAGAAGAAGATCTTAATTTAAAGGAGGATGTAGACAGATTGGGCATATCAGCAGCAGATGGAATTTAACACTGGTAAATGTGAGGTGATGTACTTTGGAAGAAGTAACAAGACAAGGGAGTACTCAGTGAATGGTAGGACACAAGGAAGCTTAGAGGAACAGAGGAATCTTGGGGTGCTTGTCCACAGATCTCTGAAGGTGGAAGGGCAAGTTAATAAGGTAGTTAAGGAGGTATATAGGACAGAGGTAGTAGGAACTGCAGATGCTGGAGAATCCGAGACAACAAGGTGCAGGGCTGGATGAACACAGCAGGCCAAGCAGCATCATAGGAGCAGAGAGGCTGATGTTTCGGGCCTAGACCCTTCATCAGAACAGGGGGAGGGGAAGGGGGTTCTGAAATAAATAGGGAGAGAGTGGGAGGCGGATAGAAGATGGATGGCGGAGAGGAAACAAACAGGTTGAAGAGGCGGGGATGGGGCCAGTAAAGGTGAGTGTAGGTGGGGAGTTAGGGAGGGGATAGGTCAGTCCAGGGAGGACGGACAGGTCAAGGGGGCGGGATGAGGTTAGTCGGTAGGAGATGGAGGTGCGGCTTGAGGTGGGAGTAGGGGATAGGTGGGAGGAAGAACAGGTTAGGGAGCAGGGACGAGCTGGACTGGTTTTGGGATGTGGTAGGGGGAGGGGAGATTTTGAATCTTGTGAAATCCACATTGATACCATTGGGCTGCAGGGTTCCCAAGCGGAATATGAGTTGCTGTTCCTGCAACGTTCGGGTGGCATCGTTGTGGCACTGCAGGAGGCCCAGGATGGACATGTCGTCCGAGGAATGGGAGGGGGAGTTGAAATGGTTCGCGACTGGGAGGTGCAGTTGTTTATTGCTAACCGAGCGTAGGTGTTCTGCAAAGCGATCCCCGAGCCTCCGCTTGGTTTCCCCGATGTAGAGGAAGCCACACCGGGTACAACGGATGCATTATACCACATTGGCAGATGTGCAGGTGAACATCTGCTTGATGTGGAAAGTCTTCTTGGGGCCTGGGATGGGGGTGAGGGAGGAGGTATGGGGGCAGGTGTAGCACTTCCTGCGGTTGCAGGGAAAAGTGCCGGGTGTGGTGGAGCTGGAGGGGAGTGTGGAGCGGACAAGGGAATCACGGAGAGAGTGGTCCCTCTGGAAAGCAGATAAGGGTGGGGAGGGAAAGATGTCTTTGGTGGTGGGGTCGGATTGCAGATGGCGGAAGTGTCGGATATAGGACACTTGTTTTTATCAGTTGTGGCATAGATTATAAGAGCAAGGTAGTCATATTGTGGTTGCATGAAACTTTAGTTAGGCCACTATGTGTAATTCTGGTCACCACACTGTAGAAAGAATGTGATTGCACTGGAAGGGGTGCAGTGGAGATTCACTATGATGTTATCTGAGGTAGAGCGGTTTAAATATGTGGAGACACTTGATAAGCTCAGGTTGTTTTATTTAGAGCAGAGAAAGCTGAGATGTATAGGATAATGACAGGCATGGACAGAATAGACAGAAAGCAACTGTTGCCCTTATTTGAAGAGTCAATAACAAGTCGACATAATTTGAAGGTGAAAGGCAGGTAGTCTAGAGGAAATTTTGAGCAAAAACCGTTTTCATACAGAGAGTGGTGGGAATCTGGAATGCACTGCCTGGAAGGACAGTAAAGGAAGGAAACCTTACAAACTTTAAAAAGTACTTGTTGAAATGTACTATGGGCCAAGTTCTGGAAGGTGGGGCTATTGTAAATTTGGAGTCATTTAGTCGGTACAGACTCAATGGGCTGAAAGGCTTCTTCAGTACTGTATATTCTATGATCTTCTTATCCTCTCCATAGAGAAACCTATCTTCATATTTAGGGTGTGAACTTTTGCATGGAATGTCAAAGTTTCTATTAATGTCAGTAGCTGGATAATTAAGCTTATAATAAATATTCTGCAAATAATTCAACAGAATAACTTCAAAGGTTTTTCAGTCTACTGCATAATCTCTTACCTGGTTTACCACAAATTACTTATTGTGACATGAAGGTCCATAGAGAACAGATGTCTTGCCAAAGAGCTGTTTGATGTCTTTACTGATAGGTGTTCGATGAGTAGAATGATCAGAATTAATCGAAAGAATGAACAGAACTTTACCTTATTTGGACAATTTGATCACAGGAAAAAACAAATAAACCAACAAACTAAAAAGAGATAGTAGGAACTGCAGATGCTGGAGAATCCGAGACAACAAGGTGCAGGGCTGGATGAACACAGCAGGCCAAGCAGCATCATAGGAGCCGACTAAAAAGAGACATCAGTTTGCAGAAAGTGTTTAAACTTGCGTCTGTGGAGATGCTATGCCTGGAGGCCAATGGCAATCTCAAAGCCTGAGTCCAGCTACCAAAACAAAAGGCCGACAACTGATGTAACTCCTAGATAAAGCTGTTCTACTGAAATAGCTTCTGTTTTCCAGTAAAAATTTATTGCTTTGGAAAATCAGACATAATTAGCCAGTCTAGATTGTGAGGACAGAGTTTGTTTGTGGGCTATCTTGGAAAGATTGAATTAGGTTATTATCTCAAACTGCCTTTATGTGATAGAATTTTACATTGCGTTTGAAAATGAGGTAATTCAATTTGAAGCTAGGGTGCTAAATTTGAACAAAAGAAATTATGAAGGTATGAGGGGTGATGTGGCTGAGGTGGATTGGGAAAATACATTAATTGGTGTAGTGTTACATATAGGCAATTGATAGTCTTTAAAGAAGTATTATATGGTTTACAGCAAATGCACATTCTCCCAAGGTGCAGAAACTCAGAAATAAAGGATTGATTTTAAAAAGGAAATTAAGGATTATATTAAATTGAGAGAGTAGGCCTGTGACGTTACCGAAAATAGTTTTAAACTTGAAGATTGGAAGGATTTGTGAAGGCAGCAAAGGAGAACCAAGAAACTATTAGTTTCATACCAGACTCAAGACGTCAGGGGTTAGTTTATGTTGCCCAGAAGCCATCCATTGCTTTGACACGCTGGCTCAAATACTGAAGCAATAACTAACTGGTGCAAAATAACAACTCCAATATTTCCAGAATGAGGACATCAATCTGTGTGATGTGCGTACTACTTTAGCACAACATTAAGCACAATTGAAACTCTTTGTAATCAAGGAACGATTCACGGTTTCTATGTTGTGTCCAAAAAGCCAACTATGTGCAGTCAATAACAGACTATATCATGGAGAAGCCCAGATCCTGGCAAAGTCTTGTGCATACCCCGCATGCTTGTCTCTGGTCAGAGACAACACAATGACACTTCTCTCCTGGCATAAGGAACATTAATCACTCAGTTATGCAGTCGTGAATGATGAATTGGAAGATGTTACAGATTGAAATAACTCCACAAAGGTTGTTATCCCATCACCAAGCCACCTTTTATTTACACATGCATAGTACAGTTAGGTCAGTTAGATCAAGGCTGGCTCCTAGATGAACAGGACTCCCTGATTAATAGCCCCAGTCATGGAACTCCTATTCTATGAGGTCTACCTGGCTGACCTCATTCCAATCACTACACCCACCTTCCCCTTTCTAAAGCATTCTGATACAAATATGGCTATATCACCTTCATAGCCATCAGTGGTGCTTTCTCTACGTCACACTGAGGCTTTAGAACTGCCCAAAACAGGTAACAGATATCAGTGAGAACCTCCTTCACGGAGATGATGCATACATTTCTCCCAGCTTAAGTTGCAGCAAAAGAAGTGTTCCCTGAAAGCAAAAACATAAATTGCTGGAGAAACTCATCTGTGGAGAGAAAACAATTCTGAAGAAGGGTCACTCAACTCAAAACATTAACTATGATTTCTCTCCACAGGTGCTGCAAGACCTGCTGAGTTTCTTCAGCAATTTCTGTTTCTGTTTCAATTTCCAGCATCCACTGCTATTTGTTTTATTTTTGTGTTCCCTGAAAACCATAGGTAAATAAATGGTATCATCGTCATTATGGAACAGAAAGAGAAAATACAGCCCACTCTCCCATTATATCCTCTCTAACTCTGCATGTTTGTTTGCCTCAATTGTCTATTCAATTTCCTTTTGAAGTGATTCATCACTTCTGCTTCCACTACCTTTGATGATTTTGAAAACCAGGTCATTATTATACGCTGCAAAGAAACATTCTTTCCTCTGCATTTCGTATCTGAAACTTTAATCTGTGTTTTAGTCCTCATACAGTATCAAGAGCTCCTCTTCCTCTCTTCCATCTCCTTCTCATCTTATAGATAAAGGGGGTGGTTACGTGGACCTATGATGGTGACCAAGTGCTCTAAACAGAATTAAATCCTTTGCCCATGACAACTTTGCTAACTTTAAGCATCAGTAGAAAACTCAAAGCACTTCCAGACACAGCTAGCAGAAATCAACCAACTAACATGAAAGTAATTGACGATCCCATTATGTCTTAATGACTAATGAGTGTTCCACCTTGACGCTGAATCAACGTTCGGTTGTGTATTTTTAAAATAGAATTTTAGCTGGAGGTTGAAGATGGCATCACTGGTGATATCAGTATTAAATACACACTGATGCCATAATCCGCCTACTTTGTTCACTTACACTTTAGGTGGCAAGCAGCTAAACTAATGCCCTCAAACAGCATGGCATCAGACATGCACACACCACAAGTTCCATTTTGGTTTCAAAATGGCACCTTAAGTGCGCAAACTACAGGTGCTGCAGAATCTAATTTTGTGACTAATGATTCTAAGATAGGCTGTTTTCTTGTCCCCCAAATAACCCTATTTGATTCCTCTGGTCATAACTTTATATGTGAAGATTTAAAGGTTGGTTATGCTGCACATTAAGCTTGTCTAGTAGGATTCTCAAGAGGTTGGCATTGGAATTTTAGAGTAATCACACGTATGAATATCATGAATGTGCATTTGAAATATTCTCAAGCAGCTCTTGCCAGATAACTCAGTGACAAACAGTTCCAGCTTGGATATTCTTTCAGAATTATTCAGTTACGTTTTCACAATCCAAAGTTTAGCACATGTTGAATTTAACTTGAAGCAGTTTCTGGCAGGGCTTCTGGGTGGGCAAGTGCAAAATCCAACTATTGCTCTAAGTTTCAACCCCAGGGTATTTCAGCCCCTGTGTCACACGTAAATAGTAGCTAAGGAGTGGCATTTTGCAAACAGGCCAAGATCAGGAGGGAAGAGAGCATATAGTGCTCAGCTGGCAGATGAAGGCAATGGGAAGAGAGGGTATGATGGCGAGTTGGCCCTTCACCAATCACTAATTTTTGGGTAAATGACAGAGTTAATCTTGTAAGGATCTGGAAAAATTAATCTGAGTTTCTTTGTGGAGAAGCAGAGAAAAATTCCTCCTTAACCTTGCCCCATAACGAGAATGTTTCCAATTATCTAAGAATATCTTCATGGTTCACACCAGCTGCGGATCAGATTTAACTGCAACATAATCCATGCTCTGACGTCAACTGAAATATCATTGGGACTCTTTTTACACTGTGGGACCCTAACTGTTATTGATTCTCAAGGCAGCCACCTAGGTCCTGTGGCCAAAGCTGACAACTTTAAAATTGGATTATGGTGTAAACAAAGCAGAAAATACTCCTAGAGTTGCAATGAAAATTCTGTAGATGAAAGAAATAACGCAAATGTACAAGATAATATGAAACGGAAAAATTGGAGTCCTCAGCCTATTTCTTCCACAGTCCAATTTGTTCTATGAAAAGTAGTTCAGCTACTTAACCCCTGAGACAAATTATGTTTGAATATGCCTTCATCCTAAATCTGATCCATGATTTGATTAGCAATGATTTAATACTAGCCTTCTTGATGCTAAAAAAACACCGTCCTCCATCTCCAGCTAGCAGATCCATCTCTGTAGCTGGTAATGAAATCCTAAATAAACTATTGTGATCCTTGCACCCCTGATGCATGTGTGGAAATGAGTTGACCCAACAGGGCCAGTCTAGTTTTTCTAAATATACTTCAGTGGCAGTCAGAGCACCGTGCAGGATGCACTGAAAAAGCCCTGCAATTTAGGATTTGTAACATGAGGTACCAGCAATGTAGAGTTGCTGTGCGCCTGTGGAAGTAACTGTTCCTTCTTAACTGGTGGTATGTAAGGTCTTCATTGCAAAATAGGCCAGTGGAGTGGGTCAAAAAATAATAGTGATTAGTGAAAGGTGGCATAAACTAAAGGAGAGGACACTCTGGAGAACCACCTTGAAACCTAACCAGAAACATTCAGTCCATATAAGCACTGGGATTTGGAGGGCTCCTTAGTCACTTCAGTGCATAATCAGGAAATTATAAATATTTCCTAAGTTTTTAATCGGCTTTACACATACCTTGTAGGGCAATGTAGCACTCAAACTAATGTTCTAAAAAATGTGAGGTTAATGATCTTTTATTTTCTAAGCTTCAGCCAGGACCCAGTACCACAGTTCAGGACATTACCATACTTAGATAAAGCTGAAAGAGGAAAAACAAGCTAGTGATGTAGTTGGAGACAGATCTAATGCATTGTTCTGTAGACTGGGAACTTTGCCCACTGGGAGCATACGTCAGGAATTTCATTTGGTGTCCCCATGATTTATTGTTTATAATTTCAATTCACAAACTTATGTTTGGAGTTCCTTTAAGTTGAAAATATTTCAGATGGACACATCAGGGAAGAAGTGCATTTGTTTCTCCTTGCAATCCTCCTACAAATATAATCTTTCATCTCTGTCACATCTTCCTTGGCACCATCTATCAGCTTATGCTAATCCCAGTTCACTAATATCTAGTTATCTCTCTCTGTAAAAGCCAAGATCTCCAAGCAATTTCCTGAATAGTGACCTTCATCAGTCATGGCTTGTCAGTCCAGGTAATAGTTATTTGCTGCAGTAAAGGTAATTGCCTTTCATCAGGCCTATAGATGACAGGATTCCTGATTAGCCTTTAGGAATCGCTCAGGTTTCATCCTTTCTTCTAGAAATAAAACCTAATCGTTTTCAAAATGTTTGGGAAGGAAAGAATCCTGTCATGTAATATAAAGTTGAGGAAAAGGTTGTTGACAGTAACACAACTTGATCTGAGGACTTTATTCACATAAGCAGACATAAGCTGCTAGAAACAAGTAAAAATGAAAAAGAGAGAAATGAGAAAGAAAAAAGACTGACTTAAATTTATATAATGTCTTTCATTGATCTCAAGAATTCCTAGAACACAACAACCGGTGAAGTTCTTTCGAAGAATAATCACTGCAGTAATATAGAAATGTGGCAGCTAAATTGTAAAGACTATTACTATCAAAGGTTGGAGAGCATGCACTGATTACTTCTCCCCTGGTGACAACAAAATTTTGATTTAATTTAATATGCCTGATTATATAGGTTTCAGTCTGTATCTGGCTAAGTATCAGAAACAAACTGGCCAAGTTTCTTCAGAAAACAAAGTATAACAAATTTGTTACAAATAAAACTTACACAAACTAACATGCAAAGATTATTGACAAAAAAGGCTTACATGACAAAATTGACATGAGGCATAGATGGGTGAAAGTCATACTATGGTTGAACACATCAAGAAATAAAGACGACTGAGAAAGATCTCATAGATTTCTTAACAATAACCCCTTCCTTCTGGTGGTCCACCATCTCCTCCTGTGATTATCCTCCCTTGAATTCTGGAAACTGCACTTGCTCAGTAGCTACCACCAGTTTCTTCACAGACAGTTAACTTCACCAGTCTAGTGCTGCCCCGGATCTTCTCATGAGCTCTAATCTTTTTATTGTAGAAGGAGGCGATTTAGCCTATCATGTCTGCATTGGCTCTCCAATGAACATTAAGACTTAGTGCTAATCTTCTGTTTTTTCGCATCAGCTTGTTTCTTTTCATAAATCACCTTCTTGAATTCCAGGAAGTACAATGCTGACTGAAACGCATGTGAAAAAGTTGTTTTTCACATCACATATGCTATGTTTGCAAATCACTTTAAATTTGTTCCCTTTCATTTTTAGTTCTTTTACAATTGGGCACAGTTTCTACCTATCTACTCTATCCAGACTTCTCAGAATTTCAAAAACTTCTATCAGGTCTCCCCTTGGCCTTCTTTTCTAAACATACAACTATCTCAACCTTTCCAATCCTGAAGTTTCTCATCCCTGGAACTATTTTTGACACCTTCAGTGATTTGTCCACATATAAATCTAGGTCTTTCTTCTCCTGCATTCCCTAAAGGATTGCATCCCTTATTTTGTATCCTCTGTCCAAGATCTTCTTACCAAAACGCACAACTTCACACTTCTTTAAATGGAACTTCTTCCACCATCTATCTACCTTTTCCACCAATGTCTCTGTCTCTTTTTGGAGTTCACCTCTGTCCTCTTCACAATTTATAAAATTGTTTAAAATTTACAGTCGCACAGATATTGCTTATGGGTTTCCTTCACCTTCACGCACAATTGCACTGAATCTTAATGGCACATAGCTTCTTTCAAGTCCCACAGCTTCCAGGAGTTTTCCTAAGCCCTAACCACAACAATTAACTCCTACAGCTTCTTAAATTCTGACTTCACAGAGTCAAATGCTCTTAGTCACGTCCTCAGGAAGTTCCATGTGATAATTCCTTTCAGCATGGGAGCTGGCCCTCTTTCTATCTGTCATCTAACCGTGATTGACTGTGACCTGAGAACTGTTCCTTTATGAATTCTGAATTGTTTTGAATGTTCCATTACAAACTTTGCCACAAGCCCCAATCTTGTTCTTGGGCAAAATTGAATATTACTAGTATTTTGAACAGTCAAATGTAGTAGTTCCTTGGAACTATCCTAGCACTGAATATTACAATGTTCACCAAGTGCTGGCTCCTACAGTGCAAATTGCATTCAACAAAAAGGAGCTCATCACAATAGCAAGCTCCAAAAAACAGCAATGTGATTATGAAGAGATTGTCTGTCTATTTTACTGATGTAGATTGTAGATCAAATGTTTCTAAGAGGATTGGGAATAATCCCTGAGCTGTCCTTTGAATGTGCCACTGAACGTTTTGTATCCAATTGAGTGTAGACAGGACCTTGGTTTAATATCTCAAAAATACAAAAGGATAAAATAGAGAAGCACTGTCCCAGTTCAACATTGGAGTGCCACCCTAAAGTTTGCTGAAATGGTCTTGAGCCTAATCAGAGAATATAACACAGCCCTGGTTAAGGTCAAGCCTTATATTTAGTCAGGCATCTTGGAATCATGCCTTAACATGAAGCAGTATTTTCAGCAGAGAAAACAAAAAAGATACTGATCGAAAGAAACAAGTGATGTGAAGATATTGAAGGATAATGTCCTGTCTCTTGAAATTACTATAATTTTATGTTGGTTTATACTGATTAGCATTTGACAGACAATATGGTAAGTCCAGGGTGAGAAAAACATGCCTCTACCATTGGTTGCAAAAGTCTTCTGGGCAGTTCATCAAGTCTGACAGTTTAAAAAGTGGACTGCAATTTTGTGTTAAAGGACAATAACCTGCAGCACCATAGTCCCATAGCATTCGATCATTCTGCCAATAACACCAGGTGAGTCAGTTACATATGACCTTACCTTTCAAATATCTTCAGGCAGGCAAGCTTGACTGGCTCATTGAGCTGCAATGTTAAGCTGAAAACTAATCACATGAGAAACAAAAGATAACAAAGGCAGCATGACTTTGGACATTTGCATATGAATTATTTCAGATAATTGGTGTTCGTGAATTTTCCAATTCTAAGAGATACATTTATAGCATTATGAAGCTCTGGTAAAGCTGGACACACAAAGGGTTGAATTTTACTTTCTTTTGGCTAACTATTAATTTTGTCATGTTTCTTGGAGAGTTTCTTACCAGAAAGCCTTGTGATATTTCTTGCCACATCCTACTAAACTTATCTCATTAACTACCAACCCCAGCGTCCCCTCTCTCGATTCTACCCCTATCTTACAATGGTTGTTTCTGAAAGAACTCACCGTTAAAGGACTGTCATTTTGGGAGCCTGTACCATCTTTAAAAGGTTGCTGTGCACCCGAGCAAGTGTTGACAATCCAACATTGCCCCTCACCAGCAAACCAATGGCACAGCATCCATGCTGCTAAGTGTTAAAGTCACCCCGGTCTGTTTGCTTTTACTTGTTGATGCCTGCTTGGTGAGCACTTTTAGTAAAAGCATGCTGCGGGGATTTCTGCTTTCCCACTGTCCACTCTTTGCCCCTCTCCTTCTCACTAGCCTATGCGCAGAGAGATGGCAGGTGAAAAATGTGATTAAAGTGAATTCCAAGTATCTCAAATAGTGAAACTGCCTCCTCATCTCAGGTCTAAAGAGATGTCCCTTCTGTCTGAGGCTGTGCCCTTGTGTCTTAACTGCTCCTAGAAGTGGAAACACCTTGTCCACATCCACTCCATCCAGGCCTCTCAGTATTGTATAAATTTCAATCAGATCCTCACTCATCCTTGTAAACTCCATCAAATACAGACCCAGAGTCCTGAACCATTCCCCATTAGCTCTTCAACCTCGGAATCATTCTTGTAAACCTCTTCTGGATGACACCAACAACAGCACATCTTTCCTTAGAAGGGCCTTTGGGGCCCAAAACTGCTTTTAACATTCCAAATGCAGTCTGACCAGAGCCTTATGCAGCCTCAACAGTACATTTCTGCTCAGGTATTCTAGCCATCTTGAAATGAATGCTAACTTCTCATTTGCCTTTCTAACTGCTAAATGAACCTGCATTTTAACATTAAGAGAATCTTGAACTAGCAGTATCTGTAGCCTGCCTGTCTCCTCAATAATACCTGTCCCTCCACCTATCTTTATGAAATCTGCGAACATGGAAATACTACCCTCAGTTCCTTCGTTTAAATTGTTAATATATAATGTTAGTAGTTGTAGTCCTAACACTGATCCCTGAGCAATTCCACATGTCACTGGCTGCCATCCTGAAAAAGACCTCTTTATCCCTACTCTCTGCCTTATGCCAGTCAGACAATCCTCTACACATCTCAGTACCTTGCTTCTAAAACCATGGAGTCATCTTATATAACAGACTCCTGTTTGGCACCTAGACCTTCTGGAAATCCAAACTGATCACGCCTACTGGCTCTCCTTTGTGTAGCTTGCACATTACCTGCCCAAAGAATTCTAACACATCTGTCAGGCATGATCTCCCCTTGATGAATTCATGCTGATTCCACCCTATTTTGCCATGCATTTCCAAGTACTTCGCAATCGAATCCTTAATAATAAACACTAAAATCTTACCAACAACTGATGTCAGGTTAACCTGTCAATAATTTCTTATCTTCTGCCGCTTTCCTTTCTTAAAGTAGGATATTACATTAGCCATTTTGTAGTCCTCTGGGACGTCTGCAACACCAGTGATTCTTGATAGATACCAATGTCTCCACAATCTCCTCTGCTATTTCCTTCAAAACTCTGGATATCTAAAAATACACTTGCAACTTCCTTTATATCAATAGCCAGCTTACGCTCATATTTAATCTTCAACCTCCGCATTGCTTCATTAGTTGTCCTATGCTGATTTTTAAAGGCTTCCCAATTCTCTGGCTTCTCACTAACCTTCACCAAATAGAAGATATTTTCAAATCTACCTGTTCAGAATGTTATTGCACACCCCTGGAACAGGTGGCACTTGAACTCAGGTCTCCTGGGTAACAGGGAGGGCCACGTGTTTGCTTTCTCTTTTGTTTTTATGCTGTTCCTGACATTCCCCTGTCTGCCAACATGGCCTCGTACTCACCATATTATGTTTCTTCTACTGCGGGATGAATTTCTGCTGTACATTCCGAATGGGTCCATTCACCTTTTTGTATTTCTTTTACAATGAACTTTATGAGAAATGTCTTTTTTATTCATTCATGGAATGTGGGTGTCTTTCTAAGAATAAAAAGCATTTTAGCTGATAGATTATTCTTGAAGACAAATGAATTAAGCATTCGTTGTTCTGCAGTCAGTTGTTCTGATTTTCTGGTCTGCATTGTCTGGTCATTAATCACATGGTTAGCTCTGAAGTCTTGTGGACACAGCTTGTTCAGGAAATACATCTTGAGATGTTCTTTCAATCACTCTTCCAAAAGAACAAATATATTTCACCCTAAACTGATGTTGAGAGTTTTCTTTAAAGAAATGGGAGGGATCAAATCGGCAGCCTGTTCATAGCAAGCTTTCCTCTAACTCAGTTTGTTCTTAACAGGCTTTCCTCCAAATGCACCAGATAAAACACAAACAACTCCAAGTCAGTCACAATTGGAATCAGCCTTAGCAGAATCTACAGCAAAGTAAGCAATCATTGCCAGTGATATCATTTGTAGGAAGCTTCATTATGAAAATCTCCAATGTCCACCATGAGTTTTAAATGATCTTTTAAAAATACTTCAAATATGCCAAAAAACCTTTAATAAATTCTCTTTACTACAAATCTTTCAAAACCTATATCCTCCAAGCTATATTAAATATAAAGCATCTCCAAATGACCTAACTCCACTTACTTCTCAGCCCTCCATTTCTCCTGTTGTCTACATATCAGGGACAAAGACAGTCTAAAGGAATTTCCACCAACAAAATTCAAACTTGACCCTTTTAATACAAAGGAGTATGTCATAAAAAATAAAACTGAAGAGTCAAATGAATGCAAACAAATATGTTACCTTTCCGTTTTGTGGCTGAACTAAACTAACTAAGTTCACCATAGGAATCAAAGCTGACTTATCTTGCTTGAGTATCACAAAGATAGGTACAAATATCCACTGAGCCTCCGAGGAACAGCTGAATTTGAAATCACTTTTACTATTGATGGAACAAATATACAGCATCTTTTTAAGATGAAATGAAAATCTCTGGTCATTTACAGATGATACAACTTAAGACTACAAAAGAGGCCTTCAACCCACTGTGTCTGTGCCAGCTCATTGAATGAACATTTACTTCCATTCCTTTCTGAAGAAGGGTCTAGGCCCGAAACGTCAGCCTTCCTGCTCCTCTGATGCTGCTTGGCTGCTGTGTTCATCCAGCTCTACACCTTGTTATCTCAGATTCTCCAGCATCTGCAGTTCCTACTATCTCTTTACTTCTATTCAGCTGCTTTCCCTCCATAAACTTTCAACATTTTTGGCAAGTATTTATGAATTTCCTTATTAAAAGTTATAAATATAAAAGTTAAATATTAATAACCCTGATGTTAAAGGCATTGGGCTCAAGATGATAACAAATATTCCAACAATCTATGTAAAAGGCATTTTTATTGCCTTAGCTGTAACTTCCTCTTGTAGCTAACATGGTCAGTTATAAATGACCATACACCCTTTATATTATTAGATTCTTTACCAGATGAGCAATGTTCATTGAAGACAGTTACTGTACATGACATCACGACATGTGATGTTCTGGTTTAAAAATATCTAATTTACCATCAGATACTCACTCCATGCAAAGGAATCCGCGTAGTGTGCTCAATCAGTTGTGGAAATGCAACGTAATAACATCAATAAGGAAAGAATTCAGACTATAGTTAAGTAGTTGTTGTAAACAAATGACAAGCTAACAATCTCAAGTGGTAGCCTGGAAGTAGTGTTAGCAGCAAACAAGAGTGGTAAAATCGTGCATGTCGCTTTTTTATTTTCCTGCTGTTTCCAAGAAGCAAGATGGTGGAACCTAATCTTTGTGGTATATTCTACAGGAGGTAAAATATAGAAGGAAAAGGTGATAGTAGCAGTAACAGTAATGTAGAATCTATTTTTCCTAACCGTCTTTCCTCATCATTTACTGGGGTTCAGACCTGGAGTTACAGTTAACAACCAAGTGTAAAGCACAGCAGCCAGGAGGTAAAACATTTAAGATTACTCTCCATTTTTTTAGGAAAAGGGAAGCCAAGCTGATCCATTTTTTAATAAACTGTTTAAGGTGCTGAAGTTTTTGGATTTTGGAACAAAGTATAGAAACAAACAGTTAAAAAGAAGTTTTCCACATTCATAATGTTTACTTGTGTCCAAACATCAGTTGATTCCACCATCTTGCTTCTTGGAAACAGCAGGAAAATAAAAAGGCGACTCGCACGATTTTACCACTCTTGTTTGCTGCTAACACTACCTCCAGGCTACTTTTTAACAGAAATGGGGAAAGAAAGATAGAAAAGTTTTTAAAAAAAATAGAAAAGCATCACTCTGCAACACAGATTTTTATTCTGACATTTCCATGAGCATAAAGAGCACTGTAAAGATGGAAAAGGTGGATTGTCACTATTAATAATTTGTGCGGGTTTCATTTATTTAAGTATTAATCTATACTTCTTGGATTAATGGATAGCTGATTAAGAAAAAGAGGGAGTCATGCTCATTATCACTCTAAGAAATGAGGATTAAGAAGATTCAAATCCTCTGGCATTCCTAAACGATGGCAACAAGATCCTGACAAAATTGTCTAGATTTTAGATGATGAATTTAGGTTCATGATTCACAGATTCACCGGCTTGAGTTTGTGTCATATCTAAAACAAACAGGTGAAACAATTGACTATTTCATAGACTGATATTGATGTAAAATAATGGAATGTGATTTCACCAAAACTAACTTAGATGAAAGGCCAATAGAATAGGTCATCACCTCTACAGCCAGTAAATTCTTCAGAAAAAGACTTCAAGAAATATCCAAGAATATCCCATAGATTGAAGGAGGACAAAAGTTCAAAGCAATTGGAGCTGGTCCTGGAGAAACAGGAGGTCCATTTTGATGTTGGCCAGGTAAGCCTTTGACTCTAAAACAAACTATTGCAGCTGTCAACAGGTTCAACAAAACCATCTATAAAATGTGGCTTTGTCTTATCCACCAAGACAATGTCCAGCATTTTGTGATATGACAAGTTATGCTCCACAAGAGGACATTTGGCTAAAATGTTCAAGAAATCCAACAGATCCCCAAGATAGCACATTGGTTTTGGTCATTCAAGGATGAACTAGGACCATGTAGGAACATAATTTTCAAGTTAAGCAAGTTATAATTCCACAATAAAAACCGAAAGAGCTGCAGATGCTGTAAATCAGGAACAAAAACAAAGTTGCTGGAAAAGCTCAGCAGGTCTGGCAGCGTCTGTGGAAGGGTCACCAGACCCAAAACGTGTAGGAGCAGATTTCAGATGTAAGGAAGAGAGAACAGAGAGCACTCAGTCGATTCCTTTTACCGGTAATTCTATTCAAGCAGCAATCGATTACAGCAGGGAGAGAACATGACACAGTCTCGCAGGACGGCCAGGCATTCTCTGATCTGGGCAATCCCCGAACCCTTAGAACATAGAACATAGAACAGTACAGGCCCTTCGACCCACGATGTTGTGCCGAACTTTTACCCCAAACCTAAGGTTTATCTAACCTCCACCCCTACCTTATACTATCGTCCATATGCCTATCTAATAACTGCTTAAATGCCCCTAATGAGGCCGACTCCACTACCCTCTCCAGCAATGCATTCCATGTCCCTACACCTTGTACACTCTATTGTTCATACTGTGGCAGAATGCAGCCAATTAGGTAGATTTCCTGTTTTTCAGAAAGAGAAGGTATCATATTACTATCCAGGCACTTGAGCCCCTTCTCCTCCCCTTTCCCTTTTGTTCAAAAATATATGTATTCATACGTATATCACTTACTCACTATTTTGCTGTATTCGCGCTATTTATTACATTCATGCTATTTCGGTTACTGCAATGTTAACACTAATCGCATTAACTTTTTCAATTCTAATAATTGCGTTCAACATACTAGTGTTACAATAACTAAAACTTCAGCCCAAAGTTCTTCAGCTTCTTATCATCACTCAGAGCTTAGAACAAGGCCACGCTGAGACACATGCTGTACAATGGCCTTTGCAACAACTTCCATCTGCCGTTGCAGCCTACAATTGTGCGAGGCCAGTCACTGTTTAACACTGTATTTAGTTTTACAATCTTCAGCAGAGAATAACAAGTTTTCCCCTCTCTAAGCCCTAACGGTGCACCAAAAGTGCATTGGCCCCCTTCAAAACATTAACTCTGTTTTTTTTTACAAATGCAGCTAGACCAGTTGAGCTTTTCCAGCAACTTTGTTTTTGTTCATAATTCCACAAGCTGCACTCCAAGATGTGCTCAATCAAAGTCTCATCAGCACAGGATAAAAAGTAAGCTGAGCTAAGAACTGTTGTTTGATTAGAAGGCATCTACCAGTGAGACTATTGAATAAATTTGTTTTCACTCCAGCATGAATGGCCATGCCAGTAACATCGCATCCATTTGGGAGCCAAGTTCAAAATCACCATAATAAAAGTAGGGGATACCGGCAAGACTCAGCAGGTCAGTCAGTATCTGTGGAGAATCAGAATGTACCCGGTGCAGCCCCCATCCTGATGGCCACTGTCGTGTGTGGCTGCATCAAGCTGTGTGTAGACCCTTGGTACGCAAACAGTAAATGTCACTACGTACTGAGGTTCAACCCATCCCCAGTGTTGCAAAAGATGGCTGTAGCAACGCTCCAAGTAGTTGGACTGTTCTGTATCACCTGTCCTTCATGGAGGAACTTGCAAGAGAAACATCTTTGACCACAAGCCCATCAGGAAGTGGTCAGTACCTAACGCCCTCAAGACCCTCCGTGAAAAGGGGAGAGTGGATCCTATCGGGTTGTTCCCTGAGCAGATTGCCAAAGTTATGTCAGATTCCTGTTCCCTGAGTAAGAGTGTCAGAATGCCTCATCACCAGAACTTTCCAGCAAGAACCAAGACATCACTTTGGCTGGTGTTGAGAAGGGCACTACCTGTGAGATCCTTCATGTATGCATGGACTCTCTGCACCACCGCAGCAGTTCTGGGGGTGGGGGATGGGGTACAGAATGTCACATGTCTCCTTCTGGAAAGTGCATTTGCAAAGAAAGTCTGGAGAGAGATACAATGGTTTTTGTCGAGGTTTGTCCCGAGCAGTTCCGTGATGCAGGACTCTATGCTCTACGGTCTGTTTGCCAGGATGCACATCAAGACAAACATCGACTACACTTGGGGTGGAGGATGGGTGCTATCAACTCAGTGAAAGACACTCTTTGGTCTGCCCGAAACTTGTTGATCTACCAGAGCAAGGAATTGACATCGGCCGAGTGTTGGAGACTGGTACGTTCCAAGGTCCGAGATTATGTGCTGAGGGATGCACTAAAGGTTGGGGCAACTGTCAGCATCTAAGGCCTTTCTGCTGATATTAAATAGGGGTCTGAACAGTTATCAGACCCTCCTACTGCCTCAAATGTATGTAAATATTGTGTTGTATACATGAGAATTGCCTTGGGTTTGTTTGTTCTCCATATGTAAAGACTGCATGGAATTGAACTGTACTAGTAACAATGTGTGTCTATAAAGTTTTTTTATGATTAAAGAATACTTTGAAATTTAAAAAAAATCACCATTTCCTGTTTTTCTTTCAGGTGCCCAGCATCTGCCGTATTTTGTCATTGCTTAAAATCACTGCTTGAAAACATTACATGTGATGCTATGTAGATGCATATGACAGTCAAAGGAATGATGAATGTAGCTAAATAATATTTCTCTCAATTAAAATTCTCACAGTTGGATAAAGAGACATGGAACAGAATTTTACCCTCACCTGGGAGAAGTTGACAGGTGGTGAGTACAGAATATTGGGTGCCATGACAATGTGACACTTCGCCTGTTGTTTGCCTGCTCACCTCACAGCCAGGAAAGTACAGGCAGCCAGCTTGTCTGTAGCATGTTAAGGCCACGACTGAAGTCCTCTACTTGTGGCTGTTAGGTTTTTCCCCACGGTGACAAGAGAGCTGCCAGTCTTTGATTAGTTGGCAGTTCTTGGCGGTGAAACTTCCTCTCAGATTATAATAGAAAGCTCTTTCCCAAGCCAATCAAGGACCCATTGGCTGTTAACCATTTGCAAGGCGAGCTGGTCAAGAACAGTGGGACTTGTTCCTAACTTTTACAGTGTTACTGTTCCCCGCGTCAAATTCATTCTTTAGGATAAAAATATTGGCAGATAAATTTAGGTTTGAAGTCAGGACCAAGCGACCACCCTCTACATCATAATGAGTTAAAGCAATCCTTTTGAAAATTTAACTAAAATAATAAATAAAATTCTACTTTATGTATTTTATAATTGGCGTTTTATGCTGACAATGTCATGTTTCTATTATTTGAGTATCCTTAACTATGGCTGGGATAAGCTGAAAGCGGATCTATTAAAAATACACGTAAAATTCAATTATTTATGATTTCCATTCAGTTAATAATAGCCTGTAACTTTATGTGAATGCAGAAGAATCTACATTCAACATGCAGCTAATAGTTTAGATAAGAAAGAAAATGGAAATGAAAGGGCTGTGAGTATCATGTAGTGTCTGATCAGAAGAATGGACTCATCACCTTGTTGGAAATGTTAGCTTAAATAACACTAATGATGCTGTTTTGTGTCAGACATTTAGACTCTATGTCTAAATAAGCATTGGGTGTCAGTTGTGTTCTGCCTTCATACTGAGGGCAGGTTTAAAGATAGAAGAATCAGACTAAACTATACTCATTCAGTATGCACTCAAATTCCAAATAAAATTTTCTGTTAAGTGTTTTCAATAGCACACAGCTGGTCATCAAAATCTGACAAAATTTTATGATCTGATATTAGACTTCTTTGGAAAAAGTCTTCGTATTTCCTTCCTCTAATGCAATAGGGGACAAAATGAAGAGTAGAGGACAGGCTCATCTTACACAGAGATGGGGGTGTTAACAGGTTTTCACTTTATCTGAGAAATATTTGTTGAAAATTATGAATCTGATAGCCCACAGGAAAAAAATGTGCACCTCAGCAGCCAACTAACAGTACCAATTGTATCAGAGATAGTAGGAACTGCAGATACTGGAAAATCTGAGATAACAAGGTGTAGAGCTGGATGAACACAGCAGGCCAAGCAGCATCATAGGAGCAGGAAGGCTGATGTTTTGGGCCTAGACCCTTCATCAGAAATGGGGGAGGGGAAGGGGGTTCTGAAATAAATAGGGAGAGAGTGGGAGGCGGATAGAAGATGGATGGCGGAGAGGAAACAAACAGGTTGAAGAGGCGGGGATGGGGCCAGTAAAGGTGAGTGTAGGTGGGGAGTTAGGGAGGAGATAGGTCAGTCCAGGGAGGATGGACAGGTCAAGAGGGTGGGATGAGGTTAGTCGGTAGGAAATGGGGGTGCGGCTTGAGGTGGGAGTAGGGGATAGGTGGGAGGGAGAACAGGTTAGGGAGGCAGGGACGAGCTGGACTGGTTTTGGGATGCGGTAGGGGGAGGGAAGATTTTGAATCTTGTGAAATCCACATTGATACCATTGGGCTGCAGGGTTCCCAAGCGGAACATGAGTTGCTGTTCCTGCAACCTTTGGGTGGCATCGTTGTGGCACTGCAGGAGGCCCAGGATGGACATGTCGTCTGAGGAATGGGAGGGGGAGTTGAAATGGTTCGTGACAGGGAGGTGCAGTTATTTATTGCGAACCGAGTGTAGGTGTTCTGCAAAGCGGTCCCCAAGCCTCCGCTTGGTTTCCCCGATGTAGAGGATGCCACAATGGGTACAGCAGATGCAGTATACCACATTAGCAGGTGTGCAGGTGAACATCTGCTTGATGTGGAAAGTTTTCTTGGGGCCTGGGATCGGGGTGAGGGAGGAGATGTGGGGGCAGGTGTAGCACTTCCTGCGGTTGCAGGGAAAAGTGCCGGGTGTGGTGGGGCTGGAGGGGAGTGTGGAGTGGACAAGGGAGTCACGGAGAGAGTGGTCCCTTCGAAAAGCAGATAAGGGTGAGGAGGGAAAAATGTCTTTGGTGGTGGGGTCGGATTGTAGATGGCGGAAGTGTCGGAGGATGAATCGTTGGATCTGGAGGTTGGTGGGGTGGTACATGAGGATGAGGAGGACGAGAGGGAGGACCCGGCACTTTTCCCTGCAACCGCATGAAGTGCTACACCTGCCCCCACACTTCCTCCCTCACCCCGATCCCAGGCCCCAAGAAGACTTTCCACATCAAGCAGATGTTCACCTGCACATCTGCTAATGTGGTATAATGCATCTGCTGTACCCATGGTGGCCTCCCCTACATCGCGGAAACCAAGCGGAGGCTTGGGGACCGCTTTGCAGAACACCTACGCTCGGTTCGCAATAAACAACTGCACCTCCCAGTCGCAAACCATTTCAACTCCCTCTCCCATTCCTCAGACGACATGTCCCTCCTGGGCCTCCTGCAGTGCCACAACGATGCCACCCGAAGGTTGCAGGAACAGCAACTCATATTCCGCTTGGGAACCCTGCAGCCCAATGGTATCAATGTGGATTTCACAAGCCTCAAAATCTCCCCTCCTCCTATCGTATCCCAAAACCAGCCCAGTTCGTCCCTGCCTCCCTAACCTGTTCTTCCTCCCACCTGTCCCCTCCTCCCACCTCAAGCCGCACCCCCATCTCCTACCGACTAACCTCATCCCGCCCCCTTGACCTGTCCGTCCTCCCTGGACTGACCTATCTCCTCCCTACCTCCCCACCTACACTCACCTTTACTGGCTCCATCCCCGCCTCTTCGACATGTTTGTTTCTTCTCCACCTATCTTCTCCTCTATCCATCTTCTATCCGCCTCCGCCTCTCTCCCTATTTATTTCAGAACGCCCTTCCCCTTCCCCATTTCTGATGAAGGGTCTAGGCCCGAAATGTCAGCCTTGCTGCTTGGCCTGCTGTGTTCATCCAGCTCTACACCTTGTTATAACAGCACCAATCACTCCTTTCCAGAGGATAAGTCTGTTACTACAGTAATTTAAAATAAAGCCTAAAAATTTGTGGAGCAAAAAGTAACACATAGCCCAATAAATCCATTCTTTTCGTAGATCCAGTGCAATTCAACCTCTCATGAACATGAGAGTACATTACCGGGTACATTAATGAAAATATTCCTGCTCACCAAATGCAATTGAGTAAAACTCCTGAATATTTCCCCATCTCTACAATCTCTGTTCTTGAAATTTGCTATCCTGCATGATACTGATAATTTAAGATTAATATATGAATGCAGCAAAGCAAGAATTATATTAAACTGCTCTACTGCACCACACTTTCAGCTTCACCTAAACTTGAGAGGTCACATAATACTTCTATATGACAATTATGGAACCAACAGAATTATAATGTTTATTTCGTCACAGTTACAGTATGATAATAATGTTCACTGATAATGAAAATATATATAATACTCTCAATACTTTTTCTATCAAAACTTCCAACTGTCAAGCTAAATTATTTATCAGGAGTACAAAGGAAAGTTTGTTTATTCTCAAACCGAAAGGAACAGATTGGTTTCCTCTTCATCCTCTTGCCTCTTTTTACACACTAAATGCCATCGTTACTAAATTAGTAAAAAAATCCTGCAAAGAATCCTTTGTTGTTACTCACCAGTGTGAAATAAGTTATCTTCCACCGCCTATCCAGAAAGTAAGAAAGCAATGGGAAACCAAACAGTTCCAAGAGGTGTGAACTTTATGAAGAAATGCAAATTAAACAGAGGTGATAAGGCAAAGGAAATCATATGAGTTAACACACTACTGAAAGCTCACTCAAAAAAAATCTTAATTTCTGTCTGACAGGTCTGATCAGAAGTACTCCTGTTTATATTGTACCTCAAATGAACAAATGCAGGGGAATTGCTTTCATTTTGCTGACATTGACACAATTGTTCCCATCTCCAAGTAAATATTGCCAGAAGGAGAATGTAGTCTATGGGTCAACACAATGGTTCAAGGTGTAGACTATTGCTGAATTGAAGTGATACTGGAAGATGTTAAATCCAAGTAGATATTATGAGCATCTGAAAAGATAAGCATCTTGCAATCCACAAACTTAAGTTAATTTCAGGGAAGTGCGTAATTTGTTCTCATGAAATTCCATTGCTCCAATGCTTCAAGTAAAATGGCGATGAAAAATGGAAGAAGAAGGACATTGAAACCACATGTATCTGTCATCATGTGTAGGTACCAACTGCGTGGTCTGTCAAATTGTGTTCACAAGTTAAGGATACAAAAATGGACAGTTTCGGAAGGATATGAAGAAGTTGTAGTGTTCTCTAGATGAGCTGAATCATTTTAATAGCAGAAGTACAGCACTATTTATGGTTGCATAGGGTACACATTTTAACGACACTTATTCAGGGTGGTATAGCCCCAAACCTAGGGGTGTCATGTGGGTTTCAAAACCTCGAGTGAACTCTCTCTAAATTATATCTACAAGGAAGGTTTTCTCACTGTGTGCGCAGCATGTGTTATGTCTCACAGCAGACATGCAATATACCTTAAATGGACATGCTCATGATGTCATTGTCATATCATGGCATGTGATCTAATGGTTTAAAGGTCTCAATTCTCCATCTTAATAAGCTCTCCTCTTGCAGCATGATATGCTGGGGGAAGAACACTACAGTATATCCAAATTGCTTAGCCTAAGCTCAAACAAATTTCTTTGTAATTGCAATGTACATATCAAAGCAGCTGTAATACAGTCTCATTGAGTTCTTCAATACTACATGACCCACATCTTGCTCTTTCATTACGAAAGCTAACATAAGAATATTAGTGTGATAGGTTATCAACATATTTCACCATGTCACGTCTGTTAAAAACTTGAGTGAATACTGTCTAAGTGTCACCTGGAAGGAAGGCTTTTTCATAATGTGTGTGCATTATGTGAGTGATGCCAATAATATCATTCTGCTTGGGAAAGCATGTTAGTCTGGAAACTGGTAAGATTCTTTTGCAATCGTGTCAACAGCCTTGCTTTAGGTCAGCCAGCAAAACATATGAGGAAGTGTGCATGGAGATGTCTAACAGCATTCATTCATTCAAGGCCTGAAAGGTCAATATGTTTAACGAAGCCATTTGTGCTACATGCATCATTATTGAACAGACCAGCAATATTCTGAAGCTCTGTTACCAGATAGGTCAGAGCGGTGCTAGAGTGTAGCTCAGCAAATTTTCTGAGATCTATAATGATATGTTGCATAATTTACCAGGAATAGAGAAAGAAGACCTTCAATTTATTTTAAGGAAAGAGGAAGCAGGTGAAAGAGTGTTACAAGAGAAACAGCAGAAAGATATTAGGTGAAATTTAATACTCTCACCTGTGATAAATTTGTTAACAGGCAAGTACGTAATTTGTTCTCATGGAATTCCATTGCTCCAATGCTTCAGGTAAAATGGTGATGAGGACTGGAAGAAGAAAGATATTGAAACCACATGTACGTGTCATCTGTGTAGATACCAACTGAGTGGTCTGTGCAATTGTGTTCACGAGTTACAGATACAAAGACGGACAATTCCTGAAAGCTATAAGGAGGTTGCAGTGTTCTCCAGATGAGCTGAATCATTTTAATAACAGACAATACCCTCACCTGTGATAAATTTGTTAATGGGGGCATTTAATTGGGCAGGAAGATGGTGGGAGAACCCCACCATGTTTCTACCTCCACCCCAATTAATCCATGTCAGTAAAGCTCATGGATGCCTTGAATTCCCAACACCAAGTCAGGCCCTCAGATGGGCAATTAATTTTCTTTTAAAAATACAATAGAAAATGCTGGCATAATTCAATGCATCATATTGAACACGAAACATCACCTCTGTTTCTTTCTCTACCTAGATGACACCAGTCCTGCTGAAGTTCTCCAGCATACTCTTGTTTTTATTTCATATTTACAGCGTACAGATTTCATTCATTCAAGGGATGTTGGCCTCACTGGCTGGGACAGCAGTAATTGCCTATTCATAATTATCCTCAAGGATGTGGTGAAAAGCTGCCTTCTTGAACTGCTGCAATCTATTTTGTGTAGTAGCCCAAAGTACTGTTAGGCAGTGAGTTCCAGGATTATAACCCAGTGACAGTGAAGGAATAGTGATATATTTCCAAGTTAGGATAGTGAGTCGCTTCAAAAGGAATTTGCTGGTGATGGTGTTCCCATTTGTATGCTACCCTTATCGTTATAGACAGTAGTGCTATTTTGGATTTGGAAGGTGATCTGTAATGACCCATGGTGTATTCCTGCAATGTATCTTGCAGAAGGCTAAACACACTGTACCTCCATGTGTTGGTGCTGGAGGGTGTGAATGTGGATCTGGTCTCAAGGAAGCTGACTGTTTTGTCTTCAATGGTATCATGCTTCTTGAATTTTGTTGGAGCTGCACTTATTCAGAAAAGTGGAGAACATTATTCACGCAGAGTTCATAACCTCTCACCTGCTCTTGTAGCTACAGTACCTATGTCTACTCCAGTTTAATTTCTTATCAATGGTGACCCCTAGGGTATTTATAGTAGAGGATTCAGTGATGGTAATGCCATTGAATGGCAAGGGGCAATAGTTATATTCTCTATTTTTGCAGAGGGTCATTGTCAGACACTTGTGTCGTAAGAATGTTACTTGTCACTTATCAGCCTATGCCTAGATAATGTCCGAGTCTTGCACAAATGGACATTAGGTGAGGAGCTGCCTAAACATTGTGTAATCATCAGTGAGTATCCCCACTCTAACCTTATAAAGAATGAATGTCTTTGATGAAGCAGATGAAGATGGTTGGGCCTAGGGCACTAACTGGAAGAAGTCCTGCAGAGATATCCTGGAGTTGAGGAGACTGATCTGCCATAACCACAACTTTCTTTCTTGTGTGCTAAGTATAATTCCAACCAGCAGCAGAATTTCACCCCCACTCCCGATTTCTATTGGCTCTAATTTTGCTAGGTCTCACTAATGCCACGTATGGTTCCACGCTGTCTTGATGTCAAGGGCAATTTCTCTCACCTCATCTCTAGGGTTTGAAACTTTTGATAATGTTTGAACCAAGGCTGTAATGAGGTCAGGAGCTGAGTGGCCTTGAGGAGCCCAAACTTGGCATTAATGAGCAGGTTATTGCTAAGTAAGCACTGCTTGTTAGCGTTGTTAATGACCCCTCCCAACTCTTCACTGATGACTGAGGATAGACTGATGGAGCAGTATTTGTTTGGGTTGGTTTTGTCCTGATTTTTATGTATAAGGTATACCTGGATGATTTTCCACATTAAAAAGAAGAACATATTCTGAAGATTTGAAATAAAAAAAGAAATTACTGGAGAAACTCAGCAGGTCTGGCACTCTCTATGAACAGAAAGCTGAATTACCATTTTGAGTCCAGAGTCATAGAGACATACAGCACAGAAACAGACCCTTTGGTCCAACTTGTCTGTGCTGACCAGCCGTTCCAATCTGATCTAGTCCTGTTTGCCAGCATTTGATTGATATCCCTGCAAATCCTCCCTATTCGTATACCTATCCAAATGACTTTTAAATATTGCAATTGTACCTGCCTTCACCACTTCCTCTGGCAGGTCGTTCCATACAAGCATCACCCTCTGTGTGAAAAAGTTATCCCTCAGGTCCTTTTTAAATCTTTCCCCTCTCACCTTAAACCAATGACCTCTACTTTTGGATTCTCCTACACTAGGAAAAAGGCCTTGGCTTTTCACCGAATCCATGGGCCTCATGATTTTATAAACCTCTATAAGCTAATCCCTCAGCCTCCATTGCTCCAGAGAAAATAAGCCCCAGCTTATTCAGAAACAAAAACAGAAATTGCTGGAAAAGCTCATCAGGTCTGGCAGCATCTGTGGAGAGAAATCAGAGTTAACATTAAGGGTCCGGTGACTATTCCTCAAAACTGGACCCAGCCTATTTAGCCTCTCCCTATAACTCACACCCTCCAGTCTCGGCAACATCCTCATAAATCTTTTCTGCACCCTTTCAAGTTTAACAACATCCTTCCTCTCGAGAGGCAACTAAAATTATATGCAGTCTTCTAAAAGGGGCCTCACCAATATCCTGTACAGTCATAACATGACGTCCCAACTCCTGTACTCAATGTTCTGACCGATGAAGGCAAGGCTGCCAAATGCTTCTTCATCATCTTGCCTACCTGAGATTCCAATTTTGAAGAACTATTCACCTGCACTCCAGTGCCCAACTATGAATTGGTTCAGTCCTGCCCTGGTTTGCCTTATCACATAAAAGATATTTCTCCTTCATATCCTGATTCTCTCAACTTTCTCAATTGTGCTGTCCTCCCATCAGGCCAAAGTCTTGTGTAGACCCAGACTAGGTTACAGATTTTCTTCCCAAAGTTACATTCATGAACCACTTCGGTTTTTGTGCCAATCTGGCAGCTTTTGACACTTTTTCCTCTTGGCACCTCTACAAATTATCTGATTCCTTCAGTCCTATTTCACAAGTACCTTTTTTTTATGGGTCGTCTCTCAGTTGATTATTTTTGTTTAAAATCAATTTCACAGGCCATTAGAAGGAAAAGATTCACAGTTGAAAACTTCGGAAAAATATCACATCAGAATCTGATGGTGCTGCTAAATATATCACAATCTGAAATTCATCATATTTTGAACATCAAAGGAGAGAGCACTGTTCGCACTGTAGAGAAACCATACATGTGTCCTGTGTGTGGACAAGGCTTCAACCAATCATTTCACCTGTGAAAACATAAATGCATTCATGCTGTGAAGAAATTGTAGCCATGTGGAGACTGTGGGAAGGGATTTAATTCCCCTTTGATTTGGAAATTCATTGGTGCAGTTATAATAGGGAGAGACCATTCACCTGCTCTGAGTGTTAAAAGGGATTCACTTCTTCGTCCAAACTGCTGAAACACCGACAAGCTCATACTGAGGAGGAACCTTTCAATTGTATCGAGTGTGGGAAATGCTTCAAAAATTCTGGGGGAATGATGATTCATTAACGTGTTCACACTGACAAGAGACCATTCAGGTGTTCTCACTGTGGGACTGGGTTCAAGAAACTATATGGCCTCACTAAACATCACCGAATGCAGACTGACAAGGGAACATGCGTCTTCTCTGAGTGTGGGAAAGAATTCACTTCCTCGTACAACTTGCTCACACACCAGCAAGTTCACACTGAGAAGCGACCATTTAAATGTCCAGACTGCAAGAAGTTCTTTAAAACTTCCTGGGACCTATTACTTATCAATGTGTTCCTCTGAGGAGGTACCATTCAGATGCTCTTACTGAAAGACTGGTTTTAAGTGGTCATCTCAACTCACTGTGCACCAGCAAGTCCATAGATGGAACAAGCCATTCACATGCATTCTTATTGTGGGAAGGGATTCACTCAGTCCTGCCACCTGCTGTTACACTATCAAATATACTATGGAGAGAGGCCATTTATCAGCTCAGAGTCTGGGAAGAAATTCACTCAGGTAGGCTATTTACTGGCACACTGGCAAGTCTATACTGGTGACAGGCCATTCACTTGCTCTGAATGTAGAAAGGCGCTCTCCCAGTTATCCAACCTGATGAAACTCCGAGTTCACAAGTAATTATAGTGATGAGATTTTGCTGTTAAATACATCCAACATTCACTACATTATGATGTTCACTGGTGTCTCTTTCTGCAAATATTAATAAATTCCAGCCTCTTATATGGTTAATATTCTGAATAAATTCAAATAAATCAACTTTTTGCTAAACTTAATTTGTTCAGTTTTTTGTCTCCATCCCCACCATCCAGCAACAAATGCAAATAATTTACAGGGTGTCTTTGTCAGTAAGATTGAAACAATCTAATCAGCTGCCTCTGTTGCTTCCCACTGGGACGAACCATCTTTGGAGCTTCCAATTGTCTGAGCTCTGGACTCACATCTTTTGCTAGTTTCTCTCATTATGTTTATCTCAGTGCACATCTTGTTCATGGGGGCCTGTCCGTGGACCTGACCTTATTTTTACTGGACTGCTCACTGTCCAAATTCGCACTGTTCACAATATTGTTCATGTTCCTCATTTTCTTCTGATACTGTCACTCTCACATTTAAATTCATGTAATCAGGTATCCTACAAAAAGCCTTGACTCTATTGTCTTTGCAATCCGCACAATCACCATACACTTTGATTGTCAAACTTCATCAACTTGGCATCCTCCCAAGGATCCAGCTATCCCAGGCCACTCCTATTTCTTATCTACAAGCTTGCACTGGACAACATCATCTAAAAGCCCCTTGTAGTTTTCACAGGTACACTGGCAATGATCAGCTCTACATCACCGCCATCACTCTTCATTCCTCCACTGTTGCTAAATTATCAGACTGCTTATCCGTATTTGAGGTTATATTTAACCTTAAGATGATCTTCTGACCACATATGCACATCAATATTAATCCCAGGTATTTCATTCACCATAAAACCACACGTCTCTATCCTACCCCAGCTCATCTGCTGCTGAAGCCCTCACCCCTGCTCATGTTACCACGAGATTTCATGATTCCAATAAATTCCTAACTATCCTCTAACATTCACCCCATCCCCACCCAGAAACATGAGATCATTTAAACCTCTGTTGCCGGTATGCTTTCTCACCCTAAGTCCCTGGTCACTATCATCCCCTGTGCTCACTGACCTTCACTGGCTCCTGATCAAGTAATGCCTTGATTGATAATAAAATTCACATCTTTGTTTTAAAATGCCTTCATGGCCTCATCTGTCCCTATCTCTGTAATCTCTAGTGTCACACCCTCTGAAATATTGACCCTTCTCTCATTCTAGATTAATTAACCTCCCTGATTTTAATTACTTCACTTTTGGTGGCTGTGCCTATATATGAAGCTTTGAAATACCCTCCCTGTCAACCTCTCTCCTGATATAAGATTTTTGTTTTCAATCTGCTTCTTCAATCAGGATTTTAGCCAACTACCAAATTGAACTTTATGAAGCTCCTTTCAAGCACTTTAGAACATTTTATGATGTTAAATATTTGATACAAATATAAGTTGTTCCTGTTTCGTGACAATCACTTGGTGAAAAATTAAATTCCACAATGCAATCAGACATGTAACTGATGTAAGAATTTAGTGAAGAGTAAAATTTAGGACTGCTGGTAGTTTTAGTCAGTTTAATTCTGTGTCGCATATTCACAGTTTCCCTAGGCTTCACTGATCTGATCTATGAGGTACCAACAAAGTGATTGAGGTAATCCGGTGGAGTAAATCAAAGTGGAATTTCTGAAGCAAGAACTGTAAATATACTGAACCAAAGGCAGTGAAGCCAGTGAGGATATTCTTATCTCTCTGAGGGGTCCACAATCCCGAGTTCAATAAAAAATATCTGGAAAGCAGAGCCGTTCTGAAGACGGATCACTTAACTTGAAATATTAAGTCTGTTTTCTCTCCACAGATGCTACCAGACTTGCTGAATTTCTCCACCAACATCTGTTTTTGTTTCTGATTTTCCACATTATTGGATAGATGCCAGGGTTGCAGCTGTACTGGAACAGCTTGACTAGGGCTGCAGCACAAGCTTGAGCACAAGCCTTCAGGACAATTCTCAGAATGATGTCAGGAGCCATAGTCTCTGTGGTGTCCAATGGCTTCAGATGTTTCTTGAAATTACATGCAGTAAATAGAATTCATTGAAAACTGGCATCAGTGATGCTGGACACTTCTGAAGGAGGTTAAGACAGATCACTTACTTGCTAATTCTCATTGAGATTTGTTGTAAATGGTTCAGCCTTACCTTTTCCAATTATATGCTGAGATCCCCCATCATTAAGAAGGTGTTTGGTATGCTTGCCTTTATCGGTAAGTGCATTGAGTGTAAGAGTTGGGAGGTCATGTTGCGGCTGTACAGGACATTGGTTTGGCCACTCTTGGAATACTGCATTCGATTCTGGTGTCCCTGCTGTAGGAAGGATGTTGTGAAACTTGAAAGGATTCAGAAAAGATTTTAAAGGATGTTGCCAGGGTTGGAGAATTTGAGCTATAGAGAGAGGCTGAATAGGCTGGGCTATTTTCTCTGGAGTGTCAGAGGCTGAGGGGTGACATTACAGAGGTTTCCAAAATCATGAGTGGCATCGATAGGATCAATAGCCAAGGTCTTTTCCCCAGGGTGGGGTATCCAAAAACAAAGGGCTTAGGTTTAAGGTGAGAGGGAAAGATTTAAAAAGGACTTGAGTTAATTTTTTCACACATAGGGTGGTGCGTGTGTAGAATGGGCTGCCGGAGGAAGTTGTTGAGTCTGATACAATTGTAGCATTTAAAAGATATCCGGATGTGAATATAAGTAGAGATAGTAGGAACTGCCGATGCTGGAGAATCTGAGATTACACAGTGACCCTTCTTCAGAAATGTCTCGACCTGAAACGTCAGCTTTCCTGCTCCTTTGATGTTGCTTGGCCTGCTGTGTTCATCCAGCTCTACACCGTGTTATCCGTGAATATAAATAGGAAGGGTTTAGAGAGATAATGGCCAAATGCTGGCAAATGTGACTAGATTAATTTAGTATATCTGGCTGGCATGGATGAGTTAGACCGAAGGGTTTGTTTCTGTGCTGTACAGATCTATGACTCTATGACTTATTGATGATGGGAATTTTGTGGAGCCTTCTCCTCCAGTAAGTTGTTTAATTGTCCATCACCATTATGGATATGGCAGGACTGTAAATGTTAGAGCTGATTTGTTTTGTGTGGGGTCACTTAGCTCAGTCTATCACTTGCAGCTGAAATTGTTTGACACACAGATAGTCCTGTTTTGTAGCTGCACCATGTCAACACTTCAGTTTTTAGATCTGCCTGGTGTTAGTCCTAACATGCTCTTCCGCACTCTTCATTGAACCAGTGTTGATCCTCTGGCTTGATCATAATGGTGGCTACAGTTTCTCATGGATGCCTGGTCTTAAATAGCTAGATCCTTTCAAAATCTATACTATTTAGGCCAATGGTAATGCCACAAAACACAATGGAAAACACCAATACTGTCATGGACTGGTGCATTTTTGGCAGACAGATTGAACAGGATAAAGTTATGTATGTTCTTCTCCAAAACACATTGGCTCCCTCAGCACCTACCGCAGACCCAGTCTAGCAGCAATATCCCTAAAGACTTGACTAGCTTGGTCAGTAGTCATGCTGCAAAGCTACTCTTAGTGGTGAACATTGAAGTGGCTCACTCAGAGCATCTTCTGCACACTTGACATCTTCAGTGCTCTCTCTAAGTGTGATTCAACATAGAACAATACAGATTAATCAGCTGAGGGCACAGGAGGGGGACATTGGTGGGATGATAATCAGCAAGAGATATCCTTATCTGTATTTAACCTAGTACTATAAGACTTTGTTGGATCTGGAGTCAATACTGAGGACTCCTTGGGCATTTCAGTGTTCAACTAAGCATCAATGACATCACTGCGGGTCTGGAGTCACATGTAGCCAGACCAGGTAAGGACAGCAGATTTGACAATCAACAATGATCTCATGGTCATTGTTACACTTCTAATTTCAGATTTTCTGTATTCAAATTCCGCCATTTGTTGTGATGGGATTAAAATGTCACATCCCCAGAGAACTACCTGCATCTCTGAAACACTAGTCCAGCAACTTTGCCACTATATCATTTCCTTCCCCTACTTAATTAATTTCCACAAGGGCCTTATTGCATTGCAGCTAGTATTAAACCAGCATCAGATTGAGTGGGTGGGCAGTTGCTTTTCACTATTTGGGAAGCTCAAGAAGTAAATCCATTCACTGACATGCAGCACACAGTATTAAATCTCCCAGACTACACATGGGGTGCAAGCTTTGCCTAAAACCTTAAAAATCAGAGCAAATTAGGCATTAATTTCTTACTTAAATGTCTGAATTCTGCCATGGATGACCCACCCTCCTCTGTGACTCAATATCATGATGGTGTTTAAGACAGAAGGGCCAGTGGGAACCAATGGAACAGTGCCCAAATTTACAGTTGCACCATCTGGGTGGCTTCCCACAGTCTGTAAAATTCAGCCAAGTGTAACCCATCTTCAGAGCTCATAATACATGGAGGCTCAAACATCCAAAATCCAAATATGCAATATATTTCACATCCCTGGAGTAAAAACATATTCACAAATCTTACTCAATAACCATGATGCAATAATTAAGAAGGTAACTGAAGCTACATATAAAATTAATCCATATAATTAATCAATTAAAAATATTTCCACCTTTAATGGTTATCTCTTCATTATAAGCCATAATTAAATCAATTCACTGTGCTCACCGCCTATGACTGGTATGCATCTCTCTAATAAATCTAATCCTCTAGCCCCATATATTTCTACCTCCACATAGGGATATAGAGAGATTGATTGTTAAGGCTGTACCAGTGAAGATTTTGAGGACTGAGTTGGCACTCATCTCCATGAAACTGATACCCTTGAAATTCTTGCTTTTAATGCCAAACTGCTGATGTATATAATGCATTTTGGTAGTGGGCCAGAAAATGTATTCCATGCTGACAGCAACTCAAATGATGAAATCAAACTTTCAATATCTCAACATCTGTGAGCCCATTTTATAACCCCCTTGTGTTTGAAATAAGCAGCTGGACTAACAGTCTGTACCAGAGAGAAGCAAATAACCCCAGTGAAACATTGGAAAACTTCTGCAATGGCATTGCTGAAGCCCAACTGAGGAAACATTTATGGAAATAATTCCAGGCATAGACATTGTCCTTAGAATTTCCTCCTGATGACTCATCACTGGAGGATTCTCCAAGACTCCTAAATTCTCCAAGACTCCACATGATGCAAGAATCCTCCTGCATTATGCTATAGATATTGATCATGATGGCTCCAATTTATTTATTATTAGAAGCACATTGTTCACTGTCTTTACATATGATGCAGGCCTCTGGATAATTCACTCAGTTATCTCTGTACTACCCTTACCATTTGTACCCTTCACAGTGTCATTACCACAGGTCAGAACCTCAAAATACTGTAGACATTTTTAATTTGTAATTACAAAATTCATGTTTTTAAAAGAAGGCTAATACAACCAAAAGTGACTGCAGAGGTAAATTAGGTGGCTGTTTTTAAGAAACCCACAGAATGTTATCCCTACAAATGAAACGAGAGATGCAAACTACGTGCATCAAAGGGGGAAGAGGCATGTCAAAACAAAGTAGACTGTGATCTTTTGTGACTACAACGATAATGTTGGCCTGACAACTCCCTGCTCAGCTGTACTGCAGTGAAACTGAATATTCTCGTTTGTACTAGGTTCAAACAGTAAACTGCTGTAAAAATCATAATCAAAAAACTTATTCCCTAATCACACCTGTGTTGCAGGTAAAGAGCTTCTCTTATCCCAAGTGCTGGAAGCCAGCTAGCTAGCAGTAGAAAAGGAAACAGGACAACTGAAAGAGCTTCTCAACCTGAATTCTGGAATTCAACCATGGTTCAAAGGAATCAGAACTATAGAAACACAACCAATCTGTAAAATTAAGGCTTGTGAAATTGACCGATTAACTGGGAGCACCAATGCTCTACAATGGTCACCACATTTAATTATCTGCTCTTTGTGAACAAGTCAAAGATTGATCTATCCATCTGTTTTCTTTTAATAATCTGATCCATTTGGACTCGCCTCTTATTTCTAATTTGTGTTGCATTACTAATTCTATCCATTTGGACTCATCTCTTATTTCTAATTTGTGTTGCATTACTAATTCTTCATATGTTTAGTAATTAACAAACTCATTATTTGGTAACGACAGAAAGCCTGTTTGAATTGGTTCCTTTTAAAATGTAAGTTCATTTAGGTCTGGGAGAAAGATATCTACAAGGGAAGAAATTCTTTTCTAAATTAAGCTTGTTGCAACCAACTGAAAGATCAGATGAATAAAGATGCTTGAGGGTATCACGTCTGGAACTGTACCACATTGGGAAACCTGATCAGAGACTGGTTGCAACAAAAGGTAAGGTGCATGATGCAGTCAGTGAATCAGTCATGGGAACTGAGGTGGTTTGCCAGTCCCTTCTTTGTCTAACGTTTGACATCAGTGTTATTAACTTTAGAAAGCTGCATTCTTAATTATGACAAGAAATGATGAGAAACACCAGGAAACCTTTAAATTAACCAGACTATGTGCAGGACAGATTTTTGATTGAGGAGGGTGTGATGACTCACTGTTCATGGGAATAACCTCTGCTGAGTGAACTGAATAGTTACAGAGATGTTCAAAAATGCTATGACTAGGAGATGAGGATTGTGTTCCAACTGGTTTGGGGGACCTGGAATAATAGATATGGCACTATCAACTGTTGGGAGAGATAAGTACCTATACTGTAGGATTCCAGGATACCATCCTTTACTTGCAAAGGAAGGCTTTGGATATCTAACTGTACTCAACAAGTTATTAAACTTTTGCAGCACTGCTCTGGAATCTTTGTAATGGGAGTTGGTAAAGTGCCAGGACCAGCTCCCTCTGTATAGCAGTGTTAACATTTCCAGATGCCATGGACAACCAGAAGTCTGTGTCTACAGACTTCATTGCATTGAAGATGGTTTGCAGATCAGTTGCCCAGAAATTGTAGAACCCTCTCATTTGCCAATGTGCTGTCCCCTGCTGCCTTGTTTGACTTCAAATGCCAGCTGCTCCAGTCATACATTCCTTGAATGTGGCAGCAAAAGAATCAGGATACACGCAGTTAAGTCAGTTTATAGTTGTGAATGAGTTAATCATTCATGCCTACATGCTGCTATTCATGAAGTCTGTTCCATCAATCTTCAGCTGGAACTGGCTGCTTAAAGGTTACAGCAGTTTCACAAACATTCCTAGTTTTTACTGGATTCACAAATTTTCAATGGAAATTTGGAAGCCCATCGACTTCAGCTGTTTCATCAATAACCTTCTCTCCACCATAAAGTCAGAAACAGGGATGTTGACTTAGGATTGCATTATGTTCAACACCATTTAACTCTTCATATGCAGCAATATATGGACAACATCCAGGCTTTGATTAATAAGTCGCTAGTAGTATTCACACTACGCAAGTGCTAGTCAAGAACCATCTCAAAGAAGATAGATTCTAACCATTGCCTCTTGATTTACAATAGCATTACCATAGGTGAATCCTACATGATCAACATCCTGGGAGTTACCATTGACCAGAAACTGAACTGGATGAGCCATATAAATTCTGTGGCTACAAGAACAGGTCAGATACTAGAAATCCTACAGTGAGTAACCCACGTTCTGTCACTCCAATGTCCATCATCTATAAGGCACAAGTCAGAAGTATGATGGAATATTCTCCATGTGGCAGAATGAATGCAGCTTCAACAACAATCAAGAAGCTTGGCACCACCCAGGAGAAGCATCCCACTTCATTAGCAACCCCTCCCCCAGAATATTTAATATTCATGCCCTTCAGCACTAATGTACAGTGGCAAGACTATGTACTATCTACAAGATTGGCTACAGCAATTCACCAAGCCTCTTTTAATTGCATCTTGCAAACTTGCAATCTCTACCACCAAGATGGACATGGGCAACAGATGCAAAGGAACCTGCAAGTTCTTTTCCAAGCCACACATCATCCCAATTTGGAACTATATCATCATTCTCTCATTGTTGCTGGCTCAAAATCCTGGAGCTCACTAACAGCACTGTGGGTTGTTGTGTCACTTTTTGTATGCCAGTACATCTTTATGAGATACAGTAAGCTCGTATGGTTTTAAGTGGTATGCTCATGATATCATCACTGTATGATACATAAGACCTAAGGGTACAAAAATTGGATGTGCTATTTCAACTTGGATGACTTGAACCATGAAACACCATTGAAGAAATGCTGCTCGATAGCAAGTGAACAGCTTAATGTGAGTCCAGATACTTACGTGCCTGTAAATATGTGTGCATGTAATAGCAGAGGCTTATTTTGCTGTGCTAATGGCCACATCCTTTTTTGGAGAATGTTATGAGTATTTGTTTTTCTTTTAAATTGCTAATTTTCCTTTATCTGGCTGGATTTATTGGAAACAAATAACAGACCTTTTTGCAAGCAATTATCTTTTCTAAACCTGAGACTCCTAGACAGATTGACCAAATACAAATTACATAATTTCACATTCCACCATTTGGGATGAATACAGTCAAACAATTCACAAGCTTTTGAAACCCCTAACATTTCACACCATCCTGAAACATTTCATGTGTTTCTGGGATGAGCCATCAAAATGTAACATGATTTGAAACAATATCTGCTGTAGGTATGAACCAGTCATGGGTCCTGACTTGGTAAGTCAAGAATAGAGTCCAATATCAATCCAGGATCTAGTCTTTCACTCACTTAGGACAATTAAAGTCAGGGGTCTATATCACTACAGTCTATGGGGTGGACCATGATCAGTCCTACAGGTCCAGTACAAATGCTCCAGGAAGTTAGTCAGGGATAGATCAGGTAGGGAATCTGCTCACTCATCAATTGAGGTTGTCTGTCCAGGTTGGTCAGGATGTGGGCCATGGTCAGCCGTGGAGGCATCAGTTCAATGATAACAAGGGTTATAGGGGCCACTGTTGTGAAAGGAATGTTGGGGGAGCTAGTTTTGGGGATTGAGGAAAGCATGCTGGAAAGCCGAGGGACAACATTAATGTGAAGGTTTGGGGAGAACCTCAACATATAAGGGATGGGGGGTTTTGGGGGGGGATGCGGAGGGAGACAATAAATCCTTTTCAGGATAGGAGTTCCTCCAGGGAATGGGGACATTGACAAAGCCAGCCTGGTTTTGGCTTGGGCTGGGGACAATGCAGCACAATGGGTCACTACGACTGAGCTGTAGTGCTGGGACACAGGGGGTAATATTGAAAGATGAATTTGCAAATCAAAGTGACATGTGGGAACATATGGAATCTCAGCACTGATAGGTTTGATAGGGAGTGGAACGGGAAAGGGAAGATGAAGGATTGATTTTGAGGTTAAGCCCATGACTCTCTGTATCAAGTGTGACCTGCACTGCTTTCCTCCCTTACGCAAATTCTAAATGGGCAATGGAAATAGAAAATGGCTGTGACCTCACCCAGAGTAGGAAGACTAAGATTTTTCTTTTCTCTTTTTACTTGTGAGCAGCATGAAGCCCTCCAGGTGGTAATTGCATTAGTCAGGCACTTTCATAGTACGGGTTGAAGACATTTGTAATCATAGCACCCTATGTGTGAAATTCAAGCAATATCCAACTGTGTGGGAAACAAATCCTGGTCACAAGCAATCCTGAGTATGTTCTTACAAATTGAACACAGTCATCTCTGTGAAACAGAAGTGATCACAGGCAACCTTAAAAGTGGCATATACGGGCCACAACTCACAAAGATAATCCAAGGTTTCAAGGACTGCACAAGGGTGTGGAACAGATTTCCTATCATCTTGAATTGTAAGCATTCACCAATATGCTCTTATATATACTGCTTCCTTTCTTAGGTGATATAGAATGTGGGAGTTGAGGGTATCAATAATAATACAGCTCTTTCAAATTTGCACTGTATTTGCATGACATGGTTTGAGCTGGCATTCATCAGAATAAGGTTCTAATGTCAAAGGTTCCATTCAGACATTCTATGACCCTTCTTATCGTATTTCTCCATGTTTCACCACTTGGAGGAGTGCGTTAAATCATCAAGCGTGGATGCTTACAAGAATGGTTAGTGGTAGACAAGGGATACCCTCGTAATCATGGTTGATAACTCCATAATGAAACCCCCTAACAGAAGTTGAACATGGACATGATGCAACCCATTCCTGAATCAGGACAATGGTGGAGTGATGATAGGTTTTCGTTAATTTTATTTTTAGTGGGTGTGAGGGCAAAGGTTGTAATACATTGCACACAAAGTTTACTGTATAATCCTGGCATGTTGTGCTCTGAACAATTGGAGCTGGCACTGAGGTGATGTGATGGATGCTGAAGATCTCGGACAGTAGTAGCAGTCTTCCAAAAATGAAGAGGAGGACATTGAGCAGGAGGAGCATATCAATGTCAGCTGCAACAAAGCCAGACAAAACTAAATTGATACCTGATTCGAGTAGATGTGAACTGGGTGCAAAGTCACTCACTGTGAATTTGTTGCTGCTCGAAAGGCAAACAGTCCCTATTTTTTCTTGGAGGCAAATGCAGCTTCTATTTGTTTTTTTGTTTCTTCAGTTTTGCTGCTGTTGTATAAAAGTGAAGATCTTCAAATGATTGAACATTTTCCAGTAGGTGATGGTCCCATGTTTCTCGATAAGATGTCAGACTGAACTTAGTATTGGGGAAACAGCAAAACTTTCTTAGACAGAGTTCTAAGGTTAGTTAAGTCTAAGGATGGGTAATCTGTCACTTGATTCTTAAATAGCAATAGATTTATGAATGTGCACAGGCATTTGCAATGATGTGCCAGCCATTCACCTATGGTCCCTGAGACTTTTTTTTTTGGTTTCCCTCCCACTACGTACATGGTGATTGACAATACTTGTCTGGCAACAACTAATCTGGTGCATGGCTGGGCCTTAAAAATCATTCTGGTGCCAGAAATCCCTGGAGGTCAAGGCAGTGACGAGTACTTCTGCCTGCAGTGAGAGTGAAAATATGATCAGTAGGGTGCTGTAAAGGCAAAGTGCAGAAATAATGTGGCAAGTTTCAGATAATAGCATTAGAAATCTCATTGGAGCTCGCAATGGGAACCTCATCAAAATTGACTTTTAGCCAATTTCATTTTTTATGATCAGCTCTCTGTCTAGAAATACATTGAATAAATGTACTATTGTTAGTCCTTTTGTAATATTCATAACGGGCTATCCAAGAAGTCTTTGGTTGTGATAAGTTGTAAAGAATAATAGTTTGGCTGTTTATTAATTAGAAATTTCGTCTTTTTTTTTAATGCTGTTAGTGATGCAGCTAGTGCATAATGAGAACTGAAGAAGTGGTACAGTTGTCATGTCACTACACGTAGGCCAGAAAGGATGGGTTCACGTCCATAGAGATATGTTTATGTTGACTAGTTACTGAAAAGGTCTTTATAATGAGAACAGAGGATTCACATTCAATTACCTCCAAGTGAAAGGATATTAAATGCACTCCTCAAAATGTAGATCAAAATATCTCACTTTACAGACAAATACAGAGGGTATTGCATTCTATTAGGTGCAAGAGTCATTTGGCAAGAAATGCCATAATTCAATCAAGGCACTGCTTGGATCAGCATTTTTAAATAACAGAGGTGACTGGCAAAGGTAGATATCCTGTACTTTAAAGAGACGTGCACTTTAACCCTGGCATTTCTTCATATGTTTTCAATTATATAATGCAACATTTACACTAATGCAAGCATTATGCAGAATAAATTTCTACAATCATTTGAAATACCCTTATCAGTGTAACCTTAGCACAAACTGCAAAATAAAAATAAATCTGTTTGGTTGTACTCACCCTGGAATTTTAGTTTTCCCCATTCCCTTATCTAACATTTTCTTTTATTTAAAAAAATCTTTGTACCATTTTATCCAAGAAATCCATGATGTATCTTTCAGATGCGGTTTTCCATAAAATTAAGTTCAAATGTTTTCTTAACCCAATTATTGTTATTATTGTTCATTTTAGAAGTGTTACAAATATAGAAACACAAATGTTTTGACCAAGTGTAATCATGAAATTAGAGAAAGGACAGACTGAAATTGTGGGAGCTGTCAAATGAAGTATTTCCCACAACACAGGAAAACCTGAAAATAAATCAAATAAGTAACGTATGTAGCAGGATAGTGGAAGAGCATTCCAGATTAGTCATAGACAATACTCCTTCTAATTTTTTTCAGTGTGTGGACCTTCAAGGCTTGTGCGCAGCGGTGACTTCTGCAGTCAATGCGTTGGCATGGCAATCACACCAATCGTGGCAGTGTTGCTGAGGGGAAGACTGGCCATGAACTGCATTTGGAATTCCTCTTGTCAGTCTGCCTGCTCTAGGGCTGATTTTCATCCACTTGGACCTTGCAATGTCTTGGAGTTAGCTATCTCTATTGCAGGTATCAGATCCCTGAATGGATAGAGTGATACAAACATCACTTAGATTTTTAGTCTGAACAATTATGTAATCCAGGAGGTTTTGATACTTTGATCTAGGTTGCCTTCATGTGGTTTTGGAGAATTACAGAAGATAGAGAATAAAGTACTAAAATAAAAAGTTAAAAAGAGTTATGGAGAAATAACAAAGAAAAATGGCAAGGCCAAATTTACCCTGGAAAAGTTAAGTAGGTAGCTCAGAGAGTAGGATTCCAATGATGATTATTCTGCTCAACTTTTAAAATAGCAATTAGACTGTTGGTTGTCAATAATTCTCTTTACATCATTTACACTAATTGTATGTAGTATCTTACTGTTGCTTCATGGTTTGTACTTAAGTACAGCAACAAAATATTAAAATGTCAGAAAGCACTGGGAATATTATTGCTGAGAAAAAATAAGCTCATGCAATTTTCCTTTGTATCTTCTGCAGATTACTTTCCTCAGATGTCCGGCCTTTGCATTCTGCAAGTTAACTATCTATTGCTAATGATAATAATAGGCCTCTTTCTGTTCCCCTCAGATGCTCTACTTTTGTAAATGAAATGCTGAAAAATTCCTGTACATCTCAAACTAATCTAACACTTGCAGGTCAGGAAAAGCAAAATAACATTAACACTCTGGGAAGATCAACAAAGAATACAATGATTTATGATAAAAACTGTCTTAATTATACAACGTAGAAATGAGTGAAAAAAGCTCTGAGCTTCTAATATGACATTATGACATTTCAGGAACAAATAGCAGTCATCAGGTCCTGGGTGACTGGATATAAATGAAGAGAGTTTGATTTAGGCAAAAAGCCATCACTGTGATTAACCTAATACACTTACTTCAGTAATATAGAGGTTTTCAGAGCAATTATTTCAGTAACAAAGTGAAATATCTACATTTTGCATTTCTAGAAGATCAAGGTATACTTTGATAAATGTGTTCTTGCATAACTACCAAGAAGTGGTTCTTAATATTGAAACAGATTTAGAGCAAATATTCTTTCCAATCTTGAGATGAAAGCGAATATTAAACCTTTTATAATCATACATGTTCTCTTCACATTTTCATGTGGCTTCTCAGTTCGACATGTGATACAATCCTATACCTGTGATTCCTATACAGGGTAAAGTCAAATGATACCCTCTGCTTTCAATAGACTATAAGACATAGGAGCAAAAGAAGGTAATTTGTTGCACCAAGTCTGTTCTGACATTCAATGAGATCGTAACTGATTTTTTAAATGTCAAGTCCACTTTCCAGCCTCTTTCCCCATAAGCCCCTCATTTCCTTATTGAATAAAAATCTCAGACCCTACAATGCTCTGCAGAAAAGGATTCCACAGATTCCCTACCCTCCGAGAGAAAAAGTTCCTCCTCGTCTCTGTCTTAAATGGGCAACTCCTTATTCTGAGCTGATGCCCAGCCTCCCAGCATTTACCCTATAAACCCCCCTTAGAATCCTATATGTTTCAATAAAGTTGCCTCTTATTCTTCTAATCTATTAACCTCTCCTCATAAGAAAGTTATATCATACCCAAGATCAACCTAGTGAAACTTTTGCAGACTTCCCCACATGCCAGTATATTTTTCCTTAGATAAAAGGATCAAGACAGTTCACACTATTCTAGTTGTGCTCTAACCGGAGCCATGTATAATTTTAGTAAGAGTTTGCTATTGTTATTATATTCTTTTGAAATAATGGCCAACATTCCATTTGCTTTCTGTATTATCTACAGTACTTGGATGTTAATCATCTGTAATTCATACATGGGGATACCCTAATGCTTCTCTGTTGCAGGTTTCTACATTCGTTCTCTATTTAATTAATATTAAACTCCTCTATTATTCCTGCCAAATTTTATAATCACACATTATACTCCATCTGCCCTGTTTTTGCCCATTCACTTAACATGTCTATATCCCTTTGTATCCTCTGTTTTATCCTAACTACTTGCCATTCCCCCATTTTTTGTGTTGTCTGCCTAACTGTCTGTGGCATATTTGCTTTCCTCACCCAAGTCATTAATATATACTGTAAATAATTGTGACCTCGGAATTAATCCCTGTGACTCTCCATTACTTATAAGTTGCCATTCTGAAAATGCCCCCTTATACCAACTCTCTATCTTCTATTAGTTAGCTAATTCTCAATCCATGTTAATTCACTTCCCCCAAACACACGGACACTTAGTGGCCTTTTGTGCATTACCATATCAAATATCTTTTGGAAATCTGAATATATTACATTGACTAGTTCCTCTTTATCTATCCTGCCTGTTACTTCATCAAAAAATTCTCATCAGTCTGGTAGGGAAGATTTTCGCTTCATGAAGCCATGCTAACTCTTCTTAATTATATTATGTGTTTCTAAATGAACTGTTAATTTATATTAGACTTTAACATTTTCCAAATGACAGATATTAAGTTAACTGGTTTATAGTTACCTGCTTTTTGTCTGCCTTCCTTTTTGAATACATGGGCAGCTTTTCAATCTTCAAGGACTTTTCCAGAATCTAAGCATTATTGGAAGATTACTATCAGTGCATCTATTATTTCTATAGCTACTTCTTTTAATATTCCAGGATGCAATCCATCAGGTCCAGGATATATTTGAATCTTTAGCTCCATTTGTTTCCTTTGTTTTTATTTCCTTTAATGATAGTTATTATATTTATTTCCTCTCCTTTTACCCCTTGGTTATTTAATATTTTTGGAAAGCCATTTTCTACCTTGAAGATGCAAACCATTATTTTTAACTTCTCTGCCATTTCCTTGTTTCCCATTATTATTTCTCTAGTCTCATTCTTTAGGGGCCTATGTTCACTTTGGCCTCTCTACTTTTTTATATACTTGAAAAATTCTTATGTACATCTTGATATTGCTGGTCAGTTTACCCTCAAATTTTATTTGCCCCCTCTGTTTTCACTTGGTGTTTCTTGTTGTTATCAAACTTTCCTAGTCCTCTGGCTTACCAATAAACATTGCCACATAGCATGTCTTTTTCTTTCAATTAAATGATCCCTAAGTTTATAAGGATCATGTCTTTTTATTTTTTGTGACTTTTTAAAAATGGTGGATTGGAATGAGAAAGAACTGTTTTAAATGCCAATTATAAACTAAATTAGGCTTTTAGAAGATAAAATAAATGTAGACTTTTTAAACCTAACAATGCCTGCAATCAGCTCTAGCTACTTAATTATTGTCAGTAATATTAATATAAAATCTGTGAGCATTAAAATAATTAGGAAATATAACACTGAAAGGACTCTGATTTAAGTTGCAAACATTTAACTTTTCACTGAAATTGACTGAGAGACTACAAAGCTAATTACAAGAGACATTTTATATTGCAGTCACAGACCAACAAGCACAACTTCAATCTTTAACATTCGATCAATACCTGGGAAGCATATGGCTTCAACACCAGAGAGATCAGGACCTTTTATTCAATGACTTTTCTCAGGCACTGCAATTCATAAGTTGATCCTTGAGCATATAGAAAACTATTAACTCTGTCAAATCTGTACAGATAGGACCTATAAAAGTAATTGCGTTTGCAAATATTCTTTATCCCATTTTTTTCCTTATTTGTAGATATGAGTATTTAAAAAATGAGTTTTTCATGTCATTTGAGGTCATGATTTTACTGTTTATAGGACAGATTATTCACAGTAGCAAATAAGTAGGATGCTGTAAGACCATAAGACTGTAAGATATAGGAGTAGATATAGGCCATTCAGCCCATTGATTCTGCTTCACCGTTCGATCATGGCTGATAAATTTCTCAACCCATTCTCCCGCCTTCTCCCCATAAGCTTTGATCCCCTTATTAATCAAGATCCCATTTATTTTTGTCTTAAATACATTCAATGACTTGGTCTCCACAGCCCTCTGAACAAGAGGTTTCACAGATTCATCACTTTGACTAAAGAAATTTTTCCTCAGCTCAGTTCTAAAGAGTAATCCCTTCACTCTGAGGCTATACTACAATTGGAAACATCTTTTTCATGTCCACTCTCTCCAAGTCTTTCAGTATTCTGTAAGTTTCAATCAGATCCCCCCTCATTCTTCTAAACTCCATTGAGTACAGATCCAAGTCCTCAACCTCATCATATGACAAGCACAGCGTTCCTGGGATCATTCTTGTACCCTTCCGCTGGACCCTTTCCAAGGGCAAACGCATCCTTCCTTAGATAAGGGCCCCAAAACTGATCACAAATTCCAATGGGCAGAGCCTCATACAGCCTCAGCAATACATTCTGCTTTTTTATTCCACCCCCCTCAAAATGAATGTAAACATTTGCCTTCCTAACTGCCAACTGAACCTGCATATTAATCTTAATAGAGTCCTGAACTAGGACTCCAAAGTCCCTTTGTGCTTCAGATTTCTGAAGCCTTTCCCCATTTAGAAAATAATCTATGCCTCTACTCTTCCTACCAATGTTCATAACCTCATTGTTGAGATGAAAGAAGTAATCCTTAGGACTATAAGATGTAGGAACAAGTGGAAGCCATTCAGCCCATCGAGTTGGTTCCACCATTTAATCAGGTACTAACTAAGCTGATAATCCTCAACTCCATTTTCCTGTCTCATCTCCCGTCACCCTTAATTCCTTTACTGAATAAAATTCTGTCTATCTCAGCCTTGAATAAATTTAATGACCCAATTTCTTCAGCTCTCTGCAGTGAAGAATTCCACAGATTCACTACCATCTGAGAGAGGAAATTTCTCCTCTATCTTCAATTGGTGACCCCACATTCTGATATTATGTCCTCTAGTCCTAGATTCTCCCATAAGGGGAATCATGCTTCCCACATCAATTGTGTCAAGTTCCAGAAACTGGAGGAGCAGCACCTCATATTCCTCCTTGGGAGCCCACAACCGAATGGTCTCAATGTGGACTTTATTAGCTTCAAAATCTCCCCACCCCCGGCCTCATCCCATGACCAACTCTCCCTCTCATCCCCGCCTCCTTGACCTGTCCGTCTTCTCTCCCACCTATATGCTCCTTCCACCTCACTAACCAATCCCCACCACTACCTACCTGCACTCACCTATCACCATCTCACCGACCTTCCCCAGCCCGACCACCCCCCCATTTATTTCAGAGCCCCCTTCCCCTCCCCCATTTCTGAAGAAGGGTCCCGACCTGGAACATCAGCTTTCCTGCTCCTCTGATGCTGCCTGGCCTGCTGTGTTTCTAAAGCTCCACACTATATTGCTTACATATATGTATGTCTCTCCTTATGCAATACTTTAGGTGTCATCTGGCACTGTAATGTTGTAACAAGACTTCCCTACTTTTATACTCCATTTCCCCCCTTGCAATAAAGTTCAACATTGCTGCCATTATGAAACATTACTTTATTTCATCAGTGCAGAGAATTTCATTATATTTGCCTTTTTAATTACCTGCTGTGCTTGCATGCTAATATCTTGTAATTCATGTATGAAGACGTACCCTTCTGTTTGCAGCATTTGTTGTCTCTCTCCAATTAAGTAGTAATCTGTTTTACTATTCTTCTCACCAAAATGCAGAACATCCCATTTTCCCACATAATACTGTCACAACCACACCATAGTAATCTAAACTTAAAATTATACATTGTGTACAAAATTTGCAGATCCAAAGATTAAAAGTTGGTACAGATAAAAGACAGTTATAAAGGTGAAAGTGAGATCATTCTGTTATCATTGCAAGACTGTTCCTTGCTTGAAGACCTTCTTTCTAAAATGAAGGATTTGCAAACTTTGAGACAAATTCAGTAATTGTAATGGCTTCTGTGATCAAAGGTAGACCAAGCTTTGATGGAGAAAGCAGGAAAGAGAAGATTTCTTGTTCCTCACTTGTTCTATGCAAACAGCACTTGCAGAGTACCTGGACTGTTTCAACACGACTGTGCTTGATCTTTGAAAGACTTTCTCCTTGTGCTTCTTTAGGCTGAGAGCTCTCTCTGAGCCTCTCTTCCACAGATCGAATCATAAAATAGCTGCTAACTTCAAACTGTTACATCATACTTCCATATTATGTCACAGACCCACTTATTTCTTTTTTAGTGGATGTAATTAATTATTCAGCCATTTGTTTGAATGGTGTGCATTATTCCAGATCTAATGAGGCAGAAAAGAACTATTTGTACCCCACAGAGAAGCCTGTCAATGACCTTCAGTTTATCCTTTGTAAAAGTGAGCATGGAATTCCAAAGGTCTTCACATGTTTGGGTGTATCTCTTTCCAATCCACTTGTGCCTACCATGACCTTGATAAAATTGTCAGTGTGAAAAGTCAGGGGCTATTAAGCAATTTGTCAAAGCTCCCCATGTCCCTTTAAGATGTGATTAGCTTTTTACAGAACCTTATTTATAGCCATACCCTATCAAATTCTGGAATGTCTCACATTATCTTTGAGATAACATACTAGTGGGATTTCAAGACTGCAGGAGAAGACAAAACAATGTCATATCAGATTCTGATCCCTTAGCTATGTGGCTGAAAGTATCATTCATCAAATGGAAATTTGAGCTGAACGTAGAATATAATCAACCACAATTGCACAAGCTGGTTTGTGTTTTTATTCAATTGCACTTCCCAACTAGATTACTTACATAAAAAGCAGGATTGGGAATCTTGCCAGATACTGTCTGCTCATTGGGTGGAAGCTTAAATAATTTTAAATGCCACTGAGAGAACATATAACTGGCCAGGGGCTTGCTGGTTTGTAGAGTTCAGTTCCATATCACATTTTATAAAATACCAAGTAAATCATAAGTTTTCAAGGTTTGATTTTGCTTTGAGCAACAAAACCACCATTGATAATTTTAACTCCGAGATCCGTTCTATCCTGTAATGTTTGCTGCCATTACGACGTATTACTTTATTTCCACAGTACAGAGAATTTCATTACAATACTCTGAACTGTTCTGATTTACTTTTAGTATTAAAACCTTGAGGTATGTGAGATAAAAATGTCAAGATCAATATATAATAGATGAAAGGTGGCCAAGGCAATTTTTAAATAATCCAGAAACAACTTAGAAATTGGTTCCTTTGATTTGTAATTGTTTTTTGTAATTTAAAAATGTCAGGTGTTCCGTTCATTTCTGTCTGCACTTGCATGAGATTGTAAGTGACAAGGGCATGACTGAGAGAATCCTATTTTGTGGTTGATTCCTGAAATGTTTAGCTATCTCACTTAGTTGCTTGTCAAGGAATCAAATAAAACAAAATATAAAGTATTGTAAAGTATTTTCAGTGTAGGAACAAGCCATTTGGCCCGACGGACCTTTCACAGAGTTCATACTCTATATTAGCCTTATTCCGCAGTGTTCCTCTAATCCAGTCGACATATCCAGCCATTCTTTTCTCCGTCAAGTGTTTTTGTAGCTTCAATCACCTCCATAATCTTGAAGATTTCTGTCATATCACCCCCATCCCAAACTCCAAACTTTTTTTTTCCTAGAGGAAAGAACCCCAGTCAGCTCAATCATTTCTGGCAAGTATAACTTCCCATTGCTGACTTGGGTAACCAAACATCTTGGTTTTGTGATGATATCCTGATTTTGCATTAAGTATCATGGTATCCCAATAGTTTCCTCCAAATTTCATGATTATTTTTTGTTCCTGGAATATGGGCATCACTTGCTAGGCTGGCATTTATTACCCATCTCTAGTTGCTTTTGAGAATCTTTAGGTCAGCTGCCTTCTTGAATAGTTGTGTTTCCTGCAGGGGCAGTCACAGTGCCAGAGTTCCATGATATTGACCAGCAACAGTGAAGAAATGGTGATATAGTTCCAAGTCGAGATGGTTTGTGGCTTGGAGGGGAGCTTTCAAGGGTGGTTTTCCCATGCTGCCTTTGACTTTCTAAGTCGGTAAAGGTCTCCGGTTTGAAAGGTGCTGACCTTCAGTAATTTTGGGTAAATTGTTGCAGTGCATCTTGTAGGTGGTATGGCCTGCTACCACTGTGCACTGTGGTGTACCAATCAAGCAAGTTTTTTGAGTGTTACTGGAGTTGCATTCATCCAGGCAAGTGGAGAGTTTTTCATCACTCTCCTAACTTATGCCTTGTAAATTGTAGAGTAGCATCCTAGTCCATTTCAGAGTGCATTTAACAACCACATTGCTGTGGGTCTGTGGTCATGTGTAGGCAAGACCTGTTAAGGATGGCAGTTTTTCTTCCCTAGTGCTATTTGTGAACCAAATAAACTTTATGATATTCATTTCATTTCCGATTTAAGCTGAATTCAAAGTACAACTTCCATGGGGCCATTCAAAGCCATGTCCCTCGAACATTAATTCTGTGTTTCTGGATTGCTAGTCAAGTGATGTTGCCACTATGCCATTATCTCACCGTGCCATAAGCAGGTCAATGATCTCTCTACTCAACCTGGGAAAGTGACAACTCTTCTTTCTGCTACCTCACATTCACTCCATCTCTGCTGCTGCTCCCATCTGATGCATTACCACTGTCTCTACTGTCTGCAAAATCTTGCCAACCAACTTTTATTCTCCCACTGCCCTAACAACATTTCACACTATCCCTGCATGCCGTCTGTGCTGCCTACTCACTCCCTTTCAGAATACTTCAGCACCTTGCCCCACTTGCACCAGCATGAACAGACATGTGACCTGCTTTGACTTTCTTTCTCCCCCCACCACCCTCCAACTCTCAATCCAGGAGAAGCCAGTCTGCAATAGAGCAGGAAATATCCAGACAGATGTGAACAGATGTGGCTGATACCTGACATTCAACTCCTCTTGCCATGAGAGGAGAGAATCTTGGCCCTTGCAGGAGAAGGATGAGGCCACTCCTGCGGGGATGCCGAGACATCGATGTCCTGCCAGCCAAGTAACTACCACACCTCGTATTAATTCCACTGTCAATCTTATTCATTGAACATCATTTCTATCCATTTCCGTGACACCTTCTCTGTCTCTCTTGTCTTGCTGGTACCGCCAGTATCTGCATCATCTCAGTGGTGAAATGACTGGCTCCTGCAGAAGCTACCTCTTTGACCTCTGGGGATGGGAATACTGATGCCTTAGTGGAAGCATCGGCCAGACTGTTTCCTGCATCCTCACCAGTTCAGAATTGATACCTTGGTGGAAATTTTCATCTTAGAAACTATGGGAGCGTAATCTTTTGAGCTCCTCAGTATATTTGGTCCATCCAGACACAATTGCCTCTGAGGTAACCTGACCAATCCTCAGGGTCAATGGATTCCACTGCTGAGGAGAGGCTCCCTCCACCCCAGATACAGAACCATGTGTTACACTGAGATGATATAGGAGTGAGAAAATGAACAAACATATTGATAGCACTTTGGTGGCCCAGGTGACAATGTACATTATGTGGTACATTTCAATAAATTGCAGTTTAGAGCTTACATCTGGTCGCTTGACTCTTTGTGCAGCCCAGAAATATAATTGTAGCAGCATGATGCCGAATGTTTATGCCCATACGAATGTACGATGGATCAATATTTGTGTTGAGAGCTTATTGCAGCAACTGGAAGCAAGAGGAACAAAGCACATACAGGGTACAGAAATGGATAGAAATGAATAAGACTGGCAGTGGAGTTAATATGAGGTGTGGTAGTTACTTGGTTGGCAGGACATGGATGTCTCGATGTCCCCGCAGGAATGGTCTCATCCTTCTCTTGCAAGGGCCAGGATTGTCTCCTCACAGGGCCTGGGAAATTGAGAGTTGGCCGCCTGCAGGTCTCTGTGTCCAAAAGTGTTGGCATGAATGAAGTGGCCAGAGATATCTGGAGCAGGGAAATGCACAGCAAACAGGGGCAACGTGTTAAGATGGCCTACAGGTCTTTTTCCTGTACTGTGCATGTGCATAATGTTGCTTTCCAGTAAAGGCTCCCACATTTCTGGGTCTTTCAACCCCCACCCTCACAGATGAAGTTAATTCCCACTCCAGGTGTGGTTACAGCCATTTTGTTTCCGTGCACATTTTGATTTCCAGCATATTGGAAGGCAACAGTGACCACAGTTTGACTCGTGGCTTACAATCTTTTGTGTTGGTCAGGGCCCAGTCATCCAGATTCCCTCTCTGGTTGCCCTTCCCATGAAACCCGTTGATTTTGTATTTCTCCAGGTCCAAGCCCAACCTGTCTGCTTAAACGTACACCTGCTCACCTTTAGCCTCAGTCCCTGGCACACATACCAGACGTTGTCATGCATTGTTCACCCTGACACCTGTCCTCCCGGATGACAGGGTGATTCTAACTTTAGATGAATATCCCATCTCACATGACCCCCTTTTCATTCATGCACATCTATGCATTGTAGACTGGTTAGTAAAGTTAGATCACGTGGAATTCAGGGCCAGCTTGACAAATGTATACAAAATTGGCTTGATGAGACAGAAGGTGGTGGAGCGTTATTTTTCAGACTGAAAGCCTGTGCCTAACCTGAAGAAGTTACCCTCCTCCCTCCGGACAAACCTCAAGGGATCTCTCTCCCACTGCTACCTTTTCTGATGAAGGGTCGAGGCCCGAAACGTCAGCCTCTCTGCTCCTATGATGCTGCTTGGCCTGCTGTGTTCATCCAGCCCTGCACCTTGTTGTTTCAGCAGGGATTGGTTGGGTCCACTGTTGTTTGTCATTTATATAAGTGATTTGGATGAGAATTTGGGAAGTGTGGTTAGTAAGTTTGCAGATGGCACCAAAATTGGTCATATGGTGGACAGTGAAGAAGGTTATTTAAGATGATAAAGTGATCTTGATCAATTGGGGTAATGGGTCGATGAGTGGCAGATGGAGTTTAATTTGGACAAATGCGAGGTGTTGCCTTTTGGCAACATGAGCAAGGGCAGTATTTATACTGTTAATGGTAGCACCCTGGGAATTGTAACCGAATAAAGAGACCTAGGGATTCAGGTGCATAATTCTTTGAAAGTTGCATCACAGGTAGACAGGGTGATTAAGAAGGCATTTAGCACAATTGCCTTCATCAGTCAGAGCACTGAATAGAGAGTTGGGATATCATGTTCCAGTTGTAAAGGCATTTGGTGAGGCCACTTTTGGGGTACTGTGTACAGTTCTGGTCGCCCTGCTATAGGGAGGATATTATTAAATTGGAGAGGGTGCAGAAATGATTTACAAGGATGTTATTAGAACTGGAGGGTTTGAGTTATCAGGAAAGGCTGGATAAGCTGGGACTTTTCTCACAGGAGCATATGAGATTGAGTGTTGATCTTATAGAGATTTATAAAATCATGAGGGGCATAGGTAAGGTGAATAGCAAAGGATTTTACCCGAAGGTTAGGGAGTTCAAAATTAGAGGGCATATTTTTAACGTGAGAGAAGAAAGATTTAAAAGGGACCTGAGGGGCAACGTCTTCACACAGAGGATGGTTTGTATATGGAATGAACTGCCAGAGGAAGTGGTAGATGCAGGTACAGTGGCAATATGTAAAAGACATTTGGACAAGCACATGAATAGGATAGGTTTAGAGGGTTATGGGCCAAATGCAGGAAAATGGGACTAGTTTAGTTTGGCAAACTTCATTGGCATGGACTAGTCGGACCAAAGAATCTGTTTCTGTGCTGTATGACTTTATGGCTCTATGACTCTATGCCCTTGTCGATATTGTTGCACCCCTTCACAATTGTCTTCCAATCATTGCAGCCCCCAAGCCTGCAGCACAAAGAATAGTTTGCTAAGTTTTCCTCCCTGACAGTGACTCCTTTGTTCTGCTCACACCCGCTCCCTTTTCTCTTAGCTTCTGTGCATAGTCCCATGACTCTGACAATGCCCACCTCTTTTAGTGAACTTCCGATTCACATCCTGATGAGAAATGCTCAGACCCTTGACAGATGGCTGTATATCTCCCTAGACTGGCCAATATGTAGTTATAGGATTGACAGTGACCCATTCCCTGGACTGCAGAGATACAATCCGCCTGATGAAGAACACTCTGAGCAGATGCCTGACTAGTATTCGAGACTGCTCTTGACTTATGTACCAGGACTCCTGATCGACAAAGGCCTCCACAGTCTTCATTGAGTACTACTCCCCTAAGACTTTGAGACATGGGTGCCTGTTGCTGCAAATTTTGATCATTTGCTGCAGAAACTCCTGGCGCATGTTGCATGTATAAGATTGACATAGCACATTGGCATAAAGGAAGATGTCCACCCCCTTGACTGGGTACTGCTGTGCAGCAAGATATACTGTCTGTGTTTGTGACTGCAATTGGCAGAACAAGGCAAAGCAGGGATGGTGTGAGCACAGAGGTACGTGCTAAGTCAGCAAGCACTAAGAGAGCCAATAAGCAGCCTTGAGATGCAGACTGATCGAATCCATGAGCTGGGTGCCTGTCGCTGTGTACAAAGTGTCCCTGCTCCAGCCTTTCAATCCTAGTTGCTGGTGTGCCATGAAACATTAGTCTGAATTTCCAGAGTGCCCTGTAAATGGACTAGAAAGGTGTAGTGATGATTGTGCTGGGTTGGCAAATCCCGGATGCTAAAGTCCTCGTTTAGAAAATTGATAGGTGATCTGAATGAAATGCAGTTTTATCCCTGGTAGGGAAATCAAGAACAAGAGAGCACTGTTTCAGGCTAAGGAGCCAACCATTTAGGTCTGAGATGAACATGATTTTCTTTGCTCAAAGGGTTGTGAATCTTTGGAACACTCTGTCCCATCATTGAATATGCTTCAGGCTGCTGTGGACAGATTTTTGGTCTTAGGGAACTGGGAGATATGGCTTTGGGTGAAAAGTGAATTGAGGCCAAGACCAGCCATATGACAGTGCAAGCTTTAAGAACCATATGGTCTTCTCCCGCTGCCATTAAGATTTTATCTTACTCTGTTAGTTTGCAACATAACTGCATTCACTGCTTTGCTCATTGTTGACCGAGTATGATTCCCAGGAACTCCCCACTCAGGCAATAAAAAAAGACATGGAAGAGATTGACTCCTGGAGAAAATGGGTGTGAAATTACTAATGACTGTAATCATTCTTTCCAAATTTGGCATCAGGAAGCCAGATATATTTTTGAGGGTTTGAATATCACTGGTGAGGGGCAGTATCAAATGATTGCTCCATTTCAGCTGACTGGGAGAATTGAGAAATTGACAAGCTACTGCACTGAGTGAGCTCAGTAACCCGCCTGAGTGGTGTCTCTTTTAGCAGCGTTACCTACCCAAAAGGGAAATTTGTCAACCTGGGTAGATTTCCAAATGGAGAATTTCTTTTAAAAATGCAGCATATTGTGGAGGTAAAAATCGATGATTGTTTTTTAAACTGGAACACCCCCTGCTTTTAAATTCGATTCTTTGCGGTCCTTGAGCTCAAATCCCAACATGGTAAATTGTAAAATTCAGTTTCTTTTCTGGCACCGGGGTGAAAATAAGGAGAATTGAATTTGACAGGATATTTGGCCCAGCCTATATGCCACTCTCATCTGACTCTGTACTCCATGGGAAACTCTTATTCCTTCTGAAGCAATCTAATAGGATATTCCACTGTAAAAGATTATAATAAAAGAATCTCAGGAAGTCATTTGGTTTTTGAATAGGTGTGACAGCATATTGGAATTCCATTCCTGCTTAAATCTGGTACCTACCATACTTTTGAACAATAGGACAGGGAAAGAAGGGGCAACTTTCAAACTGTGAAGTGATTTAAGAATCTGGTGAGCAGTTCTATTGTATCCAGATGGTGGTTACTGATCTCCCATGCGAGAGAGATTGTGTTAAGGACATTGCTTGGTCAATCTAACTGTTTCTGTAGCTATCAGGCTATCACAGATTTGGAGAAATAGCAGCTAACTATTTGGTATTTATATGGTCTTTCAATTAGTAAGCAAGAAAAAGTTAATAGACAACTGTGGGAGTAATGAGTTTCAGACTGATATATTGTACGGAGAGTACATATTTTGGTTCTTTTCTCTTGACAGTAAAAAAAAACAACGGTGTGACCAGTAAATTAGCACTTTTATCAGTTTTCCTGACTAGAAATGCATAATCCACTCTCATCAACATGACTTAAATGATGAGTGACACATTAGAAAACACATCTAAATAAATAAGAAGATAGTAGGAACTGCAGATGCTGGAAAATCTGAGATAACAAGG
>NC_063336.1:69340628-69360603 GCF_021869965.1 Rhincodon typus | reverse complement strand
CAAGAAGACTTTCCACATCAAGCAGATGTTCACCTGCACATCTGCTAATGTGGTATACTGCATCCGCTGTTCCCGTTGTAGCCTCCTCTACATCAGGGAAACCAAGCGGAGGCTTGGGGACCGCTTTGCAGAACACCTACGCTCGGTTCGCACTAAACAACTGAACCTCCCAGTCGCGAACCATTTCAACTCCCCCTCCCATTCCTCAGACGGCACGTCCATCCTGGGCCTCCTGCAGTACCACAATGATGCTACCCGAAGGTTGCAGGAACAGCAACTCATATTCCGCTTGGGAACCCTGCAGCCCAATGGTATCAATGTGGATTTCACAAGCTTCAAAATCTCCCCTCCCCCTACCGCATCCCAAAATCAGCCCAGCTCGTCCCTGCCTTCCTAACCTGTCCTTCCTCCCACCTATCCCCTCCTCCCACCCCAAGCCCCACCCCCATCTCCTACCTCCTAGCCTCATCCCGCCCCCTTGACCTGTCCGTCCTCCCTGGACTGACCTATCTCCTCCCTACCTCCCCACCTACACTCACCTTTACTGGCTCCATCCCCACCTCTTTAATCTGTCTGTCTCCTCTCTACCTATCTTCTCCTCTATCCATCTTCTATCCACCTCCCCCTCGCTCCCTATTTATTTCAGAGCCCCCTTCCCCTCCCCCATTTCTGAAGAAGGGTCTAGGCCCGAAACGTCAGCCTTCCTGCTCCTCTGATGCTGCTTGGCCTGCTGTGTTCATCCAGCTCTACACCTTGTTATCTCAGATTCTCCAGCATCTGCAGTTCCTGCTATCTCTAAATAAATAAGAAACCAGGTTACAACTGAGGGAAACAGATAAATACAGAGCAGGAGGTAATAACGTACTGATTATACTGGCATCAACTTTAAACAGAGAGGCAGTAATATGATAGCTTGTTAACACTAATAGTGAATGGATGGGCAGTAACATACTAATTATATTGATACTAATAGTGAATGGAGGAGCGGTAACATGCCAATTTTATTGATACTAATACTAAGTGAAGGGACGGTAACCTGATAATTATGTCAACATTAATGCTGAATGGATAGGTAGTAACACGATGATTAACTGGGTGCTAATACTGAATGGAGGGACAGTAACATACTAATTATATTGACAATATTGATATAACCTGTCACAAACCATAAACAACAAATTTGGCGGTTATTTATCTTAATAAGCCATTGGAATGAAGATTACCTCCCACTGTAGCTTTATTGTTAAAATCTCCTTTACATAGTTACGTCATTGCCATGGAACATGCTTTGAAATAAACGTAATCCCTTGAGACACATCACATAATATTTTCGTACTTTCAGCTCAGGTGACATGCAAACTTAGGACCTCCAATTTATCATCATCCGGTATAACACCCCTACAGGCGACTACCTGGGCGGAGTTTACCCATTCTCCCTTTGTCTCCGTGGGTTTCCTCTGGATGCTCTGGTTTCTTCCTACAGTCCAAAACTGTGCAGGTTAAGTCGATTGGTCATGCTAAATTGTCCATAGTGTTCACGGATATGCAGGCCAGGTGGAATTGCCATGAAAAAGGCAGGGTTACAAGAATGGGGTAAGGGGTAGGTCTGGGTGGGACTCGATGGGCCAAATGTTCTGCTTCTATACTGTAGGGATTCTATGATTCTATGAACACCCAACAGCAGAAAAATGATAAAGTCAAATGAAGTTCTTCTCACGCACCAAATCTCTCTGTTAGTAAAACTGAGTATAATTTAATTACGAATCACATCAAGCAATTACAGGACTCTCTGATCCATACAGTCAGAAAGTTTATGAATAGTATCTGGTTTCCTAGTGTAAGCTCAGCAGGATTTTGAAAAGAAGCAGCTGAATCAGAAAAAAAATCATCACAAAGCCTGAATTGCAACAACTGTAAACAATATTTTGTAGAGGTCCACTTTAAGACAGACAAAGAAAGCGAAATGAGTAAAATTGGTAAATGACATATTTTGTACACTTCCAAATGGAATTCCATGCAGATCATCCATTGCCCAGTATTTCTTGGTTTACTTTTACTGTATTTTCCCCCTGGACAGTTAAGACCAACAATCCATATTAGAAAATTTATTTTGCATTCAATTATCACCCAGGAACTTTGAATCATTGTAGTATGGAACACTTGTAGGGACGGTACATATATATTTATAGGCAAGGCCCTGTTCTTTACAGTCATGAAGAACATATACACGTTCTGTGGTTGCTTTAACTCAGCAAAATAAGTAAAACCCATTTGCAGGTTCATTTCTCAGGGCAATGCATTAACCAATCAGAGTCAAATTTGAACAAATTCTGGATGCTAACTGTCAATCAGCTTTACTGGGTGCACTGTCCATGGCAACACCTCTACCTATTACAATCTACTTGCCAATCAACCAGAACTATCCTCTCATGCAAATAAATGTTGGTTTTCCTCTTGAATTGTATTGTTGCAAAATGTCCTGATTAATGTAACACTACAAGCTTTGACAAAATATGACTTTTTACAGCAATATTCAAGCTCTGCTCTACCAAACAACTATTGATTCTGAAATAATTAATGCTAAAGTTGCACTAAGCTTTACCATGAGAAAAATTTGCTTTCTTGTTAAGGCTTACTAATGGTCTGTCCTCTGGCATTAATAATTAGACAGGTTCTTTAACTCAATATAGAAAAGAAGATCAATAGCACCATTATATACCCTAAAACACAAGCTTTCAGTCGTTGGCAACTCAGAATCCAAAACAATTCATATCCTTTTCCCATTCACTCTCTGCTGTTCTTCCTTTACCAGCTCTTCTCTATCCATTTCACTCTCTTTGTTGTTTCCCTCCTCCTCACCTTTTCTGTTCTCCTTTTGCCTGGTTTGATTATTCTTCTCCTTCCTCCTCAAAACTTAAATACAAACAAATCTAAAATATAAGCCAAAGTAAGCCATTCTACCAAGATGCAACCTAATGAACCTTTTCTGAACTTCTTTCGATGTAAGAATATCCTTTTGTAAATATGATGACCAAAGCTGTACACAACTGCACACTATCACTATCTTGAATAGTTGTAATAAAATATTCCTACTTTTATACTCCATCACCCTTGTAATAAAAGCTAACATTCCTTTTGACTTCCTAATAAAATGTTGACTAATGATACACTAAAATGAATCCATAAATTGCAATATACTATTTCAAAATGCATTGGAAACATGCAGGGATAGCCAGTGAAACCAATCACAAAGATATCAACATTTACATGTAACAGTGAGAACTGTAGAGAATATTTACCCTACATACCCAGTCAATACTCATGGTGATCCTGTTACAACTTGATTTGCATCCCTATCCAACTTCACTAAACCTTGTTGATTATAACCTTTAAAAAATCAGGGAGCTGTGATCTCTCGTCCATCAGGCTGAGGATGTTGTGAGTAGCACATTTAGCGAGCTGATCGCACTACAATTAAGGGACACATAGGCAGAAAAGCACTGAATGACCACCAGGAAGACCAATAAACACTGGCAGGCAGTGTAGGAGTCCTCTGTGGTCATCTCCCTCTCAAACAGAAATAATTTGCTGCATTCTGTTTGGTGACGGGGTGTGGGGGGAGCAGGGTGGGTGTTGGCCTCTCAGGGGAGTGCAGCAGCAACCAAGAATTTGGCCCCACAGTTGGTTCTGCTGCACAACAGGGGAGGAAAAGGACTGGGAGAGTTTTAGTGAGGGGGGACTCGATTGTAAGGAGAACTGACAAGTGGTTCTCTGGTGACAAACAACTCTCTCAAATGGCATGTTGCCCCCCTAGTGCCAGGGTTGGGATGTCTCAGAGCAGCAGCAGGGCATTCTGAAGGGGGAGGGTGAACAGCCAGCAGTCGTGGTACATGTCAGTACCAATGACATGCGTTAAAAAAGAAGTGCGGTCATGTAGCAGGAATTTAGAGAGTTAGGGAGAAGATTAAAGAGGAAGATGCTTAAGTTGTAATCTCTTTACTTCCAGTGCCATGTGTTACTGTGTGTGGTAATAGGAAGATAGGTAAGATGAATTTGTTGCTGAAGAATGGTGTTGGAGGGAGGGCTTTAGATTTTTGGATCACTGGAACAGTTTCTGGAATAGATGAGACTGGTATAAGCTGGACAGGTTGCAACTGAACTGCAATGGGTCCAAGATCCTTGCTGGGAGGGTTGTTTATGCTGTTGGGGAGATTTTAATGATCCAACAGGGGGATTGGGCACTGAGTAGATGTAAAGTCAGGGCGAAGATATAGAAGGAATACTAGGACAGTCCAATATGTGGAGAGACTTGGGCAAGATAAGGTATTTGGGAGGTCCAGAAAGCTATATTGTATCTGCTTTAATGGAAAGAGCTTGACTGGTAAGGTGGAGGAACTTCAAATGAAGATCAGCACTTGGGAATATGATATTGTTGCAATCACTGAGAATGGTTGAAGGAAGGACAAGACAGGCAGCTCAACTTTCCAGGGTATTGAAATTTCAGCCGCAACAGTGGGGGATTTAAGTGAGGTCGGGGCATTTCATTATTGAAAATTGAAACCATCACTACAGTAATGATGGAGGATATCCAAGAAGGCCATCTGAATAGAGCTTAGAAATAAAAAAAAATTACTTCGCTGGGATTATACTGTAGGCCCACCAACAGTCAGAGGGAGATAGATGTGCAGAAACATAGGCAAATCAGAGAAAGTGTGATAGAAACAGGATTATATTTTTAGGCAATTTCAACTTTCTTAGCATTAACTGGAATTTCCTTAGTGTGAAAGGATTAGACAGGATGGAATTTTTAAAGTGCATCAAGGAAAGCTTTTTGTGCCAGGATATAGATAGTCCTGCTAGAGATGGGGCAGTGCTTGACGTAATTCTAGGGATTGAAACTAGTCAAGTGGTTGAAGTGTGAGTGGGTGAGCAGTTTGGGGATAGTAACCATAACTCAGTAAGTTTCAAAATCATTATGGAAAGTGATAAGGATATTGCAGAAGTTGTGTCTAAGCTGAGGGAAAGCTAATTTCAATAGCATTTTTTCAGGATCTGACAAACAGACGGGAGCAGCTATTTGCAGATAAGTTTACATTTGGAAAGTGGAAATCTTTTAAAAGTAGTATAGTGAAAATTCAGGGTCAAGGTGTTCCTCTAAGAGTGAAGGGCAAGGGCAGCAAGTCCAGGGAACCCTGGCAAAGAAAAAGAAGGAAGCATATGTCAGGTACAGTGCATTAAAAATAGGGGAGTCCTTTCAAAAGTATAGAGTGTAAGGAGTTGCTTAAAAAAGAAATTGAGAGAGCAAAGAGGGGCCACTAAATACTTTTGGCAAATGGGATCAAGGAAAACCCAAGGTTTTTAAAAGTATATTACAGACTTGTTTCAAACATGGACAAAAGAGCTGAATTCCAGAGGTGAGTTGAGAGTGACAGCCCTTGATACCAAGGCTGCATTCGACCGAGTGTGGCATCAAGGAGCCCTGGCAAAACTGGAATCAGTGGGTATCAGGGGGCAAATACTCCAGTGGTTGGATTCATACCTGACACATAGGAAAATGGTTGTGGTTGTGGGAGGTCAATCATCCCAGCTCCAGGACATCTCTGCAGGAGTTCCTCAGGGTAGTGTCCTAGGCCCAACCATCTTCAGCTGCTTCGTCAATGACCTTCCCTCCATCATGAGGTCAGAGGTGGGGATGTTTGCTGATGATTGCACAATGTTCAGCACCATTCGTGACTCCTCAGATACTGAAGCAGCCCATATTCATGTGCAACAAGATCTGGACAATGTCCAGGCTTAGGCTGACAAGTGGCAAGTGACATTCGCGCCACACAAATGCCAGGCTAAGACCATCACCAATAAGAGACAATCTAACCACCACCCCTTGACATTCAATGGCATTACCATCACTGAATCTCCTGCTATCAACATCCTGGGGGTTATCATTGACCAGAAACTCATCTGGACAAACCACATAAACACAGAGGCTGCAAGAGCAGGCCAGAAACTGAGAATACTGCGGCGGGTAACTCACCTCCTGACTCCTCACAGCCTGTCCACCATCTCCAAGGCAGAAGTCAGGAGTGTGATGGAATACTCCCCACTTGTCTGGATGAGTGCAGTCCCAACAACACTCAAGAAGCTTGACACCATCCAGGACAAAGCATCTTGCTTGATTGGCACTACATCTACATGCATTGACTCCCTCCACCACCGACACTCAGTAGCAGCAGTGTGTACTAGCTACAAGATGAACTGCAGAAATTCACCAAAGATCTTCAGACAGCACCTTCCAAACCCATGACCACTTCCACTTCGAAGGACAAGGGCAGCAGATATATGGGAACACCATCACCTCCAAGTTCCTCTCCATGTCAGTCACCATTCTGACTTGGAAATATATCGCTGCTCTTTCACTGTCGCTGGGGCAAAAACCTGGAATTCCCTTCCTTAATAGCATTGTGGGTCAACCCACAGCAGGAGGACTGCAGCGGTTCAAAAAGGCAGCTCACCACCACCTTCTCAAGGGCAACTAAGGATGGGTAAGAAATGCTGGCCAGCCAGCGACACCCACATCCCACAAATGAATAAAAAACAAGGTCAGAACCTATTAGAGGCCTAAGAGGAAACCTGAGCATGGAGACTCAGGACGTGGGTGAGGTCTTAAATTAATAATTCTCATCTGTATTCACAGAGGAGAAGCAGGGATTTCAGTTGGAATGGCAAGGTTCTGTAACATTTTTAGATTAAAAAGGAGGAGGTATTAGATGTTTTAGCAGGCATAAAGGTGCACAAATCTCCAGGGTCTGATGCAATGAATCCCAGACTTCAATGGGAGAAAAGATGAGAGATTGCTGGAGCTCTGGTGGAGATATTTAAAACTTCGCTGGCCACGGGCAAAGTGCCAGATGGCTGGAAGATAGCTAATGTGTTTCCTTTGTGTTAGAAGGGCAGTAAAGATTGGTCAGGTAATTACAGTCTGGTTAGACTGATGTTAGTGGTTGGGAAATTATTGGAAAAAATTCTGAGGCACAGGATTACCCAACACTCTCGAAGTCAGGGATTGATCAGGGATAGTCAGCACGGATTTGTTGGAATGAGACCAGTTTGACAAACTTAATTGAGTTATTTAAAAAGGCGACTCAATATATTGATAAGGGTAATGCACTTGAAGTGGTTTACATGGACCTCAGTAAGGCCTTTGACAAGGTCTCCCATGGAAAGCTAGTCAAAAAGGTAAATGCCCATGGGATCCAAGGCAAGTTGGCAAACTGGGTCCAAATTTGGCTTGCAAACAGGAGGCAAAGGGTGATGGTGGAGGGATTTTTTGTGATTGGAATCCTGCGTTCAGCACAGGGAATCAAGCTGGGACCCTTGCTGTTTATTCTGTAACGTAGAGTTGTAAATGTAGAAGGTACATAATTAGTGAATTTGCAGATGGTATGAAATTTGATGGTGTTGTTGATAGCAAGGAGGATGGTCTCAGGCTGTAGTCTGATATTAATTAATTGGTAAATTATGCAGACCATTGGAGGTAAATGGAATTTGATCCTGATAAGTGTGAGGTGATGCATTTTGGAAGGTCCAGTAAAGGAAGGATATGCACAATGAACTGTAGGTCCCTAGGGAGTACTGAAGGACAAAGGAACCTTGGTGTACAAGTCCATAGATCCATGAAGGTGCCAGCACAGATAGACAGGTTGGGAGAGAAGGCGTATGGGATGCTTGCCTTCATTAGCCGGGGGTATAATACAGGAGCAAGGAAGTCTTGTTACAACTTCATAAAACATTGGTTAGGCCACAAATTGAATACTGTGTGTAGTTCTGGTCACCACACTATCTGGTCACCAGACTGGACTGGAGAGGGTACAGAGGAGATTCACCAGAATGTTTCCTGGGATGAAATGCTACAGTTATGAAGAGAGACTGGATAGGCTGTGTTTGTTTCTCCTGGAGCAGAAGAAGCTGAGGAGTGATCTGATTGAGGTGTACAAAATTATGAGAGGCATAGACAGAATAGATTCTGATAATATTTTCCCCATGGCAGACTTATCTAAGACCAGAGGGCATAGTTTAAGGTGAGGAATAAAAGGTTTATAAGAGATCTGAGAAAACATTTGCTCACCCAGAGAGTGGTAGTCAGGTGGATCCTGCTGCCTGAGAGGTTGGTGGTGGCAGGCACTATTGCAACATTTAAGAAGAATCTAGATAAGCACTTAAAATGCCAGGGTATGGTAGGCTATGGACTTAGTGCAGGTAATGGGATTAGAGTAGTTGGTATTTGTTGGTCAGCATAGACATGGTCAGCCATTGAGTCTATTTCTATGCTGTATGACTCTGTGACTTTATGACATTTGCAATTATACAGCAAATGTCATCTTGCAGAATCACATCTAATGTTGGACACATTGCGAGTCTTGCAAGTCCAGGTTGGCTGGAAACAGTTATGATGTTGTTTATTATGAAATACTGAAGGGACATGCTGTTTGATATAGCATCAGTATTTGGCATGTATGGCTTACATGCTTGGCATCAAATTCATATACCGTGTTACTCTTTTGTGTGATAGGTAGAAAATAATTTTGTCTTGATGGTAGTGCCTGATTAATGGCAAGCACTACTTTGTTGCTGCTGCATAATAGGAGTGTGAAATAGCTGGCTTCACCTTTTGTTCTAATTTTTGAGATGCTTCACCATTCTAGGGTAAACTGGGTATTTTTCAGGCCCAAAAGTGACTTCTTTAGGATTTTCCATGAGTTTATGTGACATTGAGTGAAAAATGGTCTGTTCAAAGTAGCATCATCCTGCAGGGTGGCTTTAATACACTCTATTTCAGCATTGTGTTTTCATGGTGAACAAATGGCTTGGAACCTACTTAGATTTTACCAATAAGGCAAATCTTACAATGCATGGAACTGTAGGAATTCCAACAAATGTATTGGCCAGTGAAGATAGGTTTGCCATAAACGGTAGTAGAGAACCCCTGCCTGATTTCTCAACCAGGACACTAAGGAAATTGAGATCATTTGATTGTTCCATTTTAAACATGAACTTGAGTACAGGATGCAGCTCATTAAAACAAGGAAGGAATTTCTAGATGCAGCTGAGGATCCCATTATAACAAATGTTTCACCAACATATCAGAAATGTTCAAAGAGTAGGAGATTGTTGGATTCCATGTTGGACACCCAAAGATATTTGTGAGTTCTAGTGGAGTTCCCATGGCAACATCATTTACTTGGCCATTCAAGATGTTGAATACAATTGAATACAATGGAATTCAACAGTGTGAGTTGCTGAGTTTATAATTCAATGATTCATGCAACGGGGGTGGGTCTAGAACACCATGGTAGACTGCTACAATGAACATGTCCATGGCTTTTTGAATGGTTTATTGGCGAATAGACTAGCAATACCAAATGAGCATAAGGACACTGCTTATGCAAGTCCTGTACGGTCTTAATGTTCACTGTATAAGTGGCAAACTTGCTCAAAATTGGTTGTAGCACTTCAGCCAACCATTTGGCCAATTCATGTGGTGCAGAACTGGTCATTGATAATCTAGGGCATAAATAATATGATTTTTGTTTGTCTTGGGCATCCCGTACATATACAGTTGCACGTGCTGCCAAGTACATAATCAATAGGTCTCAAGGAACTGGGAGGTAAGGTACTGACTGTAGTCAACCATCCCACACTTGCAAAACCCCCAACACAGTGTCGAACATTAGAGCTGATTCTGCAGTTGGACAACATTTGCCTGATGAGTCAAGATCTATTTCCTTACATGACAAGAACAAACGAAGGAGAGCCCAATCCTTACTTGAATCAGAAATTCTGTTTAAAAAAGGGATTGCATCACTACCAAAACTCAATATTCTGCCAATATTGCAATATTGTTTGGCATGGTGTTTGGGAAATGTAATCTGTTGTACTGTGAGGTCATGATCTTCACTAGTGTCAGGGCACTTTTACTTTGGCTGAAAAATAAAACATGGGGTCAGAGTGATATGTGTGTGCTTCTGCATTTTAAACAGCCACAGGTTAAAGTACTTGTTCAGCCCTGCAGAATGAATGAAACTAACAGAGGGACTGCACTTAACAAGTATCTGACAGATTGGTGAGTGGTTGATAATGAATGATTTGCATCAGGCAATTGCAACTTATCTCTGGCTTATTTTACTTATGCTTATGGAGAGGTCTTTACAGTTCATTGATTGTTATTCAACATAACACAACTAAATCTGTTTCTTGTTCCACTGCTAATCTACAAGGTTGATTTGTGAAGTAAAAACAGAATCGTTCAAATTCACCAAAGATTTGAGACAACAAAATACTGCATTTGCAATATTTCAAACATTATCAGTATATTTATCACTGCTGTGTGAACAGGTCCCTCAATGTCTGTGACAGGCAGCTATGACGACCTTGGTATTGGAGGCTCATATCACACCACTACCTACAGACACAATTAGTTTAACAGTGACCTTTGTGCATTGTACTTGTAATAGGGATGTTTAATTCGTATACTTTTTTGAGGATTCATATTTGGAGGTCCCAGTGACCAGTGTTTAGTGACACCCAGATACACACCATACCATGAGCACTAATACAAAATATTAATCAATTTACAAGGCTAAATTTCAATACTTTAAGGTTTGAGTATTTGGGACTCAATGAGAATTGTGTAGTAGCAAAAACAATGAATGGTAATAAGATTAGGCAAGACCCAAAAATAGACCTCAAGCAACTGCAACTTGAAGTATATGAAAACTAATGAGATTATTGATTTAAACTTATCGGACAATTGGCACTGCGATACCCCACCTGACATTAGAAAAATTAGATGCATTGGTTGTCCATGAAATTCCAAGTTTTAATTGGATTCAAATTTCACCATCTGCCATGGTGGGATTAAAACCCATGTCTTCAGAACATTAATGTGGGATTGACATGAATTACTAGCCCAATGACATTGCCACTACACCACCTAAATGGCTCACAGGCAACCAGTTTAAGCACACCTAACCTAACCATATTAAAAAGATGGATTGGTAATCTTCAGGTCACTAAAATGCTTTTTCAAAAAAAAAATCAATGCTGGGCTTGAAAGAATTCAAACAGCAAATAAAACAGTTTTAATGGGGTTATTGATCATTTTGACAAACCATTAGGTAATTCTGAAGTCCTTACTGATGTCTGTAGGGGAAAAAAAAACCTGCTAGCAGCTCCCATCTTATCATTTACTGCACTGAATCGCCACACTCCTTTCTAACCAAATAATAGAATTCCAATATGATGTCCTAACTTTCCGATTTCACAGAAAACTTTTGATGAGTTGAGTAACATTTAGGTAAAAGAAAACAAGGAATCGGGATTCATATTTGCATTATTTTATATTCAATATTGTAATAAAACTAAGGAGAATGCATGTTTCCATTGTCAGTACTGGTCTGATCTGACAGCCCCTGTGTTCCAGCATCAGTAGGACTTCCAGTTTCCCTCTATAAGTTCCTGTACAAGTGTGATAATCGCATAATAATATAAATAAAATGCTGAATATCTGAATACAGTGCTCAAAGAGAGATTTAAAAAGAGAAATAGACCAAAGGATTGCTGACAGTGGTAAATGTTGAGTAGGTGATATCAGGAACTGTGAATAGTTCAAACTGGTTGGCTTTATTTGGAGCAACCTATACAGACAAGTATATTGCAAGCTGCTGTACAGATGGTAGACAAGTGTGGAGGAGGAGTGCACCAGGGTTTTCTAGAGGAATGGTCCCTTCAGAATGTTACAAGGCTGGGAGGGGAATATGTGTGGTGACATCCCGCTGGAGATGATGGAAATGGCAACTTTTGATCCTTTTGATGTGGAAGCTTGTGGGTTAGGGTCACTACCATTGTTGTGGGAGGGAAGGGAAGGGATGAGGTCATAAGTGCGGGAAATAGGCCGGACATGGCTGACAGGCCTGTCAACTGCAGTGGCAAGAGAGTCTCAGTTGAGGAAAAAGGTGGGCATTTCTGAGGCCTGCCCTTGGAAGGTGGCATCATCAGAAAAAATTCAAAAGAGGCAGATAGACTGGCAGAATGGAATGGTGTCTTTACAGGAAGCAGGGTATGAGGATGTACAGTTGAGGTAACTGTGGGAGTCAGTGGGTTTGTAATGGATATTGATGGCTGGCCTATCTCCAGAAATGGAAAGAGAGATATTGAGGAAGGGAAGGGAGGAATCAGAGATGGACTGGTGAAGATGAGAGCAGGGTGAAAATTGGAAGCAAAATTGATTAATTTTTTTCATTTCCGAACAGAAGAAGGAAGCAGCACTGATGATGTCCAGTTGTTTCTCTTTTAGTACTGCTATCCAGAATAAAAGAGACTTTCACCAGGTTTCTTTAATGAAAGCAAAAAATAAATCATTCAGTAAGAAACAAAACTCATTTCTAAAAAAAAATGACAAAACTGGTTAATATCTAAACTATAAACCAGAAATAGAGCTATATCCCTTTTAAACCCAACACAAACAAACTCATACAACACAAAATAAAACATAGATTCTGCAGAGATGATATTTTGTAAAGTGCAAAATATAGACCTCACATGTTGGACAATGATCTGATAAACAAAAGGTATAAATTGACAAATTAACATAGTCCACTAGTTTCTTATTGATTACATCAAATAGCTGACAGCAGTAGCCCGATGGAAGTTAGTTCATGTAGGCTCCCATCCAGATAGAAATCAAGCTTCATTCAAGTTTTTGGAAAGTGATTACAGTTGAACTTCTGAGGGTTTACAAGGTAGTCAAAGTGTCAAGACAAAGAAGCTTCATCAGGTTCCCAATTACTTCAACTGGAGAGAGAGAGAGAAAAAGAAAAGAGAATTGCAGCTTTGCTGTGAGGTTTAGGGGATTTTTTCTTCCTGACTCCATTGGTTTTTGAAACAGAAATGAAGACCAGAACATTTTGCTCGGCAGTGCCAGCATAGGGGCTGCATAGTTTCTGCCAAAGTCATGTTTTCCAGCAATTAAGTTCAATAAGCCCCATTTCTTATCCAATTAAAATCTCTTTCTCCAAAGTCACTTGACTGTCTATAATTAGCAAGTGAATCACAGCCCGCATTAAACTATTGACTTCATTTCCAAGAAACCACATGAGCTCCCTTCTCTGTTGGTTAAAAACCCTGTTTAATTCAGAAATTGTTCAAACTGTTTAATTCTTCCAGCTTTTCATAGTCCATAACTATAGTTATGTAGTATCACCATTTTCTATATATAAGGAGAAAGCGTACTTGAAAACTCTAAGGGAGTTTTTGATAATGCTGCCAATTTCCTTCTCTAACTGAAACCAGAAGGTTGGTGGATGATCACCCCGCCCCAAGGCAACAATTTGTAACCTTAAATATGATAATCATAGAATCCCTACAGTGTGGAAATAGGCCCTTCGGCCCAACAAGTTCACACTGATACTCAGAGTATCCCACCCAGATCCGTCCCCCTAATCTACACATCCCTGAACACTATGGGCAATTTAGCATGGCCAATCCACCTAGCCTGCACATCTTTGGATCGTGGGAGGAAACCAGAGCACCTGAAGGAAATCCACGCAGATACAGGGAGAATGTGCAAACTCTACACAGACAGCCGCCCAAGGGTGGAATCAAACCCGGGTCCCTGGCGCTGTGAGGCAGCAGTGCTAACCACTGAGCCACCGTGCTGCCCCCTTCCAGATATTTTTTATTGAATTCAAACTCCACCATCTGCCGTGGTGAGATTCGAGTTCAGGTCACCAGAATGTTATCCGGGTCGCTGGATTAATTGTCCAGCGATACTACCAATAGGCCATTGCCTCCCCCATTAATCCTATCAGCTTTTAACTATAGCTGTTGTGGGCTGGGTTTCCCAAACATTGTGAATGTTTCAAGAGATTTTTTTTTATTCATTCATAGGATGTGGAAGTCACTGGTTGTGACAGCATTTATTGCCCATCCCTATGAGCTGCATAACAAGGGGATGGTCATATTATGGTATTAGTAATAGAGAGACCAAGATTAATACCCTGGGGAAATAGGCTTGAATATCCCATGGCAGGCGGAGGATTTTGATTTCAATTAAAAACTGTAATTATTTCACTACCATCTAGATGAGGGGAGCTGATACATGGGAGCACTACAAATTCCCCTCCAAGCCACTCATCTTCCTGACTTGGAAAAATAACACCAACCATCCGAAGAGCACCCCATCTGGACCCACCTCCCTAACCTATAACCCAGCATTTCCTATGGCTAATTCACCTAGCCTGCTCACTATGGGCAAATTAGCATGGCCAAATCCACCTACTCTTTGGACTGCAGGAGGAAACCCATGCAAACACAGAGAGAACATGCAAACTCCACAGAAACAGTTGTCCAAGGCTGGAAGTGAACCCAGAGATAGTAAGAACCGCCGATGCTGGAGTCAGAGATAACACAGTGTGGAGCTAGAGGAACACAGCAGGCCAGGCAGCATCAGAGCTCCTCCAGCTCCACGTTGTGTTATCTCTGACTCCAGCATCGGCAGTTCTTACTATCTCTGAGTGAGTTATAACCCCACTGCGAATCCTCTGATGTTGCCTGACCTGCTGTGCTTCTCCAGCACCACACTGTGTTATCTCTGGAATTGGACCTAGATCCCTGGCACTGTGAGGTAGCAGTGCTAACCACTGAGCCACCATGCCTCCCAGGGAATGAAAATCTACCATCTTGCCTGATCTGGCTCCAGACTCACAGCAACGTGCTTGATTCTTAACTCCCTTCTAAAATGGCTGAGCAAGCCATTCATTTTAAGGAGCAAATAGGAATAGCAACAAATATTGACAATGCCCACATCAAATGAAAAAATTACAGCAGTAATTTTTCATGAGCATAATTATATCAAGGAACAGATCTGTCAATCTGTCTGATTTGCCATCAGTGACTTAATCTAAAAAAATATACTTTTCAGGAAAAATTATATTTGCTCGTATTCTGTGGTGCCATTGCTCAATAATAAGTGCAGTTATAAAATAGTGCTGTATGCATTTCATGTATCATAAACCTGAGCAATAGGATTGGCTGGCAACAAATTATCCTTGAGTTCTGAAGGGCACAGTTCACAGCTCCTGTCAGCAATGTGAAATATAGCCCGAGGAGATTCTTTCTCATTACTTATTGAGGGAAGAAAATTTAATTTCCCCGTTAAGGGTCATGGCCCTGTTTGCTGCGGGACCTGCTGAAGCAAACCAGTGCCAAAACAATAGATCTGAGTGACAGCAAGCTAACCAGTAAAGTCCTCTTTTTTTGGACTCTACCTTCTCCTATAGGGATCAGTTGTGCTATTAACCAATGTACTATTTCACACATAGAATAAATGACCAATGATTCTGTCAGATTTGCCAGCTATTTATCTCTGTAAGTACTACTTAGCGCCAAGTGAATGGCACTGGTTTCCAGTGTCAGGATAGTGTAGTGACAGCTATTGACTGCAGACTCATTTTCCTGCTGTTCATTGGCTGTGCCTTTTGCCTCATTTGTTGCTGCCTCTACGCTAAGAATGGGTCCATCCTTGCTCTCATCGATGTCCACCATGCCGTTAGTGAATCTTGAGATACTTGTTGCAGCAATTGGCCTGTGTTTGTGCATTGATTTCCAGGAAGCAGCTGCCAATTAGATATTTCTAATTGACCTGTTATGCTACATGAGCAGGCTTGACTTGAAACCAGGCCTCTTGGTTTAGAGATAGGAACACTGCCATTGAACCATGAGAAATGTTTTAATCAACCCGTTCGGATATGTTATGACATATTTGGGACAGGTGGGATTTAAACCTGGACCTTCTGACCCAGAGGAAGGGACATGACCCAATAGCCCCTTACCTGGCATTTTTTAACAAGTTTTTTTTTAAACAAGATCTCAGGTACTTTCTAACCAACCTGTTAAGCAGTGCTATGACATAACTCAGGAGCTGATGGGATTTGAATCCAAGACTCAAAGTCCAGAGCTAAGCATACTACTACTGTGCCACAATAACTCTTTCCTTCCTATTTATTTTTTTCTTTCTATTATTTTTTCAGTTACTAAACCATCCGTGGTACTCTTCACCCATTATACACCACCACAATATCACCCATATTTTCCAGTTGATTAATTTATGTGTGATGCCTGGCAAGGGCAATGTAAATCGCCAAAATTGAGGGACAAGGTGGGAGAGGGACAGAGTTCACCTGACATTTAATGAAGCTGTGTTTATACTCTGTAATCATTGGGACCAGGTGGGTCTTGTTGACTATGAGGCTGTTGACGGGGGTTGTTAACCTGGGCCAATCAGGAAAGCCTTGTCTGACCTGTAATGTGCACTAGTATATAGGGGGACTTGGTGACAGGACCCAGCTACTGTGCAGTTATTCCAATGGTGATGGGAGAAAACAGGACATGCCTGAAGAACATTCACTTGCACCTGTCATCTTAGAGTTGAGATAAACATTTCAGGCATCATACCTCTATTTGTAAAGATTGACTCATTTGGCCTTGCTGTCGAAGACTGGGCCCAGTATGTTGAAAGAGTGTGATATTTTTTCTGGGAAAATGACATTGAGGCAGATGAAAAGCAATAAGCAATCCTTCTGACTCCATGTGGACCCACAGTGTTTTTGGTTATAAGGGGCCTAACTTTCCCAGAAGCACCAGACGCTAAAACCTTCTAAGAGTTGACAGAGTTGTTTAAAGAATAATATGACCCCAAACATCCTCTAATCCTGAGACGCCATCGGTTTTATTCAGCTGTTGGAGAACTGGGGGAAATCCGTATTGGGATTTTTGACAAGATTACAATGACGGGCAGAGACATGCAATTTTGGGTTAACCCTGAATGAGATGCTGAGAGACTGTTTGGTATGTGGGATTTATGATGTAACCATGCAGAAGCGCCTACTAACTGAAACCCAACTGTACTTCAAACAGGCACTACAACCGGCTTTGTCAATAGAAAATGTGCCTAGTAGAGCATGGGAACTATAGGATATCCCAATGGAAGTGGACACCCTCACCTGTCCAACTGAGCTTGGGGAATACCACTTGAGTGTAGGCACTTGCAGACCCTCGCGCAGGGCATGTCCCGAGCAGAGGGACCCTAGGCCAACCCACAGCAGAATCCCACGACAAAGCTGAGCCTCGGCCAAGTGGTTAAACAATTCTTCAGGATCTGGGCTGGAGAGCCATTTGTAGTTGCTACTGGTATGTGGACTCGAAACAGCAAAGGAGTCCTTATAAGGCCTGCTTTGAGTAGGGAAACTCATAAGCTAGTACCCAGGAGAGTGCGCAGCCTGGAAAATTCCCCTACATGTGGGTTGGAACAATTAAATTGCTTAGTGACACCCAAACTGGAGCCAATTTACATGAATGCTTGGTTAAATGGTCACCCAGTTCCCCTGGAGGTCGATACTGGCTCAACTGTATCTGTGGCTGCAGAGCCTGTATTTACCAAGATTCACTAAGGACTTAAATCTTTAAGTTTGCGCAAGACCTCAGCAAGACTGAGAACATACACTGGGGGGTCATTGCAAGTTAAGGATATAACTTAAGGGTATCCTATGAGAAGCAGTTGGTGCAGTTACCCCTGATATTAGTAAAAGGCTCTGGCCCAAGCCTATTGGGGTGGAATTGGTTGAGAAAGATTCACCTTGATTGGCTCAACATTTTTCATTTGGAAAATGACTGCCTCAGTGAAGTCCGAGTGGAATACCCAGGAATTTTTAAAGAAAGGCTTGGGACTTATCAAAGCGGCCAAAGCCACTTTACATGTTGACCAATTCCAAGATTTTGCAAGACCCTTCCAGTGCCATTTGCCTTGCGAACAAAATTAGAGGTGGAAATCAGGAGACTGGAGAGTGAAGGAATCATCAAACCAGTGCAGTTTGCAGAATGGGCATCAATGGTCATACCGATTGTGAAGACTGATGGCTCAATTCACCTTTGTGGGGATTTTATGCAAACGGTAAACCGTTTCTTACAGCTGGATAAATACCCAATCCCTCGTATAGAGGACTTGTATGCAAAGTTGACAAGGCCGCTGTCCTTTACAAAGCTGGACATAAGCCACACCTACCTGCAATTGTGACTGGATGGGGAGCCCCAGAAGTATGCTACAATTAATACCCAGTAAATGTTTATATCAATATGCAAGACTGCCATTTGGGATATTATCAGCTTGTACTCTTTTCCAGCGGACCATGGAGAACATTTTACAAGGGTTACTCCAGGTTGCCATTTATCTGGATTATGTACTAATAACAAGGAAGACTAATAAAGAGCACTTGGAGAACTTGAACATAGAGCTGAAACGTTTCTCCCATGCAGGTGCATCCCTTAGAAGGGAAGTATGTGCGTTCCAGACGCCCAAAGTGAACTACTTGGATTACAGAGTCAATAAAACCAGTTTATACCCGTTGGAAGGGGAAGTGAGGGCAATCAAAGGAGTCCTAGCTCCCACATCCATACCAGAGCCTAGGTCTTTCCTTGGGTTAGTGAATTATTGCCTCTATCTTGGCACCCTTACACCTGCTTTTGAAAAAGGATCTGCTTTGGAAATGGTCACGTGGCCAAGAAGCAGCCTTTAGGGAAGTGAAAAAGCAGCTATCGTCATCTAAGGTATTGGCCACTATGATCCAAAGTGAGAAGTAGTGCTGACATTCAATGCCTCCCTGTAGAGTATTGGAGTAGTGTTGGCTCACCAGTGACCCAATGGAGAGGAACAAACAATAGTGCATGCTTCCTGGACTTTGACTGATGCCAAATGCAGGTATGCCCAGATAGAGAAGAAAAGTTTAGCGGTCACCTTTGGTGTGAGGAGGTTCCACTGGTACCTTTACGGATGGGAATTTGTCATAGTAGCATATCACAAACCTATGCGGGGGCTCCTGCTGGGCTTTTATTCTCTATGCATACAAATACAAGTTAGAATACTGTCTAGAAGGTCAAATGGCTAACGCAGAAGCCTTGAGTTGCCTCCCACTGGCAGATACTCCACTAGTGGTGCCTCCCCTGGAAGAGTCTGTTTTTTTGTTTTAAACTTTCTAGACACCCTTCCAGTCACCGCTGACAATAACTGACAATGGACACAAAAAGATCCTGTCCTACTGAAATTGAAACAGCTGGTGGTAATGGGGGAAACAGAAGGGCCATCACAACCAGGATTGAAACTGTACTGGGCCCAACAAGACCAGGTCACTGTAGAGAATGGCATATTACTGTGGGGAGCAAGAGTGATTATCCCAAATAAAGGTCACTGCCAGATATTGGCCAAACTCTACCAGGGTCACCCAAGTGTTTCCAAGATGAAGATGCTGCCAAGAAGCTATGTCTGGTGGCCAGCGTTGGATGCTGATACAGCTGCATTGTTGGGGCAGTGCCCAGAGTGCCAGCAGGACAGAAACTGCCACATACAGCACGCCCACATTCATGGGAATGGCCGGGTAAACCATGGACTTGGTTGCATATCGCTTATGCCAATCCTTTCATGGGCTCAAGTGGTTGGATGTGCATAAAGTTCATTCGGCAAACTCAGGGACGATGATTGAGAAGTTGCAAGTATCATTTGTAATATGCAGAGTCCTGGAAATATTGTTCATAGACAATGGGAATTCGAATCTTGCCTAAAGTCCAATGACATTTGGCACATAAGGCCAGTTCCATACCATTCATCGTCCAACGGTCTAGTGGAAAGAACAGTTCAAATGTTGAAGGCACGCTTAAAGAAGCAGCCTACAGTGTCAGTTGATGCCAAACTGTCCCAGTTCCTGAGATGACAGTGTAGAGCTGGATGAACACAGCAGGCCAAGCAGCTTCAGAGGAGCAGGAAGGCTTATGTTTCGGGCCTAGACCCTTCTTTAGAAATGAATTTTCTGAAGAAGGGTCTAGGCCCAAAACGTCAGCCTTCCTGCTCCTCTGATGCTGCTTGGCCTGCTGTGTT
>NC_063336.1:69274209-69340228 GCF_021869965.1 Rhincodon typus | reverse complement strand
TTCTGTTTGATTATAGGACCACCTCATATGCAACAACAGGGATAGCTCCAGCAGAGTTGCTGATGGGCAGAAGACTCCACACCACATTAAACCTGATATTCCCAGACACCATGGGTGGGGGGAGGTAGCGAGTGGTGACATGGCAGCAGGAATGCCAATGCCGGCCAAATGCCTCCTCTAAGTGAGAGAGACAATTTAATTCAGGAGATGAAGTTTGGTGCCCGAACCATGGAAATGGCCCTGTATGAGTACAAGGCAAGGTTGACGCAAGGTCAGATCCCGTGCTTTACAAAGTTCAGGTAGGTGATACAGTCCTAAACAAACATGTGGATCACCTAAAAGCTGTTACCTCGCAAACAGGCCAGGAGCAAAACATACCGGGCCCCTCCGATCAGCTAGAAATCCCGGCAGAAACCGCAGGTGCTCACCCTCCATCAAGTGTCGAGGAAACCTTGGAGTCTGAAATGGATGCAGCATCAATACCAATTGCTGCTGGAAGAAGAGGGGGAAACTCTCATGAGACGTTCTGGATGTAAGAGATGGACTGTAGACCAGTATATGCCACCTGTGTCCAAGTCCAAGTCAGAGGAACCAGACCTGGGGTGAAAACATTGCACGAGAAACTACAAGAGAAAGACCAGGCCTACATCCCCGGACATAGATGGGGGAGGGATATAGTGATTGGGACCAGGTAGATTTCACTGACTACGAGGCTCTTATTGAGGTTATTATCCTGGGTTAATCAGGAAAGCCATGGCTAACCAACATAACCAGGATATTGAAATCGCCTCAGTTGAGAATTGACTCTGAGCTGGCTGGCCACAGCCAGTGTACTGATGCACTAATACATAACGGGTGACTTGGTGATGGGACCCGGCCTCTGTGTTGTTATTTTAGTTTGTAGGTCCCAGACTGAGCCTCTTTGTGTAGGCCTTGGGCTGAGCCTTTGTTTGTGGACAAGCCATTTGTGTGTAGGCCAAAAGCTTTGTGTGTAGGTCGAAAGATTTGTGTGTAGGTCCCAGGCTAAAGTTCCTATACAGGAAATAAAAGCAACTCCATTCAACTAGTGATGCAATTGTCAATAATGTAGTAATTGCTTATATTTTGTGAGCAGAATTATGAAAAGAAAAACAGGAGATTAGAAATTGACTCTGAGCTGGCTAGCCACAACCAGTGTACTGATGTACTAATAAATAAAGGGTGACTTGGTGATGGGACCTGGCCTTTGTGCGGTTATTTCAAACTCTTAAACTACATTGCAGTTGTCCTCTCTCTCACTGATCATCAGGCACTTAATAGCAAGAGCACATTGTAGTCACATTTTGGTTAAAATAAGACATGCAGATACCAAAAGCTATCTGTATTTGGAAATAGGACTGTGCAGAAGAACTACAGAGAAGTTTCAGGAAGGGAATTTCTATTCTGGGATTTGATGCCATTGTGAAGAAATTATATTTTCTTTTGACTGTTGTAGTGAGAATAACATTGTGTATTTTTTAATAATTGTGTAATTATACATTGTGCTCACTAAACATGCCAGTGACCATATCTTCAACTCAGTACATTTCACCTTTCTATGGACTAACACTGTTTCATGTTTCAGGCTAAGCTTCTCCTCACCAAGTTTACCTTGGCCCATCAAACAGAGATTGGAAGAATATACAGGCAAAGGACAAAACAAAGACCTGTGAATGCTGGAGATCTGAAAGAAAAATGTACTGGAGAAACTCAAAGGTCTGGCAGTATCTGTGAAGAGAAAAACAGAGTCAATGTTTCAAATCCAGTGAGCTGGCAGTTTTGGCGAAGGGTCACTAGATTCAAAACATTAACTGTGTTTTCCTTTCCGCAGATGTTGGCAGACGTGCTGTGTTTCTCCAGTACTCTCTGCTTTTGACACAAAAGACCTGGTGAGACAATCTTCACTGCTATTAGGCTTTCCTCCAATATTATGTACAAATAAAGGCAATGTAAGACCACCATTTGTTACATCATTTTTCTAAACACGTTTAACAAGAATATACTAATCACCAAAACCACTACTTGGCCTCTCTATGATCCTTTGAAATGTTGTTTCCTTTGAAATTCTTATCCAATTTGACCCTTTTCACAAACAACAACAGAAATTGTTGGAAAAGCTCAGACAGCAACTGTGGAAAAAAAATCAGAGTTAACATTTTGGGTTAAACGACCCTTCCTCTGAACCCTTTTCACCTTTTGCAATCCTACTAGCAGTTACTTTCCAATATATTCTCAATTATTTCCTCCCTTAGCTTAATTCTGCACTCTCACTTGTACTTGAGGTCAGGTAAGCAGAGAAAGCCTGCCTAGACTGTTGGTTGCTTTATCCTCTCCTGGGAGGCCACCTCCAGGCAGCCCACTGCCTCCTCTCACCTCCAGGGACCTGGGCATTGACCGGAAATGTATTCAAAAATCTTATTAAGAAATTGTTATGTCTGGAAGTTGGAATTTTGAAGGGTTGAGAAGTGGTTTTTGCAGATCTACTGAAGAGAGATGGAGACAGAGTTGACAGCCAGCTGCGTAAAGAGGTGATTAGTTCTCAGCTCAAGGCGTGAAGGTCTCATTTGGTTGCCATGAATATTAGGGACTGCCTGAATCAGGAATGCTTTGAGAGACCCTCTCTAACGCAAGTTGAGGGGCAAGGCACGGAAGGGTATCTGCCCTAACACAGAGATGAAAGATGAGAACTTTAAAATATACTCGCATTGCCATTTTTTTACCAAAGGCTTTACCCTCACTGTGGAGGTTACTATTTCCTCTTTCTTACCTTGTACAACTTGTCCTGTCATGAAAATATTTGGAATCATCATAGAATCATAGTTAAAGGAATCTAATGATGTTTGGCTTAAATTGTCATCATATCTAGATGCGAAGTGAAGGAAGTAATTGACAGAGACAATAAATACATACCCAACTCTCCACCCACTGCTCCATTTGACTTTGTGGTCTAGCCTTGTCTCCCAGAATAAAAACCTCCTGCCTCTCCCAGCCTCATTTTCCAAGCCTGACAAATTAAAGGGAATCTAGATTTCTTCAGGGAATATAATTGTTGGGTGACTACATTTTTGAAAATAAAAATAAGCATTAGAGGCTGTCAGATGGTCCAAACATCAGTGATAATAGCTGTAATGAAAAATACTTACAATTATCTGATTCAAGTATATTACCCAGTTTCTTTAAAGCAATTACATTGCGTGAATAATATCCCAGCAAACAAATTAGAATAATTAAGTGATGTAATTGAAAGAAGTTTAACTAATCCATGAGTAAGTTTTAAAACAACAAAATAAGAATTTAAAAGAGGAAACATGTAGAGAAATCCCTGATAAATATATAGTAGGCTTAGGCTGTTTGAAATAGGAGAATAAACAAACAAACCAAAAATCAGGTCTATAAATTCAGCCAGACTTCAGTTCACAGACATAACTCAGTGATAACATCCTCACTTCTGAATTAGAGATTCCTGAGTTCACTTCCCTGCAGATACTTGAGCACATAATTCAAACTGATGCTACAATGTATTACTGAGGGAGTGCTGCACTGTCAAATGTGCCATCTATCAGATGAGATGTTAAACCGAAGTTCCAAATACCATCTCAGGTGCAACCATCCCAAGGCTCTATTTGTAGAAGAGCAGGGGCTAAACCCTGGTGTACTGGCTAGTATTTACCCCTCAACCCTGCTTAAGTGTAAAGCAGTTTATCTAGTCATTATTACATTCCTGTTTGTGGAAGACTGGATGCTGTATTTCCTATATAAGTAGCTATATTTCAAAAATAATTTGATTGAATGTAAATCTGTTTGTGTTAGTAGGTTCTTTGGTTCTTGGACTGGGAGAATGATTCAGAGGAATAATACAGCAACTAGAGTCCTCTGGAACAGATCAGACAGCCTGAATTTTAAATAGGGAGTCTCCATAACTCTGCAGCAATCTGGGCCTTGGTCTTAAATTCCCAGGAAGGTGTGACCTAGGTATTCTGATGTGTCACTTTTCAAAATTTAAGCAAAGCCTTTGACAAGGTCCCATATAGGAGGCTTAACAAGGAGGCAAATGTATATGGGATACAGGGTAACTTGATAAAGTGGATACAAAAATGCTTGAGTTGTAGGAAACAGAGGGTGATGACAGAATGCTGCATTAGTGACTGGAAGCCAGTGTCCACTGGCATACCAAAGGGGTCTGTGCTGGGTTGCCTATTATTCTTCATTTATTTAAATGACATAGATGACTGTATGGGATTGGATTGTTACATTTGCACATGATACAAATATTGGTTCGTGGTTAACTATGAGGTTGAGTGCCTTGGGCTACAAGAAGATGTCAGGTATAGACAGCAAATGATTCCCTGAAAGACTATTAAGGCAGTGGGAGTATACTTAAGAGGAAGCTCAGGAGGGTAAAAGGGGACATGGGATAGCTTCGGCAAATAGTGTTAAGGAGAATCCAAAGGGATTCTGCAAATACATTAAGGACAAAACAGTAATTAGAGAAAGGATAGGGCCCCTTAAAGATTAGTAAGACCGCCTATGTGTGGAACTGCAAGAGATGGGGAGATACTAAATGAGTATTTTGCATCAGTGCTTACTGTGGTGAAGGATTGCAAGATACCGAATGTGGGGAAATAAACAGTGACATCTTGAAAAATGTCCTTTTACAGAGGAGGGGGTAGTGGACAGCTTAAAATGCATAAAGGTGGATAAATCCCCTGGCCTGATCAGGTGTACCCTAGAACTCTGTTGGAAGCAAGGGAAGTGATTCTGGACCACTGCTGAGATATTTGTATTATTGATAGCCGCAGGTGAGGTGCTGGAAGACTGGAGGTTGGCTACCGTGGTGCCACTATTTAAGAAATGTGGTAAGGTAAAGCCAGGGAACTATAGACATGTGAGCCTCACATCAGTGGTGGACAAGTTGTTGGAGGGAATCCTGAGGGGCAGGATTTACATGTATTTGGAAAGGTAATGATTGAGTAGGGATAGTCAACATGGCTTTGTGCATGGAAAATTGTGTCTAACTACCTTAAATGAGATTTTTGGAGAAGTAATAAAGAGGATTGATGAGGGCAGAGTGGTGGACGTGATCTATATGGGCTTCAGTAAGGCATTCGTTAAGGTTCCTCATGGTAGACTGGTTAACAACCTAAGATTACATGGAAAACAGGGAGAACTAGCTATTTGGATACAGAATTGGATTGAAGATAGAAGACAGAGGGTGGTGGTGGAGGGTTGCTTTTCAGACTGGAACCCTGTGACCAGCGGTGTGCCACAAGGATTGGTGCTGGTTTCACTTCTTTTTGTCACTTATATAATTGATTTGGATGTGAACATAGGAAGTATGGTTAGTAAGTTTGCAAATGACACCAAAATTGGAGGCACAGTGGATAGCGAAGAAGGTTACTTCAGAGTACAACAGGACCTTGATCAGATGAGCCAATGGGCTGAGGAGTGGCAGGTGGAGTTTAATTTAGATAAATGTGAGGTGCTGCATTTTGGAAAGGTAAATCAGGGCAGGACTTATACACTTAATGGTAAGGTCCTGGGAAGTGTTGCGGAACAAAGAGACATTGAAATGTAGATTCATAGTTCCTTGAAAGTGGAGTCACAGGTAGATAGGATAGTGAAGAAGGCATTTGGTATGCTTGAGTATGCATTTGGTCAGTGCATTGAGTACAGGAGTTGGGAGGTCATGTTGTGGCTGTACAGGACTATGTTAGAGCACTTTTAGAATACTGCCTGCAAATCTGGTCTACCTGCTATAGGAAGAATGTTGTGAAACTTGAACGGGTTCAGAAAATATTGAGAAGGATGTTGCCAGGATTGGAAGCTATGAGTTATCAGGAGAGGCTGAATAGGTAGGGGCTATTTTCCCTGGAGCATGGAAGGCTGAGGGGTGACCTTATAGAGGTTTATAAAAGGGTAGATAGATAAGGTCTTTTCCCTGCGGTGGTGGTATCCAAAACTAGAGGGCATAGGTTGAAGGTAAGAAGGGAAAGATTTAAAAGGGACCTAAGGGGCAACTTTTTTATGCAGAGTGTGGTGCATGTATGGAACGAGCTGCCAGGGGAAGTGGTGGAGGCTGGTACAATTATAAAATTTAAAAGATGTCTGGATGGGTAAATGAATAGGAAGGATTTAGAGGGATATGGGCCAAATGCTGGCAAATGGAACTAGATTTATTTAGGATATCCAGTCGGCATGCACGAATTGGACTGAAGGGTCTCTCTCTGTGCTGTACATCTCTATGACTCTAAGATATAAAACGGGATGGTAAAATGGACAGATAAGCGGCAGTTGGAATTTAACATTTTTTAAAAAATTCATTCACAGGATGAAGGTTTCTCTGGCTAGGCCAGCATTTATTTGTGATAATGGTAATTATTTCTCGTACCAGAGGGCAGTTAAGAGCAAACCACATTTTCGTGGGTCTGGAGTCAAATGTTGTCCAGACGTGGTAGGGTAAGCAGTTTCCTTCCCTAAAGGACATTAGATGGGTTTTCTGACAGTTGACAATGGATTCATGGTCATCATTAGACTCTTAATTTCTGATTTTTATTGAATTTAAATTCCACCATCTGCCATGGCTAGATTTGAACCCAGAACCTTATCTGGGATCTCTGGATTGATCGTCTAGTGATAATATCAGTAGGCCATTGCCTCCCTAAATCCTGAAAAGTGTGAGGTGATACACTTTGAAAGTAGTAATTTGACAAGAAAAGTATTCAGTGAACGGTGTGACACAAATAGAACAAATGGATCTTGGCATGTTTGTCCATAGATCTCTGAAGGCAGAAGAGCATGTGAGTAGGGTGACGAGAAAGGCAAATAGGACACTTGCCTTTATCAATCAAGGTATAGATTACAAAAGCAGGGAAGTCATGATGGAGTTGTATAGAACTTTGGTGAGACCACAGCTACAGTACTGTGTGCAGCTTCAATCGCCACATTATGGGAAGGATGTGACTGTACTGGAGGGGGTGCAGAGGAGATTTACCAAGATGCTGCTTGGGAAGGAAAATTGAAGTTATGAGAAAAGGTTGGATAAGCTTGGGTTGTTTTCAGTGGAGCAGAGAAGACTGAGGGGTGATCTGGTTGAAGTGTACAAGATTATGATGGGCATGGACAGAGTACTTAAGGAGCAGCTGTTACGTTTAATTGAAGGGTCATGAGGAGACACGGATTCAGGGTGAGGGGCAGCAGGTTTAGGGGGGAATATGAGGATAAACTCTTTTAACCAGAGGGTGGTGACTGTTTAGAATGCACTCCCTGGGATGATGTTAATGGCAATTTGCCTCACATCCTTTAAAAGTACCTGGATGAGCACTTGGCACATTATACATTCAAGACTATGGGCCAAGTGCCAGTAAGTGGGATTAGTTTGAAGGCCAGCTGTTTCTCATGTGGCGGTGCAGACTTGACAGGCTGAAGGGCCTCTTCTGCACTGTATGATTCCATGAAAATAAATGTGAATGACTCGTGATAATATTAATTATGGTCTGCAAGGTTTCAACTTATTCATAGCCCATTATTTTACATAGAGTTAAAATTCAAACTATTACAGTGAGTGAGTAATGCCCAGTGTCTATTTCAAGCATCTTACAGTTAAACAAAGCAATGATTAGACACACAGAATAAAAGCTGCATTAAAAAAAATGTATAACAAAGATAGTTTGTGTGCCAAATACAATGGTTCAGGTTAAAGAGTTTCACATTGACTTGTGTGCAAATCAAATAAATTTGAATTTCATGATTAACATTGTCTTGTTAAGGATTTTGACTTGACAGCTAAAATTTTTACTTAATTTGTTCTTGACAGAAAGCTTCCTTCTGTATCAGAAGTATATAACAGAAAGTTTTAAGATTGACACAGTCAAGTTCTGTAGCTAGCCTGCTCTGCTGATTTGATGTGTAGCTGAGAAAACTGGATTTGACCAGCTCTGTCCTCTAACTCATGATGGTTTACAACAAAATGCTTTTGGACAAATAAAGCACTCGAAATGAATAGTTATGCAACAGTGAAATTCATTAATCACGCACTATATTACACTGCATTTCATTAGATATAACCTCAGATTAGGTTAGGTTAAATTATAAATCATTGAGTGCAGGTAATTTAAATAAGTGGTATACATCAGGCTAAAGGCCCTCTTGTGGTATTGAGATAGTGTCTCTACCCTTGCACCAGAAGGTGTGGGTTCAAGTCCCACCTGCTCCACGGTTTGTAATAACATCTCTGAACAGGTTAATTAGGAAAAATCAGTTAAATTTAAAAAAAAACACTCAATGTTTGCATTACCTATCATGGCCTTTGCTTGTAAATTATCAATTGGATATATGGGTGTTTTTACTGGTGATGATTGCTAGTTTTAAAAAAAAAGTCACAGTGATTTTGACGGTGGGAAGGCACTCAGTATTGCGTGGTAACACTTCTGGGTAGAAAAAAAATTGAATATCACACAATATATTTTTAAAAATCACTCAATATAATTAGTGTGGATGGCTTGAAATTCCTCATCAAGTGAGGAGTTTAAATTTGCAAAGTAAGACACATTGTAATTTATATAAATGTTCAGCACCTGTTATTTTTCTAATTACCGTATTCTTTAAAAGGACCAGCACACTATTGAAAAGTGAAAGATTTCAACAATTCATGTGGAATGTTCATGATTTTCAGTCACTCCTAATGGGATTAATTAACTCTGTGGGTAGATTACTTAAAACAAAGAAACGCGTTATAAGTTATGAAGCACTTATTACAGCAAAACAAATGATTTCTGTTTACATGTTACTCGCAGAACCACGGCAAATGAACTGTGGGCCAAAGTTTCAATGGCACATGGAGTCCTTAAAGGTGAATTCTCTCTTAAAAGCAGTTACACATATAAAAGTGGGAACCAATAAAATTTTACTGTTTGTGATTTTATTCATTAAATGGCTATGTCATTTTAGGGTCTTTCTTTACATTGTCAGGTCATCTGATTAGATCCATCACATTATACCTATTTGGGGATACAATATGCCTGAATTTTACAGATATAGTACGGGCCATGCTGCTCAGACAAAATTTATGTCCTGAGCCTAAAGAGTTGAACACAAGGACTGTGGGAGGGAATTTTACTTGTGACAATGAAATAAGAGCTTATTGATGGAACAGGCAACCAACTAAGGATGGTGCCTGCCTTTCCAAGCTGCTGGTTCAGACAGCTTCAGTAAGTGAGGCCCCTTGTAGCCTCTTTGTGGGACATGTAGCCTCCAGCAAGGAAAGCAGGAGAGGTGTCGGCCTAGTTGTATTATCCACTATTAATATCCACTGGACTATTAATCCAGGGTTTCTAGGGACATTTTGTTTGAATCCTACCATGGCAGATGGTGGTGTTCAGTAAAATAAAATCTGGAATTAAGAGCCTGAGGATGACCATGAAACCATTGTCAATTGTGATGAAAACAAAAACCCATCTGCTTCACTAATGTCCTTTAGGGAAGGAACTGCCATCCTTACCTGGTCTGGCCTCCATGTGACACCAGACTCACAGCAATGTGGTTGACTCTTAATAATTAGGGTCGAGCGATAAGAGCTGGATTAGCCTGCAATACCCTCACTCCATGAATGAATGAAAAGAAAGTAAAACTCCTCAGAAAGCCACCAGAAGATTTTCTTGATTTACCTGGCAGCCTCCCTATGTGGAAAGGAGTCTTTCATTCACCAGCAAAATCCTCGTGTCATTGTAAAACAGTCATGAAAAGTCAATTAATTGTTTTAATTCTCTTCGTCTGCTTGATGTGCAACTGAGTGAGTGCTGTACTTGTCTTTGAAAACCATACCATGGTGACGAGGAGATGTTGCGTATCCTTCCTGATCTCACCGTTTGTCCTCCATACTTCTTATCTATATTCAATGGCTGGTAAAATCCTGGCCATAATATTTTATGATGTTGTCATTGACATTTATTAATTTTCATAACATGATGTTGGAATAACATTACTTATGCATTAGAATATTATAGTTTAGTTAAATTCACACATGCTTGCTGATAACACTATATATATTAATTAAATGTACTGGCCTAAAATTTACAATATTGGAAGAGGTCTCTGACTCAGTTTACATTGTTGATCTTTCTCTGGACTCTGAGAACGTCCCATATTTGCAGTCCTTATATGGGAATTGTGCCCTTCCAAATGCTACTTTTATGTTGTCCAGACAGCTCCTTGATTTCACAACCGTTAGGATCACATGTCTGCAACCCTGGACGTTGGGCAGTTTGCCCTATAATTAACCTGGGTTTTACACAAATTTAATTAGATTTGACAAGGACTGCATGGTAGACTAATTAGTAAAGTTAGATCACATGGGATTCAGGGTGAGTTTGCCAATTGGATACAAAATTGGCTTTATGGCAGGAGACAGAGGGTGGTGGTGAAGGGTTGTTTTTTGGACTGGAGGCCTGTGACCAGCAGTTTCCCACACGGATCGGTACAGGGTCCACTTTTGTTTGTCATTTATATAAATGATTTGGATGAGAATATGGGAGGCATGGTTAGAAGGATTGTGAATGACACCAAAATTGGTGGCATAGTGGGCAGTAGAGAAGGTTATCTAAGATTACAAAGTGATCTTGATTAATTGGTTCAATAGGCTGAGAAGTGGCAGATGGAATTCAATTTGGATAAATGTGAGATATTGCATTTCGTTAAAACAAACAAGGGCAGGATTTATAGATTAATTGTTGGGTCCTGAATAGTGTTGCAGAACAGAGACGTAGGGGTTCAGGTTCATAATTCTTTCAGATTTGCATCACATATAGGCGATGTGGTCAAAAGGACATTTAGCACGGTTGCCTTCATTGCTCAGACCTTTGAGTGTAGGAGTTGGGACATCATGTTGAGGTTGTACAGGATGTTGGTGAGACCTCTTCTGGAGCGCTTTATGCATTTGTAGTCACCCTGTCTTACAGAGTGGGAGTTGCCGAACCCCTCTGATAATTAAACAAAAACACAAGCCTCAATCTGTTATGACGGGAATAGAGGTTCCCTTCTAATAATTATCCCTGAAACACCTAGGGAAGCTCACCTTTCCCCTCGTAATCTGTTAAATGAGTGATTAAAAGAAAGAAAATCCCTGATCCATTTTATAAATAACAAGAAACAATGTATTTATTTAACCCTAACTAAGAACAAATTAACCGAATTACTAACAAATCGAACAATTCCTCCCTAACTGAACTAAAGAAAACAAGTCCCACTTATGTAAACCCAATTAATAAGACAGCGAAAAATTAAAACTTAATCTCTCCAAATTTGCATAGACTGTGCCTTCTGGAATGCTTTGCCTTCTCCATTACTCTACAAATGCCTTCCTTCTGCTGATTCTGCTGTCGAAGATGTTTTTCTCTGTAATGCTTCTGTGAGGACTTTTAGCTAGAAATGCCATGGTACCTTTTTAGGACAGATGGTGCTTTCTTTAACAATTAGATGATTGTGAGAGCCAATTTCTCTCTCTCTCTCGACGTAGAGAGAAGCACAGAAAAAGCATCTCACCTTTTAAAGGAACCATGCAGTCTTTTTCCTTCATTATTTTTACAAACACATTCTAGCTTCCTGCCGTCCAATTTATGTTTATTCTACACAACTTTGTAACACTTGTTACAGGAAGGATATCGTTAAACTGGAGATGGTCAGAAAAGATTTACCCTCCAGGAATGGAGGGTTTGAGTTATAAAAATAGGCTGGATAGGCTGGGACTTTTTTTCACTAGGGCATAGGAGGTTCAGAGGTGACCTTATAGAAGTTTATAAAATCATGAGGGGCATAGATAAGGTGAAGAGCCAAGGTCTTTCCCTTAGGGTGGGGGAGTTCAAAACTAGGGTCATATTTTTAAGGTGAGAGGAGAAAGATTTAAAAAGGCCATGAGGGGCAACTTTATTACACAGAGTGGTTAGTGTGTGGAATGAACTGCCAGAGGAAGTGATGGATGCAGGTACAGTCAAAACATTTAAAAGACATTTGGATATGTACATGAATAGGAAAAGTTTGGAGGGATAGGGGCCAAATGCAGATAGGTGTCATTATTTATTTTGGGAACATGGTCAGCATGGAGTAGTTGGACCGAAGGGTCCGTTTCCATGCTGTATGACTCTATGACTCTATGATTCTACAACTGACTTAAATGGGCAGGCCTTTGGATATAGAATCTTTTCCATACTGCAATATTCCTTCTTGCCCTTTGCAAAGAATGAAAATCCTTTCTTCCGATAGACATGTACAAGGATGCACATAGATATATTGTTTCTATATGTTCAGAAAATACCTTTGTGAATGTACAACAAATCCAGATCTGCTCTTTATATTGTTATGACGACTTGGCTGTGTAGCTTCAATCTGTGATATGCTATCTGTTTTCATGGATGGAGGTGTATCATTTATCACAGACGTATGCTTGTTGCCTTGCATGATACCTTCAGTATCCAAGTAATTGTCCTGTGTGATGATGGTTGATGATATGTAGTTCAAATATGTAATTGACTTCTTTGCAGGACAAGATCATTGCTCATTACAACATCATATGACTTTGGCTAGACACAATAATATAGTATCTTTCCATGAACCCAGCTGCCCAAATGAAAATCTTGAAATTGAACGCTTTGTCTTGGTTCAATTTGGGGCAACTGCCTGCATGCTCATTGATCATGATTGCATGTAATTTTCCCTGTTCTTTCTAACAATGCATCATGAACATGCGTTTCAATGGTAAGTCATGGGAGAGAAGAACTATGTGGATCTATCTCTAAATATGAGAGCTGCTGGTAAAGGTATGGCATTGATTGGAGTAAAAGGAGGTGGATTTAAGCATAGTTATCCTAAAATCTTGGCAAGTCACTTGAGATTTAATGATCATAGGCTTTTACAGAACTAACAGTTTTGCATTCTGCAGACAGTGGACAATTGTCAGACATAATTTGTTGAGGTACACCGAACATACAGAATATGGCAGTCAAAGTGTCAACAACAATTTCACTCATGTTGTTGTTAATTTTTTTACACAAAAGCGAAATGGGTGAAATGGTAAATCGCCAGAATCTAATTGTGTCCATGGACATAAAAAATATCAGTTACAATCTTACAGCACAGTTCAAAACGAATCTTGTGTGAAAGAAAAAGTTCTCTGGATTGTTGAAGTAGATGGAATTGGTGTTTCATGACTTAATTAGTTGATGAAAGCCTTATAAATATCAGTGCAAAACATGGATTCCTGCACCAACCTCTTGTTTCTTTTTTGCACCTATGTGTCCTAAATCTATATGGTCCAAAATGTCTCAGGGTACAGGTTGCGGAATTACGACTTGCTGGCTTTGACGATCAGATTCTTGGAAGTGCTAGTTCATCTCTGAATAGCCAGAATTAATGTATTAGCACGGATTCCTAGACAACAAGGTGCAGGGCTGGATGAACACAGCAGGCCAAGCAGCATCATAGGAGCAGCATGGATTCCTGTTGGGTTCTTTGTGATCATCCATTGGTACTAAAATTTCTGAGTTGTTGCAGGACATAGCTTATTGCTTGGCTGACATCAAAATGTATGAAATTGATATTAAGGCTATATTCCAGTTCAAATTTAACAAGATCCACTTGTATGTGTAAAAGAATATCTTTGTTCTAAGTGGGGTTTGGAAGTTAAGCAAGAGAATCAGAGATGGTCATTTGGGAGCCTAGTTTGAATTGTACTTCTAAATTGTACCTTTTGAATAATCTGGAGTTGTGGAAGTTTACTTGTGAGCAGTTTTTGACAGATCACTTCTGGCACTATGAACAATGAAGTGTTTGCCAAATAGATGTATAAGAAATCATTGTATGCTGGAAATTATAGATCCTTCAGTGTTCAAGTAGTTAGCCTAAGCTATCATAAGGGCCTTAGAACCTAACTTAGAAAGTTGATGTACTATAGCCAAGTTGTGGATGTCACAAGAACAGGTGGGATCGTAAGTGCTGAGGATGACACAGAGTCAACAGGGGACATAAACGTGTTAAGCAAATGAGCAAAAACTAGGCAGATGGAATATAATTTGGGGAAATGTGAGATTGTGCACTATGTCAGGAAGAATGCCAGGAGGACCTGAATGTTATTCACATGGAGAAAGACTGCAGGAGGTGACAGCAAAAAGAAATTTAGGAGTCTTTGTGCATAAGTCTCAAAAAAGCTAACATATATGTTCAGCAGGTAAAATAGAAGGTAAATAGAATGCTGACTTTTATTTCAATGGGAATGGAACATAAAAATAAGGATTCTGTGGAAGACTCGATCCACTATGTATAAATTCTGTATAAACCCTTTCTGATACAACAGGCTTTTGTTGAAGAACATTTGGCATCAGATAGAAAATTGTGGAATCTTGTGAGCAATTTTAGATCATGTTACTGAATTCACTAATGAGGAACTGTTCCCACAATGTCATAAGTGTCTCTCAGAAGTGAATCAACAGACACATTAATTCCTGACTGAATTTGTTTTCTTTCATTAATATTGCTCAATGAAGGTATTGGTGATGAATGCTTGTGAAGAATGCAAAAGTAAATAGGATGACAAAAGAGTGCTTCAACAATTTGCTTTCTGTGTTTATCCCCAGGGTTCTGGACTTACAGTTTTCATTGTGTTTCCATCTGGTCTAATTATGCAGTGAATAAAGAACCCCATAAGAGCTGTGCTGTTACAGTGTTCAGGGTTGTTTCAACAAATTTGAAGATTACTAAATTATAATGGTTAAGAATTTGCTGAAGTAAAGGATCTCATTGTGTTTTATGCTAAATTGGACCTACTCATGTATTCATCAACTTAAAGTTGTCAGAAGGGCAGGCTGTTAACAGTAATTGAGGCAAACTGGGTATTTGGGACGGTAATGAATTGGGGCTAACTGTTTAACCAATAGTATACAGGGATTGATAAATAAATAACGGATTGACTAAGAAGGAAGTTGAATTAGAGCAGATGAGTTTGGTGTCAAATTAGGCTCAGAAAAGAAATAAAGAATAGGAAAAAATGAATTATGATTGTTAGGTTAAGATTAGATCAGATTAAGAAAGATAGAAAAAAGGCAAAAATTTGGCTTTATTTAAAATCTCCAAAAATATTTCACTGCTGATGGGAATTAAATTTCTAACTTCAAATTGTTCACTTTCTGGGCTAAAGGGATTGATTGACAATCATTAACAAACTTCTCATAGTTATACAAGTAACTTATACTGTTAACTACTGATCTTAATTTTCCTTTTTATTTGTTCAAGGGATGTAGATGCTGTTGGCTGGGCTAACATTTAGTGCCCTAACTGCCTTGGAGGAAGTGGTGGTGAGCTGCCTTCTTGTACTGCTGCAGACTTTGGTGTAAAGGGGTACTCACAATGCTGTTGGGTAGGTAGTTCCAGGATGTTGATCTGGTGATTGAAAAGGGATGGTAACATATAGGATGGTAAGTGATTGGAGGTAATTTGTAGGTGGTGGTGTTCCCATGCATCTGCTGCCCTAGTCTTTCAGAAGACTGTTGAGACCGAGTCACTGAGTATGTTCAAGATAGAAATTAATACACTTGTAGATATTGAAGGCATCAAACTGTATAAAGAGAAATTTGTGATATGTTTTTGAGGTACAGTATAAACCGTGATCATATGGAATGGTGTTGCAGGCTCATTAGGGCTGAATGACCTACTCTTGCTCCAAGTTGCTAGGTAGTAGAGATCATATATTTGGAAGGTGCTGTCAAAGGAGATTTGGTGAGTTACTACAGTGCATCTTACAGACGTAACACCTTGATGTTACTGTGTATCACTTCTGAAGAAATTGAATTTTGAAGTTGGTTGATTAGCCACTAATCAAATGGACTATTTTGTCCAGGATGGTGCCAAGCTTCTTGAGTGTTGTAAAAGCTGCCCTTATCCAGGTAAGTGGGGAATATTCCATCAGACTCCTGACTTGTAGATGGTGAACAGACTTGGCGAAACAGGGGGTGCGTAACTCACTACAGAATTCTTAGCTTCTGACCTATTCTTGTAGCCACATTATTCATATAGCTTGTCCAGGATAAGATTCTGGTCAATGATAGCCCCTAGGATGTAAGTAGTTGTGGATGTGGTGCTTACAATGTCTTTGAATGTCAAGGGTACAGGGTTATATTCTCTCTTATTAGAGACACTCCATGCCTAGCATTTGTCTAGCTTAAATATTGCTTGCCGTTTATCAGCCCAAGCATGGATATTGTCCACACTAATTTAGTGGAGAGTTGTTGCGCAAATTAAGCAACTGCAGCAAATCTGGGGAAACTAAAGGCAAGAGTACTGTGTATCAGCAAGCAATTATTTCTAGTCATTTGCAATCTATGATGCATATTCTATAAGGAACAGAAGAATATGTTACTAATTAATTTGGATATTAATAAAGCCATAAGACTACATAAGTAGAATAAAAATAGGCAAGTTGGCCCATTAAATCCAATGATATCATAACTGATTTGATAATCCTCAACTCCACTTTTCTGCTTTATCCTCAAAACCTGGTATGATGGTTCAACGGTTGGCATTGAAGCATCACAGCACCAGAGACCCCCAGTTTGATTCCAGATTCAGTCACTGTCTTTGTGGGGTTTGCACATTTTTCCATGCATGCATGGGTTTCTGCTGGGTACGCAGACGTCTTCCCATAGTCCAAAGATGCGCAGATTAGGTGGATTGGCCATGCTAAATTGCCCCATAGTGTCCAGGGATGTGCAGGTTAGGTGGATTAGCCATAGTAAATGCAAGGTTACAGGATAGGGTGGGGATTGGGTCTGGGTGGGATGCTGTTCAGAGGGTCAGTGCAGACTCAATGGGCCATTTGGCCCCTTTCTGCTCTGTCGGAATTCTTTGATTCTAACCTTAATCTTCTTACTCTTATCTTAAAGGTAAGAAATATGTCTATTACCATCTTAAATATATGACTACCTCAGTCTCAACAGCCTTCTGCAATAAGGAATTCCACAGATTCACTACTCTCTGAGAGAAAAAAATCCTCCTCATCTCTGTACTAACTGGACAATTCCTTACTCTGAAATTATGCCATCTGGTCGTAGACTGTCCCACAAGAGTAAACATCCTCTCCACATCTATACTGTCAAGTCCCCTCAGACTCTTATATATTTTAGTAAAGTCTATTCTCACTCTTCTAAAATCCAGTGACTGGTGCCTTGTATTGTTTTAGCAATACTTCCCTTATTTTTATAATCCATTTCCTTTGCACTAAATGTCAACATTCCATTTGGCTTCCCTGTTACCTGCTAAATTTGGATACTAACTTTTTATGATTCATTCACTAAGACCCCAAAATCAAAAATAAAATGCCGCAGAGGTATAGAAAACCAAATTATTACATATATTTTAATTGTTTATTTTATATGTGGCAAAATAAATCATGGTAATTTTCTCAATTAAAACTATAATATGACTTTTGTTGGATGGTTTATTACAGTAATACAGATTAATTGTATTTCATTTACTTAGCAGTAAATCATCAAATGTTGTTACAATAGTGGTAAGTATAGACAAATGCATTTCGGTTTCCATCATTTGATTATTTTATGTGAGACCCTTTCATGGATTAACATAATTTTTTTTTTAAAAAGCATTGACTAAAAGAGATGGAGTGATCGCATGGCCACAGATTGAGATAAGATTTATGTGATCCATGTGGAATAAATAAAATTTTCTCCATGAAATTACTGTTTGATCTGAAGACATTAGTCAGGCAATTGAGTTAGCATCAATAAGTTTGCAACTTTTGGATTAATTAATACTTTTATGATCATTTAACATACTGGGAAATAAATGCTTGCCTGCTAGTTTGCCATCTTGGCAAGCCAATGAAGCCAATCTGAAGAATACTCACTGAACTATATTTCAATAGCTGCTTTGAGCAACAGGGCAGAAGGAAAGAAAATAGATTTGGAAGTGAGGACTGGAAGATTCTCTCTCTCTTTCCTTGTGTTCTCATCATCTCAGAAGACAGCAACAGGTGAGAAAGTACAATGGGGAAACAACCATTCGTCAAGAACTGAAAGGTATCTGTAAATGTTGCCACTGTAGTGATGGCATCAGGGCCAATGAATCTCATTGACTATGAGATCTGTGATTGGGACTGTTAACCTGGGCTAATCAGGGAGCCGTTGTGGACAGATATAAACAGGAGATTCGGAGAGTCTCTTTATTCTAGGGACTGGCTCTGAACTGGCCGGTCAGAGCCTAGGTACCGTGCACATGTAAATAAAGATTGACTTAGTGATGGAATGCCTGCCTCCTTGTTGTTATTTCAGTAGTGATGAGAGTGGGAAAGTTTGGTCCTAAAGAAAATTCACTCACGACACTCATCTTTGACTTGGGGTAAGCATCATGCCTTTATTCGGGAAGTTTAACTGATTTGATCCAGCTGTTGAAGACTGGGCACAGTATGTGGAAAAAATGCATTATTTTTTCAGGGCAAACTACATTGGGGCAGACGAAATGCAACAAGTAATTCTTCTGACTGTGTGGATCCACAGCATGTTCAGTTACTAGGAGCCTCACTTTCCCTGAGGCAGTAGATACTAAAACCTTTCAAGAGTTGATGGATTTAGCTAAGGAATATTACAAACTCAATCCCCCCCTAATTCTGAGATGCTATCGGTTTTATTCAGCTGTTCAAGAACCAGGGCAATCCATATCAGGATTTTTGACAAGGTTAAGATGGCTGGCAGATGCATGTGATTTCAGGTTAACCCTGAATGCGATGCTGAGAGACTGTTGGGTAAATGGGATTAATGATGTAACTATGCAAAAGCACCTACTGCTGAAGCTCAACTGGACTTCAAACAAGCGCTACGACTGGCTTTGTCATTTGAAAATGCAGCAAATGAAGCATTTGAGCTACTGGGCATCCCAATGGAAGTGAACAGCCTTACCTGTCCAATTGAGGTTGTGGAGCACCACTTGATTGTCGGCAATCGTGGAGCTTCATGCAGGGTATATCTTGAGCAGAGGGACCCTAGGTCAGCACACAGCCAAACACTGAAACAAAGCTGAACATCAGCCGAGTGACTAAAATGTTTTTCAGGATCTGGGACAACATTAGCATTACTGCTGCTGTTTCACCCTTGCCCCCTCCAGGTTACTGGTCATTGTGGATGCCCATACAAAGTGGTTGGACATACGTCGAGCTTATTCGGCAAACTCAGAGATGATGAATGAAAAACTGCGAGAATCATTCACAATACACAGATTTCTGGCAATATTGGTGTCGGACAATGGGATATCATTTACCATCAGGGAGTTGGAGCATTTCCTAAAGTCCAATGGCATTGAATATGTTAGGACAGATCCATACCATCCATTATCCAATGGACTGGCAGAAAGAGCAGTCCAAACGTTGAAGGCAGGCTTAAAGAAACAGCCTACAGCTTCACTTGTTACCAAACTTGGTTCCTGTTTGATTATAAAACCACCCCTTGCGCAACTACAAGGACAGTCCCAGCAGAGTTGCTGATGGAGTGAAGACTCTGCACCAGGTTAAATCTGATATTCCCAGACCGGGAGGAAGGGTGAAATGGCAGCAAGAGCACCAATGCTGGCCTCATCCCTCCTTTATGTGATAGAGACAATTCACTTAAGGGGACAAAGTTTGGTGTTGAAACCACGGAAATTGTCCAACATGGGTATGAGGCATGGTCATTGTGAGGACAGGTCGCATGACATACAAAGTTTGGGTAGGTAAGGTGGTCCTGAAAAAACATATTGATCACCTGAAAGCCACTACCTTGGAAATAGGGCAGGAGCAAAACATACCTGGCCCCTCAGAACAGCCAGAAAGCTTGTGTCTGAATCAAAATCAGAGGAATTGGACCTGTGACGGAAATGTCCCAGGAGAAGCTACAAGAAAAAGAAGAGGCCTATATCCCTGGACTTGAGGTGGGTTTGGGTGTTGGGTTAGGGCTGTAGTGATTGGAATGAGGGCCAGATGGATCTCATTGACTATAAGGTCCTTGATTGGGGTTGCTAACCTGGGCCAATCAGGGAGCCCTGGCAGACAGATATAAACAAGAGATCAGATAGTCTCATCATTCTAGAGACAGGCTCTGAGCTGGCTGTTCAGAGCTTATGTACCGTGCACATGTAAATAAAGGGTGACTTGGTGATGGGATACCTGTCCCTTTGGAGTTATTTCAACTATTGCTAAGGATACCAGTCAACTGTTGATCAACTGTGTCTCAAATTTTTTTAAAAATCTCAAGGAATCCAAAGGACTTTGAATTGTAGAACATGAATTTTCCCTAGAACTTTAACTCGAACTTCTGACTAGTTATGAGTCAGAACTAGTCTATCTCATAATTAAACTTATTCCCAATGTTTGTGTTAAATGTCACACTTTTATTATTTTTTCTTGGGGTTAGTTGGCAATAAAATTCCTCTTTCTTTCATTCAAAAAAATCTTGGATCCTTTTTTTGTAATGAATTTTGATTTAATTGAAGACTGAAAGTTACCTTTAAAAATAAATAAAAATTTGTTATAACAATCGGAAAGGAGTTAAAAAGAAGGGAGGCAATTTCCCCTCCTGACCTAGTCATGATGTTGAATATAAATATGCTAAACTCTACAGTTTGTTAAATAAATGGCCGCAACTAGCCACAGCCTCAACTGTAGATCATGCCAGAGTTCAGATATCCATGTAATTGTAGAACGCCTTCCCCACCATTCTCCTCACTTTACTAGATAAAGTCCCTCCAGATAGTAGTTTTGTAATCATTTTTAAATACCTGAAACATTTTTTTAAAATTTTCTTTTACACCGCAATATGATTCATACCTAACTGGGCCCACCAACGTTCAACTTTTGCCTGGTATTTCCTGCTTTATGAAGCACAATACATTGATTACACATTGGACCTATAATGAGGGAACAAATCATGTTCCTGTTTGGAAAGTTTTCAAAGAGAGCATGCCTGGCTATATGGGTCTCATCAGTTGTCTTAGTCCTTCTCGTTTGAAGTTGCAATGTGTAATGATGTGACTTCAGGGAAAAAAAGACTTGCATCTATATAATACACTTTAATTAAAACATCTTGAATTTGTACAGAACTTTTAAAAGAGCAGAACATCTCAAGGTGCTTATTTCAGGATTTCAGAATACCGCAAAACACTTTACAGCCAAGGAAGTACTTTTGAAATATAGTCACTTCTATAATGTAGGAAACACAGCAACCAATTTATACAAAGTTAAGACCACACTTGCAAAATACAATTTCAACCAAGCTTCCACTTACATGTAGTATTTTTGCTTAACTGGAGTTCTTCACCTCATGCTTTATTGTGCTGTATTGTGCAGGAACTATTTTCTCTGCATTTGGAGACGGTCTGTTATAATGGCCAATAACAGCAGCAATGTATTACACTTATTGATAATTGTCATGTTTGTCATTGCCATAAGTTCGAAATAATCACACTTCAGACTCAAAGTGCTAAAGCATCATCAAGTATATTTCTTGCATCTATCCATATGTTTGGTGAACTGAATGACTGATGCAAGTTTACTCAGCACATGACTGTAGTGAATGTAGTAACATGGGTTATACACTCACATAACAATTAGTTCCCAACTATTAACAAATAATATAGAATAACTGTAACATTATTTACAATCTGTAAAGAAATTAAAATAAGAAAAAAATTAAGATCACGTCTTATTACAGTACTGAAATCATACATTTTAAAATTATTTGACAGCAAGCTACAACAATGCCTTTTACAATACAAGGAAAATCTGCGATTCCGAAGATTAAGCCCTTTTATTTTTTGTTCAATTCTTGAAGAACCAATATATTTATGCAGTTATACATTTTGCTGATTATTCTGCTCACTTTCTAGATACAACATCATTTCTGTCAAGACTGAAATACATTAAATTGCTTAGGTAAAATTCTGAGTTTGAAAACTTGGAGAATAATTCTTCACATGATCATCACCATACCACATCTGACTGACATAATAATAAAGACTATCAGGCAAATGCACATCACATTTTTTTGTAGAAATGTGTCTTATAGAAGGAAAGGAAAAGTCCAAGATTAATTATGTTCCTGTGAAATTTTAATTGTAGGTAGACACCTTGCATTAAAACAATGCAGGGTAGTTTGATCTCAGTAGGATAATAGGTCGGCACAACATTGTGGGCCGAATGGCCTGTACTGTGCTATATGGTTCCTTGTTCTATGTTAACTCAGAAATGGAAAGATTAGCTAACAGTCAAATGTTTCTGTGTTCCAACATTTGGTGATTCTAGGAATAACCAGGATGCAGAAGTTCCACAAAATCTTGCATATCACATCTTACATCACTTCTCTGCTTTTTATATAGTGTCAGAGCTGTGCATTTCTTGATTTTTTTTTATTTCAAGCTCCAGACTAAGGAAATGACCTGTTCAATTTATTTCTGATTTGGAAGGTGACCTGGCATTGGACCAACAGATGAGTATGACTTGTTTCTGCTTATTACCTTTCATTTTCAATTTGTCTTTGGTAACATTTTTAACATCCAACTGATCCCTGCAGTTCAAACTCTGATTCTGCCAGATGATCACTATTAACAGAAAATCTCATGTTGTTAAAGTAACTCCCTTAAAAGTTGATTTTTTTTTCAGTTTCCACAAGGCTCTCCTTGAAAGTGCTTATTGATTAAGACAGAGAGCAATAAATAACAATGTTAGTAACATCTCTAGTATACAGCTGATCAATTAACATGCCATTAATTTATGCTTCACTTCCAGTTTTATTGGGAAAAATTGCAGAGTGAGCTGATTGCTTTTCATTCTCTGTGGTATTTGAACATTTTGAATTGACAAAGGAGCCAGTTGTCTCATTGAAGTCATTAGATCACTTCCAGTTCCTTTTAATTCTCTGTACCAAATATCAAGACAATATCAGTGCGTTAGTGAGACTGAAATTGTCATTTATATCCATAGGCTAGTTCTAAAAAGATTTAAGCATAATTTTTTTTAAAAATGGATGCAAATCTATAAATGATCAGCTCTAACAATGCATGGGACCTTCCTCTCTCTACGATGTTAATTAAGTCATTTTTTTTTCAAATTGAACACAAAAATATTATCAAAGTATATATTGAACCATAGTCAGTACCACTGGCAATAATTTCTAGACTATGTTTCACATAATCTATGTGAAAATCATGCAAAATGTAAATGGATTGTAATTTGGTATCTGAAAAGTTTTGGTAATAGATCAATGCCATCAAAGTATGAAAATAACAAGGGTGAACATTTTTCTACATGTTACATTTTCTGATTTTTATAGAACCTTCAGCTTCTGTCCCATTAACTTGAATCTCCCTAAACCATTAGGGACTAAAGACGTGAGTTGGTCCTTTTATTTATTAGAGATGAGGTTTGTTTTGTGCACAAGGTTTTTGCTTTTAAGAATCTCACCTTTTTGTGTAAACTTGAATTATTTTGAGTAAATAGATCTTGATTCTATGTACATCAGATACCTTACATATTTTATAAAAGCAATGATGCATTTTTGTACAGCAGAGCCTTTTTTTTTTGGTCATTGGATTCTTGTCTTGTGTAGTGATTGTAAAGAGGGCAGCCCGGTGCACATCATAGAATACGAGTTCCCTGACTGGGGCTGTTAATCTGGCCCAATCTGGGACCCCTGGCTGACAGGAATAAACAGGAGTGTCAGAGGTTCTGTTCACTCTGAGAGCCAGCTGTGAGGAAGCCAGACCAGTGTCAAATTCAATGCACGTGTAAATAAAGGGTGACTTGCACGTTTAAGGTCGAACCTTCTTTGTATTTTGCTACAAACTCCACCACCAGGCTACCAACTCCATTCCTGCCCTGCCAAATTTTGAGATTGAACCAAAAAGTTTGAAAGCTTTGTGTCATATTTGACCACATAGTTTTCAATTATTTATCTGCATCTCCAAGATCACCCCTTTCCATCTCCATAACAACATCAAACTCTGCTGTTTCAGCTCATGTACTGCCAATCCTCTCATCAATGATTTCATCCTTCTCTACAGTCCTGGCTGCATTCCACATTTTACCCTCTTAAACATAAGGTCATCCAAAACACTATTGTCCATGTCATGTCTTGCATATTCAACCCTCGCCCCTGTGCGCACTAACATGTATAGTAATGGCTCTCAGTTAAGTAATGCTTCAAATTTAAAATTTTCCTCCAAATTTTCACATCCATGAACTGGTCCCTAGCTAAACCCAACCCCCAACCCCACTGTATGTCTATCTCTTATGATCTGTTATAGTTATATCATTCTCAGAGATATCTGTGTTCCTCTGACTCTGGTCTCTTGAACAACGTTAATCATTTCACCATTGGTAACTACGCCTTTGGATACTTTGGTCCTAAGCTAAGTCAGGGAGGGCCCCAGAGGAGTGGAAAATGGTTAATGTAACAATCCTGTCTAAGAAGGGAGAGAAGCAGAAGTTACAGGCCAGTTCATCTGGCTTTGGACTTTGGTAAGATTTTAGAGTCCATTATTAAGGATAAGAGAGGATAAGGATTGTGGAGTGCTTGGAAGTGCACAGTAACGTAGGGTGGAGTCATCAGAGCTTTGTCAAGGGGACATCATGACTTACGAATGTGTTAGAATTCTTTGAGGAGGCAATGAGTGAGTTAGACAAGGAAAGCTAGTGGATGTGATCTATTTGGATTTCCAGAAGGCCTTTGGCAAGGTGCTGAACAAGAAGCTGCTATATTAGACGATAGCCCATGGTGTTAGGGGCAAGGTACTGGCATGCACAGAGGATTGGCTGACTGGCAGAAGGCAGAGAGTAGGGATAAAGGGGTTGTTTTCAGGTTGGCAGATGGTGACTGGTGGAGTTCTGCAGGGATTAGTGTTCAGACCACAACTATTCATGTTAGACATCAACGATCAGGACGAAGGAACTGAGGGCATTATTGTTATGTTCGCAGATGACACAAGGATAGACAGAGGGACAGGTAGTGTTGAGGAAGTGAGGAGGCTGCAAAAGGACAGAGTTAAATAGGTTCTTGATTGGTAAGGAGGACATGGGTTACAGGGAGAAGGCAGGAGAATGGGAGTGAGAAACATGTCAGCCATGATCCCAAATGGCAGAGTAGACTTAATGGGCAGAATGGTTAATTCTGCTCCTAAGTCTTCTGGTCTTATGGAATAGCTTCCTGAGACATATCCACGCCAAGCTGTTACTAATTTAATCTGGTGATTGTGTAGCAAGTTTTTGGTTTTGCCAGGTGTTATTTCATTTCTTGGTGATAGTGGTGTGGGTCAATCTTATCCTGGCTTTATTTCCCTGACAGTATGGAAGACTGAGCATTCCTGGGAAATATCTCTTTATTAGCATCATAGTGCCAGTGTACAGGTTCCAACGAAAGGCCCAGATATTTACTGCTTTCCCTTTCAGTACCTTCACTTTTTCCACTGAGGCATGAACATTCTTTAACTTTTTAAAGTTCCTGTAGTTGAAATAATTGTAAAGATGGATTACTGATTGGTACAAAAGAATTTCTCTCTGACTGTGCTAAGGTAATAATTCTCAGGTGGCCCAGCCTGGTAAGGAATACAGTCAAAGACTCCTGTAGTTAGCTCGGTTCACAAGCTAAAAGAGAAGGGATGCTATAGATTGTAAACAATAAGGCAGCAACCCAAAATTGAGCCCATCTGTCGGTGAGGTACTGTTTTTATTGTGTGACAGACATTAGCAGCTTGACCTAAATACGTAGATACAACTCAAGGATCAATTTCTTGTGTTCCTCGGGCTTCGTCTTTCTAAAGTAAGGATCAATCCTTATGCCCATTTGAGACATTAAGGAAGGGATAAAAAGCTGTTATGACTAAACTCCTGAAGTATCCTTTCTTGTGTTAAATCTTTATTCAAGTATTTGCTGTACTTGACTCTATAGGTGAAATTTTAAGCGGGCAGGGTGAGCAGGTGGTTAGTGTGTGCAGGAAACTAAAACATCAAGAATCACTAGTGTGCTAGAAAGCCAAAAGCAACTTGCCAATTTCCGCATTCAACTTGATCATGTTTGTGATCACACAGAAACCCCCTTTGGAACAGATGGATTTGCTATTAACATCCAAATGGTAGCATCCTTAACAACAGATTCTAGCTTTAACTCCTAGTGCTCAGAGTTCCTGGAAATCACCAGGCTGATCATGGTGTGAAAACATGTAGAATCTGACAATCTTCTATGCAAGAGCATGTCTCCCAGGTGATGGATGTCAAGTTTGCTAGAGCTGTCACTTGTATTCACATTATTACTGATGAGGTGACTTAAGAAGAGGGTCCTCAGATTTCTTGCCCTGGCTACATTCCCTCTATTCCAGGGAGTCATAGACCGCACCTATGTGACTATCAAGATGCCATCAGTTCAACCAGCAATATTCATTATTCACAGATGGAGCAATTCAAGGCAAGTGGGAAAGTATGTTGTGAAAAAGACATGAGGAAGTTTCAGTTGGATACAAATAGGTTGGGTGACTGGGTAAAAATCCAGCAGATGGAGTATATTGTGGGAAAATGTGAATTTGTTCACCTTGGCAGCAAGAATCTTAAAAAAGTGTTATTGAAACAGAAAATAATTGCAGAATTCTGCTGTGTGGAGTAACTTAGATGTACTGCTGCATGAGTTACAAATGGTTAGTGTTTTAGTACAGCACATAATCAAGAAGGTTGATGGGATATTATCCTTTATTATGAGAAAGATTGAACATAAAAGTCAAGATGTTATGTTTCAGTTATATAGGGTGTTGGTGTGAGACCGCATGTTGAATACTGTGAGCCATTTTAGTCTCCTTTTTTAAGGAACAATCTAAATGTATTTGTGGTTGTGGTGGTGGTGGTTCAGAGGAGATTTACTAGCTTGATACCTGGAATCAGTCAGTTGTTATATAAGGCTAGGTTGGACATGCTGTGGGCTCATTTACACTGGAGTTTGGAAGAGTTTGGAGTGACTTGATGGAAGTGTATGAGATTCTGAATGGTGGTCATAGAAAGGAAGTTATCTTTGTGGATCAGTCCAGAACTAGGAGGCAGAGTTTTAAAAATAGATGTCACCCTGTCAAGGAGAACTGTTTTCCTCCCTGGGGACTAGTAATAATTTTCCAGTTTCCTTTATACTTAGGGTGGTGCCACAGAACTGTAGAATTGCAAACATTATTCTCTTGTTTGAAAAATTAAAAAGGGTTTAACGATAAGACAAGCAACTACAGATCAGTCAGTTTAATTTAGATGGTGAGGAAATTTCAACAAACAATTACTTGGGACTAAATTAAAAGTCACATGGACAAATATGAACTTAAGTAAGAAGAACCAGTGTGGATTTCTCAAGGGATGCTCATGGCTTAGCTAACTTGCTAGAGATGTTTGAAGAGTTAGCAGAGAGGGTTGATGAGGTAATGTTGTTGATGCACTGTATATGATGTACATGTCCAGAAGATATGTGGTGAAGTGCCATGCAATAGACTTATGAGCAAAATTATAGCTCGTAGAATAAAAGGGCCAGTAGCAACATCAATACAAAATTGGCTAATTGACAGGCAACAGAGAGTAATGGTTCATGAGAGTTTTTTTGGTTTGGAGGAAGACTTGTATTGAAGTTTCTCAGGTGTTAACACGAGTAACCTTGCTTCTTCTGATATATAAAGATCTTGGTGTTCAGAGCATAATTTCAGTTATGCAGCATAACTGGGAAAAATTATAAATGTAATGAGAGCATTGTAGAACGTTAAAATGATAAAGACGATTTATTGGAGTGGGTGGATAGGTAGTAGATGAAGTTCAAAGTGGAAAAGTGTGAGGTCATATATTTTGATAGAACTAACTGTGGCAAAATAAAATAGAGTACAATTCTAAAGGGGATGCAGGAGCAGAAAGCCCTGGGTCCTTCTGGTTTGTGCCTAAGTTGTTAAAGCTGGCAGGACAGTTGAGAGAGCAGTGAAATTTCCAACAGTAGCTAACTATGTAATGCCCTCCTCAAGTAAGACCCTGGAATTATGGAATGCACTGGAATTATGTATATGCTACCAACTATCTCCTGTGAACAAGATCACCATACAGTTAGTCAAGTCTTAATTTTTAATTAGCTTGATTGCAGCTGAATACTGATCCCTAATTGGACCACTCATCAAAAAAATGTATATGTAGAAAATAATCTTTGGCTGCCCAAATTCATTTCATCTGTAATTTAATGAAATATGTTGTCGCTGCCTCAATATACATGAGGCTTTACATCTCATAGCTTCTGACAAATATATTCAAAATGTTACTGCTGTAAAGATTTGCATCCATCAGGTCACTAATGAAGAAGTGGATCATTTTTCCCAGTTACCTCATTGATCTTGCAGCATCTGTGAAGGAGAAAACAGAGTTAACGTTTCGGGTCTTCAGAACTGAGGAAGGGTCACCGGACCCGAAATGTTAATTCTGTTTTCTCCTTCACAGATGCTGCCAGACCTGTTGAGCTTTTCCAGCAACTTTGTCTTTGTTCCTGCTTTACAGCATCTGCAGTTCTTTTGATTTTTACCTCATTGATTGTTCTCTAATACTGGAAGTTGATTCTGAAAGGACTCCCCTCAGAACCTTCAACCCTGGAAGAACTTACCAGCAACTAGGACCTCAGGCTCACTTACCATTTGATTTGCTGAGTAAATTCTGCAATGAGGATTCTGGGTAATCCATGATGGAGGGCGGGAAAAAATTGCAGCTGTAAGAGTTACTCCTTTTTTGAGGTATTTTCAGTGTTGGAGTTGATTTCCTTGAATTCTAGGAGTAGTAATTACTGTTTTGTAAGCTGTTGCATTGTTTTGGAACTTTGGATGAAAAAGAACCAAAACAATGGTACTTTAAAAATGAGGAAGAGAGACAAAGGTAGTGACCACATGGGCAGTAATTCAAACAGAGAAAGAAACCGATACTGCTGTCTGACCCAGCCGGAACCTACACAGCTGCTGCCTTTGCTATCTGGTTTCCAGTATCTCTGGACATCAGAGTTAGTTTTAAGAAAAATAAACAAACAGCAAAATTCACAGCTGACCTTGGAGAAAGCTATGTGTGGGAGCTCACAGCAGGGGAGCTGCTAAGTGGTTTTTTAAATCTTTTTTGTAAATCTGTCCTTTTGTAAATCTTTAATAGTGAGTAGAGTGGAGCTTTTTTTTACAAGTATGCTGTTTTGGAAAATGCAGAGGGTGATGGACTCTCAGGAGAATGTAGCACTGACAGCCAGGTTTCTGGTACCAAAACTGGCTCTAATGTAACGAGTGGTATGCCAGGTTCCAAGTGACCGTTTGTGATAGCGGTCTCTCTAGTCAGAGGCACAGACAGATGATTCTGTAGCCAACAGTGAGACGGAAGATGGTGTGTGGTCTCCCTGAAGCCGGATCAAAGATATCTCAGGGAGGGTGCAGAATATTCTGAAAAGGGAGAGGCTGCAGCAGGAGGTCGTTGTACACTTTGGAACTAACAACATAGGAAGAGAAAAGGATGAGATTCTGAGGAGAAAGTCTGGGAAGTTAGGCAGGAATTTAAAATGTAGGTGCTCAGGGGTAGTAATATCTGGATTACTCCCGGTGCCACAAGCTAGTAAGGGTAGGAACAGAAGGATACAGCAGGTGAATGCGTAGCTGAGGAGTTGGTGCAGGGGAGAAGGATTCACATTTTTGGATCAATGGAATGTCTGCTGGGGTAGAAGTGGCCTGTATGAGAAGGACGGATTGTACCTGAATTGGAAGGGGACTAACATACCAGCGAGGAGATTTGCTAGTGCTGCTCAGGAGGATTAAAATAGTAAGGGTGGGTGGGGTGGGGGTGCAGGGAGATATTGAGGAAAGAGATCAGTCTGAGGCTGGTACAGTTGGGAAAAGCAGTAAGTTAAGCAGACACAGTAGGCAGGAACAAAGTATAGAACGAGGTATGACTGCTAAATTAAACTGTATTTATTTCAGTGCAAGAGGCCCAGCAGGTAAGGCAGATGAACTCGGGGCATGTCTAGGGACATGGGACTGGGATATCATAGCAATTACAGAGACATGGCTAAGGGATGGACAGAACTGGCAGCTTAATGTTCTCGGATATAAAAGCTTTAGGAAGAATCAAAAAGCTGGGTGGTTAAGAGAGGAGAGGATTTTGATTTTTGATTAGGAATAACATTACAGCTATATTTAGGGAGGATATTCCAGGGAATATGTCCAGGGAAATTATTTGGGTGGAACTGAGAAATATGAAAGGAATGATTACCTTTTTGGGATTGTGCTATAGACACCCCAATAGTCAGCAGGAAATTGAGAAACAAATTTGCAAGGAGATCTCAGTTGTCAGTAAGAATAATAGGGTGGTTATGGTAGGGGATTTTAACTTTCCAAACTGCCAAAATGTTAAAGGCTTGGATGGAGAGGAATTTGTTAAGTGTGTACAAGAAAATTTTCTGATTCAGTACGCGGATGTATGTACTAGAGAAGGTGCAAAACCTGACCTACTCTTGGGAAATAAGGCATGGCAGGTGACTGAGGTGTCAGTGGGGGAGCACTTTGCAGGCAGTGACCACAATTCTATTAGTTTTAAAATAGTGATGGAAAAGGATAGACTGGATCTAAAAGTTAAAGTTCAAACTTGGAGGAAGAACAATTTTGACGGTATTAGGCAAAACTTTCAAAAGTTGATTGGGAGCGGATGTTTGCAAGTAAAGTGACAGCTGGAAAGTGGGAAGCCTGCAAAAATGAGATAACAAGAGTCCAGAGACATTATGTTCCTGTTAGGGTGAGTGGCAAGGCTGATAGTTGTGTGGAATGCTGGATGACTTAGAGAAATTGAGGTTTTCGTCAAGAATAAGAACGAAGCATGTGTCAAGTGTAGACAGCAGAAATCGAGTGAATCCCTAGAAGAGTATTAAGGCAGTAGGGTTACACTTAAGAGGGAAATCAGGAGGGCAAAAAGGGGACATGAGATAGCTTTGGCAAATAGGGTTAATGAGAATCCAAAGGGATTCTACAAATACATTAAGGACAAAAGAATAATTAGATAGAGAACAGGGCCCCTTAAAGATCAGCAAGGCTGCCGAAATGTAGAATTACAGGAGATGGGGGACATATTAAAACGACTTGAATGTGGTGCCACTATTTAAGAAAGGTTTAAAGAAAAGCCAGGGGACTATAAACCAGTGAGCCTGACATCAGTGGTGGGCAAGTTGTTGGAGGGAATCCTGAGTGACAGGATTTACATGTATTTGGAAAGGCCAGGACTGATTAGGGATTTTCAACATAGCTTTTTGCGTGGGAAATTGTGTCTCATGAACTTGACCAAGTTTTTTAAAGAAATAACGAAGTGGATTAATGAAGGCAGAGTGGTGAACGTAATCTACTTGGACTTCAATAAGGCATTCAACAAGGTTCCTCATGGTAGACTGGTTAGCAAGGTTAGATCACACGGAATAGAGGGAGAACTAGCTATTTGGATATAGAACTGGCTCGAAGGTAGAAGACAGAGGGTGGTGTTGGAGGGTTGCTTTTCAGACTGGAAGCCTGCGACCAGCGGTGTGCCACAAGGATCGGTGCTGGCACCACTGCTTTTCATCATTTATATAAATGATTTGAATGTGAATTTAGGAGGTATGGTTAATAAGTTTGCAAAATGACACCAAAATTGGAGGTGTAGTGGACAGCGAAGAAATTTACCTCAGTGTATAATGGAATCTTGATCAGATGGGCCAATGGGCTGAGGAGTGGCAGATGGAGTTTAATTTAACTAAATGTGAGGTGCTGCATTTTGGAAAAGCAAATCAGGGCAGGACTTATACACTTAATGGTAAGGTCCTGAGGAGTGTTGCTGAACAAAGAGTTCTTGGAGTACAGGTTCATAGTTACCTGAAAGTGGAGTCACAAGTAGATAGGATAGTGAAGAAGGCATTTGGTATGCTTGCCTGTATCGGTCAGTGCATTGACTATAGGAGTTGGGAAGTCATGTTGCGGCTGTACAGGACTTTGTTTAGGCCACTGTTGGAATACTGCATGCAATCCTGGTCTCCCTGCTATAGGAAGGATGTTGTGAAACATGAAAGTGTTCAGAAAAGATTTACAAGGATGTTGCTAAAGTTGGAGGGTTTGAGCTATAGGGAGAGGCCGAATAAACTGGGGCTATTTTCCCTGGAGCATGGGAGGCTGAAATGTGACTTTATAGGTGTTTGTAAAATCATGAGTGTCATGGATAGGGTACATAGACAAGGTTTTTTCCCCAGAGTGGGGGAGTCCATAGCTAGAGGGCATAGGTTGAAGGTGAGAGGGGCAAGATTTAAAAGGGACTAACGTACGATGTTTTTACAGAGCAGGTGGTGCATGTATGGAATGAGCTGCCAGAGGAAGTGGTGGAGGCTGGTACAATTACAACGTTTAAAAGGCATCTGGATGGGTATATGAATATGAAGGATTTAGAGGGATATGGGTCAAATGCTGGTAAAATGGGATTAGATTTATTTAGGATATTTGGTCAGCATGGATGAGTTGGACCAAAGGGTCTGTTTCCGTGCTGTGTATGTCTATGACTCTATGACATTTTGCACAGATAATGAACAAAGAAGTATATGATTACTTGTGGTAAATTGGCCCAGTCATACCAGTTAAAATACCATCTAAAATATTCAAAATATTTAGCGTCACATTTAACTTTAAAGTTGAAATTCTTTGAGCAGATTTATAGATATAGGTTAAAACTCAATGAGATCCAAAGATATCCTGCTGTATCCCCACTAATTTAGAATCAGATTTCAGCATCAGAGGAAAACCAGGGAGATAAATAGAAAAAGTGATCCACCTGTTAATTCGTGACCTAATTAAGTACAGGTTAATTAAATAAGGACAAATCTTTACAGCAATAACATGTTGCGTAAGTTCATCAGAAGCTTTGAGATGTAAAACCTCATGTATATTGAGGCAGTGACAGCATATTTCATTATTTTACAGATGAAATAGATTTGGGCAGCCAAAGATTATTTTCTACATGTAAATTTTTTGATGAGTGATCCCATCAGGGAACAGTATCCAGTAACGATCAAACTAATTAAAACTGAAGGCTTGACAAACCGTGTGGTAATCCTACTTTATCCCCACACAAATAATCTAATGCATCAGATTAGGCAGGGTTTAATGCATTCTCCAATAATGACTCCTTCAGAATCATTACCCTATAAACAGGGTGATAAGTAAGACAGTGAATAAAATATCTAATTAGGAATTCAGGACAAATGCGTTCAGGTGGTTCCAAGATGGAACTTGTAACAGCAAGAATGAAGTGATGCCAAAGCCTGAAGCGATCTAGTGAAAATTTGGATATATACTTTTCCTGTATAACTAGAAGGGTTGTGTTGAGTGAACAACATGAAGTTTATTTTATTAACACAACTATTTACAGGTTAGATTTATGTAACCCGTATTGCAACAGATGCTGTTTCGAGTACGCTAACGCTAGATCTGCATGTTAAGTTCCTCTTTATTCAGCACAAGTCAGTGTAACATCATCATGGTGGTGGTGCTTAATGTACTCAATCAAGTTCAAGCCCCTTCAGAGCTTTTCAGACCCATATCTGACAACTCCAACCAGGCAGTTTAGGTTACTAAACAGCAATTCCCGAAAATAAATACCTTGAAAGTAGGAGAACACCTTTCACTAACATATTCTAACTTCAAATTGACCTGAGAACCAACATCATTACATTATCTTATCTCAACTAAAATAATCAACTCATCTAACAAACTGCAAGCCTACTACAAAAGAGAGATTGAAACAATTGTACATTGTATAATTTTTGTGTGTGTGACAGTGTATGAGTTGAGGGAGTGAAAGGTTGCACTTTAAACCTTTGCACGTGCTTGGGGCAATAAATAACATTGTATTATGTTTAATCTCACAAAAGCTTTCTTCTGAAATTATTTAAATTGGCACAACCATTTGAGAGTAAAAAAATGCACAAAATACATTGATCATAACCATTAAGATGTTTATATTCTATCTACAATACAGGGCAAAAGCAAATATATGAAACATAAAACTGAGCTTATGGAGAATGGAATCAAATGAAGCTGATCATATTCCTTTCCAATGACGATGGAGATGTGCCTTCTTTTTATGAACTGATGCTGATGCTGTGGTGCAAAAGATAGCAGGCAGATAGAATGTTCATTGTCAGCAAGACCTGGGAACAGATGTATAAAATGAAGTATCACTTAGTGAGCTAAGGGTAAAAAACAGCACTTAATAACATGGTGATGGTGCTTCAAGATACCTTCCTGCACACTCCCAACAAATTCCACCCCATCCAAGCTTCTGGAACTAAGGGAGTCCCAGTCATATAGGTGAATTTAAAATCACCCGCCACAACAACCCTTGGTTTTTACATTTTACCATAATCTGTCCACCTATCTGTTCCTGTATCACTGCTGGCTGTTGCAAAGCCTGCGGTACAATTCCATCAAAGTGACTGCACCCTTCCTATTCCTCAGTTCTACTCAAACGGTCTTAATGGATGAGCCCTCCAAGGTGTTCTCCCTCTGTACAGCTGTGATATTCTCCCTTATCCACTTCTTTTACATCCTTCTCTACCTCGACTGAAGCATTCAAAGCCCGGAATGTTAAGCTGCTGGTCTTGTCCCTCTCTCTCAACCATGTCTCTGTAATAGCTACAACATCATGATTAAATGTATTAATCCATGCTCTCAGTTCATCTGCTTTACCTTTCACACTCCTCACACTAAAACAAATACACTCAGACTGCCAGTCCTGCCATATTCAGTAACTTCCCCTGTCTGTTCTTCCTCTTGGTCTTACTGGCCTTTGTCTCTCACCCCTCCTTGGTCATTTTACTTACTGACCTACTGCTCTGGTTCCCATGCCCCTATGACAGTAGCTTAAACCCTCCTGAGTGGCACTAACAAACCTCCCTGACAGGTGTCACTTGGTTTTACAGTTAAATACCGTCTGCAGTGAAGATTAATTAAATTGTGACAATCATCTACTTCTACTTTTGGATGTCTCAGAAATGCAGTAACGAATCATTCATGTTACCTACAATCTTGTTTGCATCTTCATCCTGATCTTCTAAAGATTGCTGCTCACTCGTGTAATGCCTAACTCTGCATGGTGATCATAACTCTACATAGCATGCAATTACAGTCACTTGCTCCTGACTGATTCACACATTGAAATTACCATTTTACATTTTCATAACACATTGAGAAGTAAGGTTTTGGCCTGGACCTCCTTGCCACATTTCCCTTTGACCTTCCTGGCTAAATATTAATTGGAACCATAGACAATGATGCTCCTTAAGTAAACTGTGGAGAATTTGCTGTGCTCTTTTTATTATAAATTCAGTCCTAAGCAATGACGATCAAAAGTATTTATGTGGCGTATTTAAGTAGAAATTCTGTAGAGCCCAGTGACAATGATAGTGGAACCAGTAACATTGTAACTAGGCCTTAATTGATCTTAAATGTTGGATCTTGTCAAAGAAAATGCCCATTCAAGAGTTTAGCTCAGCTTAGAATGACAAATCTAATTTTCATCCATGACTTTACTTGGGATTTCCATCTTCTCTACTGATTTTTTTGTCAACATTAATTGCTAAATAAATTCCCAAAGAAAAGTTTTCTTCAATTAACACAATACTTCTGTGATTTGACATAGCAAATCAACCCTCTCTGCATCAGTCTACACTGGTGATGATATTTCAAAGAAAGTAATTGCTGTGAAGTGCTGAGGATGGGTTAGTTTGCTATATAAATTAAAGTATTTTTTTAATGTTTCTTATGATGGAAGGAAGAAAAGGAAAATAGAGAGCAAGGAGAGACATTATCCAGAATCCAACCAAAGCAGAAAGCTGTTTGAAGTTACAAGGGAAAAGAAGTCTAGAAGAATGGCAATATTCAGGGCTTTTTTTTACCGGATACCAGACAATTATTAAATATAATAATTTATGACTTCTCAGAATATTTATTATAATGACTTTGCTCTTCTTTCTCCTTGTATCCTTTATTATTCTTAATAATTGATTTTGCACAGTTTATTTAGTTTTATCTACCCTTCATCAGGACAGTCAGGACTAATGTGTTGATGTCATTTTTAATACGACAAGATTTTAAAATTTGACTGGACAAGTCCTCCCACAGGTTTTTTACATAAGTGAACCATATTTGTTTTATAGACGTCAGTTTATCTACAAAAATAGCTGCTGAAATTAAGGAAAAAGCTATTTAGTCATTCAAATATTCAAGGTGAACAAAAATGTTTGCCCTCCATGAATGCACACCTAGCTTCTCATTGATACCAATCTCTTGAGAGAGTTTCTAAATGAAAGTTCATGAATATGGAAATCGTGGCAGACCAAGGTGTCTTATTGAAATAAAAACTGCGTTACTGATGTTACTGGTAATTTTCAGACCTTGACATATTTCTTCTTGCTGTTCTCTGTGATTGGCTGAGTGTATGCAGTGATGAAATTGTTCCAGAATGTTAAGTAAAGTGTATGTTGTCCATTGCCCTCTCTAGATCAATGTCAGTGAACACTATGATTACAGCCTGTACTGTTACTCCAATCTACTTTTTTATTGAAAGAAGTACATCATATAATCATATCATATTACAAACAAAGCTGCCTCAGACTCATTACTGAGATTTAAGTATTACCCGCACCAGTGACAGATAGCTAATCAGGCTTCAGTCACTCAACTGGGTCTGTCCTTCTCTGAACTCCAACCTCAAGGTCCTGCTTGTGCGATGATTTTTCTGAGGTCACGCTGCCGATTACTTCAAAATATTTATTTGTATTTGTTTTCTCTTGTAAGTTTCAGAAAATTTGACTCCTACCCAGGACACTTGTGACTCTAAGATCATTTATCTAAGGGTCGTATAGACAAGATACATCTGTTTTATTGTCCTCCCTTCTGACTTGAATTTAGCAGCCTTGATAAACATAGATGTCAAGCAGCCTTCTATCACCAGATTCCAACTTAAAGAACAGTGCCTGGTTCTGCCTTGCACAGTGAGATTTTGTTCCTGTGAAAGTGACCACTTTCTCGAATCAGAGATGGTAGGAACTACAATTCCATGAACGGGATAGCATGCTTGACGAATCAATTAGAGAGCTTTGAGGAAATAATACATGCTGTGAAAAAAGGTGTACGAGTGGATGTACTGTGCTTAGTTTTCTAGATTGTGGAAGTGCCAGCATTGGTCTGGGTGGACAAAGTCAGAAGTCACATCACACCAGGTTATAGTCCAACAGGTTTATTTGAAATCACAAGCTTTTGGAGTTCAGCCCCTTCGTCAGGTGCAGTGAGAGAGAAGAGCACACAGAAACAGAGTTTACAGGCAGATAAATCAAAGGCTGAGAGATCAAAAGATTAGACAACTGGTGTGAGATGAGTGTCAGATAAAATGTCTCTGCAGGTGACCAAGAGTATTAGATGGTGAGTAAAGGGTCAACAACTGAATTATCAGTGGAGGGATGACCTATAATCTGATTAAATGAGGCAGAGAGATAATTACTAAAAATTAAAAATAAGGTGGTGCTGGAGACAAACCAAATGACTGGAATAACATGATGGGTATAAAAGTCACATGCCCAGAGTTTAACCAAAATAATAAGTAATTCAAAATTGTACGAACTAATTAAGGTAGAGACGTCATTACAATTTATCAAGGTGATAGTGTCAAAACAAGACGGTAAGGAAGATTTTACAGATACAGAACAGTGTGGTGGGATTACATGCAGTGTGATATGAACGCAAGATCACGGTTGAGGCCGTCTTCATGGGTACAGAACTTGGCTATCAGTCTCTGCTCGGCAATTCTGCAATATTGTGTATCTCGAAGTTCACCGTAGCGGATGCTTACCCAAAGATCGGAGGCTGAATGCCCTTGACCGCTGAAGTGTTCCCCTACTGGGAGGGAAAATTCCTGTCTGGCTATTGTTGTGATGTCCATTCATCCGTTGTCAGAGCGCCTGCACGGTCTCACCAAAATACCATGCCTCGGGGCATCATTGCCTACAGTATGTGAGATAGATAACATTGGCCAAGTTACGTTAGTATCTGCCATGTACATGGTGTGTGGTGTTCCCACGTGTGATGGTAGTATCTATGTCGATGATTTGAAATATCAAGAAGAAGAGTGGCTAGCTAACAGGAAACAGAATGTAGGTACAAATAGGTCTTTTCAGTTTAGCAAGATGTGATGAGTTGTGTCTCATAGGTATTAGTGCAAGACATAAACTGTTTATAATTTATATGAATAACTTGAATTAATGATTGGAAGATATGCTTAGAAATTTAATGATGTTACAAAGTTAGATATGACAATAAGTTGTGAAAAGGACATAGAAGGCTAAAAACAAGAAAGAAAAAGTGAGTGGACAAAGATCCAGCAAAATGGATTATAATGTGCAGAAGTAAAATTGTCCATTTTGGCAGGAAGTAAAAAGTGGCTTTATTTTACTATCTGAATGGCATGATTGCAGAGTTCTGAGATGAACAGGTGTCCTCACCTATGTTGTCAATGAGTTAAAGGAGTATATCATACTCTGCGACCCCAGTGTGAATAATTCACACTTCAGTCCTATAGCCTGAACCCCAAAACTCCCTCCAGCCGAACCGTCATTGAATTCCTAGACTGTGTTTGGATTAAATGTGGCTTTCCTGTGGGATTCAGTTGAAGAGAAAACCTGAGGTCAAAATCTCTGAGTAAAGATTGTCAAAGAACAAAGAACAATGAACAATACAGCACAGGAACAGGCCCTTTGGCCCTCCTACCCTGTGCCAACACATTTTGCCCTTCTAAACTAAAACTGTCTTCACTTACATCTGTATCCCTCTTTTCCCTTCCTATTCATGTATTCTTCCAGGTGCTTCTTTAAAGTTGCTATTGTGTCTGCTTCTACCACCCCTCTGGGAGCGTATTCCAAGCACCCACCACCCTTTGTGTGAAAAATATGCCTCACACATTTCTTTTAAACTTTCCCCCTTGCACCTTGAACTGGTGTCTCCTAGTAATTGATCCTTGTGCCCTGGGAAAAAGCCTTATACTTTCCACTCCATCTATACTATTCACAATCTTATAAACTTCTATCAGATCACCCCCTCAACCTCCTGTGTGCCACCGAAAACAAGCCTAGTATATCCAATCTTTCTTTATAGCTAGAATTCCCCATACCAGGCCACATCCTGGTAAACCTTTTCTGTACCCTCTCCAAAGCATCCACATCTTTCTGGTAGTGCGGTGATCAGAACTGTTTGCAATATTCCAAGTCTGGCCTAACTAAAATTCTGGTCATGGGACTAATCTGTAGGAAATGAATCCAGATTAGAGTATGTTTCTCGGCCAAGAATGTTGTGTATCAGGCTACATGATTCTGGATTCTGTTTAGAATATATGGTCACGCTATGCTAGACTACTTTTTCCTTTTTCTGCTTTCCCCTGGCATACAACTGTTGGTGGTTGCATCACTTAGAGGCTATGCTGGGCAACCTGGTGTCACCTCTTACATGTCAGTGGAGGGTTGCTCTGGGCAGCAGTATCAAACACCAACATGTGCTCTTTTGCTGAGCCCAAGAAGTAAATGTGCATAGATCTTTGCAATGCTTGGTCTAATGATAGACATCAAATCCTCAAATCACTGAGGGAGACAGAGCAGTTACATGGCATGCCCAATGGTCTGGAAGTTGTTGTGAAACAAAAACAGAAATTGCTGGAGAAAATCAACACTCCTGGCAGAATCTGTGAAAAAAAAGCAAATTAAATGTTGAGTCCAGTGACTCTTCTACAGAATTGATAGTACCTGTGAAAACATAACCTCGATTTTGGCTCTCCCCACTGTGACTTAATCCTCAACTTCCTGACCCAGAGTCACAATAGGTAAGAATAGGCAACAATACCTCCTCCACAAAAATCCTCAATACCAGTGCCACACAAGGCTGCATACTCAAACCTCGACTGTATTCCTTAGACACGAATGACTGTGTGGCCAAATTCTGCCCCAACTCCATTTATAATTTTGTTGACAACAACACCATTGTAGGTCAGATCTCAGACAATGAGACAGAGCATAGGACAGAGATTGAGTGCTCAGTGGCACGGCGTAAAGACAATAATCTCTCCATCAACATCAGCAAAACAATGGAGCCAGTCATTTACTTCAGAAAGTGGAGTAGAGGGCATGCCCCTGTCTGCATCAATGGTGCTGAGGTGGAGGTAGTTGAGAGCGTCAAGTTCCTGGGAGTGATGAGCACCAACAATCTGTCCTGCTCCACTCATGTTGATGCAATGGTCAAGAAAGCATAACAACGCCTCCAATTCCTCAGGAGGCTAAGGAAATTTGGCATACCCACAATCTTAATTTTTACAGATGCATCATAGAAAGCATCCTATCTGGATGCATCACAGTGCGGTATGGCAACTGCTCTTCCCAAGACTGAAAAAAACTATGGAGAGTCATGAACATAGACTAGTCTATCATGCAAACCAGGCTCCCTTTCGCTGACTCCATCTATACACCCTGCTGCCTCTGGAAAGCAACCAACATAATTAAAGACCCCTTCCACCCCGATTTTCACCTCTTCCACATTCTTCTGTTGGGCAGAATACAATTTTGAATACATGTACAAACAGTTATGATACTTCTGAGCACACCTCTCAAACTTTAATGTTGATCTCTCTCTCCTATCCCTGCTCTCCCTGTTCCTCTACCTCATCAATAGTCTCAAAGTTTTCCAGGTTTCTCTGCAGTATTGCAACAATTTTCAAGCCTCAAAATGGGGTCACATCAGGAAAAGGTTTAGGAAGCATTGTATTAGTTCCTGTACATTTCAGAGATTACCATCAAAGCCTACGTATAACTGAGAGCTTCTCAATACAGTACCAAAGAAAACACGTGCGATATACCTTAATGACTACTGCCCAGTGGCGCTAATCTCCATAATTATGAAGCGCTCCGAGATGCTGGTCATGGCCTACATCAACTCTAGCCTCCCAGCCTGCTTTGATCCTCTGTAATTTGCCTAAAGGTGAATCAAGCCCAAAGCAGATGCCATTTTCCTAGCCCTACACTCATCCCTAGAACATCTAGATAATAAAGACATCTGTGTCAGGCTCCTACTCATCAAGTACAGCTCCACCTTCAACATGATAATCCTTTGCAGACGAATCTCAAAACTCTGAGACTCAGCTCCACCTTCTGCACTAGATCCTCAATTCCTGACCCACGGACCTCAATCAGTGAAGATAGACAACAGCACCTCCTCCACGATAATCCTCAATGCTAGCGCCCCACAAGGATGCGTTCTCAGCCCCTTACTGTACTGCCTGTACACCCATGACTATGTAGCCAAATTCCAAATGATTGCTGTCTACAAGTTTGCTGACAACACCACCGTGTTAGGACGGACATCAACCAACGATGAGTCAGAATAAAGGAAGGACCTCTCTAACTTCAAATAATGTTGATCTTGCTAATGTTGATTTTGCTTTGTGCCCCTCCGGTGCAGTGTAACCTCTGTCCAAGCTCTGTCTAAGCACCCTGTGATCTGTATATCTTTATTTGCTATGATCTGCCTGTACTGCTCAGAAAATAAAGCTTTTTAATGTACTTAGGCACATGTGACTACAGTAAATTAAATCAAATCAAATCTGGTCGCGTGCCTTTCCAGGATCAATTTCTCTTCCCAGACATGATCCATGATCCAGCTCAGCAAGTATGTAAATAAAAACCGAAAGAACTGCAGATGTTGTAAATCAGGAACAAAAACAGAAGTTGCTGGAAAAGCTCAGCAGGTCTGGCAGCATCTGTGAAGGAAAATCAGAGTTAACATTTTGAATACTGTTGGTACTCAAAACTGATGGTAGCTGGGATAATGTCAGTTTGTATGCAGAAAATAGGGAGGGGGTGGGGTAGGGAATAAAAATAAGATAGAGCCTAAAGAGAGAGAAGAGCAGTTGGATAGACAAAGGAATTGATAACGATCTGATAACTTTGATTTTTTCTTCAGATGCTGCCAGACTTAGTGAGCTTTTCCAGCAACTTCTGTTTTTGTTCCTGATTTACAGCATCTGCAGTTCTTTCAGTTTTTATTTAGCATTTAACTCACTGCCACATCTCTTCCAGGCATGCCCACCTTGAAGAAGCTCTGCTCCTCTCTCTGACAGGATTTCCATTCCAATCTTTCTTCTTGTCCACCAACATTAATTTCACTGTGAGTCCGGGTGCTAGACCAGGTATTTGCTAAAAGTTGTTTCCATCGCCATACCACATTCCTCAGTGACTGCCTCTGGCTCAGACTCACCCCACGTGGATTCCAACTGAAGTTTCATCCCCCATGTTTTGAATCCTCCCAGGATCACAGCTATCTCCGTGATGTTCAACATTCCATGGACAGCTGCTCTCACCGCATCCTATGATCCACACTCAGTACCATGCTGCGTCCCATGCACAATTTTGACCTTTCTCTCCAACAGCATCGCAACATACTGGCTCAGAGTTGCACCACCCCGCAGTTCCACTTCATCGTCCGGCTCATTCGTCGTGTTTACAAGAAATTTTTTTCTTTTTCTTTCAGGCATCAAGGCCCACAAGATACCCATGGCCCTCTGGAATTTTCCTTTCCCCTCTTCCCTCTGATTCCATATACTCCCCCAACCTCACCTCCTGTCAGGTATTCACCATCCCATCTAACCTTCAGTTCTCTGATACTGAACATTTTGTACTCAGCAAAGGCCTCAGCTTTATTCCTCTGCCTCCTCACTTTAACCGATTTCCGGCACGACGTGACATCAAACTCTTCTTCTGCCGTCTTCACCTCCGTACCCATTTCTTTGGACGAGTTCTCTTCCTGTCCCACAGAGCCCTTTGCCCAGTTCCAACACTCTCCCTCCACCTGGACTTGCCCTCTGGCCTTTTACCTGCACTCGATCTGTTCATTGAGAACTGTCGACATGATATTGGTCGCCTCAATTTTTCAGTTCCCCTCACAAATCCAACATAGCTCCCTCTGAACTGAATGCACTCTGTGCACTCAGATGTAACCCTGACTTTGTTTTTAAGCCTGCCGATAAGGGGTGGTGCTGTTGAAATCTGGCGTACTGACCTCTACCTTGCAGAGGCTGAGCACCAGCTCTCAGATACCTCCTTCTATCTTCCCCTGGACCATGACCCCATCATGACAGATCAGGCCATTATATCAACTATGGTAACTGCCCTCATTTCATCTGGTGATCTCTCCCCCCATCTCCAAGCTGATAGTCCGCCAGTCCCGCACAGCTTGCTTCAACCTCCTTCCAAAAATCCACAAAGAGGACTGTCTGGGGAGACTCATTGTTTCAGCCTGCTCCTGCTCCACAGAACTCACCTCTACCTACCTTGACGCAGTCTATTCTCCCCGGTCCAGTCCCTGCTCACGTACATCCGTGATTCCTCTGACAATTTACACTGGTTTCAAAACTTCCAGTTTACCAGTTCTAGTCACCTCCTCTTTACCATGGACATGCAATCCCTTTACATGTCCATTCCCCACCAGGTGAGTCTTAGGGCTCTCCACTTCTTCCTGGAGCAAAGACCTGGACCGTACCCATACACCACCACCCTCCTCCGCTTGGCCGAGCTTGTCCTCACCCTCAACAACTTCTCTCATTTTCTTCAGGTCAGAGGGTTGGCCATGGATACCTGCATGGGCCCCAGTTATGGCTGCCTCTTCGTGGGATACATGGAACGTTCCTTGTTCGAGTCCTATTCCAGATCCCACCCACAACTCTTCCTCCAATATATCAATGATATCATCGGTGTTGCTTCCCTGTCTCATCCAGAAATGGAAACGTTCATCAATTTCACTTCCGATTTCCACCCTGCCCTCTCTTTCATCAGAGTCTATCTCTGACTCCTCTCTTCCCTTTTTCGACAGCTCTGTTTCCATTTCTGGGGATAGATTGGCTGCTAATATCCACAATAAATCCACTGACTTCCACAGCCACCAGGACTATACATCCTCACACCCTACTTCCTGTAAAGACTCCATCCCATTCTCTCAGTTCCTCTGTCTCCATTGCATATGTTCAAATGAGGCAAACTTCGACAAGGGAGGCTCCGAAATGTCCACCTTCTTCCTCAACCAAAGACTCCCCAGCACTGTTGTCAACAGGACCATCAACCAGGTCCAACCCATCTCTTGTACCTTCACCCTCACCCCTTCTCTTCCCTCCCGCAACAGTGATAGGGTTCCCCTTATCCTTACCTACCATCCCACCAGCATGAACATCCAGAAGATCATCAGATGCCATTTCCGCCACCTCCAGTGAGATGTTGCCACCAGACACATATTCCCCTCCCCTCTCTTGTCCGTCTTCTGCAGTGGTCCCTCTGGGACACCCTGATCCACTCTTCCTTTATCCTCAACACCCCCCTGCTCCCCCACAGCCCCATGGCTCCTTCCCCTGCAACCGGCGAAGGTGCAACACTTGCCCATTGACCTCCTTCCTCTCCACTATCCAAGGGCCAAAAGCAACACTTCACCTGCACTTCCCAGAATCTGGTCTACTGCATTCGCTGCACACAATGTAGTCTCCTCTACACTGGGGAAATAAAGCATAGACTGGCTGACCGCATCGCAGAACATCTACATTCTGCTTGCGAAAAAAGACCTTGAGCTACATGTTGCCTGCCACTTTAACACACGATTCTGTTCCCTGGCCAACACCTTTGTCGCTGGTTTGTTGCAGTGTTCCAGCGAAGCTCAACGCAAGCTGAAAGTGCCACACCTCATTTTCCACCTGGGGAGCCTGCAGCCCCCGGACTCAATATTGAGTTCAATAATTTTAGGGCCTAAACTCTCCCATGTTCCAGCCCCCTACCCGACACACCAGGCCCTGTTATCAAATAGCCTGCCATTTCACACTACCTACTGTTAGTCACAAACATTTCCCATCAATAACTACTCACGCTCCCAAACATACCGTTTTCAACTCCTTTGTCTATCCAACTGCTCTTCTCTCTCTGCGGGCTCTATCCTATCATTTACTCCCTACTCCATCCCCCTCCCTATTTTCTGCATATAAACCAACACTTTTCCCAGCTACCATCAGTTCTGAGAAAGGGTCACTGGACCTGAAACGTTAACTCTGATTTTTTCTTCACAGATGCTGCCAGACCTGATGAGCTTCCAGCAACTTCTGTTTTTGAAGCAAATGGATATATTCACTTTAAAATAAAGAAGTTTTATAAAATGAATTGTTTATATTTCTAGATTACCAACAATTGTAATCTCTATTTATTTAGAGTAATAGCAATATAAAGGAATCCTACTATGGTAAAAATTTTCAATGGAGAATCCATTGTATCTCTTTGCTCCTAATTACTTTTATATCGATTACTGTTTGTGCAACCCTGAACTCCAAGCAATAATTTCTCATTTTTGACTTTGTGATAAATATCAGAATAGTATAAACATCTTCCCTGAATATTGCCTTAAGTTCATTACGATTATATTGTACTGAAAGTGATTGATGACACTGTAGGAATGTGATTTTGTGTTTTGTTGCAGATCACTGGAGTGTACGTGCTCATCTGTCACCATTAGTAATTGAGAAAGATGCATTTGAGTGGAATGATGTAAATCAAAATGCATTGTCTTCACAACATATCACTAGGCACCAATTTATACAGTCTCCTATGTGTAGTTTCAATGATGCACCAGACAGTTAGAGTCCAAATCAGTGTTTGCTAATAATTTAAAAGGCAATGTCATGGTCATATTACTTTTTGTTCTTTTCTTTTCCATTTCTGACCATTGCTTTGCAGTACATGTTTATCCACAGTTGATGCCAATTGATACCTTGGGACATTGGTAACATTTGATGGTAGAATGCTTGCTTATTCAAGCACATATGTATTTCCTATATATCCTAACATCAAAAAGACTAACTTAAATGGAGATTAGAAATAATAATCCTTCTATATGGACAGTTTCCATGCAACAACTAATCCATTATAATTCATTTTTCATTTTCAAATTTCTACTTTATTCTGTTACCATGGAAAATATCCAAATAAAGATACTTAGAAAGTGTAAAATGGACATTTAAAAGACTTATTTTTGTGTCTTTGCTTTACACAATAATTGGATTTGATGTTATGCATTAATAAATTGCAAAACACCAATTTAGAAAATGGAGAAATAGAGATGGTCAGAACTTTGGAATTTCTTTACAGCACTTGGAAAGAATTTTTTGGACAAAGCAACACTGGGAGCATGCGATTATGATGATATAGAGGTGCATGTTTTGTATTACCTCTGTTACTGCACTAGGAAATCAATCAATACAGTACTGTATATCCTTTGTGCTTCTGTACCTCATTCTATCCTATTTTGTGCCTCTCCACTTCATTTTTTCCTTTCATTTGAGAGGAGGTGACTGGATGGCATGGTGTGGGGAGCAAATATGATAATAGACTTTGAAAATAACCAGTGCTGGAGATCACAGTGGGTCAGACAGCATCCATGGGGAGAGAGCAAGCTAATGTTTCGAGTCTAGATGACTTCATTGGAGCTGAAGTGAAGTGTGGAGGGACAGCATTTATGCTACAGTGTGGTGGGGTGGGATGTGGGGCAGTGGATGTAGGGTGCTGGTGGAGAAAGAATGTTGGTAGTTCAAATTAAGTAATTGGAATGTGAGAACAGCAGAACAATGCTGTGTCTAACTGCCAGACTTGAAAGGACAGACAGTCCCACTGGGATGAAGGGAGGGGAGAGAGGACATGATAACAGAATGTAACAAGCTAAAAGAAAGGGAAGAAATTGTTTGTCTTATGAATAGTTACAGTTTGAATTGGCTTCTCCCTATTTCCTTGCTCCTGCTCGGTTTTGCATCCCAATCTCTTTCCTTCCTACCGCCTCTATGTCTTCTAACTAATTATCCATTCCCATTGTCACCCTTTTCCTCCTGTGCCACTCCTGCTCAAATCACAATTAACACTCCACATGCTTTCATCCACTCCCATTCACTCTCCACAAGGGAGGAGGGGACGGGTTGAAATATTAGTTGTCCCTTTGCCCTAAATTTCCTCTTGCCTTTTCCTCCATTTTTGTCTGCTTTCCTTAAGAACACATTGTTTGCTTTCAAAATGCATGATAAATATGCAAGTTTGAATATTTCCAGATTTTTCTCAGCCTGAGGGCTCACTAATTTCCTTGGTCATTTTTTGTTACTTCTCTCCCTTTCCACCTCCCATTTTCCTTGTGAGGATCTTCAATCTGGCTTTGGATATTCATAAAATGAAGGATTATTTCAAAGTACATATGCTTACTAATTTTAAAATAATTATAATGTAAGAAGTTAAAATGTTGAAATACAAATATTATGATTGAAACATTCTATGTAAAATATTACGATATAACTTGTTAGACTGGTGCTAAGTAATACACTTGAGCTTGCCTTGCAGTCACTGTGAAAACCTGCTTTTAGAAACATTCCAATGCTATATTGGCAGAATTGTACCAGGCTCTGCACAGAGTGGGCTGTGGCAAGCTGCGTGGTAGAATCTAACAAGATGTCCAAAATGCTCTTGATGTCGGGGTCACCTTGTTGCATCTTTTTTTTGCTTAAGCAGCATGGTGAGACTCCCACGAATTAATGCCGAGTTCCCAACTGATGCTCTTCATTGTTTGATTATCACTTGTTAATAGCTCAATTCACCATGGGTTGCATCTGACCGAACCCACTGTACAAACTAGCTGTCAGGAAGCCTTAACATGAAGCCAAAGATAGTTCTTGGTGGATTCAATTTGTCACTTGCTCCAGGAGATCCATGTTGGCCATGAACAAACTGGAGATTGTGGCACAATTCACAAGCACCAGCCATGCACACATAAAACAAAGAACTGCGCTTGCTGGAAATCTGAAACAAAAGCAGAAATTGATGGAGAAACTGAGCAGGTCTGGCAGCATCTGTGGAGAGAAAGCAAGGTTAATATTTCGGGACCAGTGACCCTTCTTCAGAACTCCAAATCCACAACCTTACATCTGCAACTTACATCTATTTATTTATTCTAATTATTGCCTCCTCAAAGAATTGTAATAAATTTGCCGGGCATGATTTCCCCTTCATGAAGACAGGATGACTCTGCTTGATCATTTCTAAATGTTCTGCTATACATCCTTTCTCATACAATCTAACAGTTCCCAATAACAGACGTTAAGCTAACTAGCCTATAGTTACCAGTTTTTCTTCTTACCTTATTGAAATAAATAGCAATTTCCCATCCGCTTCGACTTTTCTAGAATCTAACGATTCTTGGAAGATGACTAGCAAACATCCATTACCTCTACCTACTTTCTTTAATATCCTAGGATGCATCCCATCAGGTCCTGAGGACTTATAGGTTTTTTTCTCCTTTACTTTGACTAGTTTTCTAGTGATAGTCATTGTACTTATTTCCTGTCCTTTTTTTTTAAGTCCATTCATAAAATGCAGGAATTGCTGGCTAAGCCAGGATTTATTGCCCAGAGATCAGTTAAAAGTCAATCACATTGCTGTGGGTCTGGAGTCACCTGTAAACCAAACCAGGTAAAGATTTTCTTCCGTAAAGGACTTGATAGTCTTTTTTTCTGACAATGGTTTCATGTCATCATTAGACTCTTAATTCCAGATTCCTATTTAATTCAAATTCCACCATAGCTTTATTTGAACCTGGGTCTCTGGATTAATAGTCAAGAGATATTACCACTAGACCATTGGTCACTTAGTAAGTTTGGAATGCTATTAATGCCTTCGACTGTAAAGACTGATACAAAGTACCTATTCAACTCCCCTGCAATTTCCTGGCTTCTCATTATTATTTCCCCAGTCTCTTGATATTACTTGTAAGTTTACCCTCATAGCTTATCTGGTTCATCTTTATCATTTCTTTGGTCACCTTTTGTTGTTTTTCTCTTAAAATTATCCCAATCCTTTGCCTTACCACCAATCTTTGCCAAATTGTAAGTTTTTTTTTCTTCTAATTTGATGCTGTTCTTAACTTTCCTAGATGACCATAGTTGGCTTATTCCCTTCCTAGAATCCTTCTTACTCACCAGAATATGTCTTTCCTGTGAGCCATGATCTATTTTCTTAAATGTCTGCCATTGTTCCTCAAACATCTTTGCTGCTAACCTCCTTTTGCTGTCCATTCCAGCCAGTTCTGCCCTCATTATTTTGTCATTACTCTCAATTAAGCTTAACACAGTTGTTTCCAACTCAAGCTTCTCTCTCTCAAATTGAACGGTAAATTCTACCATGTTATGGTCACTACTTCTGAAATGTTGATCTCACAGGCTTGCTGTGTGCTTATCCTCCAGTCATCTTGTAGCATTGGCTGTCTTTGTTGTGTGACTGTCACTGCTGGGGAACTCCCTGTGATATATTTTACTGCGCATACAGCCAGATGAACAATAGGTAACAATGGGGGAGGGTAGTCAAGGTGTCACAATGAGCCAATGCCATGCCAACACATTGCTCCTGCTTCCCAACCACTGTCTCATTACTGGAGAAGGAATGATGCCACAGAGCTCCGTGAAGCATGTACAGCTGCAACAGAGAGAGAGAGACAGACAGAGAGAGAGAGAGAGAGAAGGGGAGAGAGAGAGAGAGAGAGAGAGAACCATATGAAAGGTGAAACACAAGAATTTGTGAAATGTTATAACTATTTACATACCATTGGTTGTGAAGGAAACCCTAAACATGAAAGTATTATTTAAATAAACTGTGGACATACCAGAGTGTGGTAAACAAACTAGTTGTATCAGGCATGATGATCAACAAACTATGTACAACTTTTCTAACCATTGCCCATACATGACTCTAATACATTATTTTATTCTGTCCCTCCCACTGCATTGCACTAAGCTACCCCGATCTACAGATGGAATGGAAGGAGCTTGCATTTTAGTGAAGCCCGCTGACTCCTGGAGATTTCATTGAGTGGGACAGACATGCCCAAGGTCTTTACTGCCAGGGGCAAGTTGACCATCCCAGGCTGCAATTTCCAAAGATCGGAAAGAGGCAAGTAGTTAGTGTAGAGGAGGCTGGGCCAGCAAGTGAGTCCTCCTCTGGCTGGGTGCCTCACGACACTGCCCTGTCTCCTTTTGAGGATGGAGGCACGAGGTCAAGGGTCATGCGATAAGATGGGGCAGAGAAAGAATGTGTATCTTGCGGCGAAAGCTCAAATGAAAATGAATCTGGTAAAATATAGTGTAAAAATTTGCTTAGCCTCTAGGCAAGAAATGAAAATATTCAGCCCTATGTTTTAAACTACGTTTTATACTTCAATCACTCATCATATAAAGAGCTTGAGCTTGTTTTTGTACCTGCATGTCAATCAATTTCAATGTTTCCCAAGCCAAACAACAACATAACTATGCTAGCACACTCCAAAAGAGGCATAAACAATCAAACAACAGTTTTCCTACATTGGTTCCATAAACATAAAACAAGCACAATAAATAATGTTTTCCTGCAGAGGTTTATCAAGGACTATTACACAAACTACTAACAACAACAAATTTGAATCTAAAAATCTAAAAAGATCTATTGCAATGACATGTTTACAAAAAATTCTCAGCTCTCACACGCACAGCTTTCATTTCAATAAAACACTCAACATAAGCTTTATGCTAATGAATATTTTCTCTTTTGCAAATTTTGTGAAAAAACTGATAAAGGCCAAAATAAGCTGTTTCATCAGTGCAGTGGCTAAAGTAATATCTAGGGGAATTGGTTATAATTCAATTTTAAATCTAAAGTCACAGCTTTGAACAAAATATCAAATCCAAGTATTAAATTTAAGAGAGACTAGAAGATTCAAGCAAAAACACTTTAATCAAAAAGTGTCAAAATATACAACAATCATGCAAAGTTTACAGAACCCCTGAAGAAAGATGGTAAGCTTTTTGGAAAAAGAGACAACAAGGTGCAGGGCTGGATGAACATAGCAGGTCAAGCAGCATCATAGGGAAAATTGTTTTTAATGGTGTCTCCTTACAAACAGGTTGACTCAATTTTTGGGCTTCTTCATTACCGTCCCATATAAATAAAGGAACCTGCCACTGATCATGTAAACTGTAACATAGACAGTATCAGGCGCACCTGGAAGATACCACTACAATCTAATTCCCAGGCATATTTAAATGCCTAAATAGATTCTTTATTAAATCTGTCTAATTAGTGGGACTAGAATGAAGCCTTGCTAGTGAAAATTTGCACTGAAGGCTTGCAAAACTATTTCAAAGGTAATAGCTTGATCCTGAAGAAAAATGAACTATGACCAAATTTACCGTGGCAATGAAAGAAGGCTGATAATGGATTATGTAACCTGGCCTTTTTATTGTTTAGGGTTTCCTTCACAACCAATGTAGGAAAACTGTTGTTTGATTGTTTATGCCTCTTTTGGAGTGTGCTAGGACAAAGCAATATGCATACATTTTATAATATTAAAACTATCAAATATATCTGTAGAGACATGTAGCTGTACATAGTTTAATAAATTTGAAAAATGCTAAGGCATCTTGTGAATGTAAGCAATTTAAATAAGTTTTAACTTAAAGGGGTACTTAGACATATTCCCACCAATTCTGAGAAAATTAAAATATATCATATACTTTGAGAAACCCAAAGACAAAAATGGTACTCTTTAGTAAGAAAATCACTAGAATAGTCACTCCTTGTTCTAATTCTGAAGTGGTAGTAGCAATTTGCACTAACATTTCTGTTATAATATTCCATTTATGTTGATGGAAAAGGGAAACTAAGCCCATTCATTGCTCAGTCATTTTTAAACTAGGGTCAGGTTATTAGTGGGTGCTGTAGGTAACCATTATTGGGATTAAGGAAAGTGACAACAATATCAGACCTCTGATTTATTTTTTTGTGTATTCCCTCCAGCCACATGATCTTCTGAGATGATTATGTTCCGCTAATTTCAGCCTCTTGTGAATCCCTGATTTTGATTGCTTCACCATTGCTGGCCATGTTGTCAATTATATGGATTCCAGTTTTTGGAAATTTGTCACTATATCTCAGCCTCACCATCACTTTCCTCTTTTTAAACAGTCCTTAAAACCGATCTCTTCGAGCCTATTCTTATGTGAGCTGGTGTCATGTTTGAATTTATTTTGCTCCTGCAAAATGTGTTGGGATATTTTATTACATTCAAGGCACTATGTAAATTCAGGTACTTTTGTTGAAATTGGCTAGAACTAAGGACAAACCAACCTTACAACTTGACTTGTCCTGTACAGTTTAACTGCATTAATAAATTCAGGTTACCTAATTCCCTCATGTGTGGAAATTGCAATTAGCTAAATGACCCCTGGCTTTGCTGATTGTGGTTATAACAGAATGCTCCAATAATTTGCCACATGGAAGGATTTCTCAGATCTGCTAGCTATAGTAATTATTTTCATCAGTTTGTAATCATACTAGGAATATAGCCTGACACAGAGTGCCTTTCTCTCCAACTTCCCCCCCACCCCCGCCCCTCCCCCCTCCCGTGTAGTCACAGAGGCTGCAGTAGCTAATATGAACCCAGTCATATGCATTTTACTGCTCTCAATACAGTCTCCTCGGAGACGAAATGAAGACTGTGGGACGACTTTCAGAACCAATCTGAAAGTATAACCCTGAGCTTCTGATTTCTTGCCATTTGAGTTCACCACCTTGTTTCATTGTAATTCTGTTCTAGTCTTGCCACATTTCTTCTTCCTGTTTTCTGCTTTAGTTTCTTCCAGTTGGAGCTACCCCTCAAGTTGTCCTTGCCCTGACAAGTTATTTTAAACACGTTCCCGGTGGCACAACCAAATTTTCCTGTGAGGATATTTATCACAGTCCTGTTAAGGTTCAAGGCATCCAACTTGTACAGATGCATCAGAACTGATCCCAAAGCTTCTGAAATCTGATGCCCTCTCTCCTACTCCAATTCTTCAGACACATGTTGAATTGATTAATCCTCCTATTCCTAATCCTCAAGAGCATGTGGAGCTCAGAGTAATCCTGCAATTAACAATCTTGCTTTTTAATTTCCTCCTTAACTCCCTAAAATCTACTTTCAGGACTTATTCTGCTTTTTACTTATGGCAAGGGTAACAATGCAGACAAAAAAAATTGCCAGATCTTGCAAAATAAGATCTCATTCCCTGGAAGTGTTTCAAACATTTTTTGTGTTCGAACAGATTGGCTATGGTGTAATTAAATGATGGAACAGATTCAACGGGCTGAATGGCTTACTCCTGTTCCCATGCTTTCATCAAATTAAAAAGAATTCCAAAAGGAAACGTTGAAAATGTACAATGTAGCCCAATGATATCAAAGGAAAAATAGTCAGATTATAGTGTTAAGTGTAACTGATACTACAGTTTTAGATAATCCCAGTCAGTTGGTTACACACAATTCAAGTCAACAACTACAGGAGGAAAAGAAGTTGATCTTCCATATTTAGATGCATAAATTTTCGACTCAAGCGTATGCTTGCAATGTAATGTTGTGATGACGGAGCTAAATGGAACGATGCTATTTCACTTACAGGGAATGAGATCTTATTTTGCAAGTTCTGGCAATATGATAATAGACCAAACAACTGCCCACATTTGCTTAAAGGTGGGGCCATTACAAGAATTACCTTATGTAGTATACAGTCATAGGCAGGAGGAACTACAAAGAATATCTCCAGAATATCTTGTTGCTGTAGTGTGTGATTGAGCAGTTTATTCAGTAAATTCAAAGATGCACTTGAAGACTTGCTGACAGGTTGATCATCTGGGACAGAACCCAATTCACAGGACTTCCAAGCAACCAGGGTAGTTGTGACTATGTAATATTGCTTAGTAGTTTCATAAAGTGGAACAGTGTCCAAATTGCTGTGTGCCATTGATATCTAGGACAGAACCTTTAGACCAAATAAGGAGCTGTTAATATTCATCAGAGGTCTAAGACAGAGCTGCTGCAGCTCTCAAGCAATTGAAAAGTAGACAAATAGGAAATGCAAATCCATGTGAAGGAAAAAGGTGGCACTAATGATTCTGTGAGTATCAGAAAAAGCCTGAAAAGTAGTGAAAGCAGAAACTTTTCATTCAGGCAAAGAAGCAGCTTTCCAGTCTGACAAATTCACGACCCTCTCATTCCCCACAGTGCAATAGCCTTGTTAATTGGGCCTAGAAAACTTTACATTGCTCAACAAACCAGTGTTCTGGCAGTCATTGCAAGAAGGATGGACTAACTTTTGCTATTTTACTTAAGTTGCCATTTTACATATTAAATTGTTGTTCTGAATATTCCATGGATGTGGATTTCAAAATCAGCCTAAAGATTACAAGTTAATTGAGGACTTTGGAGGATTCCTGTTGCATTCCCAACTTTCTGATTTTTTAAAAAAATCCTTAATCTCCAGATCACACCCACCTTCCCTTTTATTTCCTGCATAAAGGAATAATTGTGTTCAGATTTAACGCCTTCTTTGTCAAATAGTTTGTGGACAATTGGTTTCAAATGATACTAAAGGGCTGCTGATGATCAACAACTGTATGTTATCATAATTTAAACCTCCAAGAGAAAAAAAAAGGGAAAATATGTGAACAGTTATCTCCAGAAGGGAGATAATCAGTTCAGGAATGCTTTAATAACATTTTACATATGTGATGGACACTTAGTAGCACATTACTCAGATCTGATTAATGGAGATTTGGAATTGTATCTTCTGTCTAAACAAATCATACTATAATATAAGATGATTACTGCCTCCCAAACACAATTTACTGCTACCAGAAAATTGACATAAATGGTAATCAGCAGCCTGCACCAATCTGCATGATTATCACTACTGAACGAATTCAAAAACAAAGCACTGGTATAAAAATAACTTTTGAACTCGCTTGTCCTTGAAGCAGGGCTGTGCATGTAAAGCAGCTTTATGCAGGAGTGGTCTCCTGGGGAAATAATAAAATTTAACATTTTTAAAAATTCATTCATGGGATGTGGGCATCAATTTCAAAGTCAGAATTTATTGCTCATCCTTAAATGCCCTTGAGAAGGTGATCATAAAGTGTCTTCTTGAAGTGCTGCACTCTCTGTGGAGTAGCTTCTCCACTGCTGTTCGAGGAGGAGTTCCAGGATTTTAATCCAAAAATGACAAGGGAATGTATTTCCAAGTTGGGGTGGTGTGTAGTTTCAAATTTGCAAATTGTAGTGTTCCTGTGCTACTGTTATCCTTCTTTATCTCTGTGGTGGAAATACTGGGTTTGGAAGGTGTTGTTGTTAGTGGAGGAGGAAATGAACATTCAAGATGGTAGATGGGGTGTTGATCAAGCGAGTTGCTTTATCTTGGATGGTGTCAAGCTTCCTCAGTGTTGCTGGAACTGTACATCCAAGTAAGTGGGAGAATTCAATTTTTCCTGACTTGTAGCATGCACATGTTGTAAGGGCATTCAGGAGGTAAAGTTCTAGCCTCTGATCATGCTCATGTCATTGCAGCATTGATCTGAGCGGGTCTAGTTCAGCTCTGGTCTATGGTAACCTTCAGGTTTTTTGTGGATAATACTACTGAATATCAAGGGAAGGTGATTAGACTTTCTCTTTTTGGAGATGGCCATTGCTTGAAATTCGTGTGGCACAAATGCTACTTGTCATACAAACACACAAGAATAAACATTGCACCAGAAAAACCAGGTAACCTGCTGCATGCAGGCACAGAATTCTTCAGTGACTGAGGAATGACAAATGGTAGCGAACAATATGCAATCATCCTGGAAGGCAAAGGTAACCCTCAGCTGCCTTTGCTACTGTAAATGCTGTTCTTACACCATCCTCTTCAATCTTCTTCATCCCATAACACGACAAAAGGAACAGAAGTTAGTTACAAGCTCAATTTCGATGAATTCACTGCAAGATACAATTCAGTGACATAAACATTGCAAGAATGGTGAACACAGTCACAGCCACATTAATTTCCTTTTTTCATCTACATTCATTGGACCAAAATCCTGGCAATTCCCTATTAACAGAACTGTGTGTGTACTTACACTATGAGGATTACAACTGTTCAAGACCACTGTGGCTATTTCGTTTTCTGGTGACATTGGTGCACTGGTGCAATCTAGATGAATCTTGCATTTAAAAAAAAAGTAACGTGCTCTGAGAGCTACACCTGCTGATCCCCTCTCTGTACAACTATAGGCTATGAGCAGCTCTTGATGCGCAATAAAGGCTCATCTGAGGCCCAATTTCGAGAAGCATAAAGGAAACCCATCTGATTTGATAGACCAAACCTCCAAATTACAGGAGGTAACCTCTAAATTGTAATCAGTAATGTCTTAGCAAATGTCCAATGAATAAACCCTTTCCCTCTCACAGCAAAGAAAGCAGCTGTGCGTGCTGATTCTTTACTGACAAATTTACCTGAAGTTCATCTCCTCAAATTTCACTGTGCTTGAGGAATCATGGGGCATCCATCGACCTGATGAATAAACTGGAAACAGTGGGCTGGATTTCACCAGCCTTCAGGAGAGGGCCTGAGAGGCAGAAGGTCTGGTTAATTGGCTGTGAAAGGTGCTGGGAGGGAAGCCTGATGTCTTTCCTCTGTCACAATATATTTTCTGTAGTAGGCATCTTGGTGTTATGGCTCTTCATTGAACAACAATTAATTGTCCAACCTGTCCCCGTCCCCGTCCCCGTCCCCGTCCCCGTCCCCGTCCCCGTCCCCGTCCCCCACTGATGACATTTTGCCAAATTCAGGAGGGCCTAATACCATGTGCTGAGACCACCAGGTACAACCTACAGCCTTCCAAGTGGTTCCTGGGAGAGATCAAGGTTGGAAGCCTCCTTTACAGTTGCTATGGGCCACAGCAAGGGGATATTCCAGCAATAGTGGCTATCCATGTGTAAAGTGCAACATAAGGTGTATTCCTCCCAATCACATGGGCCTGTCTACCTGGTCCTTCATGATGCTTAAAAAGAAACACTTACATTCTCTTCCAAGGTGCCTTAAAATGGAGGTTGCTGCACTGCCAGCCCTTTGATTGGCTGGTAGCTCTGGAAAATGGGGTACCACCCTCAATTGGACCAATTGGACAGTGATTGATTGATAATCGGCTGATGCTTGTAAAATGTTACACTGGGTCCAATTGCTCAACTACATGTTATCAGATTAGCTTTCTGCCCTACCTTTCAAGCAAAATTCACATTCTGTGTAAATTTTGACCGAGTTGCAAATGGAATCACAACTTAACTCTCCCGATTGCATACTTAAAGCAGTCCAGTTAAATGAGGAAATTGGTTACCCAAAGTGGTTTCCCATACTGGTTTTAAAACTGCCCCCTCATCCTACTACTTCCAAACTAACATGTCTTCCGTGTTAAAACTCTTCCCCTCTATAGGTGCTGCCTAATCTGAGTATTTCTGGCATTTTCTCACAGTATTCAGACTTCCAGCATCCAAAGCATTGTGCCTTTTGTTAAAACAAGCAGACAGTTTGACTTAACTGCAAATGAATGTCAGGCTCAGGATCTTACTTTAAAGAGAAAAAGTGAAAATGTAATGAGAATTAGTACATAAGTAACTGAGACTCTATAAAGACAAAATTGGAATGGCATGCAGGAAAACTAGGTAACATCTTAATTTTTTATCAATGCATGAGCTTTATGCTGGTGTAATATAAGTAATGGCATTCCAATACTTTAATACAGGTATTGTAATTTTGTTTAGGATTAGAGTGCTAGCTTCTGGTGTTATCTAAGGATTAAAGGACAGCTATGTCAATGTCAAAATAGTCTACAAATCATTTGATAAAAATATACTCAACAAAGTCACAAATGGCCCTTTTAATGTAACTCAACTGAGCTGTTGTCCCTGCATATCATCAGCCAAACAAGAAACAGTATCTGTGGCAGTTGGAAGAAGATCTGCCCTTTGATTGAAGGATGAGATGTGAAATTGACTTGGCATTCAGGGAAATAAAGAAAGGGATGGAAGTTTTTTTTAAAGTGGTTGTTGACCCAAAGGCTATATTAAGCAAAAGTAACTTTGGTATTGAAGTGACATTCAGGCAGCCACTCACAAAGGCTGTGGGTTTGATTGCTGCTAGGTAAAGCTGACTAATTCTATGCTTAAATCTTAGGACTAGCCCGTAGATCACATTCAAATAGCTACATGATGTCATGCAGGGAAAATTTAATAAAATAAAATCACTGAGTACAGATACAGGCTCTTGCCCCTCTTTTCATCTGGTTGGCTTGATTTGTATGAGTGATCGACCCTCACACAATGTTGATCAGTTCCCTGTAGATCTTTTGTGGTCATTAGACCTTTAATTCATCTTTTCGTCTTCAATGATTTATATTTAATTCAAGTGAAAGTAATATAACCTTACCAAAGGGAGATTTGAAGGTGCTGCCAATCTGCAATGTTCTTTATTTTACATGCCCTGGTACATTTATGTGCTAACTTAGTCTGTAATACTTATTTTATATCTTCACTGGCAGCTTGTAATTTTAGAGTTTTCAGATAAATGAGGAGATACAGAATGTTAATTTTAATCAAATGACAATTTAAGGTTACCATTAGATCAATGTCTGTGATGCATCAGATCCGGTAGTGCTAGTTCTCTGCAAAACTATTAAGATTTCATTGCATGCAATACCTATATGATAATTTTATAAATGAATTTCAAATCGTTCTTGCATAACAACTTCCAATTTTCGTTAAAATTTAATTATTTTCTGGCATATGGGTCTATCCAAAACTAAACTTTCCTTCCAAAAAAATCTGCCATATTAGGGACATTTTATTCAACTTAATGTGATCCTGGAAGCCTACTAGGTAATTATGAACAGTAATTTATAATAATATTTGCTTACTGTGTGCACAAAACAATCTAATCATCTCAAGACTTTCACAGTTGCTGTTGTTTAAGGTCACTACCATAAGCACCTTGAGATGACTTTTGTATGTGAAAGGTGCTAAAAAAGTACAATTTACAATAAGTATTAAGTAAACTATTGAACTGGATCAATTGTTAAACATGGTGTTGAGGATGTGAAATCATGAAGCGGGAAAAGAAGTCAACAGTAGAAAAAAGGCTACAATATTCTCAACCTGAATTATCTTCTCCCCTGACATATCTGAAGAAGAAGAATGTGGAGAAAAAGTGGCAAGTGGCAACATGTAAATTGCTCCTGAGGAGGGTCAACATAGACATGTTCAAATGGCCTTCTCCCTATGTTGTAATGATTCTATAACAGTGACATTCTGGTTGGCAATTTTACTGTGCCACTTTTTATTGGGTGGGAAGTGAGTGGAGAAGGCCTAATTCCCACCAAATGAAAGCAGTCAGATGCTAAGCCAGTTCACTGAGGTTGAGGAATGCTGGGGGAGGAAATACAATTTTACCGGAAGGCTTGGATATTAGATTTTTTTTTTACTCAAGTAGCAAAGGAGCATTCCTTCTTCAGGCTGTGAATAGTCACTGAATAAACCAACCAGCTCTGCTTATGCTGCAGTTTTCAGTAATCATATTAAGGGTGATAATATAGATTGTCTATGTCCACTTCACTGAATGAAGAACTTGCAGTGGGCATCCTTTTCAATGATATTTAATAATATGTTGAGCCATCTTCCAATCAAACATGATGAAGAAAATAAGTCTTCTTTACAATTCAATACCTATTTTTTCCCAAGATGAGAAACAGCTATAAATTGCTGCTGTAAGTGTCTCTAAAAGATCAACAGGTTTGACAAGTTTAAATGTATATTATTTTGTTATTGCATTTTTAAGAGAAAAGGCAGCTTAAGGGAAATAATTACTGTCACTGATAACTGTCTCCATATAAAGTGTACTCATAGCTTTACTTTGTTGTTTTTAAGATTCTTCTTTTTAAGAAGCTGCTTCTTAGCACTGAAGACAACAAGGTATCATTTCATCTGTTTTACAAATGTGAAGATTTGCTGCTAACAATGAGCTGTAACTTAGAGCTGTAGAAATTAATATCTTAACAACAATTCAAGTACTTGACCTTTATTAATTAGTCAGAACTGTTTTCACTTAATGAAAGACTGCAATAAACACATCAGTAAGCAAACATTTAGGAAGCATAAGTTTTATATTTTAATAAAGGAATTTTGTACAGAATATTCATCCAACTTCAAAGCCATAGAGAGTGAAGATATAGAGTAGGCGATGGGGAAGAGATAAATATTAATAACATGTTGTTGCTCTTGATCTCACAAAAATTAAACTATCCTATTTGGACAGTTAATGGAATATTTTGAACATGCTGGGAAATTTTACCAGTTTCACTTGCGGAAGTAAATATGCACTGTGAGTACTTTTATGAGCCTTCAATGATACATACATCAGATGAATCTCGCACAATTTCTCTAGGCAAGAATATTTCCAAGCTCTTACTGCATTATCTTAAAAGTCTAACAAGATTGGGTAGTTTTCAAACATTGTCAATATTAATTAATTCAAAAACAATGAAGAAAATAACTTCATGTTTACAATCTATTGATGCTTGCATATATTTCAGAGGGGGCTTCCAGCTTTTTGGGGTTCATAAATGAAACCACTACTCTTGAATTTAAATCCTATCTCAGATCTCAGTTTTTCTAATATGAACTCAAAGCCAAAATACCATAGATACAGAATATCAAAAATAAACACAGAAAATGCTAGAAATACTTAGAAAAAGAAACAGTTAACTTTTCAGATTGAATAACCTCTCTTCTGAAATTTTATTGAAAAATCATAGAATTCCTACAGTGCAGAAAGAGGCCATTCAGCATATCAAGTCTACGCTGACCTTTCTGAGAGTATCCCACCCTATTCCCATATTTACCATGGTTATTCCACCTAGCCTGCACATCATTGGCCACTAACAGGACAATTTAGCATGACCACTCTGCCTAACCTGCACACTATGGGAAATTTAGCACAACCAATCCACCTAACCTGCACATCTTTCGACTGTGGGAGGAAACCAGAACATCCAGCAGAAACCCAGACCAACACCAGGCCAAATGTACAAACTCCACAAAGACAGTCACCCAAGGCTGGAATTGAATCTATGTGTCCCTGGTGACTGTGAGGCAGCAGCGCTAACCACTGAACCACCATGCCACCTGAAATTGTTAGCTCTCTTTTGCACCAGCATTTTCAATTTTTTTTCCATCTTTAAGTGTGGAGATTTTTTTCATAGATAACTACTAAGGAAAGGTCAGGAGAGAAAAAGAAATTAAGTCATTCAAACTTTTAGCATGTATTTTTAATAAAGACCTTTCAATTCAGGACTATCAAAAGTACAAGTATGAAATTTACTTTTAAATTCATACTTATATAGGATGTAAAGGTTTGAAAGGGTTATTGCTGATGAGTACATTAAGCACCATCAAACAGCTCTGGATCCACAAAGGATTGTGACCTAACATCAAGGTCTCCCTCATATTTTTAGTTACCATATCTATTGTACCAATGTAACTTGTACCTGATTGCTATAATGTCCAAGTCATTTAAGATAACAGCCTCTTCTTATTAGACTGCCAATAGGTTTTCCTCTACCATACTGGACATTTCAGACTCTTTGGATATCAAATTAAAAGCAAATTTACCTGGCACTTAGAATCCCTACAGTATGGAAGCAGGCCATTCAGTCCATCGAGTCCACATCAACCCTCCAAAGAGAGCATCACACCCATACCTACCCTCCTACCCTATAATCCTGCATTTCTCATGGCTAATCCATCTAGCCTAAACATCCCTGGACACTATGGGCAATTTAGTATGGCCAATCCACCCCACTTACACATCTTTGGGCTGCGGGAAGAAATCCAAGTGCCCGGGGGAAATCTACACAAATACAGGGAGAACATGCAAACTCCACACAGACAGTCACCCAAGGCTAGAATAAAACACAGGTCCCTGGTGCTTGAGGCAGCAGTACTATCCATTGAGTCACCATGCAATCTCTTACTGTGGTGAGGATCCATAATGCAGCATGGTGAAAAGTAACATGGATCCCAACAAACTTCAAATAAATCTTCCAAGACAGTTTTAACAAGGCTATTTGAGCAGACAGTCAGCAGATGAAAAAGCTGAGCATTTAAGAATCCTGCAGAGAGAAAACTCATGGCAAGATTGTACAGAATGTATAATTATTGGTAAAAGCATTTGGGTCTGGTAAGAATTATGTAGCAGTAAGTATAAGCTAGAAATTCCATGAAGGTGTTACAGGGTTAGTGTCTCTAGGACAGTCACAGATTGCAGCAGATGGGGTAGGCTCTGCGGTTGAAGTTTGAAAACCTTGGTGGAGAAGGGAAAAACTTTTTTAAAACTTTTAAAAAGTTACAGATTGTAAAAGCTAGAAGTATGTGAAGTATTTACAGATCAGATCAACTGTAACCTCCACGGTAAGTGAAATCAAAGGTCACAGAAGCAATTTAAAATCAGATTGCAGACCTGAGAACATTGTGAAGACAGAATTAAAGCAATAAAGGGTCAATTTGGAAACCAAAGTATAATGGCAGAAGAAATTTGGAGATATAGCATTTAAACCACATTAAAGACGGGAAGTTTTATTCAGCTAACAGATAACAAGACACATCCAGGAAAAATGTTAACTAAATGAGATTATCTTTGAAAATGGAAGGCAGCTAGGTTTAAAGTTAAGTTATTAAAGAGAATGGAAACTATCTATTAGGCCATCTATTAAATCCGTAAAGCAATAGGTCATCTCCAGAAGATGTGTGCAGGTGGGCACAGTCACAGGGCAGCAAAAAGTCAAATAGCTACTCGCACAAAGAAGTTCATGAGGTATAACAGACTATAATAGGAGAAAAGCCAAAGATATTCCTAAGGGAAGCAGTGATCTAAGCCAAATGCTTTGATAAGAGATATTTATGTCAATGGATATTGCACTAATTTTAATCTTGAAACATTTGTAAGTGTCATTACATTGTCAGATAGTATACCATGGTTAAAATAACACTGTTTACAATCTACGGCAACACAATTACATGATCTAGCAGGAATAGCTCTCCAAATCAAAGGAGCAAATTAAAGTTACAATCAATTCCACAACACAAGGAGTACAAATAGTAGAGAACATATACCTACTTCATAATCAAGAAGTCTCACTCTTGAGCATGAATGCATGTCTTGACCTCAACATTCTTCAAATAGCATAAGGGATTAAAGTAAATTCAAGAAGCAATTGATCAAGGCGGAGCCAGTTGTGGAAGAACAGATTAAAGAAATTTTGATGAAGGGACAATCAATAGATTTCATAAAGCTCCTTAGACTTACATCAGAACCCAAACAGAACACAGAATCCATTGAGAGCAGCTACGTTGACATATGAAATCTGTTTCGTGGTGTCAACAATAGACAATGGCCAACAAATCACAATCAGCATGACCAAAGATGCAGAATTCGAATAATGACTAAGAACTTATCATTATTCATCAGTATTTATCAGAAGGACGGCCAGAACAAAGGTCCATTGCGTTTGCAGGAAACATATGGTTTGAGCATTGACATTATTCACAATCTTAGACAACTTATTGGAGTATAATTTAAGACTTATTACTCCATTTTCATTGTGGGAAGATATTACTGGAAATGACACAAAAGGGATGCTTAGGAATTGCCAGCCACATGGCCAAAGCTTGGTCGATGGGTGGAGTGGTGGCCTGGGACCTCCAAAGATATCGAAGATTTCCTAAGCCATTGTGAAACCTGTGATTACAAAGGGTTGGCAGAAATGTATAGTCTGATATCAGATTTGCGACATTATAGAGTGTGGCTTTAATCATTACCATTAGATATAGATCTGCAGTGTTGAATTAGACTCCTCTACCACAAGTCTGCTAAAGCTACAATCAGTTTCGCTTTTTGCTATGGTTGTAAAGGCATCATTTGTATCAACTGAACAGTTCTGAAGAAGGGTCATACTGGACTTAAAACAATTAACTATGTTTCTCTCTCTGCAGATGCTGCCAAATCTGCTGTGTTTCTCCAGCATTCTCTGTGTTTGTTTCTGATTTCCAGCATCCATAGTATTTTGATTTAAACCAACTGATGAACCAGATACATCATTATAAGATGAATTTGGCAATTTGTTTGATGTCAGCATGCCAAATTGAAAACATCTGTCTTGATGGAATTAATGCAGCTGTGACAGGCTGCTATCAGATCCATATTAACATCTTGGGAGATAGGCAACTGCGGTTTTTGTGATATTGTTATAATCATTGTAATAATTCCACCAACATTATCAGCACTCTTCATTGACAGCACACTTACTTAGGGGAGTGGGAAACTTGAGTGTCTGGTGATACTTAAAGACAACTATCAATTCTTAAGGAGTTGGTGGTGTATTCTAGCAGCACACAGTCAGTAAGTTAACCAAATTAATGATACAACAAAGGAGAAGATCACATATAACTTGAGGCAGCAGGCTGCCACTGGATGGGATCAATCTCTTCTACACTTCCTTCTCAGTTGAAGAAAATGTCTTGGCATCATGGCAAGGGCAAGTTCTGCCTATACTGAGTGACAATAAGTAAGCAAGTGAGTGATAATGCAGAGCGTGGTGCACCAGGCTACATTTCTTCGCATTCCTATCCTCTTCTTGCTCCTTACTTCTATTGTACCCTGAACACTGTGCATGAAAAATTAGCTTTCAGCAACCATTTCTTTCAGCTCCGCATTCTAATTACCTTCCTTGTTGCACATCCAGCAGCAATCGCTTCTCTTCGGGAGGAGGAGCCTAGCCTCTCTGAGGTCTCTATTTCTAGTAAATGTTTTATTAACCTACTTTTCCTAATCAATCTATTCAGAGATATTAATACACATCTCTGGAGTAGGTGGGACTTGAACCCAGGCCTCCTGGTCCAGGGTAAAGACATTACCACTGTACCACAGTAGGGCTTCCAATCTGATTCCTTTTTTCCCTTAATTTAACCTATTTTTCTAATCAACAACGAACCTGTTCAGCGATGTTAATACACACTTCTGGAGTAGGTAGGACTTTAACCCAGTCTTCTTGGTTCAAGGGGTCCATACAGCCTATAAGTAATTTATTTTTGTTTGCCCATTTTTCTAATCAACCTGTTCAAAGATATTATTAGACACTTCTGGAGCAGGTGGGACTTGAACCTGGGGCTCCTAGTCCAGGGTTAAGGACACTACCACTGTACCACAAGAAGGCTTCCAATCTGATTCCAGTAAACCCAGTTTAGAGATTGGTGTAACCTGGACCTTAGTCTTCATGTGTATAATCAGCAGCCACAAACATCTAGATATTAGGACAGGATAGAATGGATAACTTTCTGGAATACATTAACTTGGACCAACTCTGTTGCAGAGAAATTAATACTGATTTTAAGGACCCATACTACCAATGATTAATATAAATAATGAAATGTTTGGAGGATTTACAGTCTGACAATAAGCTTGTAAACAGTCCAGTTCTAACTTGGGGTTTATATCTAGCATTACTATTCTGATGAGTATGGAGAAAAGTGCTCAGGTCCACGATACTAATGATAGGGCCAATTATGGTATGCCCTTCATTAACAGCACATGGCAGCCCCAAATCTTTTGATAGTTCAGAGCTGCTTTCTTGCCTTTAGGCTTCAACTTTGTCAGGCACATTCCCAGACTCTATTGTCACACAGAACCATAGGAGATTTGACTCTCTGAAAGAGGCATTGGCAGTGAAGACATATGTTAAGGTTTGTGACATAGTGCACATCCTATGAAACATAGTCATGTATATTTATAATGTCAAATGCAGCGTATATGTGACCTATTTTTGATATGCCCGAAGTGGACAGGTCAAAACCTTGGTAATTATTTGTGAAAACAAGGTGCAGGGCTGGATGAACACAGCAGGCCAAGCAGCATCATA
>NC_063336.1:69235045-69273809 GCF_021869965.1 Rhincodon typus | reverse complement strand
TATGATGCTGCTTGGCCTGCTGTGTTCATCCAGCCCTGCACCTTGTTGTCTCGGATTCTCCAGCATCTGCAGTTCCTACTCTCTCTAATTATTTGTGAAGTTTTCTTGACATTTTAAAAGTGTTGGGAGACTGCTGTCAGTTTTTTTTTTCAAATTCCCATGAAATTTGATATGAATATCCAGTGTAAAGAGTGAATCAGGACTCCTCCATCACACAGCCAGCATATCTTTTTGCAAATGGTTTCATTACATTAATGTAGCACCTCAATCAAGTTCCTATTAATTTGACAGTTTAAAAGTTAGTAGGTACAGTGCAGTATGACTGTTATAAATAGTAGCATGGATTTAGAAGTCATCCTTTTTAAATGAATATATTTCCGGGGACATGTTAGGGAGTCTGTAGATTACATCAAAATCCACATTGTCAAAAGCTATTGAGAAGTAATTTCTGCTTTTGCCTGTCATTTGTTCTTTCATGTGTAGATCAGAGTAACTGATGAGTGAATGCATGACCTGCCTTTTTTTTACAGCTTGAATGTATTTAATTCATAATGCTTCCCGAGTATGCAGTGAAAGAAAATAGGTCAATAACAATTTCCTTGCCCATGTGTATGGCTGCCATCAATTATTGTAATTGTCAATGTTCATCGGAGATTGATATAACTCCAAAATTCAAATTAAGATACCGGAAATTGTTTTAAACTGTTAATGGGAACCCAAATTGCCAGGATCCCAAACTGCTGGCACAGATGATGTGTCAGTTTTCTAGTGATCAGACAGCTGATTAGACTCATTGACTTGTGAACTGCAATTAAAAGCGGTCAGTTGGAATTTACTGGCACTGGCAGCGGCCAGTTTAGTTACCTTGAAGTTACCTCCTAGTGACAGGCCTGAGGCCTTTTTCCCTTCCCATGTGTAAAAGCAGTCAAATGCCACTATATCAAGAGGCTCCCCCTCCCCCAAAATAGTGGCCTGGCTGATTAAAATAAATTCCTAAAAGGTTAACAAGTGGATGGTTCTATATTGATTCATGTTCTCTTTTACTTACCTGCCACAGTAGCCTGCTACTCTTTCAAACTGGAAGGCCATAGCTTTAAAAGCATGCAGCCCCTGCCTCTTGCATCCAATTACTCTTGCTTGTTTTTTTCATTCATTCACAGCATGAGGGCATCACAGCTAGGCTAGCATTTATTACCCATCCCTTCCTGCCCAGGGGACAATTAAGAGTCAACTACATTGCTGTGGTTCTGGAGTCATATGTAGTCTACACCAAGTGAGGATGGCAGTCTCCCTTCCTGGAGTATGTAGGGGAACCAAATGGGTTTTTCCTGACAATCAAATGGGATTTATGGTCATCATTGTACTCTTAATTCTAGATTTTTGTAGAATTCAAATTCCATAATCTGTCATGGTGGACTTCGAGCCTGTGTCTGCAGAACATTACCTGGCTCTCTGGATTAAGATATCAGTGGTAATATCACTGGACCATCGCCTACACCCTGAATTGCATTGGGAACCTATCTCCATAGCAATGAAGGGGGCACTTAAGTAGACAAGGAGAACACGGAAGCAAGACTTTCAGGAGATAGAAGAGTCTTGACTCTTGTTTCCTGACCATGTGGGGAAAATCCAGTTCCATTCTTCTCAGACAGCTTAAGGACATTGGCCTAGATATTAATTTTAACCTGCTTTCAAGCGAAGAATTGGGCTCATGCCTCATAAACGTTTGGACAATCTGCTGAGCCTGTCAGCTTTCCAGTAAAATCTTGCCAATTCCCCATAGCTCCAATTTAGGTTAGCTGCCATCTTGGAAATGGCCCACAGGTATTCAGAGAAGTGAGAGAAGGAGGTGACAGCAGACTGGCCTGGATAGTAATTTTAACTTCTTGTGAAGGTAAACAAAATCTTTTTACCGCAATTCCTTTTTCACTTGTTTTTGGAATATGTGTGTCAGTTGTAAGGCCAGAATTTATTTCCCATTTCTAATTGTACTTAAATCTGGTGATCAGTGCTAGCAGTCATTCCCTTCCAACCTCCAGCATTCACTGTGTATAGGCTTCTTTTGTTATGCTTTTGATAGATTAGCTGTATTCAGAAATGTTTTCTTACATTTCTTCCTTTTAGAGGGGATGTGGTCTTGCCACACAAGGTCATTAGCTGTTATTTTGATTCATTCCTCATTGATTCATCACTGACATGTGGTTACTGCCTGCTTTGTAGTTTTAAGATTTGATTTTAATGGGCTAGCTCTGACTGTTTTCAGTGACAGGTATTTCCAAAGCCTCTTGATACTTCCTTTTATACCTCATCACCTCTGAAGATGTGACTCTTGCTAAAAATTTGCAAAGGAACTCAAAGTGACTGTCTGATGTGCTGAATGATTATCCTGTCTGCGAAATGAAAAGAACTGAATAGATCTGGAGATTCTGAATAAACTGGGGTAAGATTTGTTCACATAATGACAGTTTGAGGAGAGTGCATTAATTTCTAATGTTAGACAGCAAGGCAGGGTATTATCTGAGTGGCCTATGCTGGTTGCTTCGACAGTATCAATAAACAAACACTTGTGAATAATGCAGGCTAATTTCACTGCCTGCCCTTACAAATTAGTACATGCCTGCATTGAATTGGTACCATATGAACATATTTGTTCCCCCAGTGAGTCAGATGAAGACACCACAAAAGATTTGTCTTGATCATCGACATATTTGTAACTATGTGAATAATAGGTAAAAGATTGAAAAGGATGGTCTTAACTCAGCCCAATAGGTAGAAACAGGGTGGCAGCAGTGAAAAACATCACTGTTTGCCCCACTTATTGCCCCACTCCTGTTCTGCCACCATATTTACCAGGATCCAGGTGGAATCTGGATCAGAATATATTATCACATAAAAAGAATGGAATGCAATTTAAAGGAACACGTTGGGTGAAGAATATACTGTTCATACTCTGTGAAGTTCAGCTGGGCATTAAAGAGAAAGCCCCAAAAATACATCTCAATAATAGTCCCTGTGAGCTCAACAGGATCAGCAGTGCCTTGCGTCCTCCATAAAAATAAAGCAAGCAGTTATTATCATAAATTTCTCCCCATCCTACAATTGACTCTTTCCTCTCATACCCCACAACTACCCCAGCTCTATTTATTACTCTCCAGGATACTTCATTTGATTATTAGTCAATTAATCCATTATTGTTATTATGGAGCTATCAGGTGGATTGAACATGAACTAGTTGAAGCTTGGTCTTTCTCTGTCTACACATTATGTTCATATGTGGTTCCATGACAAGAAAGTGGGTAGGATGTTTATGGATGGCTAATTCAGGATTGGCTATAAATGAGCCTGCCCAGTGGAAAATTTTGCCCGATGTTGATAAAAGCAGTCTCCAGTTTCCTTGACTTGAATGAGAAAGAAAACCACGAATGATGTAAATCACGCTTCTGACTCGTGTCAAATTTAAAGGTCAAAGACAAATTTTACTTCTAATTTTTCTCTATGCAGATTTTCTCTTATTGTCAACAAGTTTATCACCATCGCAGCACTTGGGTGATAAAGAACAAGATGCACAGTGACAAGGATCATTTAAATTCCATGAACATTTGAATTTCTATTGTGTCTAACCTATGAGGTCATACTTCTTATTTAAGCTTTGAAGGTGAGTGCTGATTCACCATTCCTCATGAGCATGGAGGGCTATCATGATTGAACCTTTTTCTGTCCTAGTCAAAAGTTCAGACATACACCTGCAACATGAATTGCTAAATAGTGATCAGCAGCTCGGCCCCTGTGTAATTTTGTTATTGTTAATCCAAAGTTACTGATGCCAAAAGCAGATCTAGTCTCATAGTTCAGCTATCACAGCACAGGCTAGAGTTTAAATCTGAGGTGGTCTTGGCCAATACGGCTCAATTACTTAAGGATGATAAGTATTGAACCATTAAAGACCCCAGTTTTAACAATTTGAACCCTGCAGTCCATTTATATATGATACAAAATTGAAGGCAGTAATTTGATGATACCATCTAACTATATTGCACTAATACATCTTTATTAAAAGGAAACAAATATTAGATACAGAATCATTGCATATGTTTGTTGAAATACAGTGATGAATAGGACAGATTATACCTTTCCTGTCATTTATCAACTTAATGGGCCAACTTATATTTATTGATGAGGCAGCCAGTGCTCAATATTGGACTGGTAGACAGTGCCAGTGCAAATATAAGGATTGGCTGGCCCTATTGATTACTGCTGGTGCCCTTTGGTGTTCAAAATGCAGTAAGCAGCTTTCTGGCTCATTTTTGTCATGCTGGACACCATTGATGAGAACATTTGTGTATGTGTAATGCCCAACCACTGAAAGTACACAGAACAGGCAGGTCAAAACATGAATCAGCACGCACTGCTGATTGGATGTCAGTGTGCATTAAGTAACAGAGTGGACCCTAGCTCGCACTATCTCAAATGATTATCAACCATTTACAAGTTAATTGTTGGTTGCTTTTTTTTCACTATGGCATTGGTTCCGTAATTTCTTTGACAATTTGCACATTTATTTAAAATTGTAACGATCTACAGGGAAGAGTATTTATTTTTAGTCAGTCATGGGATATAGGCATTGCTGATTGGGCCAGCATTTATTGCCCATCCCTAGTGGGTGGTGGTGATGAGCTACCTTCTTAAGCCCCTGTAATCCATTTGGTGTAAGTTGGCCCACAGTGCTGTTAGGGAGAGAGTTCCAGGATTTTATCCAGCAGCACTAAGGTAATTGTGATACATTTCCAAGTCAGGATAGTGAGTAAATTAAAGGTAAACTTGCAGGAGGTGGTCTTCTCATGTAGATGCTGTCTTTGTCATTCTCAATGGTAGTTATTGAGGGGCACTCTCAAAGTGAAGATGGGACTGCATATCCACAAAGGCTGTGAGATGGTCATTCTTCCTGATATTGATATGGGCAGATGCATCTGTGTCAGGTGAATTGATGATAATGAGGTCAACTATGTTTGTCCCTCTTATTTGTTCTCTTACCATGTGCTGTAGACCCAATCAAGCATCTATGTCCTTTAGGACTCGACCAACTTAGTGAATAGTGGTGCTGCCAAACCACACTTGGTAATGGGCATCAGAGTCCCCCACCCAAAGTACATTCTGTGCCCTTGTCATTTTCAGTGCTTCCTCCAAGTGGTGTTCAACATGGAGAAGTACTGATTCATCAGCAATGGGGAGTGGAGATGGAGGAGGTACATGGTAATCAGTAAGAATTTTCTTTGCCCATGATTGACCTAGTGCCATGAGACTTCATGGAATCCTCAGTCACTGTTAGGGACTCCAGGGGCAACTCCTTTTTGACTGCATACCAATGTGCCCCCAGAGTAGTGATGATGTTAATATTGTCTGGGACCTTGTGTGTGTAAGGAATGGTTCTGTAATTATGAATATGTCAAGCTGTTGCTCTTACAACTTTGGCACTAACTCTCAGACGTTAGAAAGGAGAACTTTGCAAGGTTGATAGGGCAGAGTTTGCTGTTGCCTTTTCTAGTCTCATAGGTAGTCAGGTAGTCAGTCCAATTTCCTTTTTTGAGGTTTTTTTAGCAATTGATATAATTGAATAGCTCACTAGGCCATTTCAGAGGGCAAGTAAGTGGCAACCACCTTGATATGGGGTTGCAGTCACGTGTAGACAAGCCCAGGTAAGGATGGCCATTTTATTTCCCTAAAGAGCATTATGAACCAGATGAGAAACAAAAACAAAAATTGCTTGAAAAACTCAGCAGATCAGCCAACATCTGTGGAGAGAAAGCAAAAATAATGTTTCGGGTCTAGTGACCCTTCTTCAAAACTTCTGAATCTTTATAAGTTAGACCGTGAGATCATTGAACATCTTGCTACATCCAGATCCTCAGGCCTTAATTCCTGGCTTTAACTGTCGCGACCATCTGCTCCCACATGGTCTTCATAGTGTTTTCCTCCTACTGGCTCCCTGCAGATGCCATTGTTTCTCCTTCCCGTCTCCTCCACCATGGACTCCAGTATAGTGTTCAAAAGCCTTGAAGTCCTGTGTCTCCCATACTGTGACATTCTTTTGTCTTTCCAAGGTCAGATTATAAGCATTGGTCCAGCCACTTCGCGCCTCTTTTTTCAAAGGTTCAGGCTTGATTTAACCTCTACTTGCCACATATGTTATGGTAACCCATCACAACTTGCAGAATCTCAAGCATCCTGACCATCAGCTGTTCACTTAAGAGAGGCTGGATACTGAAATAATTTCAAACTGTAGACTGTACAGATTCATCATACTGTTTGCATTTTTTAGATTAATCATGCATAGTGATCCTTGCACTTCGTTTTTGAGGGAGAGAAATCAGAGTTAGTGTTTCGGGTCACTTGATTCTGATTTCTCTCCACAAATGCTGCTAGACCTGCAGAGCTTTTCCAGCAATTTCTGTTTTTGTTTCTGATTTACAGCATCCACAATTCTTTTGGTTTTTATTTAATACTTTATTGCGGGTCCACTCAGCTCTATAGTAAGTCTTAGACTGCCCCTTTAGCTCCTACCTCTTGGGTCACCTGACCTGCTCTCTTCATGAGGTAGTGCACACCACCTACATGCATAACAGGCTTGATTTCCAACTTTGGACTAAATGAGCTGGATCACGTTGTATGCAGATACCTCGTGTATGGGTGCAGCAGTTTGAGTATGACTCCTATGCTAACCTGCAAGTCTAACAATGTAGTTTCTAGAAAGAAAGTAAAACCCTCCTGTAACATGAAGAAAGTCCCAGCTGGACCAGAAAATTCAAGGCAAATGCAAAATACTGCAGTATTTGGAAATCTAAAAGAGAAACAGAAAACCTTGAAATACATTGCAGGTCCAGAAACATCTGCGGAGAGATAAATAGTGAAAACGATTCAGGTCTGTGACCTTTTAGGACCTAGAATTAACATGATGCACATAAATTCATGCGTAGGTAGTGATTTTAAATTCTTGTCCACAACTTCAGAGCAGCTGTACTTGTGCAGAATTTGCTGCAGATTTCATTACTATCGATTTGACAGCAGAAGAACTGGGGCAACAATTGAACAGCTTCCAATAAAAAATAGGTGATCAAACAAATCAGGAATTATTACTTGCATTCCTTTAATCAGTTTCACTCTACTGTCTACACTAAAAAATGACAAAATTTTTCATCAATTGAACAGTATCGTACTGGATTATGATTGGCGTAAGAACATCAATTCTGTTCACAATTGCATTTCAGTAGTTTGTAACCATTGGAACTGATATTTGCATACCAGCAGTGATCAATAGTCATTTTCAAAGCTAATAATTTGTTTGCCTTGATGGTTGGTGAATTAACATTCTTCTATCAAAATGTTCAGTTTTGTCCTCCATCTATGTCGTGTTCTAATTCTGGTTCTAGTGGACCACAAACACGACAACGGGTGACAAGGAATGGATTTGGGCCACAAACTGCATGTGAGTGTCTTTTTTTGGGATGAAGGGCATCGCCCAGACTTCGAAAACGGTGCGGGATTGTGAAGGTAATGCAATTGAGGGAAGTGGTCGCGGGCTGTGCAAGGGAAGTGCACTGGAGAGCTGCCTGAGACTGGCCGTTGTGAGGGGATGTGGGGCAAAGCTGATAGTTGAAGAGGGGAGTTCTCACTTGGGAGCTTTGTGAAATCATGTAAAGTGCTCACGAGGGGATGCGGGCTACAGGCAATGCAAGGGAAGAATGGCTAACATAGTCAGTGAGGGAGTGGTCATCACAGAGGGTGTTCAGTGAGTAGAAAAACAAAATGACAGGCCAATCTGGAGCAATGGGGCCATTTGATGAAGAAACAGAAAGTCGGAAGCTATACACCAAATGTTTTGATGCATATTTAAAGTAAAGTAAGGTGGCTGAAGATATAATGATATCAGTTTTCTTGAGCACCAATGGGAGAAAGATCTTCATGATTCTGAGGACTCTGGTGCAACCAGAGAAACCCGCAGCAGAGAAAACACACCAAGAACTGTGCAAAGTGTTTGAAAGGTATTTTGCACCAAAGCCACTAATGATCATGGAGTTTTTCCATTTTTATAAATGGGTACAGCATGAAGCAGAGCCTATCACCAAGATGAAAGGAGAAGAAATTAAACTTCGGGAAAAGCAGGAAGCTCATCCAAGCAGTCTGAAGGCACATCCAGTACCATAAACCATCCAGCCTAAAGTTGAGGCAGAACTGCTGCGACTGGTGAATCTGTAAGCATTGGAACCAATAACCACCAGTGAATGGGCCACTCTAATTTTCTCAGTCTTACAGATAGTGCAGTGAGGAATGCGGTGACTTTAAGGTCACAGTCAACCCAGCCCTGAGTGTGGATTAATACTCACTTCCACTTGTTGAGAACTTGAAGGGGGGCATGAAATTCTCAAAAATGGATTTGTCACTTGCAGATGGGGGTTGTGAAGGAGTCTCAGCCGCCGCTGACAATAGAGACACACAGGGGATTGTTCAGCTACAAGAGACTTCCATAATGGGGCATCATGTCAGCATCAGCTCTATTCCAGAGGGCCATGGACCAGGTTTTGATGGATTGCCAGGTGTCCAGTGTTATCTGGGTGATATTTTGGTTACTGGGTCCTTCAAAAAGTCACATTTGAAAAACCTAGAAGAAACCCAAAATGTTTACAGGAGCACAGTCTACAAGTAAAAGGAGAGAAATAGTTTTTAAAGACTTCATAGTGTACCTGGGCCATTTAATTGATAGTGAGGGACTAAACAAAGAACTCAAGAAGATGGAAGTTGTCATGAAGGACCCTAGGCTAGAGAATATGTCTCAACAGAGATCATTCTTGAGACTTGCAATTACTGTGTCAAGTTATATCTGATCTAGCAACTATACTAAAACCCCTGCATTGGTTACTAGAAACAGCGACTGTGGAAATGGACACAGGAATGTGAGAAGGCTTACCGGGAGGTGAAGCAAGGCCTAAAAGGCCAGACGTGTTGATTCACTTCGACCAAAAGTAGCCACTACAGTTGGAGTTTGACCTTGTGGGGTTGGCATTGTACTGTTGCACATCTGACTGAATGGAGAGGAAAGGCCCATTGCGTTCACGTTGAAGCCACTAATGAAAATGGAGGAGAAGTATGCCTAAGTGGAAAAGGAAGAATTGGGCATCGTGTTCGGTGTTAAGAAGTTCACCCATTTCCTTTATGGCAGGCACTTTGTGCTACTGACAGATAACAGGCCGCTAAGCTCCATTTTTGGCCTATATACAGGAATACTGACAATGGCAGCAGCTCACTTGCAGAGATGGGGCACTGGCACTGTCAACCTACTCATATGAAATCAGATACCACCAATCAGAGAAGCACGGCAATACAGATGCCCTATCAAGGTTACAACAGCCAGGGAAGAAAGATATTCCTGACTGGAACCTGAAAATGTTGCCTTTTTCCCAGGAAGACAAGGTACCCATGTCAGCAAGTCAGGTGTGGAACGCATAGAGATCACACCTTTAGAATTACACCCTTACCTGTCCAGGAGGTGGGAGCTGTCCATATCAGATAGATGTTTAATGTGGGGAATGAAAGTTGATATTCATCTCCTGTTAAGAGGAAAGATGCTGGAACAAATGTTCCCTTCAATGGTGCAAATGGAAGAAATAGCCAGAAGCTACTTTTGGTGGCCGAATGTGGCTTCCCAGATGGAGCAGAAAACGGACACTTGTAAATTCTATGCATTAGTAAGGAACGTGCTGCCACTGTCACCCCTTCATCCATGGGTATGGCCTCAAACACTGTGGCAGAGCATTCACATTGATTTGGTGGGACCGATAGAGGACCGGATGTTACTAGCAGTCCCGGATATTCACTCCATGTGGATCAAAGCAGTGGTTATGAAGTCAGTATCAGCAGAAAGAACAATAGACTGACTGGATGAAATATTTACCAGGTTTGGGAACTGCAAACAAGCTGTGAGTGACAATAGTCCACAGTTTATGGTACAAAAGTTCAAGGAATATCTGGAAAATCATGGAGTCAGACATGTGAGATTGGCTCCCTCTCACCCTGAGATTATATCACCTTGTGACAAATAGCCAGAAGGAGAGATTTGTACAACCCTTGAAGCCGGCCTTAAAGGCCTCACAAGAGCAGGGGTCGCTATGGTGATGAATCCTCAAGTTCCTCAGCATGTATTAGAACACGCCACTCACGATGACCCAGTGCTCGTCGCCGTCCTTAATGTTCAACCGCCAGCTGAGAACCATGTTTGTCTTACTGCAGCAGGAAGAGACCAAAGAGATGGTAGCATGAAATCAAGAAGGGTAGATGGTCAGAATGTTGAGGGTATTCCAGAGAGGAGGAACCATGTTTGCCTGGAATTACAAGTCTGGGGAAAAATGGATCCCAATGGTGGTGGTGGCTCAAACAGAACTGTTGTTATATATGGTGTAGACTAGGAGCAGGCCAGCCTGGTCGCTGCACCTCACCAGCACTAGGAGGTCCCTCAGAACACTGAATCAGTCCAAATGGGACCAGTGGTGACAACCAAGTCATGTATCTCTGAACCAGAGTTGGTCACACCCAGGGAGGAGACAACAGCAGCATCAAAGTACAACAGCAGCATCAAATTGCAACAGCAGTCAATCAGAAAGGAATGTACCTGTGGAACAACAGGAACTTCTGGAAGCACAGGAGACTACACGAGAAAAGGTTCATGAGATGACGAGATCGACACCGTCCTGAGAGACTGATTATGTCAATGTAAATTATGGAGTGGTCGTTTTATTTCCCTATGTTTTCTTTTGTACATTTTTCTGATGATGTACACATGTTAGTTACCATGCTTGTATATTAGTTGTAACTGTTGAATGGAAATATATTGAAAAGGGAGAATGGAAATAAAGAGAGAGGTGTTATGTATGTAGTTAGGTGTGTGTTGCCCCTTTAAGGGAACATGTCAGGTGACCCAGAGTGGGTGCTAGGGGAGACAACCTAAAACCGACTGTTGAGCTAAGAGGACACAAAATGAAGTATTCCCTGTTTAAGTTTACCCTCCTTCTACTTCATGTTCTATTTCTGGTTCTATTGAACCACAACACAACAAAGCCCCTTTGAATGACATTTTAAATGCGGAATATGACCTTCTTCAGAGGTCACGCTGGTTGTTCAGCAATGACCCTGATGTAGCAACCTTGTAACATTCCACAAGACAGTCTTGATAATTCATCCAATGGTTCTCCCTGGATCATTGTCATGAAAGTAAACATTAATGTTGTACAAGGTAATGGTTCTGGAAGGATAAATACTACAGCCTGTTTTAAATTCCACCTAATCTGCTGATATCTAAGGATATATGTCAAGAAAAGCAAGATTTCGAAGATGACAGATGTACCATCTTGGTCTCCTCAGTCTTTGTAGCAATAGGCATTTTTAAATTAACCTGTTCTGGGATGTTATTACATACCTTTTGAGTAGTTGGGACTTAAACTTAGGCCTTCTGGCTCAGAGGTAGGGAGACTACTATTGCACCACAAGAGGCACCTCTTTGTAATAATCTCTATCTTGCTAAAATACCTTGCACCTGGTTGCTTTCATTCAATGAACTACATCTTGTTTAAAACAAAAGCCTCTTCTCATTAGACTACCTAATGGCCTTTTTTTAGCAGTGTAGATCCCCTCAGAAAAGGGGATAGCAGCAGCTATCTATATGTGAATCAATGGCTCAGACTTTGTTAAAAATTGTGTGACTGCATGTGATTATCAATTTATAAATGAGCTAGCATCTTGCAGTGCAAAGAGATATTCTGTGATATGCGAATCTCAACGTGATGTTGGCTTATTTGAGATGCTTCACCGTTGACAGTGCAAGAATGATACCTTGTGCTGAATATCCTCATGAAACTGTTGAATTTATATATTAATTCGACATTTGAATATTAATTTGACAGTAAGTGAACTTTAGTAATTAACAGCCAACCTCCTTTTAAATTATGATTTTTTTTATGATTACCTATCAACTTATCTTGCCCAAAATGTTAATAAGTAAATCTGTGAAGCCTTGTCCCTTCAAGTCATGTTAGAATTAAGTTTTAATGTCATGAGTACTCAAGTACAGGGATATAGGAGTACTGTGAAAAGTTTACACTGTCACCACTCACAAAGCCATCTTAGATACATGCCCATTTTTGAAGAAGGGTCTCGAACCGAAACGTCAGCTTTCCTGCTCCTCTGATGCTGCTTGGCCTGCTGTGTTCATTCAGCTCTACACCTTATTATCTCAGATTCTCCAGTATCGGCAGTTCCTACTATCTTAGATACATGGTACCTAGGTACAAAATGTTAGGTAAAGAGTAGAAAAATAAATAAATAAGTTAAAAGTTCAACATTATGGTTCTTGTCAGTATAAAGTAGTAAATAGGAAATAAAATTAAAAGTTCTAAATTACAGTCCTTCTTTAACTATTGGCATGTAGTCGGCCCACCGGGCTTTCCCAGGAGGGCTCGATTTGTCTCCTGCACTAAGCTCGATTTCTCGATCCCCGAGCTTCCATGCTGCCATCTCGCCGCCGACTGCTGTCCCATTCTGGTACCGCTCTAGGCCCCCAACCACGTCCACAACACCACTGACCCACCAGAGTTCTGCCTGGGCAAAATAACCTCCTCCTGGCTGAATGGTAAAGTCCCCACAGCCAAGCTCCCTCCAGAAGGTGAGTAGAGAGACTAAAAACTAAAAAAAAATTAATTATAAAGTGAGAAAAGAAGAAAGAAAAGTGGTTAGAATGGGGGAGCTCCAGCTCAAGAGCCCTACTCTGCCGTCACCTTGGAACTAAGCTACATATGTTATAATTGAGAAATTTAAATAAAAGTGAAGTTTTAAATTTACAGCAAGTTTTTATTTTCCTATCTGTCACCTTTCTATCTCTTTCCAAATTTTGCTTTCCCTCTCCTGTCTTTCTGTACCCGATTTCTGGTGAATTTTCACCATCTTTCCCTTACCTTCCTCTTTACTTCTCAGTCCTTCAACCTCAATAGTGAACGTGATGTACTATTGTTCACCAAATGTCCAGTTATCTTTATGCTAGCACTTCCAGAAAGTTAGTGAGCAATATTAAGTAGTTTAACTAAGAAGCTGATTATGAGGTTGAAGCAAATTTTGGGCCAAAATTTAAAGTCTAAGCTGGAGAAGTTACCGAGGAGATTTCATGGAATATTGCTGAGTAAGGAGGGTTTGAGTTATCAAAAAGGGCTGGATAGGCTGGGACTTGCTTCTCTGGAGCATAGGAGGTTGAGGTTGAGAGATGACCTTGCAGAAGAATATAAAATAATGAGGCGTATAGATGGAGTTAATGGTAGTTGTCTTTTCCTCAGAATGGGGGATTTCAAGACTAGAGGGCACATTTTTAAGGTGAGAGGGTAGAGATTTAAAAAAGACATGAGGGGAAAATTTTTTACACAGAGGGTGGTTCGTGTGTGGAATGAACTTCAAGAAGAAGTGCTGGATGCAGGTACAATTACAAAGATTAAACAACATTTGGATAAGGTACATGAATAGGAAATGTTTGGAGGGATATGAGCCAGAAACAGGCAGGTGGATCTATTTAGTTTGGGATTACGGTCGGCTTGGACTGGTTGAACTGAAGGTTCTGTTTCCATGCTGTATAACTCTACGACTCTATGACGATGATTGACTTAAAGATAGATCAGTTTTCAAGAAGAAATACGACTTTTTATGGTGTGAAACTCGGCTCCAGAATGGATGGTGGAATTTCAAAGATAGAGAAATAGATCAATATTTTATTCAAAACTAATAAAAGTTTAATGGGCAAATAGGTTAAACATATACTTAAAAATGTCAGAGTATTATAACATTAAATGGAAGTGGAAATGAGGCTGAATGTGAACAATGAACACAAGGACAGTAACACAAGTTCTTAATCTAAGTGAAATACTTTTTCAATGTTTATGATAGCAATTTAAAGCAATATCACAGTCATGAATGGTTGATGTGAATCTAACATTGTATTTGTAGAAGTGTGGCTTATTTTCCATAAATGAGCTGAAGTATTAATGAAATGGCAAGTTAAAAGGACGTTCTTTTTGAAATGGCAGCATTACAAGATTAAACTTAATTATCTCAATGAAAATTAAACATTGGTGAGAATTTGGTTATTGTAAGTATTGATTCCAAGATCACTTCTCCTTCGTAGAAAAGGTCAGTTCCAAAAAAAGATGTTTACAATATCTAAACATTAAATGGCAATTAAGACCATCTTTTAGCACATAGACAAATATAAGGCACTATCTGAACAATAGCTGCATTGTGAAGTCATAAATTGGATTTCTTGTTTAACCCAATTAATGCTTCTAAACTAACAATCCTTATTAATACTAATAATTACTATCTCATTAGTTTCCCATGCTAAAATGTATTGCTTGCTCAATGCCAGAGATAAAAATTCAAGGAGAATTTCACCTTTATGAAGAAATCTCTATGGAAAGCTGGAATAGAATAATGTTTAAGACACTTTTTTGCTCTTTGTTTGCTTCCATTATAATGGACTATTTGTTGGACAACTAAACAAAAGGACTTTAATTTGTATAACAGCTTCCATGATGTCCCAAAGAACTTTATGGTTTAAAGAAAACCGAAAGAACTGCGGATGCTGTAAATCAGGAACAAAATCAGAAGTTGCTAGAAAAGCTCAACAGGTCTGGCATCATCTGTGAAGGTAAAAAACAGAGTTAACGTTTCGGGTCCGGTGACCCTTCCTCAGAACTGATGGTGGCTGGGAAAATGTCAGTTTATACGCAGAAAGTAGGGAGCTGGGTGGGGTAGGGAGTAAACGATAGGATAGAGCCTAAAGTGAAAGAAGGATAGTTGGACAAAGGAGTTGATAACAATCAGGTTGGGAAGGTGAATAGTTGTTAATGGGGACTATTAGTGACTAACAACATTGTGTAATGGCAGGCTATGTGATAACAAGGCCTGGTGTATGGGATAGGAGGCTGGGACATGGGAGAGTTTAGGCCCTAAAATTATTGAATTCGATATTGAGTCCAGAGGCCTGCAGGGTCCCCAAGTGGAAAATGTGGTCTTGTTCTTCCAGCTGACATTGAGCTTTGCTGGAACACTGCAGCAAGACAGAGATGTTGGCCAGGGAACAGGGTGGTGCATGAAAGTGGCAGGCAACAGGTAGTTTAGGGTCTTTTTTGGGAGCAGAACATAGATGTTCTGCATAGCGGTCACCCAGTCTACGCTTTGTTTCCCCAATGTAGAGGACACCACATTGTGAGCAGCAAATGCAGTAGACTAGATTCTGGGAAGTGCAGGTAAAGCTTTGCTTTACCTGGGAGGTATGTTTGGGCCCTTGGATACTGGGGAGGGAGGAGGTAAATGGGCAGGTGTTGCACCTTCGCCGGTTACAGGGGAAGGTGCCATAAGACTATGGCGGGGTGTTGGATGTGAAGGAAGTGTAGACCAGGGTGTCCCGGAGGGAACAGTCCCTGTGGAAGGCAGACAGGGGAGGGGAGGGAAGTATGTGTCTGGTGATGGCATCTCGCTGGAGGTGGTGGAAATGGCATCTGATGATCTTCTGGATGTTGATGCTGGTGGCATGGTACGTAAATGGTCATTCAACATCACCTTGTCAAAATCCTTGGAGTGGGTAACAAATTTCGGCCTAGTCACAGATGCTTATGTTTAAATGTTTTTTTGTTTAAATGTGCCCTGCACCAATCCACAAAGAAAAGGAAATTGGATAGATAATCTTTTGTTGATTGATACTGGTCAGGACTCTGAGGCAACTCCCCTGCTCAGAAAGAGAAACAAAGGAAGATTACAAAGCTGTGGAGAAATTCTGGGCCAGTGGGAAATATTTCGGATAACTGATAGCATAGACAGGTGGCGGATCTCTACCTTACTAGCCATTGACTACAATCCATTTGCCAATTTAAGACCTACCCCAATCAGCCAGATGGTTTCTCTCTGTTCTGTTAACTGCTGTCATTTATCTTTTACTTGCTTTCCTTACCTCTTTATAAATTTGAAATTTCTTGATAATTCCTACACAAATGTATTTTCTAATTTTTTGTGCTTTTGTACCCAAGCAGCCTTGCTGTAATTGACCAGCCACTACTATAAATTTATGACAGTTTAGCTCTTTCAGACAGAAGCATCAGACATGTAATTTCAGTGCGGCTTTGTTGACATTGATTTGGTCTCAAGACTAAAGATAAAACAATCGGTAACCACATAAAAATTCTGCTTTATTTCTTCCTACAATGAATCAATTGTCTTTCTGAGAAGTTACATAGAGTGTCATGGATTGTGAAAACAGCACCATAGTGAAGAAATCTTTCAGGTCACTAGTGAACATTTGAAATAAAACAAGGCCGAATACATCTCCCCAAAGACTATACTTGAATGCAAATAATTGTCTAAATGTCTACTTACTATAAATATTGTGGGCTCTTCTAAGTATTGAAGATGGGTAGCATAGTGGCCCAGTGGTTAGCACTACTACCTCATAGCATCAAGGTTTTGGGTTCAATTCCACCCTCAGGTGATTGTGTATGGTTTGCACATTGTCCCCTTGCATGTGTGGGTTTCCTCCAGGTGCCCACGTTTCCTCCCACAGTCCAAAGATGTGCAGTTTAGTTGGATTGCCCACACTAAATTGCCCATTGTGTCTAGAGATGTGCAGGCCAGGTGGATTGGCCATGGGAAATGCAGGGTTACAGGGATTGGGTAGCAGTGTCAGTCTGGGTGGGATGCTGTTTGGATGGTCAGTGTGGACGCATTGGACTAAATGGCCTGTTTCCATACTGTGGGGATTCTAATTAAATTAATGATTATACTAAGCATCAATAAAGACAATTGATATATTTATAGACCATGAAGTGTTAAAACATCACATTAATTTATTGGCTCTGCCACGATATTGCTGAGCAAATAGCAAGCTGATTAGCTATAGAGTTGTTTTCAAGAGTTGCCTCTGCTCATGACAAGACTTTCATATGCTAAAAAAATTAGATTAATACAAAATATGATTCTAGAGTTTGGCATAGTAAAATTTGAGAGCTTATCTGTAAGGAGGATAGTGTTAAAACTTAAAGACGTATTCAGATATATTTAAATTTCTACTTCAGTCTTTTCTTAGTCTGAATATATCCTTGCTTTTAACATCTGTCCATCTTCCCTTGACTGACCAACCCCCATCCTAAATCCCCACCTACACTCACCTTTACTGGCTCCATCCCCGCCTCCGTGACCTGTCCGTCTCCTCTCCACCTATCTGCTCCTTTATCCACCTTCCATCCGCCTCCCTCCCTCTCTCTATTTATTTCAGAATCCCCTACACCTCTCCCATTTCTGAATAAGGGTCCAGGCCCGAAACGTCAGCGTTCCTGCTCCTCTGATGCTGCTTGGCCTGCTGTGTTCATCCAGCTCTACGCCTTGTTATCTCAGATTCTCCAGCATCGGCAGTTCCTACTATCTTTGAATGTTCTGTGTTGGGTTAATGACAGTGGCCAGGAAATTTCTCAAAGCTGCACCTACTGCACTGCTATTAGCATGTAAAAAATGCAGTGAAAACTCTGTTAACATGCTTGAATGGAGACACCATCACATTTCCATTGAAATTACAATGACAGTTCCTAGGAAATTTTAAGTCAGTTTTGTTTCCTTTTGTATAGCTTGGAGATATATCTGTCTGTCTTTCTTATTACTCACAATAATTACTTCACATTTTGTCTTTATGAAGAACAAAAGCAAATGACATTGGCAACATCAGAAATCAGATTTGTTGGAACAGCAAAGGCGTAGTGAAATGATGTAGAACTAATGATGGATGTGGTTAGCAAAACAAAAAAAAAACTGTTTGAATTTACAAATTTTGCAGTGCCGATAACATGCTATTGAATATTGACAGAGATGAAGACTTGAGACAGTTTTAATCGATGCATTTTTAAGTTTATTAAATTGCAGCAGTAGTCCCGCTCAGAATAGTCAAAGGGATTAACAGCATTTTCTGCAGCAGGGATCATGAGCCCAGATAGCAGCCCAATGCCAGAGTTTTGAACTTGCAGTAGGAGACAGAAGAGCCACGTAGGAACCAATGATATAGGGAGGACAAAGGAGAAGGTTTGGCATAGTCAATCATTATATGGAGCTAGGAACCAAATTAAGAAGCAGATTATCAAATTCATGATCTCAAGATTAGTAACTGATTCACTGCAAATTAGCACAGAACAAATAAGATTAGACACATATGAGACTTAATGACCTGTCTAGAGTCATAGAGTTATACAGCACAGAAATAGACCCTTCAGTCCAACTCATTCACGCCGACCAGATATCCTAAATTGATCTAGTCCCATTGGCCAGCATTTGGCCTATATCCCTCTAAACCCTTCATATTGATATTCCCATCCAGAGGCCTTTTAAATGTTGTAATTTTGCCCACCTCCATCACCTCTTCTGACAGCTCGTTCCATACATGCACCACCATTTGTATGAAAAAACTACCCCCCAGATCTTTTTTAAATCTTTCCCCTCTCACCTTAAACCTATGTTGTTTAGTTTTGGACTCTCCCACCCTAGGAAAAAGACCTTGGCTATTCACCCTATCCATGACCCTCATGATTTTACAAGCCTCTATAAGGTCACCCCTCAGCCTCTGCTGCTCCAGAATAAAAAGCCCTACCCTAGTCAGCCTCTCTCGATAGCTCAAAGCCTCAAATCCTGGCAACATCCTTGGAAATCTTTTCTGAACCCTTTCAAGTTGAACAACATCTTTCTTATAGCATGGACATCAGAACTGAACACTATTTTAAAAGCAGCCACCCCAATGTCCTGTATAGTTGCAACATGACAACCCAATTCCTAAACTCAATGCACTGACCAATGAAGGCAAGCATGCTAAATGTTTTCTTCACTATTCTGTCTACCCGTGACTCTACTTTCAAGGAACTATGAACCTGCACCCCTAGGTCTCTTCGTTCAGCACCACTACCCAGGGCCCTACCATTGACTGTATAAGTTCTGCCTTGGTTTGCCTTACCAAAATGCAATACCTCACATTTATCTAAATTAAACTTCATCTGCCACTCCTCAGCTCACTCACCCATCTGATCAAGGTCCAATTGTACTCTGAGATAATCTTCTTCACTGTCAACTACACCAACAATATTGTGTAGTCATCTGTAAATTTACTGTTACCACCCTCTGTTTCCTACCTTCAAGTCAATTTTGTATCCAGTTGGCTAGCTCCCCCTGTATTCCATGCGATCTAACCTTACTAACCAGTCTACCATGCGGAACCTTGTCAAACAACTTGCTAAACTCCATATAGACAACATCTACCACTCTGCCTTCAATCTTCTTTATCACTTCTTTAAAAAACTCAATCAAGTTAATGAGACACCATACAGTTATGTTGAAACATTAAACTTTACATGAAAGCAAAGTACTACAAATGCTGTGAAAAAGAAGCAAAATACTGGAGAAACTCAATAGGTCTGTCAGCATCTATAGAGAGAGAATAAAGTTAAAGTTTTGAGTCAGATATGGCTTTTCTTCAGAACTTTAATTATCCACAATTATAGAATCATAGAATTCCTACAGACTGGAAAGAGGCCATTTGGCCCATCAAGTCTGTAGTGACCCTTCAAAGAGCATCGCACTCAGATCCAACCCCCACACTGTCCCCATAATCCTGCATTTACCATGAATAATCCACTTAACCTGCTCAGCTTTTGACTGTGGGAGAAAAACCATGTAGACACCGGGAGAACATGCAAACTCCACACGGTCACCCAAGGATGAAATCAAACGCAAGTCCCTGGCACTATGAGGCAGCAGTGATAACCACTGACCCACTGTGTCACCCAATTATGTCAATTTAATGTGCCAATGTGAAACTCATTACCGCAGAAGGCTGTGGAGGCCAAATCATTGAGTGTATTTAAAATAGAAATAGATAGGTTCTTGACTCGTAAGAGGATCAAGGATTATGGGAAGAAGGCAGAAGAATGAGGTTGAGAAACATACCAGCTGTGAGTGAATGGCAGAGCAGTTTTGATGAGCTGAATGGTCTAATTGTGCTCCTATACCTTATGGTCTTAAGGAAAAAAATCTAACGGATGCATATATTTTGTGTCACCAAATGTTTCAAAACACTTTTACACACTAATCTTTCTCTTGACAGCTGAAAGCCCAAGCTCAACTTACTCACAAGCTACGCTTATACTCCCCGTGACTCTGGTCTGTTTTTAATTTAAATATCATGGGAAACTGTTGAGTGAATGCTACTTCAACACAGGACGAAAATCAGTCTCAGATGGTGAACACTCAGATGGCAAGTAAATATTAACACCTTGCCCACCTACTGAACAGTGTGCATTATGCATGAGTCACTTATACCAACAGATTACATATGGCTGGACTCTCACTTCCTCTGAGACTTGTAGCTCTTTTATATGAACAATGCCATGGAGGTTTGAAAGAATTGGAAGTCCCATTGTGAGCAATATTTGCATGCAGCAGCAGGACTGAATTTTAGTATCATGATTACTCTTGACAGCTATTCCAATGTTGTGCCTTTCTTGATACATGTTTGACATCTGTTACAGCTATAGTATTACCATTAGAAAGGAGGAGTTAAATAACAGAAATGGAGAATGATCCTTTCTTGTAATTTTCTGTTTGCTGTCATTTACACATCTCTGTCCAGTGGATGTAATGCAATTCACGATCTGAGCAGCTAATAAGAGACAGATAGGTCTGAACTGCATAGACACAAAACTCATGAATAATGCTACAACGTGGCAGCACACCAGTATTGCTAGTTAAGAAAGGAAGGAGAGAGATTACTGGCCAACACAGGTCAAATAGCCTGAAGTCAATTGCTGGGTAAATGCTGGGATCTATCATTAGGGATGTCTCAATGATGCACTTCAGAAAATCATGATGTAATCAAACAGAGACTGCATGGTGTTATAAAAGGAAATAGCATTTGACCAATTTATTATAGTTTTACGAGAATATAGTAAGTTGGGAAACCAGTAAATGCAGGCTTATTATTGTTCCCATGTCTGGGAGCAACTGGTCGAAGACATGAAGTCAGCAAAAACTCTTTCAGCAATTACTATAATGCTTCCTTTAGAATTTGGAAACATCTAAGCAAAACAACAAAATGTGCAGAAGTTTAGAAACAACCAGAAGACATAAACAAGCTACTAACATGAAAATGATTGCTGATTGCTTCAAATAACCCTGGGCGAATGTGTTTTATTGAATCAACTTGTGTAGACATGTTGTGACAGACATCTGGGACAGGTTGGTCTTGAACCCAGGCATGCTGGCTCAGAGGTAGAGACTTGATCACTGTAGCACAGCACCCTACCTGGGGTGATGTGCTTCATTCTGCCCAATGCACATTAGCTGTGTAAGGTTAAGGGATTATGCCTGCTGGAGGATGAAACTTCAAAATGGAAGTGCTGGTTCAAAATTAGCACTGAATGTTGTCTGACTTGAAAGTATGCAAAGTAGGCAGATCAAGGGATAGCTTGCACTTGTCTCTTCACCAAGTTCATTTCTGGTGCACTTCACAGGAAAAAAAAATGAGTACACACTAAGGATGGCATTTTGAAGCCAATAGTATCCAAAAATAGGTCACCCTGAGACACTTCAGCTATGACAAGTATAAAGGGTTTCATTTCTTGTATGCAGCTGATCTGAGGGCCTGTGCAAGGCATTCAGTGTGCTGACAATATTCACAGTATTGACTTCTGATTAAAGACATCACCGCCACAAATGGACTTCACTTGTCCATGCAGAAGAAAAACGAATTTAGTCGGAACACTGGTACGGACTAATCTAACTTCTTCATGTTAATGTCAATTCCATGTTATAGTTTGATTTAATGTGCCTTCCAGAGTCTGTAAAGTTCTAATAAGTTGTAACTCTATTCACACTATGGTCTTTATACTCTGATGTGCGACTCCATGACAACCTCACAAAGTTGCTACAGAGTCTTGCAACCTTTATAAAACACCACTCTCCTCTAACACTTGTTTTCACAGTCCAATACCTCTCCTTCATAGTCTGACTGGCTGAGGACTGACTTTACCTGGTTCCATTCCTTTTCATGCAGTCATCGCCAGAAAAATCACTTGCGATAGCTTCTCTTCTTGCTCCTGCATCATTACCTCTGACATCTCTCAAGGAGTTATTCTTGGCCCTTTCCTATTTCTCATTCCCTTGCCAAGGTCATCCAGAAGAAAGTTAGCATCGATGAATACACTGACAACTGTCAGCTTTGTCTCAGCAATACATTTCTGGGCCTCTGCACTGCCTTCAATTTGTCAAACTGCTTATCCACATCCAGAATGGGCTAAATTTTATTTGTAATTGCAATTTTTTTCCCAACTAAACATTGGGAAAGCCTATGGCACTAACTCTATCTTTCTATTTGGTTACTGTCTGAGGTTGAACCATGCAGTTTGTAACTTTGACATCCACATTTTCCAGTGATAAGCTACCAACTGCATATCATTCCATCACCAAAACCATCCATTTCCACCTCATCAAAAACTCTATTTAAAGGGACATTGCTGTTATCAATGCCAACAAACGTACATTATAAGCACTAAATTTACCTGAATAAATGTTTATTGACAATCTAAAATGCAAATTATTATTGCAAGATAATGGATGTTACTTTGGTGAAACAAGTACGAAATGGGTGTTGTGCTAGTAAGGTATGCTTGTTTGAAAGTCTGGTGTTAGCACACAATTTTGGTTCCAATTACTGATGACCATAATTGGAATTTCAATGGAAATAGACACCTTTTGGTTTAATGCTAAAAATTGATGACTGAATGTAACTTTCATGGAGTAGTGTGTTGACTTCTTACAACTACTTCTACTGAAGATGTGGAGGGCCTGCCTAATACATAGTAGCACACTACAGGATGACTCATGGATTGAGGGAGATTGTGCACAGGGTCTCAAATGCAGCACTGGATGTTTCTGGTTGATGCCAGATTAAGAAGAATGTCCTTTACCTGAATGAGTCGGAAGTCCACCTCCTCCTCCTGTTCCTCTGTCCTGCAGCCACTTTAGGTCTTCCTATCATTCCTCCTGAAGCCTCAAGTAAGAAGCCAATAACCATGCATTTCTTTTCTCCTATTAGCTCCTCTAAGGGGCTTGAGTTTCACCTTCCAAAGGAAGTGTGTATCAAATAGTGAAACATTGGATATTTCAATACAATTTCCTCTACCTTCTCAACACCATGCCATTTTTGTGCGTCCTTTTCAGGTTTTTGAGGTATGAGGTACAAAAATGCATGTGTTTCTCCACTGAATTTGGACCACGAAAATGCATATAAATGTATCAAGTAGGAGCTGGACAAGGTCACACGGCCCTTTGAGCCTTCTCTACCATTCAATAAGGTTATAGCTAATCTGATCGTTCTACATTGCTGGGCAAACTATGCCTGTCTTCTGTAGAGTTTCAAAGAATGAGAGATAATCTCATTGAAACTTATAAAACTCTTAAACAGTTAGACATGATGTAGCGGATATGATGTTTTCCCTGGTTGAGGAGTCTAGAAACTGTGGGATGCAATTTAATATTAAGGGGAATGCCACTGACATCCGTATGAAGAGACCTTTTACTCAGAGGGTTGTGAACCTTTGGGATTTTGTAACAGAGGATTGTGGAAGTTTAGTCTTTGAGTTATTTTTAAGGTAGAGATTGATAGATTTCTGATTACCAGTAGCATAAAGGGTTATGGGGATTGTTGGGCAAAGAACAATGAAGTGCTTGATTCGTCATGACCTATTGAAATATGGGGCAGGCTCAACAGGCTGGATGGCCTACTCCTATTCCTATTTTCCTATGTTCCTATACTTTGGATTAATACTGGCATGAAGTTTGCTGTTTGTGAATAACTGTAAGTGCTGAAATGTAATTTCCAAGAATCCAGTAGAGCAAAAGGTGAACCACCAGAATGTGAATTGTCATTGAGGCAGTCCATGAGAGAAGGGCTTTTGAGGGAGTTTCATGGACAGTTTTAATGTGATTTGTTCCAACAGTATCTGTAACATTTAGAGGGTGAAGGGTGCAGAACTGTTGAAAAATCCATTCAATCTTCCTCAATCATACATGTTATTTAAGGTGTTCTGTGTGGCATTCAACCATAATTATTTGTTACCCATATTTGATTCAAATTAAACTTATGATGTTAGAATTCAAGTCATAGCTCATATCTCAGTCGAAACCTTCTTTTGTTAATAATCTTTTCATTCTTGTTTGACTCCTTTTTTTTATAATAAGCTCATTATTGCTTGTTGACTAAAAGAAACCTGGCTGAATTGTTTCTTATACTAAATCAGGTACCTGATAAAACCTACAAAAATTGGCCATATCACCATTCTGAGTAAATTAATGATTTGCTGTGACCATTGGTGGAATAGGATGAGATAGAAAATGGTGAACTCTTTCAACCTTGGTCTTAAAACTATGTTAGACATTTAACAATGTTTACAAATAAAAGTATACTACGCTTTACAGATATTAATTAGCTTACTCTGTGCAGTGTAACTGATCAACACAGCACTGTGACTCGTCTATTATTGTAGCTAATGCGGTGTCCTCCATTCTGAAACATCTCTACACAGTTCGACATAGGGTTCTGATGAACAGTTACCAGATTCAAAACGTTAACTCTGCTTTCTCCTCACTGAAACTGCCAGACTTGTTGAGTTTAGCCAGCAATTTCTGTTTTAGCTCAAAGGAGATGAAGACAGTATGCTCCTTCCATAGTTACATGGCTGTGAGGAAAATGGTGATTGTTTTCACTGGGGCTTTCCTTTTGATGCACTACCTACATTTCTGCAGGGTCAGCCATCTTTGATTGGAAATCAAACAGCAGATGGCATAGGGGCATCAGAGGATGGTGATATTCCCTCAGCCTCCTGATTTGATTGATCAGCCCTTAGTAACACTGCCCAGAACGTTGGACAGAATGTGGCAACTGGGATGCTGCTGTCATCCCCTTCAGTCATCGATCTGCCTCCCATATGATAGTCCTGCTCAATGAAGTTACCTCCTCACCCAGATGCTGTGGAGCTATTGTCACTGTACAGTACAGGAGGTCTTGCATTTCCTGCATACACTGGATGTACTGCCACTTGGAAATCATCATGAGATTAGTTGCTCTCTCATAACTGATCATCACGCACCTCTTAACCTAAACCAATGCTGATATTGTGAACACTGTGGACCCCCATATTTGGACTGCATGAGTTAACAATGCCTCAGGAAACTCTGGTAAATGGCAACTTATCTGCCACTGCAGATCTAAGTGCTCAATCCCAAAAGGAGACCATAAGGTTCTTTCTCATCACTACCTCTTACCATCACCTCTGGAGTTTGCTGCAACTACTCTTACTCCAAGGTAAATATGCACATATCCTCATGTACACTAGTTCTGTGTTATTCACTCATTGCTCCCCACTTCTTGCAATCAGAGTGCATGTCACTGGTTAAGAAGGTAATGATGATGATAATGATGCTGATGACGATGATGATAATGATGATGATGATTATAATCATGATGCACCATGGACACATGCCTTCTTATTTCCAACATCTGGCTCCTTTCTGGCAGTGGGATCCAAAACTCCAGGACCTGTCAGAAGGCAGAATGTAGGTGTTTTTGTATCCAAGCGCTTTATTCGATGAATATGAGCCCAATTCCAATCACAACTAATAATCACATGCTGAACTTGAAGAGATGAAAATCCTGATAACAATGTTCAATCTGAAGTGAAATTTGTGAAGTGCAGAAATGCTCAATTCATGTCTTCTCAAGCCCAGATAAACATCCGGAATCAAGCTGTTTGTGTTGGATGTAGTCCTTAGAGGATTACTAGAACAAATGTTGATTGAATTTTGGCAGAATATTAGCAATATGTCCCAGAAAGGCTCCAGATGCATTTGAAAATCAACATTTCCTCTTGCTGCAGGTTTGAAATTAATATTCATTTAGGTAATGCTCATAATACCCAGAAACTATTTGGTTATACAACATCAGTGCTTTCTCCCAAAATGCTGTACTGTCTCCCAAATGGGTGTTAGCAGGTAATTTTAGTGGAAAGTAGATCCATCATAATCCTCTGCATGGCTGTTCTTAATGGAAGCTTTGATTCTTTCCACAAAATAGTGACTTGTGATCAACAACTTAACATCGGTGAAAGTGGTATTTACACTTTAAGGCTTATCTTGAAAATCTCACAGGTTCATCTTAAAAGGACCTGACATAAAAGCAGTCATAATATTGAGATCAATTTAAAAGCTGAAAGAACTGCAGATGCTGTAAATCAGAAACGAAATAGAGATTACTGAAAAAGCTCAGCAGGTCTGGCAGTGTCTGTGGAGAGAAATCAGCATTAACATTTTGGGTCGAGTGACGCTTCCTCAGAACTGATGGTAGCTAGGAAAATTTTTTGGATTAAGATCAATTTGTTTATGTGCATCCTTTTCATGTATACAAGTTGTAAATATATGAAATGTGAAATAAGTATGATCAATGATCCACCACTCAAATACAACAGCAAAGGCCTAACTTTGCAGCAATCTTAAAAAAAGTTATTTCAGTCAAATTAAATTTGTAGTTCCAAGACAAGAGAAAACCTGACTGCATTTTATGCATTGTATTTAGTTTTTCTTTTTTCTCCCTCCAGTCATAACTTAAGTGATTGAAATAATTAGAACTCTCTAAGATGCTTTATGTAGCTAATTTATAGTAATTATCTCTAAAAGCTTTTGTCTGTAAATACAATAGCTACAAGTTTTTAAAACAGATTTTGTATGTTTAATAATTGTTTGAATAATTTAACAAAATGGAAATGAAGATAATCTTGAAAATTTAACAATTAAAGTACTGGAAAATGACAATTAAGAAGGTTTAGACCGAGCAAAAAATATTTCACTTTCCAAAGGGCTTGTTCATTGGGTGAATTTTTTTTTGAATATCAACTAAATTAATGGAGCAATGCCAAATTTAATGAAGTAACTGAAGGACTAAGGTGTACTTTGGGGCTTCAAATGTTATTTTGTTTGAAATATCTTGATGTGATAATGCACCATATAAATGTAGGAAACATCACCTTCATTAAATGATAAAGAGTTAATTGAAAGTATTTAAATCTCTAGAATAAATAATCATCAGAAACTTTAGTAATCTTTTTTCTTGCCTCCTGACTGTAAGTTCAGAAAAAAGCCAACCAGTTTTTCGTTGCCTACATCCTGAACCAGCGTCCTTTCACAGCATGAATCTGCCATTAATCCAGGAGCTCAGAAACAATCATTCAGTTCTATCCATTTGTGACCTTATAATGTAAAACCCTCAGTGATACTCAGATACTCATCAGCTCACTTGAAAAAAGAAATGTTAATTAACACATTAACTGATTAATCTGGGATTCCATTTGCTTACCTGTTTGTGATAAAAAAGTTTCAATCATGTCATGCCTAATTGAGAATTGACAATTTTATACCCAGCTTCTCTCGTTAAAGAATCTATGATCAATTTATTTCAAAACAGTGACACAACGATTGCAAGCTCAACAGGAAAAATTGAAATTGTGTCCCATTAATTGAAGTGCTGTTCTACACTATTTTCAGGGCTATGGATATTACATTTAAGCTGCCAAAAGCTGTAAACACTTTTTATTAGAACAATACTGTAAGTTTGCTTTTAATATATTTTAATCAGTAAGGTTGATTTCGTCACTGCAGCTCCAGGATATCTCTGCAGGAGTTCTCAGGGTACTGTCCTAGGCCCAAACACTTTTAGCCGCTTCATCAATGACCTTCACTCCATCATAAGATCAGAACTGGCAATGTTCACTGATGATTGCACAATGTTCAACACCATTTATGCCTCCTCAGTTATTGAAGCAGCACCTGTCAATATACAGCATGAGCAAGGCAACATCCAGTCTTGGGCTGACAAGTGAACGGCCGTATTTGTGCCAAACAAGTTTTGGGCAATGACTATCTGCAAAAAGACAGAATCTAATCATCACCTTTCACGTTCAATAGCATTATCACTGCTGAATCCACCACTATCAACATTGTTATGCTCGAGGGGCTGGATGGCCTATTCCTGCTCTTAATTTGTACATACATATGTTTGTACATTCCAAACTCATGACTGACACCATTAGGAGAGACAAGGACAGCAGATGTGCAGGATAACCACAAACCTGCAAGTTTACTTTCAAGTCACACATCATCCTCAGAGTTAGATCATCATTCCTTCGCTGGTTCAAAATCCTGCAGATCAACTTTTAGCAGCAATGTGGATGCTCCTGCACCCAAATGCTGCAATGGTTCATGGCAAAAGTTCACCACTACTTTCTCCAGGGCAATTAAGGATGGGCAATAAATGTTGGCCAAGCCAGTAACACCCACATCCCTTGTCTGAACTTAATATTTATTTTATTAGTATAGATTTCCTCCTTAGCTGCTTATTAGGGAACACATTCATAAATAGAAGCAAGACATTAATTAGAGAGAGACCAATAATTCCGATAGTGCTGCATTATTTAAGAATAGAAAATTTTCTATGAAATATATAAAAATAAGTTTTCCTTTCAACAAAAAATGCGCTGGGGAATTTCTTAATTTCAATAAATTCCAACATTAGGTAGATACAACAAAAAAAAGAAATTTTAGAACTGAGGTCAGACCAAGCAGCAGTAGCAGCAGCAACAGAGAAAAGGAGAGTGAACCTGGAGGTGAACAACAGCAGTGGCAGCAGGATAAATACATGAGGAGCAGAGTTAGTCAAAGCAAACATGGAGCTGAATCTGGGAATGAAGCTCTGGAGGTAAAGTCATGACTGAGAAAGTGACATGGGCTTGGCAGCTTAGGAATCACGTTTGCAGACTGAGTGAGTAGTGTCCGGAGAGAGATAAAGCACTTTTTGAAGTTAGAAACTGCTAGGAATAGAGACTAGGAGTGAGAGACCTGAGTTTGTTGAATATTGGATTAGGTTGTGTAATCTTCAGCTGCAGCTCCTGATTTCCTGTAGGAGTGCGAGGAGCTGCAGATGGACTCACTACAGAGCATCCGTAAGACTGAGAATGTCATGGGTAACACATATAGCAAGTTGGTCACACCTCCAGCAAGGTCTATACAGACAGATGAATTGGGTGACTACAAGTAAGCATGTGCGGGCAGTGCAGGAGTGCCCTGTGGCCAGTCCCCTTTCAAACAGGGATACTATTCTGAATACTGTTGAGGAGAAATGGCCTCTCAAGGGAAAGCAGTAGCAGCAGCCAGATCAGTGGCATCACTGGCATCATTGCACGGTAGGGAGGGTCAAAGTATAGGCTAGCAGTAGAGGGGATTCTATAGTCAGGGGCACAAATGGGTATTTCTGTGGCCAGAAGTGCGACTCCAGAATTCCCTCCCTGGTGCCGAGGTCAAGAATATTTCAGAGTGGGCACAGGACGTTCTGAAGGGAGAGGGTGAGCAACCAAAAGTTGTAGTCCACATTGGTACTAACAACATAGGCAGAAAGAGAGATGAGGTCCTGCAAAGGGAATTCAGGAAATTAGGTAGAAAGTCGAAAAGCAAGACCTCTAAGTTTGAAAGTTTAGGATTACTCCTATATCACATGCCAATGAGTTTAGGAATAGGAAGATAGTAGAGTTAAATATGTGGCTAAGGAGCTGGTGTATGAGGGAGGGCCATTGGTATGTGAATCATTGGGACATCTGCTGGGGCATGTGAAATCTGTACAAGAAGCACATGTTGCACCTTAACTGGAGGGGCACCAATATTCTGACAGGGATGTTTGCTTATGTCACTCAGGAGGGTTTAAACTAGTGTGGTAGTGTGGGGCAGGAACCAGAGCAGTAAGTCAGCAAGTAAAATGATTTAGAAGATGTCTGAGATTAAAGCCAGTGAGATTAAGAAGAAACATAGAGAGGAAGAGGTTACTGAACATGGCAAGACTGGCCGTCTGATTGCATTTGTTTAAACGCAAGGAGTATGACAGGTAAGGTAGATGATTTGGAGCTTGGATTAAAAGGTATAACTCTGATGTTGTAGTTATTACAGAGACTTGGTTGAGGGAGGGACAAGAGTGGCAACTTAATACTCCTGGATTTAGATGTTTCAGGTGTGATAGAGATGTAAAGGAGGTGCGTTACTGATTAGGAAGAATATCACTGCTGTTCTGATAGACGATGCCTTGGAGGGCACATCCAGTGAGGTCAGGAAGGTGTGTTTTTTTCCAGGGTAGAAATGTGAATTACTCAGGCACGTAGTTTTAAGTTAAAAGGGGGTAACTTTAAAGGAGATGTAAGAGGTAAGTTTTTTTTTAACACAGAGGGAGGTAAGTTCTTGGAATGCATTGCCAGAGGAGGTAGTGGAGGTGGCTACAATATCAATGTTTAAGAGGCATCTTGACTGATATATGAATAGGCAGGGAATAGAGGGGCATGGACCACATAGAGGAAAAAAGTTCTTAGTTTAGAAGGGCATCATGTGGACACACAGTCTTCATGGGCTGAAGGACCTGCTCATGTGCTGTACTGTTCTTTGATTGGATAATCTGGGGTGAATTTTACTTTTGTTTGGCTAAGTGCAAGTCGCATTGCATTTTGTTGGAGGGACATTTACCTTAAAGAATGTTTGCTTGCCACATCTTACTAAACACATCTACTCCCCAGCAATGGTGTCCTGCAAATACAATCCCATTGGCAGTTCTTGGAACAACTTGCCACTCACTGGATATCTGTTGAAATACTGGCACGCCTCGTGCTCACACCATCTTTAAAAACCTGTTGTGCACTTAGACAAGTGCCAGAATTTGGAGCTACCCTGCTCAGTTCTTAGCATTTGCCCGGACGTAGCAGACAGGGAGAAATTGTTGTCCCGCTTTATGAGTACGGACTTGGAGGTGCTGCTGGATGGGTGGCACAGACATGGGACTTCCTCTTATCCCAGGATCAGTTATGGAGGCCATAACACCAGATCCTGCCAGCCTGATACAAGGTCACCACCCAGGCAATTGTAGCCTCAGTCACCTGGAGGAATGTCCATTACTGCAGAAAGAAGGTAAATATTCTTCTCAACTCTGCCAGTGTAACTGCCACTATCTTCACTCTGATACTTCATAATCTCTCAGCTACTGTTCCAACTTGCAACATCTTCCCTTATTCACTCTCACCCACCCCAATGTCCATATCACAAACACTGCACATCCTTTCTACCTTCTACTTTCTCTGGATACCACCTCAGCTGCATCAAAAATTAACAGCTTTGCCATCAATTTCCATCTCCTTTAAAACCTGCTTTTTCCTCTCTCAGAGGGAAATAGCCCCCAATAGGGCAGAAAGATTAGAGACAGGTGGGGGACTGCCTGACATTCTGCTCCTTAACCGTTATCTGGACAACTCCGTAACTGACTGTCCCGAGCAGCTGACTCACCATGACCAAGCTCTAGACTGGTATCATTGGGCTGCCCTTGACTTATTGTGTTGGGGCCCCCAGAGAGAAGGCAATTCCCTTGATCTGACTGCGAACTATTGGCAACCATAAGAAGCTTCCTGCCTCTGTGTCAGTGAAAGGGCAAGGCGGAAGTAATATGAGCTCCAGATGAGCAAACAAAGCAGACAAAGTCACGGCCACACGATGTAAGGCAAGAATGCCATGAGCATCCAGGTAGGTTCAGAGTAAGGAAGTAGTATGACAGTGAGCAAAGATATTGGAGGTGCAGCCTGGCCCAGTCTATGAGTTAGGTGTGTGTATCTGAGAGCAGAGTGTCCTGGGTATTGCATTACAATGATAGTTACCAGTGCAGTAGCTGTATTAAGTGGATCGGAGATGTATTACCGTGAGAGCTACGAGACGCTGACGAATATTGAATGTCAAAGTTTGTAGATGTGGGCGCATGTGACTGCTCTGAGATGTTGGCACCTATGTTCCCTGTAATACCATTTTCCATTGCACAGACCTTTAAGATGTATGCACAGCAGTAGCTTCCATAAGCAGAAGCCAATGCATGAGAACACCAACCAGCTTGCGGGGAACTTCTCAGTGGTTGAGTGGCCATGCAACTTGCAGGGAATGTTGGTTGGTGCTCAGTCTCCTACATGAAGTTCCTTTGGAGCAAGTGGAGGGCTGAAATCAACAAATGCCCAATCTGATTTCTATGTTGAGATTTCCCAACATCTAGTTTGCATGTTTTAGTAAGATGGAAAGCAGAATATTAATGAGGTGTGTTGTGCCATTAATAAGGCATTTAACAAGCTATAATCCCCTGAAAATGACAATTTGTTGCTGCATAGTGACAAACGTGCCAAACCACTCAGTAAAAGCACAAAAGATGCAGCAAGATGCTACAGACTTCAAATGGATCACACCAAAATTCTCATCTGATCCTGCCATAAATTATCGAATCCCTACAGTGTGGAAGCAGGCCACACTGACTCTCCAAAAAGCATCCCAGCCTATCCCTGTAACTCTGCATTTCCCATGACTAATCCACCTAGCCTGCACATGTCTGGACACTACGGGCAATTTAGCATGGTCAATCTACCTATCCTGCACATCTTTGGACTGTGGTAGGAACCCAGAGAAAACACATGCAGACACAGGGAGAATGTGGAAACTCCACACAGACAGTCACTCAAGGGTGGAATTGAACCAAGGTCCCTGGTGCGGTGAGGCAGCAGTACTAACCACTGAGACACTGTGCCATCCATGTGAGACAGAAATTCCATATGTCACATGGATAATGTAAATTTTGAAACCAAGAATATTTGCATGTTGTAGGCTCTTGCCTACATCCTTTATGGCGTCTGATTTAGCTGGATGAAGTCACTTACCAATAGAGTTCAATACTATAGTAAATTTGAACTTATGTACAAACCTATGAATGAGGATCTAATCTTTATGAAGTATTCTTAGCTGAGAAATCAGACATTTATAATAATGTTGTAAGCTCTGCACTGAGGGAAAGCTTTGCTTCATTGACAACTCTATCTTTCTGACCTATTCTATCACACTCACAGTGTTTGTTTACTCAAGGTAAGAGAAAGAGAGAGAGTGAGGGGAAGAAGGGAGGGAAAGAGAAAGAGAGAGCGAGAATGTTTCCTTCACTGTAGAAGGTGAAATCAGATTCAGTTGGTGTGACCTGGCCCTTTAAGCATTAAAAGAGGCCTGTACTGTGCATGCCTATAGGAAATGCACCAGATCCCATCTTCATAATTGTATTTGTGTGCTCCCGGTAGTAGATAGTGCAGGAAGGTCACGGAGTGAATCTCCCAGGTTTGGGGTGGGATGGGGAGCGTAAGAGAAGAAAAGACAAATTACCTGCAAACATCCAAATGCAAGACTTCGTGGACGATACAAAGATTGGTGGAGTTGCAGATAGCAAGGAGGATTGTCAGAGGATGCAGTAGGATATAGATCAGTTGGAGGCATGGGCAGAAAAATGGCAGATGGAGTTTAACCCAGGCAAGTGTAAGGTGATGCATTGTGGTGGGTCAAAAACAGGTGGAAAGTATAGAGTGAATGACAGAACCCTTAGGAGTATTGATATGGGTGTGAAAGTCCACAAATCATAGAAGGCGGCAGTGCAGTAGATAAAGTAGTAAAAAAAGGCCTATGTCATGCTTGCCTCCATTGGAAAGGAAATAGTATAAGGATTGGCAAGTAATGCTGCAGCTTTATAGAACTTTAGTTAGGCCACACTTGGAATATTGCATACAGTTCTGGCCACCACACTATCAGAAGGATGTGGATGCTTTGGAGAGGGCACAGAAAAGGTTTACTAGGATGTTGCCTTTTATGGGAGATTTTAGCTATGAAGAAGGATTGGATAGACTGGGTTTGTTTTCATAGGAATGCAGGAGGCTGAGGAGTGGCCTAATAGAAGTTTGTAAGAATGTGAATGGCATGGATAGAGTGAAAACTATGAAGCCTTTTCCCAGGATGAATGGAATAATTACTAGGGAACACAGGTTCATGGTGTGGGGGTGAGGGCAGCAAGTTTAAAAGAGACGTGCAAGACAAGTGTTTCACTTGTCTGGAATGTGTTGCTAGAGGAGGTAGTGGAAGCAGACACAATATCAGCATTCAGGAAGCACCTGGATGAATACATGAATAGGAAGGGAATAGAGGGATACGGATCCTGTAGTTGAAGAGAGTTTTAGCATGGAAGGGCAAAATGTGTTGGCACAGGTTTGAAGGGCTGAAGGGCCTGTTCCTGTGCTTGTATTGTTCTTTGTTCTTTGATCTATAAACAACAGTGGAACACCACTGTCACAGATCTCCAGTAAGGAAAACACCCCTCCACAACAACCCTCTGTCTTCTGTGATTAAACACATTTCATATCCAACTAACCAATTCATCATGGATCCCATGTGACATCATCTTCTTGACCAGTCTACCATGAAAGATCTTTGATAAAGTCCATGTAGGCAGCATCCGCTGTCCTATCAATCACTTTTGTCACTTCCTCAAAAAACTCAATCAAATTGGTAAAGCAAGACCTCTCCCACATAAAGCCATGCTGACTATCCCTAATAAATCCATTCTTTTCCAAATGTGCATAAATCTTGTTTCTAAGAATCTTCTCCAATAATTTCCCTACTGCTGATGTAAAATTTATTAGCTTATAATTTCCTGGATTATCGCTGTTGCCATTCTTAAACAAAAGGAACAAAATTAGCTATTCTCCAGTCTTCTGGGACCGTCTGCGGCTAAAGAGGCTACAATGATCTCTGTCAAGGTTCCAGCAATCTCTTCCCTTGCATCCCCTAGTATCCTGGGATAGATCCCATCAGGTCCCAGGGATTTATCTACCTTAATGCTTATCAAGGCACTCAACCTTTTTCCTATTTAGCATCGACATTCTCTGCAATACCAATGTAACCCTCCCTAATCTTACAATTATCCATGACCTTCTCCTTGGTAAATACTGATACAAAGTACTCATTAAAAGACCTCACCCACTTCTGGTTCCATGCATAAATTCCCTCTTTTGTCCTAGAGTCGACCAACCTTTCCCTAGCTACCCTCCTAATGTATGTATAAAATGCCTTGGAATTCTCCTTAATCTTCTTGTCAAGAATATTTCATGGCCTTTTTAGCCCTCCTAAGTCCAAGTTTAAGTTCTTTTCTTTATAATCCTCAAGGGTCTTGTCTGACTTCAGTTTCCTAAAAATTATATGTTTCCTTTCGAAAGTAAAACAGAGAAATTATAGTGTAAAGGTATACTTCATGTACTGTTTTCTGTCTGCTACCTATGGATTGTAATGCAGAATTCATAGACTGGGAGTGCTGTTTACTTTGTCTGATACCAAATTCCATTGGCTCAGTGGTTAGCACTGGGCCCTTACAGTGCCAGGGACCCGGGTTTGATTCCACCCTTGGGTGTGGAGTTTCCATATTCTCCTCATGTCTGCGTGGGTTTCCTCTGGGTGTTTGAGTTTCCTCACACAGTTCAAAGAAGTGCACATTAGGAAGATTGGCATGCAAAATTGCCCAGAATGTCCAGCGATGTATAGGTTAGGTGGATTAGTCATGGGAAATTCAGAATTATGGGGAATAATGTTGGGGGGAGATGGGTCTGGGTGGGATGCCCTTTGGAGGATCACTGCAGACTTGAGGGGCCAAATGGCCTGCTTCAACACTGTTGGGATTCTATGATTCATTGATCACAAATGAGCTTTACTATTTGTGCAAACCTATGAATGGTTATGAGTTTTAATACTTAAAATTAATTTAGGAACTCATTTTTGACAGTATAGTTACATAATCTGTACTAATACTCAGATGGAGAGGCCTTCCACAACAATTCCACTCCAGTTTCCAGAAAATGCTATAACCTTAAAACGTACCTGAAATTTACCTCAATGCTGATTGCAGATGGGGAGCACATCACTTAATCAGAGATCAGATTTTCTTGCTTCGTGAACCACAGAGCACCTCTAGAAATCATAAAGGTGGCATGGTGGCTCAGTGGTTAGCTTGCTGCCTCACGGCACCAGCGACCCGGGTTCAATTCCACCCTCGGGCGACTGTCTGTGTGGAGTTTGCACATTCTCCCCGTGTTTGCCTGCGTTTCCTTCGGGTGCTCCAGTTTTCTCCCACAGTCCAAAGATGCGCGGGTTAGGTGGAGTGGCCATGCTAAAATTGCCCATAGTGTTCAGGGATGTGTAGATCAGGTAGGTTATAGTGATGCATCTGGGTGGGATGCTCTGAGGGTCAGTGTGGACTTGTTGGGCTGACGGGCCTGTTTCCACACTGTAGGGATTCTATGAGGTATAATTAGAGGTGTGCTGGTGTTAGTCCAGAATGAAAAGTGACCTGTGATCAGCAAAATTTGAATATTTTGTGGCATACTTCAAAGCTGCATAACTTCTGTGTCTCTTTCAATCTTGTTAGAAAATAGATCCATCATTTTCAGAATTCTATTTTTTCTTTTGTTTACAGGTGCTCATGATGCAGTGTTGGAGAAAGAGAAAGAGAAGGGGAATAATCAATATGGCCGGAAGATGGATTCCTCCAAATGCAGGGTCATGCTGCCTACGTGGTAATAAAGGTCTAAGTCAACAATTTTAAGAATGGGAAAAAAACTGCTTCCTGAATCCAGCTGTGGTAAGTAATCCAAGCCAACTTATTATGCCTATTAATGTATGATACCTTGGAAACAGTCCATGGTTTGTTTAATGTCAAGCTGTTAGAAACCAGGGCATCCCTCAATCAACCTAATGCATCCTATTCATTGTCTGAAAGAAAATAATTATTCTTTATGTGTCACAAGGTTAAGCAGATCTTTCTGATTTTCATTCTTTTTATTACTTCAAGGCAATCATTAATTGCCTTTTCGTAACTGCCCTTGAGATGGTCATGATTAGCTGACCTTCTTGAACTACTACAGTCCACGTGGTGTCGATATGTCCACAATGCTGTTGAGGGAGAGTTCCAGGACTTTGATCCAGTGACGATGAAGAAACAACGATAGTTTTGAGTCAGGTTAGAACTTGCAGGTAGTAGTGTTCCCAGGTATCTTCTGGCCTTATCCTTCTAGGTCCCAGAGGTTGTGTGTTTGCAAGCTGTTGTCAGAGCACCTTTGGTGAGTTACTGCAATGTAGATGATACAGTCTACAGCCACTTGTGTGTCAATGGTGAAGGCAGTGAATATTGATGGAAGTAAATATTGAAGGAAGTGAATGTTCAAGGTTGTGGATGCTGTGCTCATCAGGCAAGCTGTTTTGTTCCAAATTGTGTCAAGCTTGTTGTGTGTTGTTGGAGTTGCACTCATCCAGGCACAGGAAGAGTATTCCATCAAATTTCTGACCTGAGCCACCTTGTAGTGGTGGAATTTAAACCCACAGGAAGACAGAATCATTGACAAGTGGGAGAATTCCTACAGCGTGGAAAGAGGACAACCGAATATTGATCAGGCAAGACAATTTTCCATATGCGTGCAGTTAACAAGAGGGAGAATCAACCATTTTGGATCCTAACAAGAACACGTGAGAGAAGCCCCATTTGGTTTCAACCCTACTTTCTTAAAGACAGCTAGCAAAGAACAATAAGTACTGATTTCATGGGTGACACCATATCTGAATTTATGAAAATTTTTCATGTTCCTCAATTCTAAGATAATTCTATTTATCGGAGGAAGCTTCATAAAGAAAGCACCCAAAAGTACAAACAGGGGACAAGCAGAAGAGACATTTTAGGCTCTCTAGATTGTGGCTGAGGCATTAAAGTTTCAAAGTAACATACGCTTTCTTCGATCACTCTTTTCTGTTATTTACCTTTTGATCCATACTTGTGTATTGCAGTAATATTATCTTTATACATTTGTGTGTAATCAGTAACTATAGGGAATTAAATATTCAATGATAGTATGATTTGAGTTATTAGGCTTCTGCATAAATACATAAACACACTTTACTTTGTTGCTTATGATGGAGTAGAACATCTGCTGGAGTTCCGGATTTCCGATCATAATTTCAACTAAAAACTTATAGAACATCAGGCAAAATAGCAGAAAATTCCTGATAAATGTATTCAGAACAACTTAGTTGAATCATACTCTCTACAAAGATTTTATTACACTGAATTTTATTTATAAATCAAACTGTATTGATAAAATTCTGAGAACCATTGTTATGATTCTAACAGGAGGAGGGGCTGCCAATCAAACTTCACCATTCCACAAGCCAAACCAAAGATCTATAAGTTTATGTATTCACAAGAATGGCCAATTTTGCTCTGGTTAACAGTAGTAAAGAGAACAAACAAGACGTTCAAATTTCTTCAAAAACCTCAAAACTCATTTGTTATAAACAAACAAAGAAACATTCTGATGTGTAAGTGGCAAAACTGATTATCAACAAAGCCACAATTTGAATTGAACTATTTATCCTCAAATCCAAAATCATGAACAATCACACCTAAGACAAAACAATGCAAGTCTGTAGAGATAATGTGTGTTTCTTTAAAAAAAAGCCAAGGGGAAAATGCCTTTGGTGAGGCCAAGTTCTGAACTCAAAAGATAAAAAAGAGGAAGACTTCAGGGTCCAGAGGTAGTAGGAACTGCAGATGCTGGAAAATCTGAGATAACAAGGTATAGAGCTGGATGAACACAGCAGGCCAAGCAGCATCATAGGAGCAGGAAGGCTGACGTTTCCGGCCTAGACCCTTCATCAGAAATGG
>NC_063336.1:69164894-69234645 GCF_021869965.1 Rhincodon typus | reverse complement strand
TCCTATGATGCTGCTTGGCCTGCTGTGTTCATCCAGCTCTACACCTTGTTATCTCAGACTTCAGGGTCCAGTTGACTTCCTGATATGAAGATTGTTGTGCAGACTGCTGTAGAATCAATGAGACCATCAAATCAGACTTCAGATCAGATGGCATATCAGTTAGACTTCAGTCCTTGAATAGAAGTAATGGGTCAACTTTCACAAGTTAAAAATAAGTTAAAGATACTGATTTTTGGAAAGTTTTCAGGTTCCCAGAAGATTCTTTACTGAAAGATTTGTGCAGCTCATCCTTCTGTATATTTGTATGAGGCAGAGAGAGAGCTTCTTTTTCCTTTAGTTGCTAGCTTGTTGAAGGTTTCTCCCTTCAACTGACATACTTAGGCATTTACCAAAACAGTAAATTTTCCAGAGGCTATTGCTTGGCAACATTCAGAACAGAGCCTCTTAAACTAACTGGTTTAGCAATTAGATGATAAAACGCATTATTTTATCTTCCTGTTAAATTTTTGTATTTCATTATTTCCACAATATCAGTTGGTTTTTATGAACAGTTCGTGAAACAAAACACTCTACTTGACAGTAATTACTGCTGAACACAACTACCAGAAATCACATGGTAAAAACACAAATACTGAATGCCCAAATAGTTCCTCATTCTGATTCCTCAAACTCCTTAAACCTAAATATGTATCCCCAACATCAAACAAATACACTAACTGAGTTTATACTTCTCAACTCAGACAAATAATTGTTATTTCACACAATATTTTCATATACAATTTTCCTAGATTTTCAGATGCTTATTATGGCAGTTTTCTTCATGGTTTAGCACTTTTTGTTTAAATTGGTCAGAAAATATTAAAAACACAATTATACTTACTTGTGAGTCACTGATTTTCCTGCTTGTTTCCAGTTAATATATATTTTAAAATCATGTATAATCAATATTCTATTTCACTTTAATTATTATTTTGAGATTTATCTTGTTAAAAAAAACCTAATGTTATTATTCCTGGGGGGAAACCAGGCTTCCCCAAACAGACAATTGAATTGCCTGATATCAGGAATGGGTTTGGGAATCTGGTTGCCATGTTCCTACATAAATTCTATAGTAACAGGTAATCATAGAACCCGTACACTAGGGGAACAGGCCATTTGGCCCAACAAGTCCACACCACCCCTCCAAAGACCATCACACTCAGACCCATTCCCCTATATTTCCCATGTCTAACCCAACCATCCCTAGGCCCTACGGGCAATTTAGTATAGCCAATCCACCTACCCTGCACATCTTTGGACTGTGGTAGGAAACCAGAGCACCCAGAGGAAACCCGCACAGACATGGGGAGAATGTGCAAATTCCACACAGCCAGTCACCCAAGGCTGGAATCAAACCCTGGTCCCTGGAGCTGTGAGGCAGCAGTGCTAACCACTGAGCCACCATGCTGCCTTTGTAGCTTTCACACCATTACATGGCATCATCTTATATGGCATACCAGTATAAATATCATTGTCTCACCTTTGGTAGCCATTGTTCTTGTAGCAGCACAAGCAATTATAATAACAACAGTAATCGCAGAACCCAGAAGCTAAGTAGAATTTTCCCATTTGCAATTAAAGTGCTTTCTTAAGTGAGATTCATAGCACCTGCTCAGCCATATCAGGAAGTGATTTTACTCTTATGATCATCCACTGCTCACCTCACTAATTAGGCCAATAAGTTGTTGGGCACTGTTTGGGCACAACTGTATGGTCAGAGAGGGTGAGGCACTTGACACTGCCAAGAACATACAGCAATCCCACCACTGGCACCATATATAAAGCCCAGCTGTACATCACTTCTGACACTACAAGACAGGCAATGACCATCACTGTGTTGTGCTTGAGACTCTATATTCAGGACAGGGACCTGGAGGTGCTGGTAAGAATTCCCCCTTTATCACAACACCTTAGGTTCTTATACTATCACATGCATAACTTCTGAAGTTCTGCAGAAAATTCACTGGACTCAAAACGTGAACTCTGCTTTCTCTCCGCAGATGCTACTAGACCTACTGAGTTTCTCCAGCAATTTGTGCTTTTATATCTTATTGAATGTGTTTTGAAAAGTGACACAAGGTCATAAGATTTAGGAGTAGAATAAGGCCATTCGCCTCAACGAGTTTGCTTCATCATTCGATTATGGCTGATATGTTTCTCAACCTCCTTCTCCTGCCTTCTCCCTTTGATCCCCTTATCAATCAAGAACCTATCAATCTCTATCTTAAAGATATTCAATGACTTGGACTCCATGGGCCTCTGCAGCAGTTAGCTCCACAGATTCACCATATTCTGACTGAAGAAATTACTCATTTCAGTTCTAAATGGTGGTCCCTTCATTCAGAGGCTGAGACCTCAGCTCCATGTCTCTCCTACTAGCAGAAACATCATCTAGACATCCACTCTATCCAGACCTCTCAGTATTCTGTAAGTTTTAAAACAATTCTGTCCCCGGCCCCCACCAAACCTTTAAACTCCAACAAGTACAGACCCAGAATCTTCCACTGTTCCTCAAATGAGAAGTCCTTCATTCTAGGGATCATACTTGTAAATCTCCCCTGGACCTCCTCGAAGGCCAGCACATGCTTCTTTAGATATGTGGTCCAAAACTGTTTATGATATTCTAAATGAGGTCTGACCAGAGCCTCATACAGCCTCAACAGTACATCCCTGCTTTTGTATTCTAGCCATCTCAAAATGAATACTAATATTGAATTTGCCTTCCCAACTGCGAACTGAGTCTGCATGTTAACATTAAGAGAACCCTAAACTAGGGCTCCCAGTCCTTTGTGCTTCAGATTTCCAAAGTCTTTCCCTATTTAGGAAATAGTCTATGCCTCTACCAATGTGCATAGCCTCATACTTTCCCACATTGTATTCCTATCTAGCGCTTCTTTGCCGACTCTCCTAGCCCATCCATGTCCTTCTGCAGCCTCCCTGCTTCTTCAGTGCTACCTGTCACTCCACCTATCTTTGTCATCTACAAATTTAGCAATAATTTCCACAGTTCCTTCATCCAGATTGGTAACATATAACATGAATATTTGCGTCCCAACCCTAACTTCTGTGGAACTATACTAGTTACCAGCTGCCATTCTGTAAAAAAAGACCCTTTATCCCCACTCTTTGCCTTCTGCCAGTCAGTCAATACCATGCCCTAACACTATGGACTCATCTTATTTTGCAGCCTGTTGTGTGGCACCTTGACACAGGCCATCTGGAAATCCAAATAGATCAAGTCTGCTGGCTCTCCTTTGTCTAACTTGCTAGTTATATCCTCAAAGAATTCTAACAGATTTGTCAGGCATGATTTCCCCTTGATGAAGCCATGCTGACTCAGCCATGTTTTCCCATGTGCTTCCAAGTACTCCACAATTTCATCCTTAACAATGGACTCTAAAATCTTACCATCAATCGACGTCAGGCTGACCGGCCTATAATTTCCTGTCTTCTGGCTGCCTCCTTTCTTAAAAAGGGATGTTATATCAGCAATTTTCCAGTCTTCTGGGACTATCTCCGACTCCAATGATTCCTAACAGACTACCATTGATGCATTTACAATCTCCTCAACTATCTCCTTCAGAAGTCTGTGGTGTAATCCAAGTGGTCCAGGTGAGTAAATCATCTTCAAAACTTTCAACTTCCCCAACATCTTCTCCTTAGAGATTGTCACTACACTCACCTCTGCCTCCTGACTCTCTTGAAGTTCTGGTATGCTACTGGTATCTTCCACCATGAAGACTGATATAAAGTATCTATTCAGATCCTCTGCCATTTCTTTATTCCCCGTTGCTACTTTTCCAGCAGTCCAATGTCCACATTTGTCTCTCTCTTAAAATCTCTTGCAATCTTCTTTTATATTATTAGTTAGCTTCCCTCATATTTCATCTTCTTCCCCTCTATTGCTTTATTAGTTGTCCTCTACTGATGTTTTTAAAGGTTTCCCAGTCCTCTAGCTTCCCACTAATTTTCACAATGCTATACGTTTTTTTTATGCTGTCCCTGTCTTTTCTTGTCAGTCATATTTGCCTTGTCCTCCCCTTCATATGTTACTTCTTCCTTGGGATGAACATCTGCTGTACTTTCTGAATTCTCCCTAAAACCCCTGCCATTGCTGCTCTACTGTCTACTTTTCTGGCGTCTCCTTCCATTTAACTCTGGCCAGATCATCTCTTATGTCTGTAGTTACCTTTATTCAGTTGTAATACTGTTACATCTGATTCAATTTTCTCCCCCTCCGACTGCAAGGCAAATTCTATTATATTATGGTCACTGCCCCCTATGGGTTCCTTCACTGTAAACTCCTAACCATGTCTGCTTCATTACATATCACCACATATATTACATCTACAAGTTTCCATTATTTATCCTACTTGTCACCACCTGAAAAACTAATACATTTGCGAGGTATGATTTTCCCTTCATCAAGCTATGATGATATGACACATTGGCAAATGATCTACCATGACATTCTTACAATTGACTCTGACACTTTCCAAATGACGGATGTTAACTAACTGGCCTATAATTACCTATCTTTTGTCTCCCTCACTTTTTGAATAAGAGTTTTACATTGGAGTTTTAGATTCCTCTAGGATTTGTCCAGAACCTGTGCTTTTTACATTATCTCTGCAGCTATTTGTTTTAGCATCCTGGAATGCAACCCATCAAATCCAGTAGACCTTTAGGCTTTTAGCCCCATTAGTCTCTCTCTTACATTTTCTCTAGTGATAGTTGTTTTATTTATTTCCTATCCCACTTTACCCACAGATTATTTCATGTATTTGGAATGCAGCATTTTCAGCATTCCCTGTTTTTATTCAATTTTCCAGTGGCCTTGTTTGGAGTGGAATCTTGGTTCTACCTCTTAAAAAAAGGTCACAGGCAATGTAAAAAGATGCCAAGACATTTCCAATCTTGTTGCAGATGTTCAATATGCATGTGAACCTTGGCTAAGTCTTAGAACTTTCACTTCTGAGTAAAGAAGTGTGGTCTAACCTATTAAGGAGACATAACTTATGGTGATAGCTCAATGCGAGGAATCATGCACTATTGAAAATGTTATCTTTCAAATGGAAGGTTGAAACAGAGTCCCTATTTATCCCTATGAATCAGGACAAAATATTTTAATAACACAGTATGGAGCTGGAGGAACACAGCAGGCCAAGCAGCATCAGAAGAGCAGGAAAGCTGACGTTTCGGGTCGGGACCCTTCTTCAGAAAAGCCCATTTCTGAAGAAGGGTCCTGACCTGAAACATCAGTTTTCCTGCTTCTTTGATGCCGCCTAGCCTGCTGTGTTCCTCCAGCTCCACACTGTGTTAACTTTAACTCCAGCATCGGCAGTTCTTACTATCTCAAAACATTTTAATGACATCTTCCAAAGGAAACATTCCTAATGTCCTGTGTAAATGTATCCCTCAACTGATACCAGTGACCAGATTATCTGGAAAATCATCATTAATCATTTAATTTCTGCACTTCCCTATAGTATAATAGTGACTGCTTTTCAAATATATTTCTTTGGCAATGAAGCACTTTCAGATGTTATAAGATTATTTCAATTGGGTATACCAAGTGGTGAAAGACTAATGAGTGAGCACTCTCTTTCCTAATGACAATATTATCAGTTCACTGATTTTCGGGACCAGCATTACTGTTGAACTTTATGATTGCTAGAAAAACTGACAATTATAATATTGGTCAGTGAGGCACATTAAAACATTTTTAGCATCTGTCACCATCCTCTTAACTTACGTAACATTAAATGAACTACAGTTACTCCCTGTTGGACATCAGCAAAACATATGATACTTGTGAATATTAATGTAGAAAATGCAACTTGCGCTATTCTGTCAAGAATGAAGATTGGTGTCTTTCCACATGCATGTTGCCAGATCATCAGAAGAATAAACATACATCAACCCAACAGTTTAACCAACCCTGCATGCAGAAGGGTTTCCTTTCTATTTCATTATAAATGTACATAAAATATTGTCTTGGAGGAACAGTAAGCACCAGGTATAAACAAAAAAACTGTCAATTCTGGAGATCTGAAAATAAAAACAGAAAATAACGGAGATAATCAACAACTCGTCTGCATTGGTAGAGAGATAACATTTCCAGTTGATGACCTTTCGTCAGAACTCAGTGTTTGACCTGGCTTCTATTAAAACTCATTTTCACATTATTAAGAGAAAGTCTGCTTTTTACTTTGCAAATTGGAAAGATCTCAGACAAAATTGTGATTATTCTTTTACAAGACAAAATTAAAAAGTTACACTTGCCTACATTGAAAATGTAGGCAGACTGTTAAATTAAGTGAATGCAAAACGGTTCCTGTACCTGCAATGCATACAAAAATATCTGTCAAATACCAGGCAGAAAATGTTACTGTCAGTGGCCAGTGTAAATTCAACCTACATAGTCACTTATTTTTAATTCTTTAATGGTTAGCTCAAAGCCCCTCAAGGAGATTGACTTTGTGGGGAGGGCATGACCATAGCTTGTTAACAATTCACCCATCAAGTTTGGATATGCAGAGCCCCAAAAAATACAATAAACTTCTGGTGCTTGCAATGTATATTCCACCTCAGCCTCTCCAAAAAAGAAAATTATCCCACTTATTACTGTATGCTGCCATCAATAATTGATTTGAATAAAGGGACTTGACTGCCTGCCAGGTTATTTCAAGTTAGTGGTGACACCTGCCTTTCCTATATGTAAAAAGGTTGTGCTTGGAAATAGAAAGTTTACTTTTGAGAAATATAGTCAGTTAGTAATGGCTACTGACATTCATCTAATTCAAGGCAAACCTCCATTCATTCTATAAATGCATTATGAGCTTCTAGTTGCTCATCTCTGTCCCATTCCAACTCTGACTGTTTTGGTCTCAGGGTACTACACTGTTCTAATGAAACTCCATGGAATCTTCAGAAATGGTCCGTCATACTTCAGTTAGGGACTTGATGTTTCAGGCCTGGACATTTCTCCAAAAAAAATCAAGATGGCTAGCTTCCAAAGACTGGGTGGCAGACAGGTCGTATGGGGTCTCTCAACAAGCGGAGTGCTGATGTATAGGGTAAAAGGGGGAATAGAGAGAAACTTTTGGGGGGAGAAAAAGTCCAGGGTAGCAGTCTTTCATTGTAGTGCCTGACACAGTAAAGGTGTATTTAGAACTTATTTCTTAGCGCTCCATGGCGGGTTTTACTGAATGGGATAGCTGCTATACCTATAAAGGTAAGAGGTACTCTTCTTTTGATTTTGAGAATATAACAAATTTCAAGCAGACTTTGGGAAACTTTAGTTGCATATTTGCAATCTCCTTGACCTGGGATCACATTATCTTCTGTTACTGAGTGCATGATGAACCATGCATTTTCCAAACAATCATCTTCTGTTTTGATTCTGAAACAATTATCAACAAGGTAGAATAATTCAATTTTATTTTATTGATATATTTAATTGACATGCCTAGATTTCATGATAGTTGTAATACTATTTCTGGAATGAATTAGCAAGACTTATAGTAAGTGTAAAAACAAGACGTTTACATCAAACACTTAATGCTGATGACTTGAATAGTACACATCCTAGTAACTTTCAATGGTAGTAGACTGGACTCGTCTGAAAAATAAGTGAGAAATTTATTTCAATTGCTACACCTGGTGAAGTGATGAGTTAGTTTGCTTGATGTTTACAAAACACAAACAAGATGAAATAGCATCTGGCTATTTGAGGCGTTGTGGTACAAAGATGGCATGAATTAAACATAGGGAGTGATCTTTTGTCACAACAGGTTTGCCTGAGGAAATCAATAGGGAGCTAACAACAGTCTTTGAGTCTACTGCGCAATCTGCAGCAGCACTTCTGTTCCTTGTGTCTCCACTTTCAGCTTTGCATTAGTTAGGGAATGTACCTTTATAGTACTGTAATTGCCTTCAGCAGTTAATTTAAAAGAGAGCTACTAAGTTCAAGATTGTAGTCACTTTGATGACGACATGCCAAGATGTCTATTAATGGTATGTCCCCAAAGAAAATTTGGTTTTGGCAGATACTCATTCCCCAAACTAACAAATAGATATACGCAGCTGAGTCTCAATCTTCAAAATTTTATGGTCGGTGTAGTTTAAGGAATTAAGTTTTATATGTTAATACAACATGGTGTACATAATCACAGTGAGTGATCCATTGTCATGTAATCTTGCAGTTTCTTGCAGGCTTCTGGTAAGATGAAACAATAGTAAGGCATCTCTTAAAATAAAGTTAGTTTTTCTTACCTCAGTTGACTTTGTAAATATTCTTTAGCAGCAAAACAAGACCAACTATACGATAACTGGAAGTACTGTCACAGATGAGCGGCAACAATTTATATCGATAGTGGTTGTAAAGTAGTAAAATATCTTAAGGCACTTCACAGGAGCTTTAGCAATGAAGTTTTGATAATGAACCATTTGGAGACATTACAGCAAGTGAACAAAGCTTGACTAAAATCATTGATTTCAAGGAGTGGTTTAAAGAAAGAGAGAGTGGTAAAGATACACAGAAATTGAGGAAGACATCTCAATTTTAAGACTGAGACAGCTGAAACTATGGTTGCCAATGGTGAAGCAATGAAAATTGGAGATGCACAAGAGGCCAGAATTGGAAAAGTGCAAACATCTGAGATGTTTAAGGCTGGATGAAGTTAGAGAAATATTGATAAAGGAATTTGAAAATAAGGGTGGAGAATATTAAATAAGGCGCTGACAGAGTGAAAGCCAGTGAAGATCAGTGAGTATGAAAGGGATATAAACAATGAGACCTTGGGCAAGTTAAGAAACCGGCCACAGATTTCTGTATGAGCTCAAGGGGCAATACAGTTGACAGGCAGGCGAGCACTGGAATAGCCAAGTCCAGACTGTTGCATAAGGTAATGCTTCTGAAAGAAAGAGTTAATTTTGAAGTTGCATTCACTGCTCCCAGTTTGATGTAACACAGTTTTTAGGGAGAGAATTGAGCAGTCTAGTATGAGATTCAAATAGAGATATACATGAAATCTTTGGTTCCTGATAGTTGTAATTATACCTAACGAATTAATGTTAGTTGTACCTATTGCTATCATACAATAAACAGCACCTTATTATTTAAGACAAATGCCTCAACTTTTTAAAGGCTCTCTAGTGGCTAATCCTCTACCACAGAAAATTAGAGCTGTCTTGTGGCACGGTGATATTATTCCTATTTTCCCCTAGGCCAGGAGGTCTGGTTTCAAATCTCTATCATCACAGAAGTCTGAACAGAGTGATTCAAAGGTAATTCTTGCTCATCATGGGCTGTCAAACTTGTTTTCTTTAGAAGAGTAGAAAGAACATTTTAGAAGAGGTAATGGCATAGTGGTGATGTCACTGGACTAGTAATCAGAAGTCCAGGGTAATATTTAACTAGCAGAGTGATGGAGCAGAAATGTGTCCTTATCTCCAGTACAGAAGGTCTGGGGTTCAAGTCTCACCTGTTCCAGAGAAGCATCATATTATGTCCAAAGAGATAAATTTTAAAAATACTTAATAGGAAGGACATTTTGATAAGTTCACAGTGATACTTTTTGCTGCAGTGCCACTCCAGGGGCTGTTAACCATTTATTTAAAAAAAGATTTGAAAGGTTGATTGGTAACAGCAAACTAATTCTAAATCTCCAGTAGTTGGCATCTAGGACCCAATACGTTGGTAGCTTAGTGGTTAGCACTGCTGCCTCACAGCACCAAGGACTCAGGTTTGTTTGCACCCTCAGGTGACAGTCTGTGTAGTGTTTGCACATTTTCCCTGTGTCTACATGGGTTTCCTCTAGTTGGTCTGGTTTCCTCCCACAGTCTAAAGATGTGCAGGTTAGGTGGATTGGCCATGCTAAATTGCCAGTAGGGTCCAGGGATGTGGTGGCTAGGTAGATTATCCATGAGAAATGCAGAGTTACAGTGATAGGGTAGGGGAGTGGGTCTCATGTGGGATGTTTTTTGGAGGGTTGGCGTGGACTTGATGAGCTGAATGATGTGCTTCCACACCGTAGGGATTATATGATTTTATGTCAGTGACAATACATAAATGAGGTTTCAGCAGTAGATGTTCTAAAGCAGCAGAGAGATGGAAAGAGGCAATCTTATTGATGGTGTAGCCATGTAGTCAGAAACTTATCTCAGAATCAAATATGACACCAAGCTTGCAAATAGTCTGATTGAAACTCAGGCAGTTACCGGCAAAAGGGGTAGAGTCGGTGGCTGGGGAATGGAGATTTTGATGAGGGCTGATATATAAAAAAGGCCACATCCAACAATAAATGCAATGAGAACAGTGAAAATAAAATTACATATTCAACCTGTACTGCCATCAAGCAAAAATATGCAGTTAAAAATGTGTTGGCCAAGCTTTACAGTATTGGTTTTAAATGGACATTCAGGATGTCACATCTGTGTGTCACATATGGAATACTGAGCCACTGTTTGGAATTCATCAAATGATTAGAAAGCCTCCGAGTGTTGCTGCTTGCTTTCTTAGTGGCAAAGAGACCCAAGCCTGATTTATGTAATTCCCTTTCTCACAACCAGTGGATAAGTAGTCTTTTCATCGTGGTTCATTTTCTTAATCAGATTCTGAACGCTATTTCTTCGGTATTAATGAACAGATTTTCACCAACTGCCTGAAGCCAAAGTCTGTATCTATCTGTATTCTAAGTTTGCTTTTGTCTGAAGTAATCTGATAAATACTGCAGATATTGGTGTATGTCAGCAGCCATTTCGAAATATCAGTATCCAAAACAGAGCAGACATATTTTAACCTCTTGTGCATCTTTATAAGAAGGTTTGCATTGTCTGCTTGATTCTATGGGCTGAGACAGCAGCAAGTAAAACACACAATGAAGTGAAAAATTGGCTCATGATTTCTAATGTAAGTACATCCCTTATGATGTAAGAAGGCTTGACTTACCTGCCAAATATATGCAAAAACAGTATTTTTTGGGTCATTAAAATGGGTTTGTCTTACACACCTTGTTCATTTTATGCCACAACTTATAGTATCCAGATTTAATTTAAACCATTCTACTTTTTTTTAATACTTTGACTACAGACAGTAGCAATGCAATATTACATGATATTTTACTGTTAGAAAAATTACCAATGGCTGTGAGAAAACAATAGTAGGATCACAATTGGGAGAGAATGAAATACGTTGTCTTGAAAGTTACCTTTTCTTATTGTCCCAATTCACAATTCTTTGCCTCTTGTTATGTATTAGCTGACAGTTGGTGGTACTCTACACAGGCATAGTGTTTGAAATGTTTTCAATGTGTAATTTGTTTATATGTCCTTTCACTTTGTGACCACTGCTCATGTAGTCTGTGCATAGGTGCAATAAATAGTTCAGAATCTCAACGACAGCATAATCATTGCTTTTATTGGAAATCTCCTCAAATAGATTTACATTTGGAACATTATCCTGTTACCTCAATAGCTTTCCAAGGTCTCGCAAAGTCAGAGAAAACACAATAGTGAAGTCTCTGAATTTAATCTGACTTCGTGCGAATGGTTCATTTCACAAAATTTGATTTACTGTCTATTCTGGCAGAAATCTGCTAAATGCCAAGTCTGCTGTGGAGCTAATTCAAGTTACAAATAGATTCACTGGAAAATGGTGGGTCATGTTGTGCATCCGTTCATATATGAATCTAATGCTACCAAATGGTGTCCAATGCAATTTTAACTGAGCAGAATTGTTATTTTGCCCGCCCACAGAATTAAACTGACTGTGATTAACAGACTCAGTTTCCAATTGTTTCACCGAGCCATGGATCTGTATTCCACTGTAAGTAATATTTCATCTTGTAAAATATCTTCTTCAGTAAATTGTGGTTGTGGTGACGGATCCAGAGGGAAAGTGAAGGGTTACAAGTTAGGATGGCATGAGATGCTGGGCAGCAAAAAATTATGTTGATAATTGTGTTTGAAATTTGAGAGTTGGAATAATTTATTTTTAACAGTGATTTAAAAGGCAGTAAGCCAGCTTTTTCTGTGAAAATTAATTGATTTTAAACTGTATTTTGGAGGGAAATGAGTTCGAGACCTTGTATTAGATGCCCATAAAGTTTGGCACTTATGTCAAATTAAATCAATTATTATTTAAAGCTTATCCTAAAGCATTCAAGTATCCACTAGTAATTGTTTGAATTTATTTGCAAATAAAGCTGTTACACCCTCCACTTCTCTGTTGGGCTTTAGCCTGTCAGTACCTTAGAAAAACAATCTTTTTCCTATAAAATGTATTCTGCAAATTTCCTTCTTGCTCATTGTAGCTTTATTACCAAGCCCTCATGCTGTCATAATTATAAAATATCGGCCCTCATTTTCGAATTCCATCATCTAATTTAGCATCTGGAACTTTTGTGGATTGAGATGGTTTTAAAATAGGAAAGAAAATACTGATTTAAAATGACCATAGACATCACCAGACCATACAAATGGTCACTTTTCAGGAAACTAGTATGAATGTGACAAAAGAAAGGGGAGTTGAAATTAACATTTTACCCAAAGGCAATGATGCCAAATAGTTGGCATGAGAAGGCTCTAATCTCCTATAAGGTTTTAGAGTAGATTTGTAGCTTTCGTTGAGAATGTTGTGGTTGGCTGGCTCGCTGAACTGGTTCGTTGTTTTTCTGCAGACATTTCATTACCCTGCTGGGTAACATCATCAGTGCAGCCTCCGATGAAGTGTTGCTGTGTTTTCCCACCTGTTATTTAAGCTCTGGAGTTCATTGAGCTGGATTACCCCACTTCCGGTTTTCCTCCGCAGTGGAGTGTATATAGGGTCGAGCTCTATGTGTTTGTTGATGACTTTCTCTGACAAACACATAGAGCTCGACCCCATATACACGCCACCACGAAGGAAAACCGGAAGTGAGGTAATCCAGCTCAACGGACTCCAGAGTTTAAATAACAGGTGGGAAAACACAACGACACTTCATTGGAGGCTGCACTGATGATGTAACCCAGCAGGGTAATGAAGCATCTGCAGAAAAACAACAAACCAGCTCAGGAAGCCAACCAACCACAACAATCTCCTATTTTGATTTACATCTTTATAAGAATGTGCACATGCTGGAGATAGCACTTAACTTCTGAAGAGAAAGAATACACAGCCAAATGTGTGTTTTTACAAAACTACTTTTGGCGGAGAGAAGAAATTAAAACAGAGATATAACACTCAACCCAGGCTAAGATCTCTGTCTCTCAAGAAGAGAAGCATCCAGTGACAAAATAGATTAGAAAGAAACATAAGGTTATTGATAACTCAAAGGACAACTGTAATATTCTATACATCTGAGAAATCAGTAAATCAACAATTATGTTATATTAAATGTTCATACCTCAAAGACACCCAAAAAAGACTCCAAACCATATAATCATTTATCTTCCTTTTATACTGGACATGCTTTTTTCACTTTGTACCTTTGTGCCACTGAGTATTTACTGAATTTCACAGAGACTGTGTATTTGGTGTCACAATTTCATTACTTTGTTCAGGGTTGCAGGTAATAAATTTGCTCTTGTATTCAAGAAAACCTTGCAATTAAATCTTTATTGTTTCTAATGAAAACATTAAACTTTGTTAGTCAACGTCCCCATTGATTGCGGATGTGAACCGAATCATTCTGGAAAGATGTAGGAGCAACAGGGTGGTCGTGATGGGAGATTTTAATTTTCCCAACATTGACTGGGATTCACTTAGTGTTAGGGGTTTAGATGGAGCAGAATTTGTAAGGAGCATCCAGGGAGGTTTTATAGAGCAGTATGTAAATAGTCCAACTTGGGAAGGGGCCATACTGGACCTGGTGTTGGGGAATGAGCCCGGCCAGGTGGTTGAAGTTTCAGTAGGGGATTACTTTGAGTATAGTGATCACGATTCCGTAAGTTTTAGAATACTCATGGACAAAGACGAGATTGCTAAAGGAAGAGTGCTGAATTGGGGAAAGGCCAAATATAGCAAAATTCGGCAGGAGCTGGGGAATGTGGATTGGGAGCAGCTGTTTGAGGGTAAATCCACATTTGATACATGGGAGGCTTTTAAAGAGAGGTTGATTAGAGTGCAGGACAGTTGTGTCCCTGTGGAAAAGAGGGATAGAAAGGGCAAGATTAGGGAACCATGGATGACAGGTGAAATTGTGAGACTAGCAAAGAGGAAAAAGCAAGCATATATAAGGTCTAGGTGACTGAAAACAGACAAAGCTTTGGAAGAATATCGTGAAAGTAGGACCAATCTGAAAAGAGGAATTAAGAGGGCTAAAAGGGGTCATGAAATATCTTTAGCAAACAGGGTTAAGGAAAATCCCAAAGCCTTTTATTTGTACAAAAGGGTAATTAGAGAAAGGGTTGGCCCACCCAAGGACAAAGGAGGGAAGTTATTCGAGGAGCCAGGGAAAATGAGTGAGATTCTTAATGAGTACTTTGCATCGGTATTCACCGAGGAGAGGGACATGACGGATATTGAGGTTAGGGATAGATGTTTGATTACTCTAGGTTAAGTCGGTATAAGGAGTGGGGAAGTGTTGGGTATTCTAAAAGGCATTAGGGTGGACAAGTCCCCAGGTCCGGATGGGATCTATCCCAGGTTGCTGAGGGAAGCGAGAGAGGAAATAGTTGGGGCCTTCACACAATATAAATTAACTTTAATGTCAGTACCTCCATGATATTATAAATCTGTAAAGTTATATTAAAACTACATTTTTAAAAAGATTGATTCAAGATGGCTTCTTGAGGGCCACAAGATGCTTTCAGGGATAGAAATATAGAAGATAGGAGTAGGAGGAGGCCATTCGGCTCTTCGAGACTGCTCTTCCATTCTTCATGATCATGGCTGATCATCCAACTCAATAGCCTAATCATGCTTTCTCCCCATAACCTTAGATCCCATTCACCCCAAATGCTATATCCAGTTGCCTCTTGAATACATTCAATGTTTTGGCATCAACTACTTCCTGTGGTAATGAATTCCACAGGGTCATCACTCTTTTGGTGAAGAAATGTTTCCTCATCTCCGTCCTAAATCGTCTACTCCAACTCCTCATACTGTGACCCCTGACTCTGGACACGCCCACCATTGAGAACATCCTCCCTGAATCTACTCAGTCCAGTCCTGTTAGAATTTTATAAATCTGTATGAGATCCTCCCTCGTTCATCTGAACTCTAGCAAAAACAATCCCAACCTAGTCAATCTCTCCTCTTACGTCAGACCCACCATCCTGGAATCAGCCTGGTAAACCTTCTCTACACTCCCTCAAGAGTAAGAGCATCCTCCCTTAGAAAAGGAAACCAAAACTGTCCATAATATTTTAGGTGTGGCCTCACCAAGGCCCTGTACAACTCAAACAACAAATCCCTGCTCCAGTACTTGAAACATCTCGCAATGAAGGCCAACATACTATTTGCCTTCTTTACTATCTGCTGCACCTGCATGCTTACCTTCAGTGACGGGCGCATAAGGATGCTCAGGTTCCACTGCACACTACCCTCTTCCAATTTACAGCCAATCTGGTAGTCATCTGCCTTCTTGTTTTTGCTTTCAAAGTGAATAATCTCACATTTATCCAAATTATTCTGCATCTGCCATTGATTTGCCCACTCACCCAACCTGTTAAGATCATGCTGAAGGATCTCTGCATTCTTGTCACAGTTTACCCTCCCACCCAACTTGGTATCACCTGCAAACTTGGAGATGTTACATTTTGTTCCCTCATCCAAATCATTAATATATATTGTGAAGCTGGGGTCCCAGCACAGATCCCTGTGGCACCCCATTAGTTTTGCTTGCCAATTTGAAAAGGACCCATTAATTCCTACTCTTTGCTTCCTCTCTGCCAACCAGTCTCCAATCCATCTCAATATACTTCCCCCAATCCCATGCACTTTAATCTTGTACTTTAATCTCTTATGTGGGGCATTGTCAAATGCTTTCTGAAAGTCCAAATATACTGCATTGACTGGCTCCCCCTTGTCAACTCTACTCGTTACATCTTCATAGAATTCCAACAGAGTTGTCAAGCATGATTTCTCCTTTATAAATCCATGTTAACTCTGTGTGATCCTGCCACTGCTTTCTAAATGCTCTGCTATAAAATCCTTGACAATGGATTCGAGAATTTTCCCCACTACCAATGCTATGTTCCACCTGGCTATAATTCTCTGTTTTCTCTCTACCTCCCTTTTTGAATACTGGAGTGACATTAGCCACCCTCCAATCTGCAGGGACTGTTTCAGAGTCTATAGAATCCTGGAAGATGACCACCAATGCATCCGTTATCTCTAGAACTACTTCCTTAAGTACTGTGGTATGTAGATTATCAGGCCCTGGGGATTTATCAGCCTTCAATCCCGTCAATTTTCCCAGAACCATTTCTCTACTAATATTGATCTCCCTCAGTTCTTCCCTCTCACTAAATCTTGCATCCTCCAACAATTCTGATTTCTGATTTGTGTCCTCTTTTTGGAAGACAGAACTAAAGTATGTATTCAGTTCCTCAGCCATTTCTTTGTCCCCTATTATACATGACCCGTTTCTGTCTGTAGGGGACCTACATTTGTCTTTACCAATTTCTGTCTCTTCACATACCTATAGAAACTTTTAGTGTCAGTCCTAATGTTCCCTGCAAGCTTACTTTTGTACTCTATTTTTCCCTTCTGAATCAATCCCTTGGTCCTTCTTTGCTGAATTCTAAACTGCTCCCAATCCTCAGTTTTATTATTTTTCTTGGCCAATCTGTATGCTTCTTCCTTGGATCAGATACTCTGTCTTATTTCCTTTGTAAGCCATGGATTGGCCCTCTTACCCATTTTGCTTTTGCGACAGTCGGGAATAAACAGTTGTTGCAGTTCCCCCATGCATTCCTTGAAGTTTGCCATTGCCTATCCACTGAAATCCCTTTAAGTAACTCTCCCCAATCTACCAAGGCCAACTCATGCCTCATATCCTTGTAGTTTCCTTTATTAAGGTTCAGCAACCCAGTCTCCCAATCAACAACCTCACTCTTCATCTTGATAAAAAAGTTCTACCATGTTATGATTGCTCTTCCCCAATGGGTCTTGCACAGCTAGATTAGCAATGATTCCCTTCCCATTACACAGCACCCAGTCTAAGATGATCTGCTCTCTAGTTGGTTCCTCCACATATTGGTCAAGAAAACTATCTCGTACACACTCCAGGAATTCCTCCTCTATGGCATTGTGGCTAATTTTATTTGCCCAATCTATGTGCAGATCAGAATCACCCATGATCACTGATATTCCCTTATTACATGCATCTCTTATTTCCTGTTTAATGCCATTCTCGACATCACCACTGCAGTTTGGGGGTCTATATATGCTACCTACAAATGTTTTTGCCCCTTAGTATTTCTCAACTCTTCCCATACAGACTCCACATTGGCAGAGCTAATATCTTTTCTCACTATTGTGTCAATTTCCTCTTTAACCAGGAATGCCGCTCCACCACCGTTTCCTTTTTGCCTGTCCTACCTAAATACTGAATACCCTGGGACATTCAGTTCTCATCCCTGGTCACCCTGCAGCCATGTCTCCGTAATCCCAATTATATCATACCCGTTTACATCTATCTGCACGATTAGTTCATCCACTTTATTACAGGTGCTCCACACATTTAGGCACAAAGCCTGTAAACTTGTCCATTTAACAGTGTATGCCTCCTTCTTATTTTTCTCAATAGGCCTATTTGAATCTTGTCCTTGGTTTCTCAGCCTATCGTGTTTCTTATTCCCTTTTCTAGCTTCTGTTTTAATCCTTGCTGCCGTCTTCTGTGACTCTTTACATAGGTTCCCATCCCCCCTGGTATATTAGTTTAAACCTTCCCCAATCACACTAGCAAACACACCCCCAGGACATCAGTCCCAGTCCTGCCCAGGTGTAACCTGTCCAACTTGTACAGGTCCCACCTCCCCCAGAAATGATCGCAATTCCCCAGGAATCTGAAACCCACCCCCGACACCATCTTTGCAGTGATGTATTCATCCAGTATATCCTGTCATTTCTCCTCTGGCTAGCACATGGCACCAGTAGTAATGCTGAGATCACTGTCTTTGAGGTCCAATTTCTTAACTTTCTTCCTAGCTCCCTGTATTCTGCCTTTAGGGCCTCATCCTTTTTATTACCTGTTTACTGATGTATACCGCGACCCCTGGCTGTTCACCCTCCCCCTTCAGAATGTCCTGTACCCACTCCAACATCCTTGACCCTAGCACCTTGGAGGCAACATACCATCCCGGAGTCTCGTTTGAGGGCACAGAAACGCCTGCCTATTCCTCCTACAATTGAGTCCCCTGTGACTATTGCCCTGGCACACTTTTTACCCCTCCTCTCTACAGCAAAACCAACAGTGGTGCAATGAGTTTGGCTGCTGTTGCTTTCCCCTTACAGTATCCAAAAGGGTATATCTGTTTTTTAGGGGAACAGCCATTGGAGATCCCTGCACTACCTGCCCTGTTATTCTTGCTCTGTCTGGTGGTCACCCATTCCTTTCCACACCAGTGTGACCACCTCTCTATAATTGCTATCCACCATGCTCTACAGTATCCCCAACCACTGTTGAAACTCAAACTTGCAGGAGCAGGAGCAGGAGCAGGAGCAAGAGCAAGAGCAAGAGCAAGAGCAGGAGCAGGAGCAGGAGCAGGAGCAGGAGCAGGAGCAGGAGCAGGAGCTAGAACTACTTCCTGCACACATGTTTGGGCACTAAAACTATTCCCAGTCAACCACATTGAGCAGGCCAAGACTTTGACCTTCCTACTCTGTCCTTTGACAACACTTCCTCCTCAAACCCCTGTTTGGTAGTCGTGACTGTGATGATGCAAATCTTTGCCCCAACTGCCAATCAGCATCATTGCCACTCTCTGCTGGATGTTCATCTTCACTGAACTCAGAAGATGTCTTGCTGAGATCCTCCTTCTGCTTCTGGTGACTGCGCAGATGCAAATCTTTGCCCCCACCCACTGCCAATCAGTGTCGTCACTGCCCTCTGCTGGATCAAATTGGCTTATCTTTTGAGAGAACAACATTCAATTTTGATTTGACTACAACTCATTGGTTTCAACCGTGGGCAGAACAAAATCCTTCAATATCTTCAAAAGGGTTCAGCCAGGTAAAGCCACAATGGGAGAAGCATAACAGATTGCTGTTTGAGTTTGATCCACTAACTTACTGGGACCATAATTCAGTACTTGTTACTAGGTCACAAAGGTAAGGCACCATATTCACTCCCTGCAGAGAGAGGGAGGTAGGTAACACCTTATCTGGATAAAAAATACTAATTTGCAACAGAGGCAATTCAAACAAGTCCAGCTGAACATTGGAGGGCAAGTAACTAGCACCAAGTGTTGCCCCTGCCTTTCTTAAGGAAAGTGGCATGGCTTTTTCAAACAAAAGGGAGCTTCAGCTTGTGATATGTATGAAAACCAATGGCCTGAAAAGAAGATTACTTGATCTATAACATACTGCCTGTGTTCTATCTTGTGCTCTCCTATAATTAGGGCAGAGAAAATACTATTAAAGGAACTGCTGACAATGTTTCTTGATTAAAATAACGCTGCTCGTAAAATATGGCCTGATTGCTTCCTGCTGTTAATGTAACATACGACAAAGTTTGGGTTCTTGTTGAGACTGATGCCATGAAGTTTATGAACAAGACCAACTTTGTTGTTATAATATCACAGACCTTACACATAATCAAACTCTTGTGCTTAGTGATGTTATTCTACATTGCATATAAATAGTTAACACCATCATTATCACCTTTTTATAATGCCTCCCCTTTGATCTTCTCTCATTTCTAAATACTTGGTAACCAGAAATTTTAGAGCCAATTCTTGACTATGTTTGAGCCCGCTGTTGAAGCAACCATTTCATGATTGGAGTTGAGCTTTAGATAGGGGAGGTAATGCTTGATATGTCCCTCACTCAGAATTAGAATCTCACAGTACAAATATTGTATGTTGCTTCACTTTATTTTTGAAATAGGTGGTTGCAGGACCTATTCCTAACCCCTGTTCACCCAGTGGGTTTAATTGAATTTTTGTTCTCCATGGATTAAGTATCCAGTTAACTAAAATAAAAGTGGAATAAAGGATAAGACTTTCAATTTGTCCATTCAATGTTAAAGTTGTTAAAGGTTGATGAACTGGCAAGGATCCCTTGTCTGTCGGTGGAGGGAGGGCATCTAATGAAATCCGTCAGGCAAATGATTGAGACTCTGGCAGGTAAAATTGCACTGTCTCCAAGGCTGGTAGCTGATCAAGGTGACCAACCAGCACCAGTGTGAATGGTGGGAAGGTGGTGGCATTTTGCCCACCAGCGAGTCAGGAATGTTGCGGGATCCCATAGTAAAGATGAGAGTGGGTTGAAAGAGATTTGTGCTGTGGGATATCATGACCCTTCCGCAGAACACTGGACTTTCTGGACAGCCTTGTGAGGCATGGAAAAGCCATGCTATTCCTGTTCAATCCCTGAAGCATCATTAAATTGCTATGCAGTGAGGGACTTATGGCTGTCAAATTGTTCCCTTTAGCAGCCTGATTTACATCCCATTGGCAATGGCTGCGAATCCTGCATCAATGCCTACTGTCTACCATTGATCAAGGGAGGACTCCTGATGGTAGAATACTGATGCGTGCCCTCCCCTAATGATGAAGTCTGGTTTTCTCTGGTTCCTGTTTCAGTGGGAGGCATTAAATTCAGCCCACTATGTATACAGAAGAATGAAAGCTGTCATAAATCCCACTTTTCATAAATAGAATTTACTGCTAGGTGAAGATTTGATTTGAGGTTTATTAAGCATCCTTTTTTTTGTCAGTCATTGATCCCTACAGCCAGAATTAATGAATAGAGATCAAGTGTTGGAAAAAGACGTCAGCATCCTTTGAGATTCAATGTCAGAGCCAAATTCAGTACGACTGAATGGATTTTTTTCTGACATTTTAATATTCCATACAAAGGATGAGGCAAGAAACATATTTGTAACATTTTAATAATAGAGCATACAGTATTGGCTAAAACTTTTATTCAGATCCTAAAACACATTGAATTTCTGGCGATTGTATTGATGCATTATTTCTAGAATTCGTAAATATGTATATTCAATAATAACACTAGTACATACGCTCATGATGGATTCAGCCATAATTTATTTAAATGAAAATTATGAAGGTTGTCCATAACATGCACATTTAACACCCACTCCTGCAATAATATCCTTTATAATCTCTTTCCTCCTTTTATGTAAATACCAAGTGCAATTTTGTTGGAGAAATTTTGTCTTCTTTCAGCTTATGTTCTGATCTCATAATGCAAATTTACCTCTAGGAAAATAGGAACTTGATTGAGTCCAGGATCATTTAAAAAATATCAAGGATATTTGTTGGAGATCACCAATGAGTCAACATCCATTATAGCTTTTGTCACATGAGTAAAAAAAATTGGCATATACATGTGTCAATGTTTCAGTATTAAAGTTGTGTATGTGGGAAGAATTATCCCATTTTTAATTAATGATTTGTTGAATGAGATTCATGGCACCTGGGTTGCCACGGTTTGTAATGAATATTTTCACACAATCTTCCACTCTTCACTTCATTAATTATGGCCATTTAAAGTTTTTGAGAAGATCTGTAGCTCGGCTCATGGATAAGGTTGCAGACTTGCTCGCCGAGCCAGTGTGTTTAATAGCAGACATTTCATCACCCTGATTCCCCTGAGACCACAAGACTACTCAGACCCTTTGGTATCAGGGTAGCCCACAAACTAACAACCTCCCCGTGGCAGCTGCTGACAAACATAAAGGACCCCATACCTACAACCAATAAAACTAAAGTAATATACAAAACACCATCCAAGGACCATGAGAAACCACACATAGGTCAAACCGGAAGGAAACTGACAATAAGGATACGTGAACACCAACCAGCCACCAAGTGACATGACCAATTCTCACTGGTCTCAGTACACATGGACAAAGAAGGACACAAATTTGACTGGATCAACACATCCATAATAGCATAAGTCAAACAAAGACATGCCAGGGAATTCCTGGAGGCCTGCCATTCCAGCTGGAACTCCATCAACAAACACATTGAACTGGACCCGTTATACAAACCAATGAAAAACAGAACTGTAAGTGATTCTAACCACCCAACAAACCAAGGCATATAAATACCAAACGGGACAGAACACCGACGCTTCACTGGAGGTGCACTGACGATGTTACCTAGCAGGGTGACGAAACGTCTGCAATCAAACACATTGGCTCGGCGAGCAAGTCTGCAACCTCCTTATGACCATTTGTTTGAAGTGCGTGTCATGTGTCTGCCATGTCAACAGTCAGTACATGCTGCAGGTGTGACCTTGACATTGCATGGTGCCACAGTGACATGCCCACTCTATATCTGACAGATAGATTGACTGTTCAGTGTTCCTCACTGTCACAAGCTGCCTGCCTCTCCCTCTGAACTATAAAACAATGAGAATCACATAAATGATGGCAGTCTGTAATGGAGCATGAAAGACGTTATGTGCTAAGAAAGCTGAGGCTGGTTGCCCCTAAGTTAGCGCTGAAGTCAGGGAGTTTGTGCCGAGAAAGTAATGTGATGTATACAGATGCTGGCAGCCTCCAAGTAATTGGTAAAGTGAATGCTGAGAATGCAAGCTAAGAGCTTTGAGATAAACACACAGACCTGCGAATAGTAGAAATCTGAAAAAAGGACAGAGTGTTGGTAAAATAAGAGTACTTGGCAGGCAGAAGTATTCAAGTCATAGATGTCCCTAAGCTCCAAAGTGAAGTGTTGAAAGGCTGAAGTGGTGTGAGAGTTGAGCCAAGAGTAGGCGTGATAATGTGATGAGTCTGGTGGTTTGCTGATGTCAACTTGAGTTGACAAAGGGTTGGGGGGATAGTGTCAATGGTGCATGCTGTTTTGAAGAAGCAGTTGCACAATGGTGAGGATGAGTATATGGTGAGCTGCAGCTGCCAGGTATCCACTATGATCCGCAGTGGGGGGAGTTTACAGAGTCTAGTTTCTCAGTGAAAGAGAGGAAAATTAAAAGTGACAAACAAATGAGAGTTAGGTGCAAATACAAGGAAAGAAGATCATCATAATGAACAGCTAAATTCTGAAGTCACCGTTTAAGCCTTGAGGGGTAAATCTGGAAACATTTTCTCAAAATTGAAAGTCTGACATTTTCAGTTCTGTCATATCTCTCTCCTCCAAATACCCCAACCCCGCAAACTTTCAATGTTTTTTTATGGTACACCAATATGAGTAAAATTATGCCCTAATCTAAGATTTGCAAAATAGTTTCGCAGGGCCCTAAGTTCAATCCCAAATCTTCAATGCGTTAGATAAAGAAGTACAACAAAGACTAGTTTTAGTTTTTGTGGTAGAAGATCTCCCTGTTTTAAAACTGTATGTGCAAGTTGCATGTACCAAGTGACTCAGAGTAAAGATGCTCTCTCTGGGATTAAATGACAAAAGATGTTCTGGAGTCCATAGAATTGCAAGACAGGTATACTCGTAAACAGCTCAGAACTGTGTATCTATGAGGTGCTGTGGGTCATTGTCAGAAGCAGAATTTTATTCAACCATAATCTGTAAACCTAAAGCATGGAATATACTCCACTCTACTAATTTTGGTTCAATGAAGAGTATAGGAGAATATGCCACTGCAACACTGGGTGTACTTAAATAAAATGCCAACCTGGGTAAAATTACAACAGGGTCTACAAGTATGCTCTACAGTGGACTTAACATGCTAGTAAAGCTGAGTGATCTCACAGTCAACTGACCAAATAAAGGTCTGCAATCCTTCCACATCCAGTTGTGACTGGTGGTAAACAATTAAACAACTAAATGGAAGAGGATGCTCTACAAGAATTTTCATTCTCAGTGACAGGGGATCCCAGCATGGCAGTGCAAAAGACAAGTCCAAAACATTCACATCCATCTTCAGGCAGGAATGCCAAGTGCATTTTGGCCACCACAGATACCAGTTGTCAGAAAATTTGATTCACTCACTATAACAGGCACTTGAGATAGTGCCAGAAGACAGATTTGTGTACAAATGGAATTACAGGAACAGTAGTAATGTGTCAAAATTGGCTGAGTTGCAGGTGACGGGATAATGGTTCATAAATGTTTTTTGCACTGGAGGAAGACTGGTGGTGAGTGGTCAGTTTCAGGAATATCAGTGACCTAGACCTGGTGTACAAGGGCAATTTCAAAATTTATGGTTGTTACAAAACTTGAAATTATTTTGAATCATGAAGACAGTGTAAAACTTCAAAAGGTCATAGGGTGGTGAAATGGAAACATTGACAGATAAGTGACAGATTAAATTTAATACAGAGAAGTGTGAAGTGCTTTGTTTTGGTCAGAAGAACATGAGAACTAAAATTAAATAATAAAGGATAGAGAATAATATAGAACTTTTAAGCCCAACAGAGCCTCCAATACCTCCCCATTTCCTGCGTCAAACCGCAAGTTCCTCACAGTCCCTTTTCCTGAATTCCGCACCAACATTCTCCTTTTCCAGAGTGAAAACCCGAAGAGAAATATTCATTCAACATCCTTTCAATATCCTGCAGCTTCACACACAGGTTATCCCCTCAGTCTTTAATGGGCCCTACTCTACTCTGGTTAACCTCTTCCCTTCAATGTATTGATAAAATATGTTGGATTCTCCCTAGTCCTGTTTGTTCATCCTTTCTGATGCCCACTTTTTGCTTTTCTAATTGCTTTCTTAAGTTTACTCCTGCACTTCCTGTATTACTCTAGGGCCGGAGTTGAATTGTTCCCTTCGGACTTGCTAAAAGCCTTTCTCTTCTTTCTCATCCAGTCCTGAATTGTGCTAGACATCCAGGGTTTCCTGAAGTTATTACTCATATATTTCCCTCTAAAAGGTACATGTTTGGCCTGTACTTTTCCCCAGCTCCTTTTTGAATGTCTCCCATTACTCGACTTTCAACTTACCCGCAAGGAGCTGTTCCAGTGGCCAGATCCTGCTTTATCTTAACAAAATCTGCCTTCTCCCAATGCATAGCCAGGCCATCTTTTTGTCCAGGACAAATTCGAACTGTACTGTGTTGTAGTCCCTATCGCTGAAATATTCCCCCACTGCCACATCGAACGCCTGTCCAGCTTCTCTCCCCAGAACAAGATCCAGCACTGCGCCACCCCTTGTTGGGCATTCTACACATTGATACAAAATCCTCAGGTTCATTTCCAGAATCCAAGGAGTTTTGGAAAATTAGAATCAAAGCAACGACTATTTCTGTAGGTACTTCTTTCAGGATCCTAGGGTGAATCCATCAGGTTCAGGGGATTTATCTGCCTTTAGTCCCATTGATTTGTCTAATAATACCAGTTTAGTGACGGTGCTTACTTCCTGCCCCATATTCTTTAGTATTAATGGGATGTTTGAAGTAGCTTCCACCAAAAGACTGATGCAAAATATTTATTTAACTCCTCTGCCATTTCCTTGTTACCCATAACTATCTCTCCAGTTTCATTTTCTGAGGGACTGGTGTTCACTTAGACCTCTCTCTTCAATTTTATATATTACAAAAGCTCTTATTGTCAGGTTTTATACTCTTCACTAGCTTTCCCTCATAGTTTATTTTCTCTGTCTTTTATTATCTTTTTAGTCTTATTTTGTTGGATTCTGAATTTATCCCAGTCTTCAGGGCTGCCATTGACTTTTGCCTCCTTATATGCTTTTTCTCTCAACATAATACTCTTGTTAACTTCCTTGGTTAGCCGTGGTTGGTTTATCCCTCTTTTAGAATCTTTCCTCCTTACTGGGATGCTTATTTGTTGAGAATTACCTCCTTAAATGTCTGTTACAGCCTACTTATGGTTATTCCTGCTAATCCCTCCATCCAGTTCACTTTAGTTAACTCTATTCTAATTTCATTGTAACTCCCTTTATTTAAGTTAAACTGTTTCTGAACCAGGTTTTTCGATCTTAAACTGAATATTAACTGAATAATATACTATCATGTTATGATCACTACTTCCTAGGGGATCTTTTACTTGGAAGTCATTTTTAAACATGCCTCATTACCCATAACTAGATCCAAGATAGCCTGTTCTCTGACTGTCTCCATGACACATTGCTCTGGGAAACTATTCATAATGTACTATATGAATTGTTGTTATAGTTAGCCTTTCCAACTTGATTGACCCAATCAACATGAAGATTCAAGTCACCCATAATGTTATTATATGTATTATTATTATTTTTATATGCTAATATTATTTGCTGATTTATAGCCTTTCGTTCAGAGTAGCTACTGTTGGGAGTCTGTACGCTACTCCTACCAATGTCTTCTTTCCCTAGCTTATTTTTTACCTTCACTCAAATAGACTCTATATCATCAAAGCCTAGATTGTCTCTCTCACTGTCCTCATTTTCATCTCTTGTTAACAGTGCTACCCCACCAACTTTTCTATCCCTCCTGTCTCTCTGAAAAGTAAAGCTCTTAATTTTGATCTTCTTGTAATCATGTTTCCACAATGGCTATGAGGTCATATCCATTTAACTTAATTTGCACTGTCAGTTCATCAACCTCATTCTGAGTGCTTCATCATCAAGATACAAAGCCTTTAAACTTGTTCTATTACTGAATTTTCTTGCACTTTTCCAGTTCCCTTGTGGAATATGACATTCACACATTTTGTCCCTTCCTTGTATTTTCTGGTAACAATCAACCCAATCATAAATCTATATTCTTACCTTCTCCTTTACCTTTGCTTTTGTAATTTTCCATGAAACTAAACATCAAACCCTACACCCCTATCCCACTGCAACCCATTTAGTTTAAGGTCCTATCTACAGCCCTAGTTACATAGTTCATCAGGACTCTGGTCCCACCATGGTCCCGCCTCCTCCAGTACTGGTACTAATGTTTCATGAATTTGAACACATTTCTCCCACACCAATCTTTAAGTCACATGTTTATTCTTTAATAGTGTTGTCCCATGTCAATTAGCTCATGGCTCAGGTAGTAATCTGGACGTTATTACCATTTTTTGTTCAGTTTTTTAATTTAGCCCCTAACTGCTTATATTCCCTCTTTCCATTTTCTATCTGTATTGTTACACCTATATGAATGTTACTTATCAGTTATCACCTCAAGCCTAGATGTTGTTCAGATCTTTGTGCATAGACTCCTTCAGTATTTGAACATTGTACATTCGTCAGTGAGCATCCCCACTGACAGTGGGAAATTCATTGCAGGAGCTGGAGATGGGGATTGGGCTTAGGACACTACATTTTAGTATATCTGCAGTGATGTTCAGGCGCTGAGTGGATTGACCTCTGACAACAACAAGCATCTTCCTTTGTCCTTGGTATGACTCCAAACAGAGCTTTCACTTCACCTCTGGATTTCACCATTTTTGTCCATGTTTTGTCCACGCCTGTAAGGAGTTGAGTGGCCCTGGTGGAAGCCAAACTGAGCATCAGGGAGCAGGGTATTCCTTTGCAATGCCACTTGATAACTTAGACAATGACCTCTTCCATGATTTTGCTGTTGTTATACTAATTGTGTGGTAAATGTACAGGACATTCCTGGGCAATTTTTTACATTGTTGAATAGATACCAATGTTGTAGTTGTACCGGAACATCTTGGTTAGTGATGCAGCTAGGTCTGGAGCAGAAGTCTTCAGTACTGTTGCAAGAATTTTGTCAGGGTCTATAGATTTGCAGAATCTAGCGTATTCAACTGTTTCTTGACGTCACATGGAGTGAATCAAACTGGTTGAAGACTGGTATCTCTGACACTGGGGACCTCGAAAGGAGACCAAAATGGATCATTCACTCAGCATTCAGGCTGAATCTGGATCAAAATGCTTCAGCCTTAAACTTTGCACCAATGCACTGGACTTCCTCATCATTGATGATGGGGATATTTGTGAAACTTCCAACTCCTACTAATTTAATTTTCCACTATTATTCATGACAGTATGTGGCAGAACTACAGATTTTAGCCCTGATTGGTTGGTTGCGGGATTGCTTCCACTGTTTGGCACCAAATAGTCATAAGCGGTAGTTTCACCAGGTTGACACCCCATTTTTAGGCATGACTAGTGGTGCCCATGGTATGCTCTCCTGCACTCTTTATAGAACAAGGGCTGCTCTCCTGGCTTAATGGTAATGGTGGAGAGGGGGTATATCTGGACCATGAGTTCTCTGTTAAACCAAGGTTAAACTTTTTATAACTTCAATAAATGCTTCAAATAAGTTACAAGTCCTTGATCCAGTACTTGTCTGAGAACATCACATCATGCTTTGTCATGTCACAGTACATTGCAGATCATATATATCACATTATACTAGATGTCTTTTTTGTCTCATCTCTGAAAATCTTCATCATCTAATTGAATAAGTCAGCACAAATTAAGCATATGTTTGATTATATGACTATATTCTTGAATAGAAGAGAACAACAGAAGTATAATTTCCTTTCAATAAAGAAATGCAATATACTGTAAATTATTCTACCCTATCATTGTAACATTCTCAACGGTACACATCTTTGTTTCTTCTGCTCAGCTACTCCTCAGTACAATCTCAGGACCAGTGTTAACAAAGGTAGTTTGCAGCTCCTGATGAATCAAGGTTCATGATACTGAGAAAATGCTCTGAGATGAGGGTCATGTTCCTTGGTGAATCAAACTGTTTGCATTTGTGTCAGGACAACCTGGTAATTGCAGCTTACATAATTCCTCTGGAGGGAAATGTCTGGAAACCTAGTATGGATAAGAACATTTCGCATTATGCATGCCAGGTCACCTCCAGCTGTTAGCAGTTCCTGAGCCCTAGATCTGTGTACCCACTGACCAGTGGGTTGGCTGATCTGACAGCAGCTATCAGATCCTGAAAGCCTGAGAGACTGGTTTGCATCCCTGCCTTGAGTGTTGAAATCCTGAAGAGTGCCTTAACCTAATATGTTACGTTCATGTGGGAAAGGAGGCATTGGGCGAGGTTATCACACATACTAGAGAACCTGTCATTAGCTAATATTGTTGCAGGCAACAAAGATAAAGCTTCCCTGCCATTACTGCAACTGAAACAGCAGATGCCAAAACTTCAACTGTCAGTTGCCACATATTGTTGGAGACCAACCATGCACTGACACATTATTCCTTTTCATTTCTAATATTTATAAAGTTATTTTGCAGCTGGTTTGGAGCCCCAAAATGGAAGACTAGTTTTAAACAGGTGGCTTTACTGCCATGTGCAAAATGAGTTCCAACAAATTAATGATCATGGATTTCATTGCAGCTCCTTCAGCTCCACTGCTGTAATTTTAAGAAGTGTGGCAAAAACGCAGGCAGAAGGGCTTATGGCACACATCTCACAATGGATAGAGAGTAGCAGCAACTCTGAGCAAATTTTTGACTATGACTTATTCGATCATTTGTTTTAAGAGACATCAATATACGACAAAGAATCAACAAAACTTACAGTATGCTTAAGGAAGTCTCTATTTGAAATCATTTTGGTTCTGACGGATGCATACCGTTGTGTTCATCTTTTGTTTTGATCCCCATATTATGAATTTTTTGCCCTCTGTGCTTGACATGATGACAGATGTTCCCTAATGGCCAACATTTAAGACCTGTTTGATGTCAAAGTTGTGTGAATAATGCTGGGATTTATGATGGGTTTGTGCCAGCGCTGCTTGCTTTAATGAATCACTAAGTATTTTACACTTTAAACAATAAACAATGACCGTGAACAAAAAACGTTCCAACTAAATCCTTTCAACAGCCCATGACTGAAATAGATCACATTTATTGTAATTTTATTGCATCAACCACTGAGGTAAAGACCAATGAAACTGTCAGCAGTTTGCAACTCTTTCAGTAAAAATGAGTGGATGTGAAGGTGACATTTGTTACAGTGGGAAGATGATCTAGCCTCGTGCCCTATCTCCTTTATCAGAGGAAGAAAAAGGAATTTCAATATTTTATGGAAAAATTTTTCAATTTAGTCTCCTAGATGCAGTCTGATACTCAACTGGATTAGTGCATCCATTAAACTGGAAATTCATTTGCTTTACTCTAAAACATCTACCATCTGATACAGATTTTTAGAAAATCCTATCGGAAAGTTTCTACAAACGGCCTGACAATCTGCAGTCATTGCATTTGCAACTATTTAATAAGGATGAGTCATGCAGAGTGCATGTTTGAATCCAACAATGACAGTTTTCGTTGACTTGTAAGTATCATTGGTGCAAACCAAATTCCCATCACATCATCACAATGCAACACAGAAATGTAAATGTTCTGTGAGGAATACATTGTCAGTGGCATAGCATTTTCTGCTCATCTTGTTTCAGACTAGTACAGTCAATCTCAGTAAAGTGATTAATTATTTTACCCACTATTGAAATTACTTCCAAATAAATATATAGCTACTCTGATTCCACAGCACAGATCTATAAAAGGAAATGACTCCTGAAATATGCACTGCTAGTTTTAACTTTCAGTCACAATGTCATGAAATATTAACACAGAATTTGTTCAATACTATGAAATGGGATTTTGTGGAGATCATCACCATAGCTATCAATAACCAAAATTTTGACTTCACATGCACTTCTAGGAATAGAACTATGTGTTAGCTTCTTTGTAAGTATATATTTTTGAAGCTTTTGTATATAGGATCTTGCTGTGTACAGTTTACAATTAATAGTAATTCATAGAGTGCAAAGGCATTTGGGACCTCTAAAGTCAAAATGTTCTGTAAATCTGAGTCTTCCTCTCTTTTCACTAGATTTGTACAATGCTAAGAACACGAAGAAGCCCAACATCATTCAGAAAAAGAACAGTTTGCATTCTCAGCCCTCTGTCTAGTAGCTTAATATTTATCCTCTTCAAAATTGGCATTCCTTGGATTCAATGTGTGCTAGAGGATGCACTGCAGTATTTCCCAAATTTGCAATCTTCACCACTGAGAAAGTCAAGGGCCACAAGTACATTGGAACATTATTGCAAGTTTTCCTTTGGGTCACACATCATCTCGATCTAGAGATATATCACCTTTCAAAGTCACTGGTTAAAAATCCCATATTTCTTTTTCAAACTGCACTTTTTCAGTCTGCCTTTTTACCAAGTCCTTCAGCAAGAATGCATTTAACTTAAATAGCTATACTGCGAAGAGATTTTGTAAATTGGCAGTCTCCCAAATTAGCCAGGTTTCAGATCTCAGGACCCAATAGGACTTTCATCTGACACTTTAAAACAAGTGGGAGCTGAAACAAAATATATTCAATTATCAGGCATAACGGATAGACTTCATTCATAGATATATTAAACAAGAAATATCCAATGCAATCCGACCACAAGCTGATATGTGCTTGTCCAGATGTAAGTGGCCATTTTGACCATTGAATTCAAATTGTTAACAGGATTTGATTTGTGACCATAATTTGAAGGCTGTGTCAGCCACATCTATCCTTTGGCAATGTTCATGTCAAAGCTGTCTCAGATGGAAAACTCATTCACCAATTTGATGAGGCTGATAAGCCCAGATTTTCCCCATCAAAATACCTTTATATGTTAACAAGCTACTTATATACGCAGAATATGAAATTAATGCAAAATATATTAAAATTAAAATGGATAGAGGATTGTATCAATCATTGCTATCGAGATAATCTTTGTACTATGATAAACGTGTGGTTAGGGTCAGAGGGAGCAATTTATAAGGATAACCTTGCTAGGAGAATTAATTGTCCACGCAGATGGGGCAGATTTTGGTGTGTGGTCAGATTAAGTACTGTTTGAAATTAGGGCAAACTATATGGAACAGCTAAATGGACACTGGATTCTGAGCCAATTTCTGAGCTGATGTTCTTTGCTTTGTTATCAAGTTGGTAAGACATGACCTTCCCTGCACAAATCCATGCTGCCTATCACTAATAAGCCCATTTTCTTCCAAATGTAAATAGATCCTAGCCCTCAGTATCTTCTCCAGCAGCTTCCCCATCACTGACGTCAGGCTCACTGGTCTCTAATTACCTGGATTATCCTTGCTACCCTTCTTAAACAAGGGGAGAACATTAGCAATTCTCCGGTCCTCCGGGACCTCACCCGTGCTCAAGGATGCTGCAAAGATATCTGTTAAGGCCCCAACTATTTCCTCTCTCGCTTCCCTCAGCAACCTGGGATAGATCCCATCCGGACCTGGGGACTTGTCCACCCTAATGCCTTTTAGAATACCCAACACTTCCCCACTCCTTATACCGACTTAACCTAGAGTAATCAAACATCTATCCCTAACCTCAATATCCGTCATGTCCCTCTCCTCGGTGAATACCGATGCAAAGTACTCATTAAGAATCTCACTCATTTTCTGGAGAGAAAGCTGAAGTTGAAGCAAATACTAGGAAGGCCCAAGTCTTTGCTAATGCTTCCCTGAAGGTCCCGTTTCAAGCAGCAAAGAACATCCTTCTCCTCTTGAGACAAGAAGCCCTCTCAATTCTGCAAAGTATGAGCAGAAATTGTAGTGCATGTGAATGCCAAGTGCAATGAAGTCAGGCTATACTGCAACGTCAAAAGAAAAAATATGTCACAAAACCTAATGTAAAAAATACTGCTTGTATGTTCTCTTTTCAGATTGGTGTCACTGCTACTATTGAATGAGTTTACCTCCAACAAGACATCTTATCTGATGCAGCAATGATCCACCATAACTTATGAGATTACCATGGAGATCATGGTATTGAAGAATCAAGCAGATATTTATTTCTAGCTATTTTGTACAAACATTATATTCCTCAGACACGTAAATTAACACATTAGATTAAACAGAGCAGCATGCTGGTAGTGATCTGCAGTAGGAAGCAATATGAGCTCTTTATGCTTTCAGTTCACATGCTATGTTATAATGAGTATGTCTCTTAAACGTATGTTGACCGTGAGAAGTAGCACAACTTATAGATGCACACTTTTTGCTTACACCCTTAACACTGTTTCACATTTTAACCTTCTTCTGTTGCTTCAAGAAGTTAAATGCCGTTGCCTGATGATTGCAAGAACAGGAATATATGCTCAAGGTGGTAGAGACTGGCACCTGTGGAATGTCTCTGAGCACCAGCATTCAATCTCCTTTAGAAGGTATAGCTTATTATAGGCTACCTTCAGCCTTTGAAGCTGTCAGCTTTCTTGAAACTATTGTCCCTTCTAGTAACTGATCCAGCCAATTATATGTCATGTCAACTGTTAACAACAGACAGTTGTCCTTTCATGGTGACTTTGGTAGCTAGGTGGGCAGGATATAATTAGTAAAATCACATGCTGCCATGGCACTTGATTTTGCCTCTTATACATTACAATCAGAAATAATCTATTGTTTTTACACTTGATATGTTCTGTCAGGTTGCAGTGACACAATGCTACAAATTAGGATATCATTGATTTAAGAAAACGTGTACTGTAGGACTATGAAGATGATCTATATAAATGCTGGGTTGATAATAAGAAAATGCAATATTAAAGACACAATATTCTTGTTCATTCTGACATACCAACATTTCAAAATAATGGAGCAGACTTTTAATTTAGCTGTTACAATGGATCAAAAAATGATCCACAATTTTGCCAGAATAGGTGTTTATAATGCAAGTAATATAACAGAAAATCATGAAGTTAAAAGATTGATTTACTTTGAAAATAATGTATCACAAATGGAAAAGTGATACTTTGACAGGAGAATCTCAAAATAAAATCACATTTGTTGCATTTTTAAATGTTTTTGAGAATTTAATTCAAATCAAAATGATGTTTGTTACAACCAGGAGAAGAGGGAGAATTGGCTCTGCGCTTATTAACTCCCTCTCAGCTGGTTGCGACAAATATTTCTTTAATAACATGTAGATATCACACTTCAATTAAACAAGTTGTTCCATATTCATATTCAGTTCCAGCTTTCCATTTCCCACTCAAAGCATCCTCTGGCCTCTCTGAATATGATGACAGACTCTAGAATAATTATTGCGAATTTAGAGGGAATGTTACATTTTAGACTCATTCCCAATAAGATGTGGATAAAGACTGGCTAGACTTGTTTTGCATAAAACCCTAATGATCATTAGTTGAGGATAATGGTCTGTGCTGAAGTAAACTGCAATCCCTATCAGCGCATGTTTAATGCAACTATCTTGTCATACCACTTTTACAAGTTTAAAAAAACTTCATTATTTTTACTACAAACAATTTCAGTAAAGATTATTCCTTTTTTAAAAAAAAAGCTGGAGGCATTCAGATCAAACTGCTCCTGGAATGTTTGATTATATAAGCTAACTCCCTGAATTAATTTGACTGAAACTTGACATTGCATTAGCTCAAAGTGGACAAAGACAGTACAAAACTAAACACCACCCTGTCTTAAACTGGTGTTGTTGTTGACAGAGGGGGCAACGAGAAGAAAGTCAGCTTGAAGATGCCCTGAGGTTAGTATTTTTTACATGAGGGGAGGAATGTTACACCTTGGAGCAGACTGGTAGGTGGGAGTAAAGGGTGTATTTGAAACCTACCTTCCACAGTTGGTGCAGAGATAGTAGGAACTGCAGATGCTGGAGAATCCGAGACAACAAGGTGCAGAGCTGGATGAACACAGCAGGCCAAGCAGCATCATAGTGTTGAGTTACACACTCACTATGGAAAAATTGTGGCCTGTAAACAACCAGCTGCTGACCTCTTCATAGAATCCCCACAGTGTGGAAACAGGCCATTTGGCTCAACAAGTTCACACAGACCTTCTGAAGATCATCCCACCCAGACTCATCCGCTAACCTTATCCCTGTATCCCCATTGCTGACACACCTAACCAACACGCCCCTGAACACTATGGAAAATTTAGCATGGCTAATCCACCTAACTTGCACATCTTTGGACTGTGGGAGGAACTGAAGCACCCAGCAGAAACTCATGCAGACATGGGGAGAACGTGCAAACTCCACTCAGACAGTCACCCAACGTTGGAATCAAACCTAGGTCCCTGGTGCTGTGAAGCAGCAGTGCTAACCACTGAGCCACCATGTCACCCTATTTTTTCAGCACAGAGAGGGGATCCTCACCTCCTTTCTCCTCAAACATCTTCAGGAAATGCTCACATTGCTTCATGCTCCCGAAAGTCATGTTGAAATACCCACTACTGGGGGAATCCTGCAGGCAGTAGATGTCTACTGCTTGGAACCCACAGCAGTTCAGTAGAATCCTCTTAACGCTTTGCCATTTGTATTTACTGGCAGTGGAAATTGCCTGGGCAAAGACGCTCTTCAGTGGATCAATGTGGACTCAATGGGCTGAATGGCCTGCTCCCATGCTGTAGGAATTTGATGATTCTAAGTGTTTCTGGCTAGGAAGAGACAAGAGGGTGCCTCCTGTTTGGATAACCAGTGCCCACTGCCTAATGGATGCCACCCACCAAGGTAGCTCAACCCACCTCCAGATAGAGCTTTACCCTGTCCTACAAATGTTATTCACCATCACCCACCCTGATCCAAGCTGCTTGGCACCAATTAAACCTTCAAAGGTGGCTAAAATAAACTAAAACCAAAGAACTGTGGATGCTGGAAAACAGAAACAAAAAACATAAATTGCTGGAAAGACTCAACAGATCTGGCAGCATCTTTGGAGGGAAAAAAAATTAACATTTTAGATCCAGTAACCCTTCTTCAGAACAAGGTTCACTGGACCTGAAACATTGATTTTGCTTTCTTTCCACAGATGCTGCCAAGCCTGCTGAGCCCACCCAGTTCACTTTCAGGCACTATGATTGTTTATTGTCTTCCTTGCAGTGGCCACTGGTCACATCTAATTGGCCAGCAGATCTTAGTGGTGGGACATCTGGGGATGTGATGGTGAGGGAAGTCTCATCTCAAGTCAATACTGGCTCTACCCAGCAAGGAAAACCTGTAAAACTAATAAATGACACATACTGATCTGAGTCATCATGTGTACCTTAAAATGGAGCATCAGTGCAACCAGTACATTCATTTCAAAGTATTATACTTTTTTAATGTCTATTTGTTTTTGTTTTTCTGTGTATCGGGGGGAAAAAAAACCTGCAGCATTGTTTCCCAGCAATCAGAGATAGTCTTAACCCAACTTTTACATCACAGGGTAGACCCTACGTCTCCCCAACTAAGATTTACAAATACTTGTTGCATATCTAAGCTGATGGTCAAATTGTGCCTAAGATGTAGTTATGAAAGAAGGTAGGCTTTATCATATAGCACACAGCCCGCAGGATTCAAAGAGAAAGAAGTATAATAAAATAATAAATCCATTGTAAATTAAATTAGTAGGAATTGATAATGAATTTCATTACCAGAGTCATCTAAAATTTTTCTCAGCTTGATGTCACCAAATACAGCAGCCTCTTACCATGCTGTGAAAAATAAAATTCAATATTTAATCTGCATATTACTGTTAATTATGTACTTGTAAGTTTGTCTCAAGCCTCTGATATTATAAATACATCCATTGTTGAATGATTTGTAAATCCTGGTTCATCCTAAAATTCTCCCTTGCATTGGGGGTCAAAGATTATCTGAAAAGCTCACTGACTTAACATCTTCTGAAATAATGATACATTGATGAACATAATCTGCATCATCCTTTTGCCAGTAAACTATCAATTTCTAATCCATTCCATTAACTAAGTTTATTTTGAAAAGTGTTTGTTTTCTTCAGTCTTTATAGCAAAGAATAGCTTTTCACAAAACAGTCATAACAATGATTAATTTTTCATAAATGCCAATACTCGTTTCAACATAGCTGCAGAAGAAAAGTTATTCTTGGAACAGGATGCGCAAATCTATATTAGGTTGTTATACTGAACTTAAATACTCACCAAACCCTTTTATTATACAACCCACACTCCTATGTTTCATTTCTTTCAATAATCATCTCACCAAAAATAGCTACATTGATAGAAAGATACCATTTGTACTTCTGAAACATTAGGCATACAGGACATTGCTAATCACGAGAGCAAGCCTTTTTAAAATGTAGCTTTGTGTTAATTAGTAGTTATTTATTTACTAATTTAATCTTTAAATAAGGAGAGCATATCACAAAATTCATCACAAAGATAAACCCACTGGGTGAGATTTTCAGCTTCTGTCCAAATATGAGCATAAAACCGATAGAAAGGCCATGATGCTCATCTAATGGGAGGTCTGAACCATTTATGGTTTTTAAAAATTGCAATAATGGTCCATGCATAGAACGTTGGATTTTCATTTGTAAGCATCTTGAGGAAAGACAGTTCACTCACTCACAGGCCTAATGGGGTGTCCCTCCCTCAGTTTCCATATCCTAGCTCATCATTTCAAAGGCCGGCAGATTAAAATATATACAGCCAGTGTGTCCTATCATAGTGCCCAGCACTTGAATTACTCCAGAGTTTTTGGTGTCACTATCTGAAGATCATTCGGGATGCCATCACTACATGATAAGAAGTGCTTTTTAATATTTATTTTGAAATTGCTTTTTACCATTGTACCTATGTTTGTATGAGTCATGAATGGCTGCAGTCGCGGACAGTATCAAAGTGTTCCCTTTTAGTTCCCACGATTAGATATATTGGGACTTTCTGTGTATTTTCTTATCTTCAGCATGGTTCAGTTAATTTAAATAATTCAGCAACAAGCTTTTATATTCAAAATGAACGTTAGTTTACTATTCATACTCTAACCCTGGGGGATAATAGAAATAATTATGTCTCACTAATATTACTCACCCACACTTTCTATCACACACATTTGAATACAAATGAAGATAACACATTAATAATAAAAACAGAATTCAAACCTATTTCGGTGCAGGCCTAGCAGTTTAGAAAATAGTACAGGCCCTTCGGCCCACAATGTTGTGCCGAACTTTTACCCTAATCCAAATGTCTATCTAATCTCCACCCCTACCTTATACTATAATCCATATGCCTGTCTAATAGCCGCTTAAATGCCCCTAATGAGGCCAACTCCACTACCCTCTCCGGCAATGCATTCCACGTCCCGATCACTCTCTGAGTAAAGAACCTACCTCTGACGTGTCCCCATATCTACTTCCACTCACTGTAAAACTATGCCCCCTCATAATAGCTACCTCCACCCTAGGAAAAAGTCTCTGGCTGTTTACTCTATCTATACCTTTGATCATTTTGTACACCTCTATCAAGTCACCTCTCATCCTTCGTTGTTCTAAAGAGAAAAGCTCTAGCTGTCCCAACCTTTCCTTGTAAGACCTTCCCTCCATTCCAGGCAACATCCTGGTAAAGCTCCTCTGCACCTTTTCCAACGCTTCCACATTTTTCCTGTAATGAGGCGACCAGAACTGGACACAATACTCCAGATGTGGCCGAACCAGGCTTTTGTATAGCTGAAGCATAACTTCACGGCTCTTGAACGCAATTCCTCTATTAATGAAAGCTAACACACCATACGCCTTCTTAACAACTCTATCCACCTGGATGGCAGCTTTCAGGGAACTGTGGACATGAACCCCAAGATCCCTCTGCTCCTCCACACTGCCAAGAATCTTTCCGTTAACCCTGTATTCTGCTTTCAAGTTTGTCCTTCCGAAATGAATCACCTCACACTTTTCAGGTTAAACTCCATCTGCCACTTTTCAGCCCAGCTCTGCATCCTATCAATGTCCCTTTGTAACCTAGAACAGCCCTCCGCACTATCCACAACTCGACCCACCTTCATATTGTCCGCTAACTTACTAATCCATCCTTCCACTCCTTCATCCAAATCATTTACAAAAATCACAAATAGAAGAGGACCCAGAACAGATCCTTGTGGTACACCACTCGTAATTGAGCACCATGTTGAATATTTTCTGTCCGCTACCGTCCTTTGTCTTCTAAGGGTCAGCCAATTCTGAATCCAATCTGCCACATTTCCTCCTGCCCCATGCCTCCTTACTTTCTGGATGAGCCTACCATGGGGAACCTTATCAAACGCGTTACTTAAATCCATGTATACCACATCCACTGGTCTACCTCCACCCACGTGTTTGGTCACTTCTTCAAAGAATTCAATAAGGTTTGTGAGGCATAATCTACCCCTCACAAATCCATGCTGACTATTATGAATCAAACCGTGCCTATCGAAGTGCTCATAAATCCTATCTCTCAGAGCCCTTTCCAATAATTTGCCCACCATTGACGTAAGACTAACTGGCCTGTAATTTCCAGGGTTATCCCTATTCCCTTTTTTGAACAAGGGAATGACGTTTGCCTCTCTCCAATCTTCCGGCACTATATCCGTGGACAGTGAGGACAAAATGATCATAGCCAAAGGCCCTGCAATTTCTTCCCTCACTTCCCATAGAATCCTTGGATAAATCCCATCAGGCCCAGGGGACTTATCTATCTTCAAGTTGCTCAAAATTCCTAGTACATCTTCCTTACTACCAGCCTGTTTCACACTGTTCTCCTCTACAACTAGGTCCCTCTCAGTTGTGAACACCGAAGAAAAGTATTCATTAATGACCTCTCCTATCTCTTTAGGCTCCGTGCACAAATTCCCTTTACAATCCTTGATCGGCCCTGCCCTTTCTCTGGTCATTCTCTTATTCTTGTTTGGTATCAGGTTGTTTTGTTAACTGAAGTAATGAGAGGTAACATTATTGAAACACGTAGGAACCTTAGGTAGTTTGACAGTGGCGATGCGGCGATGTTGCTTCCCTTTGTGTGAAAATCAAGCTGCAGAGCGCATAATCTCAGAGTAAGGGGTCTCCCAGTTAGGAGCGTGATAAAGAGGAATTCCATTTCTCAGTGGGTTGTGAATCTGTGGAAATCTTTAATACAAAGGACTATTGAGGCTGGGTTATTAAGTATATTCAAGGCTGAGATAAATGGAGCTTTAATCACTAAGGGAACTAATAAGGAAAAAGACAGGAAGGTAGAGTTTTGTATTCACTTGTGGGACGTGGGTGTCGCTGGTCAGCCAGCATCTACTTCCTAGATGCCTTTCAGAAGATGGTGGTGAGCTGCCTGTTAATCTGTTGTCATCTACATACTGTACATTGACCCACACTGCCACTAGAGAAGGAATTTCAGGATTTTTATCTCGCCATATTGAAGGAATGGTAATATATTTCCAAGTCAAGATGGTGAGTGGCTTGGAGGGGAACTTGCAGGAGGTAGTTTCCCCATGTATCTGCTGCCCTTGTCCTTCTAGATGAAAGTGGTTGTGAGTTTGTAAGATACTGCCTAAGGATCTTAGGTAAATTTCTGCAGTGCATCTTGTAGATGATGCACACTGCTGCTACTAGGTGTCTACTGAGGTGGTGGAAGGAATTTCTATTTGTGGATGTGGTGCCAATTGAGTGGGCTGCTTTTTCCTGGATGGTATCAGCTTCTTGAGTGTTGTTGAAGCTGCATCCATTCAGGCAAGTGGGGAATATTCTATCATACTCCTGACTCATGCCTTCTCGATGCTAGACAGAATTTGGGGAGTTAGGAGTTGAGTTCCTCACTGCACTATTCCTAGCCTCTGACCTGCTCTTGTAGCTACTCTGTTTATGTGGCAAGTAAATCTGAGTTTCTGATTAATGGTAACACATGTGATGGCGATAGCGGGGGATTCAGTAATAGCATTTTTGAATGTCAAGTTGATGGCTATCAGATGAACCATGATCACACTCAATGATGGAGCAGACTCGATGGGCTAAATAGCCTAATTCTGCTCCTTTACCTTGTATTCTTATCATCTAAAGGAGTTGAAAATAATGAGATATCTCAAGAACTACAATTGTTCCTACAGTGAATCTGCTGAAGATTGTTTTTACAGGCAAGATTGAGGACCGGACAGGGTAGAAAAAAATGAGACAGAAGATTTGTTTCTCTTTCAAGATATTTACTTTGTTGTTTAACTGCCTACAACATATTTTTTTGATTTGATTTGATTTATTATTGCCATGTATACCTATGTACAGTGAAAAGTTTTGTTTTGCATGCAGTACAGGCAGATCATACCATACAAAGTGCATTAGGGTAATAGAACAGCGCAAAGAATACAATGTTATGGCTGCAGATAAGATGCACCAACAGTAAGATCAACATTACATTTAAAATTTGAGAGGTCCATTCAGAAGTCTGAAAGCAAAAGGAAAGCAGCTGTTCTTGAATCTATTTGAACATGTATACAGACTTTTATATCTCCTGCCTGACAGGAAAGTGGAAGAAAGTATAATCAGGGTGTGAGGAGTCTTTAATTATGTTGGTTGCTTTCCCAAGGCAGGGGCAAGTATAGATGGAGTTAATGGATGAAAGGCTTGTTTGCGTGATGGACTAGCTGTGTTCACAACTCTATAGTTTCTTGCAGTTGGAAAGAGCAATTGTCATACCACGCTATGATGCAACCTGATAGAATGCTTTCTATGGTGCATCAATAACAATTGGTGAAAATCCTTGTGGACATGCCAAACTTCTTTAGCCTCTTGAGGAAGTGCAGCCATCATTGTTCTCATCTTCTTGTTGGGATAGTCAAAGCCTGATTATCTTTCAGATAACTCTGATGCAAACTGTATTCATTTCAATAAAAACCTTTTTATTTAAAAATTTTCTATTTACACAGTTTGAGTTTTACATGAACTTACAGTGTGTCCCCATGAAATCTCCCTCCAGATTGTCTCTGGCTAGTCATGTGATCTTGCATCATCATTACGTTATGATCTGTTAGACAGTTATCCTATTAATCAGTATGTCCCCTTAGTCTCTGTTCCCATTATTTGCATTTTCTCCAAGTTTCCCCAAAGTCTCAAACATCTCCAGCTTAATCCCTAAGATTGTTTTCAAATTTGAACTTCTCATTGATCTCATTCAAATTAATTTTTGGGGACGGTGATCTGTTCCACTTTCTCTTCTCTCACTTCAAGTTTGTAGAGTGATATCTCCATGTTGGTGTTGGCTTTCTTTTCAGGGTTTCTGATTTCTCCTCATAATTCTTTAATGTTTTAGTTTTTCTGTTTTCTCAAGAACAGTTGCTTCTCGCTGTCAGTGTCAGATCTGACTGAAGAATTGATATTTCCCGTGCTTGATCCCAATGATTGAAGTGTCTAGTTTGTTTTCCCTTTGGACTGCCTGATGTTTTCTCACTCCAAAATGGTCTTTGTGGTAATATGAGATTTTAATTTTCCAGATAATGATGGAATCTGCATTTGCAATCATCCATAAATCAATTAGATAATTAAAGTCATAAATTTTGCTCAGAAGTTCCATCACAGTTAAAAATTCGCTTTGTACTTCACTGATTTCTTGTTTGCACATAATCAGGTACACTTGTTCCATAAATGAAACCATAACCATTGCCAAAATCTCTAAATTGTTCATTTGCTATTTGTGGTTTATTATCAGATGCAACAATCTCAAGAATGCCGTGAGGGGAATAGATTCGTTTTGAAGCTTTTATCATTGTGCCCATTGTGACACTATGTTGATGACTTGTCTCAATCCATCTTGTGAAATAGTCAATAATGATAAACATTTTCTGATAAAATTCAAACAAGTCAATTCTTAATTTTCGCAAGGTCTTGATGGAATGATGACAGTAGTTGAAGTTCTTTCTGTTCTTGACTAATGCAGATATGCAGTCAGATATAATTTCCTCAACATGAATAAAATGAATAATTTCTAGCTATCCATCTGATTTTGGGTTCTTTGTTAACATTTTGACACTCTGAGATTATCTTAATTAAACTTTGAAGAAGATTAATTCTGAAGGTTATATCCCTAACCCTTTCATTAAAGAATAACAAATTACTCATAATTGTGCTTAGTTATTATTGTCTAAAATATGGTCTTAACATAGAGTTGTTGGGAATATTTGCTTGCCACCTAGTCTGGCAATGTCATCTAATTTGAAGATATTCCTTATCTCTATTGTGGGCTTCCCTTATCTCTTCCAATTCTTTTTTTAACTGATTCTAATAATGTTTTGTTGCCATTGATGTATATACTTTTACATCTCGTATAAGTTCCAAATCTGGCATTTCAGCCTTTTCAGATGCTGGTTTTTGTAACGCATCTGCCGCTCTTTGAGACTTCCTTTCTACGTAGACACTGGCTAGTTGCATCTCATTGAGCATGTCTGAAGCACAGATGCCAGGTGGCATCTTTATGATTTCCCTCATATGGAGAGGAGAAACCAATGATTCTCTTTCATTGTTAAACATTAGCCCCATAAGTAGTTGGAGAACTTATCGCACACCCACATTGCCAATCCATCTTCTTCAACTGTGGAGAATTTTTTCTCTGTCGTGTTAGAGACCTCAAAGCATCGTATAGTAGTTTACGTTTTACATCTTCTTGAACTTGTAACAATATTCTGCTTACACCCATGGATGACCCATGTGTAGCTACTTGTGTGTATCATAAAGTGTCAGTACCCTGGAAGATGTTAGCAATTTCTTAATTTTTTTGAAAGAATTTCTCTCATCAATATTTAAGTACCACTGTTGGCCCTCATATCAACAGCTCTATATATTCATTGTTGATTGAAGAAGTATAACCTTCTCTTTTTGCTTATCCATCTCCAGGACTATTTGTAACTGTTATGTTCTTGGCTTGTGAAAATGTTCTAATCAGCTTTGTTTTCTAAGGATCAACTATTACTCCAATGGCTTACATTATGTGACCTAAGGATTTGATCACAGGCTTTGTAAATTTATATGTCATTTAGCAATAGGTTTGCATTTTGCAATGTTTTCAGAACGTCCTTAACTCTATGACCATGCTCCACCCTTGTGGCATTGTATATTAGCATATCATACAGATGGCCATTAACCCACAAGTAGCGTTCAGTGATGGACCCAGACTTTCCAGGACATCCAGAAAGTCACTGGGGCCAACTGACAACATATTATTTTCGAGGCAACACTACTAATTGCAGAGGTTTTTACTTCTGGCTTATCGCTGTACTGCATCTAGTGCAAAACAGAAGAGTTATGAAATCATCTTATTGAAATGTTTCAGCTGTTCGCTGAACTACAAAACTTTGTTGCTTTCGTCTGTAAGCTTGCTGTCCATTCTCAATGCAAAGGCAAAAGATCAGTACAAAATGTATGGCCCAACTCAGCTACAGAATACACTTCAGCAGGGGCAAGGTTCAAAGTGGGAATGAATTCAGAACATTTGTCTTTTGGATAGTTAGTATTATAGAAGTAACAAGAATGATTGCTTATCTTTAAAAGCAGAATACAGGACACTAAATTCAAGATAAACTGCTAATCAATAAGTAATTAAATCAGTGAATAAAATATCAGCACATAGATTTAGCTTCAAGTTAAATTTAGATCAAAGGGTTTTGTGTTATTGCAGCTGTTCCTTGATACGAAGACAACGTCTGTTCTGGGCCATGGGTTTCTACCATGAGTCTTCTTGTGATTAAACAGGCTGATTTTCAACCCACAGATCTTTGGACATATGGAGCAGCATGTGTCATGAAGTGCTCAGTTCTATAGTACCAGATTTTCTACTTTATTTTCCCTTCTCTGCCTCAAATTTCAGACATTAACCCAAAGTGTTATGTGCCTTGCTGAACAAATTGTCACTATTTTGAACACTTGGTAGAAAGTTCCTCCCAGTAATTAATGTCAATACTGTTGCACTTCAAGCAGAGCTTCAAAGTATTTTTTGAAGCATTTTATTTATCAATCCCCTCAAACATTGGACTTTTGCATGTTGAGAAGCCACATTTCATGAGGAATCATGTTCCAGCTATTCCAGTCTATTGAAGTGTTTTTGAAGGACTTTTGGCTGAATGCCTGTGTACTTGCTTCAAGTAGATTATTAACATTTGTTTTACAATCCTTCCATTGAACCCAAAGGATGCAGTAGAGACTCCTCTTGAGTTTTCTTATGTTGCTGATACATGGCGCAGATCTCATTACGTTACACTGTGATGGTGACAATTACTCTATGCACTCGTATTTTTGTTGTCGGAAAATTCTATTGCAGTGTATTGGCTTCATTCCTCTCTCACGCAGTGCCTGGGACTAATCCAGTCTGTTTGTAAATTTGATGTAATATTCCATCCCCAATTGAGCTTACAACAACACCTCTATGCCATTACAAAGACTGCCTACTTCCACCTCCTTAACAATTTCTAGCCCCATCTCCATAATATGATCAAATTTTACCTCTGCCTCAGCTCGCTTGCTGATAAAACTCTTATTCATGCCTGTTTTAACTTCAGATGCTGACTGTTTTGATGTACTCCAATATTCTGCCCTCTGTAAACTTGTGATCATCCAGAACTGTCAAACCAAATCCCATTAAATCCTGACCTATATTGGCTTTTAATCAAACAACATCTCCATTTTAGAACTTTGATCCATGTATTCCAATCTCTCTAAAACTTCACCCCGTGTAATCTGCTCTTGCCTCTCAATCTTACAAGCTCTCTGTGCTCATCTAATTTTCGTGTCTTGTGTAGTTTAAATTTAATAGTTCCAGCATTGCTGACTGTGCCTTCAATGTTTGCAGACCCAAACTCTGCAATTCCCTCCTTACAGCTCAATCTACCTCTGTTTCTTCCTTAAGACGTTCCGTAAAACCTATTTCTTTGACCGAGTTGTTGGTCATCTGCACTGTATAGGATTATGTGTCATGGTGGGCTAAGTTGCATCATAACACTGCTATGAAATAGTTTGGGATTTTTTTAATGTCAAAAATGTTAGATAAAAACACTTTTATTTGGTTTTATTTTCATAACACATGAACAAGAGCTAAATTCATGCTGTAATGTAATCAGGACTGCAATTAATTTATGGAAACAGTAAATTTCTAAAAGCAAGACAGGTCAACATCTAGGTCAATATAACTCTGTTTAAATTGAAAATGGAAAAGTTAAGAGGCCACTGAGCATTCTACTGGCTCATATCATTATATTATTCTGCTCTGTTGGCAGTAAGGTGTTGTCAACATCATTAGCTAGAGCTGTTTTATGGTTTTTAGCTGCTGGCAGCCATTATCAGCAGGTTAAAAATAATCTAGGACACATTTTGTACATTTACTGCTAAAGGAAATATTCAATCCAATATTACTTAACAGCCTAACAGTTGAGGAAATTAAATGGAAACCCATTCTTGATTGATTTTAATTCACTGTTCCTGCCTCGTGCCTGTCAAGAATGGGGTGGGCAGCGGGTTACAGTCAGGGAAGCATTCTTTCCACTGCATTTGCACTATGTGCTGATTAACTGGTGATGTAGGGATTTTCATCATATCACAGTTTAAAATCAGACATTCATACTGGCTTATTACAAGTGTAGGCAAAAACACAATAGCAAGAGTTGAAGATTGAGTATAGAAATTTCTTCTTCCCAATTATTAGAAAGCTTTAGAGGCAACAATAAACTTGCAGTATTTTTGGTTTGTGAACATGGTTCATAGGCTGAATTTTCCCAGTTCATGTTTTGTTGAGTGAAATAAAGTCATGGAATCATACATCTCAGAACAGGTCCTTCAGTTCAACTCATTCATGCCGACCAGGGGTTTCCAAAACTAAACCAGTCCCACCTGCCTGCATTTGGCCTATGTTCCTCTAAACTTTTCCTTTTCAGGTACCCGTACAAATGTTTTTTAAATGTTGTAATTGCCCCTGCATCTACCACTTCCACTGGCAGTTCATTCCACATAAAAACCACCCTCTATGTGAAAAGGTTGCCCCTCAGGTCCCTTTTAAATCTTACCCCTCTCACCTTAAACCTATGCCGTCTAGTCTTGAATCCCCTACCCTAAGCTGAAGACCTTTGCTATTCATCTTACTTATGTCACTCACGATTTTATAAACCTCTAAAAGGTCACCCCTCATCATCTTATACTCCAAGGATAAAAGTCCCAGTCTATCCAGCCTCTCCCTAACTCAAACCCTCCAGTCCCCGTAATACCCTTGTAAATCTTTTCTGCACCCTTTTTATTCAAATAATATCCATCTTATACCAGGCAACCAGAACTCTACGCAGTACTCCAAAAGTGGCCTCACCAATGTTCTGTACAGCTGCAACATAATGTCCCGACTCCTTTATTCAATGCTCTGAGCAATTCATGATGATTCACAGTCTGACTTAGCTCTAAGTGACTTTTCTCACTCAATATTCTATACTTCACCTCACTAATTGTGCATCCAGGCTAATGTACATCTTTCTGTGAGAATTGTGCAACTACAGAACTATTAGCCACTGCCAGGGCCATCTTACATTCACACTGCTGCACCACTTCAGGCAAACCAATCCAGAAAATGGTGTGTCACACTGTGTGCTTGAGAATTTACATTCACATCATATCTTAGAAGAAAAGAAAATTTGTTCCTCACTTTGTGGACAGGAACCTAGAGACCTCCTCAGGTGGGTTGGTGGAGAGAAGCAAAAACAAAGTTGCTGGAAAAGCTCAGCAGGTCTGGCAGCATCTGTGAAGGAGAAAACAGAGTTAACGTTTCGGGTCCGGTGACCCTTCCTCAGAGAGAAGCGTTCTTTTCCCAACTGACTGCCGCAGGAGGTTACACCAGGTGAGCCTGGACAAAGATTACAAATTGAGTCAGTACTGTCTGCTGGGTGAAGCAGGATGCCCAGAAGTTTAGAAGATGGTCAATGATCTTCTGGGCTCTGCAGGAGTAAGTGCCACACATCTCACAGGGCTACACTGTTTCTAAATCTGTCACTGCCCATACATCTCACCAAGTCTCATGAACTACAACTCTCAATATTTCATGCATCATGTCTATTCAACAGTTCTCTCCCAACTCATTCTCCAAAGCTACCACATTTCCTGTCCTCACTGAGAACACCTTCTAACCTCTCAAGCATCAATATAAATTGCTCCTGAATCCACTACCATCATATTAATCCCTTCCTTTATCTCACTTCAAGTAAAGCTGGCTCGCACCCTGTGATGATGTTGTCACAGCATCCTAATTGAAATTCCTAATCTCTGCATTGCTTGTACTTAACATGCAGGACAGACCATGACCCAATCCACAGACTGGAAGAACTTGGGTCCTCAAGCTGCTAGGAACAAGCGCCTGATTGATTGACTGAGTCCAATCCCCTGCACTGGAATTGGATGAGTTCCTTGCCTAAATGTGACAGTACCCTTTACTGGTTGAAAACCACTTCACCTCACTAAAACTGCTATAACTTTTGACTATCAGACAAGGCCATTTGCTAGAAGCACACAACATGCTGGCACATACTGCAGATGTGACATTGACATGGCACAGTGCTGCATAGTGACATTTCCATCCCCTTGATGATTCAGTAAGCCTTACCATGACAAATTGCCTGCCTTTCCCTTTTCATTTAAAAACAGTGTAAGCCACAGTAGCTAGCAGCCTGTAACTGAGAGCTAATAACCCTGTTTACTAAGAAAACAATGAGACCCACACAGGAGCTAGCAGTCCCTAAGCCATTGTTGAAGTGAGTGAGTGCTATGAAAACAATGTGAAGCTGAAAGCTCCTGTGAAAGTGCAAAGTGCAATAGAGCAAAGAATGCCAGCTAATAACCAAAAAGAGACATCCTGCATAAATACATCAAATGCACGCGTATCCATGCATGCAGCATGACCTGGCAGAAGCATTCATGTTGTAGGTGTCTTTAAGCACTTGTTGAAGGACTGAAGTGATGTACAAGTTGGCCCAGCAGCAGGCACAATGATGAGGTGAGGCTGATGGTTTACTAATGCTGACTCGCATGAATGAAGGAGGATGGTGACCATGGAGAATACAGGGATATAATAGCAGAATCATAGAATCCCTACAATGCAGACTGAGGCCATCTGGCATCGAGTCTGCACCAACCCTCTGAACAGCATCTCACCCTATTCTCGTAACCCCGCATTTACCATAGTTAAATCACCTAGCTTGCACATTCCTGAACACAGTGGGTTAATTTAGCATGGCTGATCCATCTAACCTGCACATCTTTGGAATGCAAGGCAATAGTGCTAACCACTGAGCCAAGGTGCTGCCTTTGATAGAGTTGGAGGATGGTTGGGACAAGCATTCATTGAACAATAGCCATCAGTTGTTCATTCTGATTTACATTATGAAAATATGCATCTTCCATTTTCTTGGTAGCAGAGAGCAACATTCCCTCACAATTGTGTGGCTCCCAGTGTCTGTGCATGTTGATTGGTGAGATAATGCACTGACTTCAGAAGTCACTGCCATTCAGGCACTTTGGAGCTCCATGCAAAGAGAAAAAAAGTGGAAGGAGCATAAGTGGAGAGAAAAATTAGAAGTGATATATAAATAAAGTGAATTGGGGTTTAATCAGATACAAATTCATGGAAATAAGGATGTCACCACTCAATGCCAGGATTCTGAAGTTATTATTTAAGGCTTGAGGGGTAATTGGAAAATCTTTTCTGAAAGTCAAGAATCTGGTCATTCCAATATCTTTTATTTTCCATACTATTCTCACAATTCTTTACTCCACGGCAGAGAGAGGAAAGTTCTGTCTATAAATGCCAGTGATGGACAATTTGAGAAGTTATTTTTCTATAGAACATTGCAAGGAATTCTAATGTTTCGGACCTTGTTGGAACAGGGAGCTTGCAATATGCATTGTAGTTAAACTTAATGCAAGTTTTGTTGTTTTTACCCAGAATATTGCTAGAGGTGTAATTTGTGAAATATGCAGTGATAACACCATCCTTTGTATACAATGGGAAAAATTTAGGGTGAACATATTGGTAGCTGTAGAAGGTTGGGTAATGCAGGATCTAAAATGTCTAAATTTTATTGGCACATGGCAGTGGTGGATCACACCTCACACTGTCTTATGATGGGTTCCATATTTGCATGATACAAATATTCATTATCTTTAGATTTGTTTCAAATTAAGTTCTACCATTGAGAGTAAAACAGCAGTGGGTAGAAATTTGATGGCGCGCAGTCCTTTTAGGCTTAAGCTGGTATGCATCAACCCCATTTGTGTATTTCTCTTTATAGCAAAAAGTCAGATGTCACAACACAACAGGTTATAGTCCAACAGGTTTATTTGAAATCACAAGCTTTCAGAGCACTGATCCTTCATCAGATGAGGTCACTTCACCTGACAAAGGAGCAGCACTATGAAAGCTTGTGATTTCAATTAAATCTGTCAGACTATAACCTGGTGTCGTGTGACTTTTGACCTTGTCCACCCAGTCTAACACCAGCACCTCCATTTTATGGCACATGTAAGAGGAGCTGGAGAACAACAGCTTACAAAACTAATTCCAAGGACAGAAGGATTTTCCGAAGAGGTAAGATTAGATTACTCTGAGGTAAAATATTCAAAAGTCTTGAAGGGTAGGTCATGGGATCTAATGGAAACTCTAAGGATGATGTGTGAAAAGCCTAGGAACAGAGGAAGGATCTTGGTAAGGATGAGGGAATAGACAGGAGCAAGAGCTTGCATGTTAACATTCCCTAGATGACAGAGTCCAGGCCGATTGGGAATATATTCAATGGTTACAGAGCAAAGTGCTAAGTCATGTTCGGAGGGTCAAGGCTGTTGGAGCACAGTTGAAGTTGTTAGGATAGAGTGAAAGCTGCAGTTGAAGAGTCACTGAAATACTGTTAATGGCCATGTCCAAAAACATGCAGTTACCAAGAGTGCAAATCTAAGAGTCAAGATGACACACTTTGAAGAAGATTATTTTTAAGTTTTTCTTCTCCTAATTTACCTTCTGGAGAGTAGCAGCTGCAGTATCAGGCTCGTTGAATTTGACAGTCGGCTAGATGTCCAATACAAGGCAGCAGCTGAGGACCTGACCTGGAACTCTCAGTGAGTTCCTGATGCCTGGTGCATGGTCCAAAGGCAAGGCCAAGGCTGGGACTCATTTTGGATGGCGCCTGGATCAGGGTTTGGCAGCCCAGTCTGTAGCAGCGGCTGAAGGCTTAAATTGGGACTTTGACAGTCTGAGATCCCAGGAGCGAGCCCAATGCAGTGATGGGTTTTCCCTCGTATCTGCAATGACAATGAGAGCAATGGAGATCAAATCAATGCAGGGAAAGCATGCCAAAGTGAAGGAGATCAAGCCCTTGTAGGAAGTGTAGCCCCAGCGTGGCTAAGCACTTAAGAAAGAAAAATACCAAGAAGGACTGCAGTGTTTAACTTTTAACTTTTACTTTTTTTTACACTATACCAAGATAGACTGTAATGTTAAACTTTAACTTTGGTCCTTATTTCTTTCTCCGTTGTTCTTAAGTTTTTGTACCTTCATACTTGTACCTAAGATGGCACCATATGTAGCAACATTGAAAACTTTTCACTGCACTCCTGTACTTGAGTACACATGACAAAAAATCTAAATCAAAATCAAGACAGTGTCGGGTGGGCATGGAAAAGGGAGGAGTAGTAAACCTCATCACTAAGCAGCTGTATGGATGAAAGCGATGGACATACACATCCTTATATGACTGTTGCCACTTGAACATATTTCATTTGATGTAATATCTGTGGGTCTTATACACCCAATCTTCCTACAATGTGGGGAGCAGGAAGTGATGATGTCTGGCTGTTTACCAGCTTACTAGCTGGTAAATAGCTGAGGACATAAGACCATCTACAGGCAAGAGAAGAGGAGAGAGGGTGGTCAGGAGGTAGCCACCAAAGGAAGGCATCAGAGACGAATGTCACTGGTTCAGCAGTGAGATAGAGACAAAATACCTCCAGAGGTCCGAGACACAATGCCTCAGAAATTCCCAAAGCAGTCATCAAAATTTGCCAGGAGCTGAATATTATTTAGAAAGCTACAGAGCAAAGGAGTTTGGAAGTCCTCATTCATCATCATAAAAAGCTAGCATACAAATTTAGTGAGGTGAGGGGGAGGCAAATAGAATGTTGGCCTTCATTTCAAAGGGAATATACTATAAAGATAGTACTTCTGAAACGTAGTTATTGTTGTAACATAGGAAGTATGGCAGCCAATTTATGCATAGCAAACTCCCACAATCAGTAACGTGGAAATAAACGGATAAAGTGGTTCAGTGTTGTGGATGAGAGATGATAATTATTGGCTAGGACATCCAGAAATACACATCAGCTCTTCCTCAAAACATTGCTGAGAGATCTTTCACATCTGCACCTAGATACAATAATGGGACTCTAGCTGGCTGCTGAGCCTTGGAAGCAGATTTGACAAAGACGTTGAGCACTGCAGTCACTTTGAGGGTCACAGATATGGGATTGTTTCCAAGTGCATGTGGGTCATGTCCTGCTGCAAGATCTAAGACCATTGGACATAGGAGCAGATGTAGACCGTTCATCCCATTGGGTCTGGTCTGCCATTCAATTCGATCATAGCTGATCTGATCATCTTCAAACCCACATTCCTGCCATTTCCTTATCTTCATAACCCTACATTCCCTTACCGATTAAATTTTGTCTATCTCAGTACTTAATTGTCCAGCATCGTCAGTCCTCCATGGCGAAGAATTCTACAAATTCATTACCCTCTGAGAGAAGAAATCCAAATTGGCAGTCACACTTCCTGCATTACAACAATATCTATTGTTTCAGAAGTATTGATTGGGTGTAAACCACTTGGGATGTCCTAAGGTCCCCAAAGATGCCAGATGAATGCATTTATTTTCTTCTTTCATTCTTTGTATGATCAGCTGCCTGTTATAGATCTCTCCTGACATTAATTATATTGAAGTTAACAGGCAGCTGAACCAATATTTTATTACCATATCACACAATGCCAAAATGATGCTCCATTACTATTTATGGTTGTTATATCTGATTGAAATTTAATTCACAGATTCACACCAGAATCTGCATCAACTTTCTAATCATTCCCCTGCCTATTCCCCGTAACTCTGAAAATTGTTTCTATTCAAATAAAAATCCAATGCCTTCTTGAATGTCTCAATTGCACCAGTGCCTACCACATTTCCAGGCAGTGCATTCCAGACCCTAAATACTCACTGTGTCAAAAAGATTTTTTTCTCTCACATCCCATTGATTCTTTCACAAAACACTTCAAATCTATGCCTTTAGGTTCACAATCCTTTTACAAATGGGAACTGTTTCTTCTTATTCAGTCTGTCCAGACCCCACATGATTTTGAAGACTTCTATGGAGTCACTCTTAGCTTTCTTCTCTCCAATGACAACAGTCCCAACTTCTGCAGTTTGTCCTCAAAACTGAAGTGCCTCATTCCTGGAACTATTCTCATAAACCTCTTCTTCGCTTTCTCCAATGCATTCACATCCTTTTTTTTCCTGTATAAAAACTTACCTCGTGCAACAGCGGCCTTCTTGTTTTCAGCGGCAGTAGCGCGAGCCAGGGTGCTGACGGGAAGGTAAGTATTTTTTTTACCCTATATAAAAACTTACCACGTGCAGCAGCAGCCTTCTTGTTTTCAGCGGCGGGTGTGTGGAGAGAACGCGAGCCAGGAAGGAACCAATATATTCGGGCATTGGCTAAACCCAAAACACTACACGTGTAGTGTCTCCCACCCATCCTCCTCCTCTAACCAAAAAAAAAGACCGCGTGGAGGGTCAGTAAGGTAAGGTTTTTTTTTATTATTCTTCTGGAAATCTAGAGTAGAGGGAATGGAAGCTAGGGCAGTTGCATGCTCCTCTTGCAGGATGTGGGAGGTACGGGTCACTGCTGGTGTCCCCTCTGACTTCACCTGCGAGAAGTACACCCAACTCCAGCTCCTCATAAACCGCGTTAGGGAATTGGAGCTGGAGCTGGATGAACTCCGGATCATTCGGGATGCTGAGGGGGTGATAGAGAGGAGTTATAAGGAGGTGGTCACACCCAAGGTACAGGAAAAAGGTAGCTGGGTGACTGTCAGGAAGGGGAAAGGGAATAGGCAGACAGTGCAGGGATCCCCTGTGGCTGTTCCCCTCAATAATAAGTATACTGTTTTGGATACTGCTGGGGAGGATGACCTACCAGGGGAAGGCCATAGCGGACAGGTCTCTGGCACTGAGCCTGGCTCTGTGGCACAGAAGACAAGGGGGGAGAATTGGAGAGCAATTGTAGTGGGGGATTCAATAGTAAGAGGCACAGACGGGTGGTTCTGTGGACGCGAACAAGATGAACGGATGGTATGTTGCCTCCCGGGTGCCAGGGTCCGTGATGTCTCGGATCGTGTCTTCAAGATCCTTAAGGGGGAGGGTGAGCAACCAGCAATCATGGTACACATTGGTACCAATGACATAGGTAGAAAAAGGACTGAGAATGTGAAAAACGAGTATAGGGAGTTAGGTTGGAAGCTGAAGCCCAGGACAAACAGGGTAGTTATCTCTGGATTACTACCACTGCCACGTGATAACGAGGTAAGAAATAGGGAGAGAGTGCAGCTAAATACGTGACTACAGGGCTGGTGTAGGAGGGAGGGCTTCCAATGTGTGGATAATTGGAGCACATTCTGGGGAATGTGGGACCTGTACAGTAAGAATGGGTTGCACCTGAACCGGAAGGGCACAAATATCCTGGGAGGGAGGTTTGCTCGAGCTAGACGGATAGTTGAAACTAGATTGGCAGGGGGTGGGGAACCGGATTTGTAATTCAGAGGATGAAGTATTCAGCTTTCCAACAGACACAACAGGGAGTGAGGTTGTTAATAAAGAAATGCGGTCGATGGAGCGTATTTGGGGACACAGAGATGGTTTGAGGAGTGTATACTTCAATGCTAGAAGTATCAGAAATAAGGCGGATGAACTTAGAGCATGGGTCAATACTTGGAACAAGATGTTGTGGCCAATACAGAAACTTGGGTAACTCAGGGACAGGAATGGTTGTTGGAAGTTCCGGGATTTAGATGCTTTAAAAGAAATAGGAAGGGTTGAAAAAGAGGCGGGGGAGTGGCATTGCTAGTCAGGGCTAGTATAGCAGCTACTGAAAGGCAGTTTAAGGATGATATGTCTACAGAGTCAGTTTGGGTTGAGGTCCGGAACAAGAAAGGAGCAGTCACTTTGTTGGGGTTTTTTAACAGGGCCCTTAATAGTTGCAGAGAAGTGGAGGAGCGGATTGAGAGGCAGATACTGGAAAGGTGCAGAAGTCACAGGGTTGTAGTCATGGGTGACTTCAACTTTCCATATATTGATTGGAAACATGTTAGTTGTAATAGTTTAGATGGGGTGGATTTTGTCCAGTGCGTTCAGGAAGGATTCCTGACATAGTATGTAGATAGACCAACACGAGGAGAGGCCAATTTGGATTTGGTGCTTGGCAATGAACCGGGCCAAGTGTTAGACCTGTTGGTAGGAGAGCATTTTGGTGGTACTGATCATAACTCTGTTACTTTTACAATAGTCATGGAAAAAGATAGGTACATACAGTAGGGTAAGATTTATAATTGGGGGAAGGGTAATTACAATCCTGTTAGGCAAGAACTGGGTAACATAAAATGGGAACAGATGCTGTCAGGGAAGAGCACTATAGAAATGTGGAGATTGTTTAAGGAATGCATATTGCGTGTGCTCGATATGTTTGTCCCTAGCAGGCAGGGAAGATGCGGTCTAGTGAGGGACCCTTGGTTCTCAACAGAGGTTGAAAGACTGGCTAAGAGGAAGAAGGATGCTTATGTAAGGTTTAGGAAACAAGGAACTGAAAAGGCTCTAGAGGGATACAAGTTATCCAGGAAAGAGCTGAAGAAAGGGCTTAGGAGAGCAATAAGGGAGCATGAGAAAACCTTGGCAGATAGGATCAAGGAAAACTCCAAGGCTTTTTACACGTACATCAGGAATAAGAGAATGACCAGAGAAAGGGTAGGGCCAATCAAGGATTGTAAAGGGAATTTGTGCACGGAGCCTAAAGAGATAGGAGAGGTCCTTAATGAATACTTTTCTTCGGTATTCACAACTGAGAGGGACCTAGTTGTAGAGGAGAACAGTGTGAAACAGGCTGGTAGTAAGGAAGATGTACTAGGAATTTTGAGCAACTTGAAGATAGATAAGCCCCCCGGCCCTGATGGGATTTATCCAAGGATTCTATGGGAAGTGAGGGAAGAAATTGCAGAGCCTTTGGCGATGATCTTTTTGTCCTCACTGTCCACGGATATAGTGCCAGAAGATTGGAGAGAGGCAAACGTCATTCCCTTGTTCAAAAAAGGGAATAGGGATAACCCTGGAAATTACAGGCCAGTTAGTCTTACGTCAATGGTGGGCAAATTATTGGAAAGGGCTCTGAGAGATAAGATTTATGAGTACTTCGATAGGCACAGTTTGATTCGTAATAGTCAGCATGGATTTGTGAGGGGTAGATCATGCCTCACAAACCTTATTGAATTCTTTGAAGAGGTGACCAAACACATGGATGAAGATAGACTAGTGGATGTGGTATACATGGATTTAAGTAACGCGTTTGATAAGGTTCCCCATGGTAGGCTCATCCAGAAAGTAAGGAGGCATGGGACAGGAAGAAATGTGGCAGATTGGATTCAGAATTGGCTGACCCTTAGAAGACAAAAGGTGGTAGTGGACAGAAAATATTCAACCTGGTGCTCAGTTACGAGTGGTGTACCACAAGGATCTGTTCTGGGTCCTCTTCTATTTGTGATTTTTGTAAATGATTTGGATGAAGGAGTGGAAGGATGGATTAGTAAGTTAACGGACGACACAAAGGTGGGTCGCGTTGTGGACAGTGCAGAGGGCTGTTCTAGGTTACAAAGGGACATTGATAGGATGCAGAGCTGGGCTGAAAAGTGGCAGATGGAGTTTAACCCTGAAAAGTGTGAGGTGATCCATTTTGGAAGGACAAACTTGAAAGCGGAATACAGAGTTAACGGAAAGATTCTTGGCAGTGTGGAGGAGCAGAGGGATCTTGGGATTCATGTCCACAGTTCCCTGAAAGCTGCCATCCAGGTGGATAGAGTTGTTAAGAAGGCGTATGGTGTGTTAGCTTTCATTAATAGAGGAATTGCGTTCAAGAGCCATGAAGTTATGCTCCAGCTATACAAAAGCCTGGTTCGGCCACATCTGGAGTATTGTGTCCAGTTCTGGTCGCCTCATTACAGGAAAGATGTGGAAGCGTTGGAAAAGGTGCAGAGGAGATTTACCAGGATGTTGCCTGGAATGGAGGGAAGGTCGTACAAGGAAAGGTTGAGACAGCTCGAGCTTTTCTCTTTAGAATGACGAAGGATGAGAAGTGACTTGATAGAGGTGTACAAAATGATCAGAGGTATAGATAGAGTAGACAGCCAGAGACTTTTTCCTAGGGTGGAGGTAGCTATTATGAGGGGGCATAGTTTTAAAGTGAGTGGAGGTAGATATAGGGGAGACGTCAGAGGTAGGTTCTTTACTCAGAGAGTGGTAGGGGCGTGGAATGTATTGCCGGAGAGGGTAGTGGAGTCAGCCTCATTGGGGCATTTAAGCAGCTATTAGATAGGCGTATGGATGATAGTATAAGGTAGGGGTGGAGGTTAGATAGACCTTAGGATTAGGGTAAAATTTTGGCACAACGTCGTGGGCTGAAGTGCCTGTACTGTGCTATACAGTTCTATGCTCTATGTTCTAAGATCTATAGTCTAGGTGAGGTATAACTAGGTTCTGATATAAATTTCTCATAACCTTCCTGCTCTTCTACTGTCTGCCCTTATATCTCAAGCCTAGAATACTGTTTCTTTTTCATTCACTCTTGAAGCGTGGGCTTCGCTGGCTGGCCAGGATTTATTGTCTGTCCCTAGCTGCCTTTCAGGAGGTGGTGTGAGCTGCATATTTTGACCATTGCAATCTATATGCCGTAGGTAGAATGTATGTTTTATTTATAGTTCTCACTATCTATCTTGCCATGTTTAGTGACATGGGTACATGTATATCTAAGTCTCTCTCTGTTCGTGAACACCCTTGCATTTGTGCAATTTTTTCATGCTTTTATAACAAAGAGTATCACCTCACACTTCTCCATATTTGCCACCTACCTGTTCATCCACACTACCAACATGTCACTCATAGTTCTTTTAATGTTTTACACTGTCTTCCTCTCAGTTTACAATGTTTCCAAATTTTGTATTGTCTAGAAACTTTGAATTTGTTCTCTACACAGAAGATGTAGATAACATATATGTGTATATGTATGTCCTTAATGTATGTATGTAACCAGGTAAGCAAGTGTCCCAAGGATCAATACTCAATACTGGGAAACTCAGTTATAAACCTTCCTTCAGTCCAAAAAGTACCCATTAAGCATTACCCTCTGTTTCCTATTCCTCAGCCAATTTTATATCCGTGTCGCTACTGTCCTTTTTTCTTTTTTGCCTTTATAAAGTGGTTTATTGATGTTATTACAAAGTGCTTTATCAAAAGATAGTTTTCTCTACAAACACATTCAAACTTCATGCATAACATACTCACCATTTTGTGTACACAAAGTTCTTCAGCAAGCAAAATGAGAAATTTTTATGGATATTGCAAATGCTCTACATTTATCAGGACTCGTTGTATTTTCATTCCCATAGAACCACCGAGTATTTCTTGTATAAAGAGGTCCTTAGGATAACCCTCAGGTGACACTCACTCGACTCTTGTGATTCTCAATATTACCCACAGAATACCTATAGTGTGGAAGCAGGCAATTTGGCCCATCAAGTCCAAACCAACCCTCTGAAGAGCACCCCACCTATGCCCACCCCATCCCTGGAACCCTGAATTTTTCATGTCTAACCCTCCTAGCCTGCCCAACCCTGGACACTGTGGGCAATTTACCATGCCCAATCCACCTAATCTGCACAGCTTTGGACTGTGGGAGGAAACCGAAGCACCCAAATGAAACACATGCAGACATGGAGACAATGTGCAAACTCCACACAGATGGTGGGTGGAATTGAACCCGGTCCCTGGTGCTGTGAGACAGCAGTGCTAACCACTGAGCCACCATGCCAGTCAATGTAATCAATTATGTCTTTTTCACTTTCCAGTGGCATTGGTTCCCTGGCACGTCTGTGCTTCTGAATGAGTGAATTGTGTACTTATTGAATATTATGCCTTTTTCTAGTGCCTGTGTCCTCATGTTCTTGTTAAAAAAAAATCACTGGCAGTGAAATAAAGCACACCACAGGAATTCTTGTCTTCTGGAATAAGCCTAATGTCAGTTCTCCTGAATGGATAATCACTACCATCACTATCATCTGGCAATTGGCAGATACCCATGAATTCCATGACTTATAATGTTCCTCACGAGCCTGTCATGTTGTATTGTATCTAATGTCTCTTAAAAATCTATATCACAACAAGAGACATTCCCTTGCCAGGTTTTTCTGCTACCTCTTGAAAAACTTTAGGAAATTAGTTAGATATGAGTTTCCCTTAATAAATCTATGCGACCGTTCCAACTCTACACATATTTTTCCCTGTGACTATTAATTCTATCCCAAATAATTGTTTCTAGATATTTCTTCACCATTGATGTTAACCTGACTGATCTGTAATTGCTGAGCCAATCATTACAGTCATTACATTTTTGAACAAGGGTGTAATGTTGGCAATTCTCCAGTACTCTGGCACCACCCCTGAACACATTAGAGACTGAAAGATTATTGCCAGTGTCTCTTCAATTTCTACTCTTGTCAAAATGCATGGGTGTATCTCATCTGGTCCTGGCGTTTTATCAACTTTAGGCATTAACAGCTGATCCAATACCTCCTCCTCCTTATCAATTTCAAACCATTCTAGTGACTGAATTTCCTCCTCTCTCACCATGGCTTAGGAAGCATCTGACTTGTAGGCAAAGACAGGTGTAAGTATTCATTTAACAGATGTAGCATCTGTGTGGGTAGAGTTGAGGAACTGCACAGGTAAAAAAAAAACATAATGGGAGTTATGTACAGGCTTCCATATTGTAGTCAGGATGTGGGGCACAAGATACACCAGAAGATAGAAAAATTATCTAAGAAAGGCAAGGTTACAGTGATCGTGGGGATTTCAATATGCAGATGAATTGGGAAAATCAGGTTGGCAGCGGATTGCAAGAGAAGGAGTTTGTGGAATGTCTACGAGATGGCTTTTTGGAGCAGCTTGTGATGGAGCCCTCTAGAGAACAGGCAATTCTGGATTTAGTGAATTGCAATGAGGCAGACTTGATAAGGGAGCTTAAGGTGAAGGAACCCTTAGGAGGCAGTGACCATAATATGATAGGATTTCCTGTGCGCAGTTTGAGGGGCAGAAGCTGGAATTAGATGTAATGGTATTACAGTTGAATAAAGGCACTACAGATAGATGAGGGAGGAGCTGACCAGCATTGACTGGGAGAGGAGCCTAACAGGAAAGACAGTGGATCAGCAATGGCAGGAGTTTCTGGAAGTAAGTTTGGAGGCAAAGCAAACACTCATCCCTAGGAAAAAGAAGCTTACTAAAGGGAGGATGAGTCAACCATGGCTGGCAAGTAAAGTCAGGGACAGCGTAAAAGCAAAAGAGAAAACATATCATGCTGCAAACAGCAGCGGGAATCTAAAGGACTGGGAAGCCTACAAAGACCAACAGAGGACAACTAAAAAAGAAATAAGAAGGCAGAAGATTAAATATGAGGGTAAACTAGCCAGTAATATAAAAGAAGATTGCAAGAATTTTTTTAGATATATAAAGGGCAAAAGAGAGGCAAAAGTGAACATTTATCCCCTGGAAAATGATGCTGTAGTACTTTGCATCAATCTTCACAGTGGAAGACACGAGTAATATCCCAAAAATTCAAGAGAATCAATTGTCAGAGGTGAGTATAGTGGCCATCACCAAGGAGAAGGCGCTAGAGAAACTGAAAGATCTGAAGGTGGATAAATCACTTGGAATACACTCCAGAGTTCTGAAGGAGCTAGCTGAAGAGATAGTGGAGGCGTTAGTGGTGATCTTTCAGGAATCACTGGAGTCAGGGAGGGTCCCAGACAACTGGAAAATTGCTAATGTAACCCTCCTGTTTAAGAAGGGAGTAAGGCAAAAGACGGAAATTATAGGTTGATTAGCCTGACCTCGATTATTGGTAAGATTTTAGAGTCCATTGTGAAGGATGAGATTTCTTAATATTTGGAAGTGCATGGTAAAAATGTCAGCATGGCTTCATCAAGTGGAGGAGATGCCTGACAAATCTGTTAGAATTCTTTGCGGAAGTAATGAGCAGGTTATGCCAAGAAGAGCCAATGGATTTAATCTACTTGGACCTCCAAAAGGCATTTGAGAAGGTGCTGCACAAGAGGCTGCTGAGTGAGATTGGGGCCCATGGCATTAGAGGCAAGGTGCTAGCACAGATAGAAGATTGGCTGTCTGGCAAAAAGCAACAATGGGGATAAAAGTGTTCTTCTCAGGATGGCAGCTAGTGACTAATGGTGTTCCGCAAGGGTCACTGTTGGGACCACAACCTTTCACTTTAAACATTAATGATCTGAGGGCATTCTGGCTAAGTTTGCAGAAGATACAAAGATAGGTGGAGGGAAAGGTAGTACTGAGGAGGCAGGGAGGCTTCAGAAGGATTTAGACAGGTTAGGAGAGTGGGCAAAGAAATGGCAGATGGAATACAATGTGGGAAAGTGTGAGGTCATGCACTTTGGTAGGAAGAATAGAGGCATAGACTATTTTCTAAATGGGGAGAAAATTGAGAAATCTGAAGTGCAAAGGGACTTGGGAGTCTCTTAAGGTAAACTTGCAGGTTGAGTCGGTAGCTAGGAAGGAAAATACAATGTTGGTATTTATTTCAAGAGGACTAGAATATAAAAGCAGGGATATAATTCTGAGGCTTTATAAAGCTCCAGTCAGACCACATTTAGAGTATTGTGAGCAATTTTGGGTGTTATACCTCAGGAAGGACGTACTGGCCCTGGAGCAGGCCCCGAGGAGGTTAATGAAAATGATTCCAGGAATGATAGTCTTAACATATGAAGAACATTTGAGTACTCTGGGTTTATACTCAATGGAGTTTAGAAAGATGAAAAAGAGATCTCATTGAAACTTACAGAATACTGAACAACGTGGACAGAATGGACATTGGGAAGATGCTTCCATTAGCAGGAGAGTCTAGGACCTGAGGGCGCAGCCTTAGAGTAAAGGGAAGACTCTTTAGAATGGAGAAGAGGAGAAACTTCCTCAGCCAAAGAGTGGTGAATCTATGAAATTCATTGCCATAGAAGGCTGTGTAGCCAGGCCATTGAGTATATTTAAGGCAGAGATAGGTAGGTTCTTGACTGTCAAGGGGATCAAAGGTTACAGAGAGAAAGCGGGAGAATGGGGTTGAGAAACTTATCAGCCATGTTTGAATGGCAGAGCTGACTTGATGGGCTGAATTTCTGCTCCTAGGTTTTATGGTCTAACATTTTAGCCATAACCCTTGTTATGAAGTGTAAATCCCTTTTTTAGTCCCTACTTGGTCCTCCTTCTGTTACCAACATTTTACTGTTGATATGCTTATTGAAGACTTTGGGGTTTCCTTTATGTTAGCTACCAGTCTTTTTCTCATATTTGCTTTCCCACTTCTCTTCTGAATCTTCTATATTCAACTTTGGTTTTCAATTATATTTATTACCTGACACAAAAGACTTTGGATTTTCGTTTATGTTCACTGACAGACTTTTCTCATTATCCCTCTTTCCTTCTCCAATTTTGTTCTTCAACTCCCTTTTAATCTGCTGTATTCAGCTTGGTTCTCAGTTGTATTTATGACCTAACACCTGCATTAAGCACACTTTTTTTTTCTTTAACAACTTCTATCTCCTCTGTCATCAAGGGAGCTTAGATTCTGTTGTACCTTTGACTTTTGAGGCAATATACCTTGATTGTGCCTGGAACAACTACTCTTCAAAGGAAGCCCATTTTTCAGTTACTGTTTGTTCTGCCAAATTTTGGTTCTAGCCTATCTAGCCCAGGTCTGTTCTTGCCTCATTGAAAGTGATTTTCTGCTTGTTGATTATTCCAACTCTGGATTGAACAACACCATACTGTCATCCTAAATCTTATGATACAATGACCACTGTCCACCTAATATTTGTTCTCTGTGGCTTGTCTGCTTGTCTTCTTGCAAGACTGGACAAATACTGCTGTAAAAGGTTCTTCTGAACACTAATTAGGAAAACTATGCCTTGCTTTCTTCTATATTACTACTATCCCAGTGAATGTGCAAGTGATTTAAGGGCATTATTACAAACCTCTAGCTGAAGCTTGGATCTGAGCCTCTTGTATCACAAGCGCTTTAACCAGATTTATCTGCAGATGGTAGATATTTTCTGATCAACCTATTCAGAGATGTTATTACACAGCCGTAGGTGGAACTTGAACCCAGATCTCCTGGCTCAGAATAAGGAACACTATCACTGCATCACAACAGCAACACCAGTAAGAATAGAACAATTGTATCCGGCAGGTATTTTGTAAAACAAACCTGTTCAGACATATTGTGACACATTTAGGCAGGTTGGACTTGAACCCAAGCTCCCTGGCTCAGGGATTAGGCCACTACCACTGCATCACAAAAACCCCACTGCCTTACCAAGTTTAAGATTGCACATTAGATTGGGTAATTAAGACAAATTATCATGTTCAAATTAATCAATTAAAAAGAAACCCTGATTCTCAGAACAACATCCACCTGTTTCCTAAGAAATTACAAAGATCTCTCTACTTCCCTACTTTAATGTGTTTTTATGCTTAGAACACTGATCTGACATCCATTTTAAATTTGCTTTTTACTAGTTTGATGCTGTGTCATCATCAGTTACCGTCAATGATTTTATCGGTAATAATGAAGAGAATAAAGAACAGTACAGTTTAGGAACAGGCCCGTCAGCCTGCCCAGCCTCACTGACACATGACACCTTTCTGAACTAAAAACCCTTTGACTTTAAGTGGTCTGTATCCCTCTGCTCCCTGCCTAATCATGTATTGGTCACAATGTTACAAGGATTGCTTTAAATCAACAATTTATTGTCATACCCTCCTTTTTAATACTATTCTTGTTTAGTAATGTCATTAATCTAGCACCTTCTCTTTGAATTAGCATTTTTAAATTGGAATAATCTCAGGAATTTGTCACCCTACAGAACCATTGTTGATACTGCTAGAGTTTGTGAGCTCAGTGAGAAAACAGTTCAACCGTATGTCATGCCGAAAAATAATCATCAATATTTGTTCACCATTTTGACTAGAAAATGTTGCACCCTCCTACCTGCTGCAGGCATTGGGCTCAAATGCCAATGCTACCTTTTTTCTAGTGGCAGCAGAGATTGACTATAGCTCATAACAATTATGATCTTTGTGCTACATAGCCTCAACAGTTGCATAGAAGATCAACAGCAGACATCAAATGTATAGAGTTCACTTCCCAGGATCCTGTACCTCACCAAACGCACCAGAACACTTACACCAACAACCATATGATTGTGACTGCAGTAACCCTTAATCTATGTTGATTTTGGGTGAAATCTTCTCACATCTAAGATCATGATAGCAGGATTTGAAGAGTGCAGGACTTTCACTTGGAGGCTAGGAGGCTGGTCACATAAAATATTAGATTTTAGATGAGGAAACCAAATATAACATCTCCAAATTTACAGATGGCACAAAACGCCATCTAAGGGTGAACTGTGAGGAGGATGTGGAGATGCTTCAGTGTGATTTGGACATGCTGAGAGAACGGGCAAACACATGGCAGATGCAACACAATGTGGATAAATGTGAAGTTATCCACATTGACAGCAAAAATGGGAAGGCAGATTATTATCTGAATGGCTATAAATTATTAGATGGGAATGTGGCCTCATACACCGATTGCTGAAGGTAAGCATGCAGGTGCAGCAGGTGAGAGAGAAGGCAATTGGATGTTAGCATTCATTGCAGGTGGATTCAAATGCAGGAGCAGGGTATGTCTTGCTGCAATTGTACAGGGCCTTAATGAGACCATGCCTGGAATATTGTGTGCAGTTGAAGCCGCCTTACCTAAGAAAGAATGTTCTTGCTACAGAAGGAATGCAGGGGAGATTTACTGATTCCTAGGATAGCAGGATTGGCATATGAGAAGAGGTTGAATCAGTCAGGATTATATCCAAGTTCAGAAGAATGAGAGGTGTCCCATAGAAACCTATAAAATTCTAACAGGACTAGATGAGGTAGATGCAGGTACACTGTTCCCGATGGCAGGGGCAACCAGAACCAGAGGTCACAATCTAAGGGTATGGGTAAACCATTAAACTACTAAAATGAGGGGAAATTTCTCCACCCAGAGAATAGTGAGTTTTTAGAATTTTCTACCACAGAAAGCAACCTCAACATTGCATGATTTCAAGAAGGCATTGGATATAGCACTTGAGGCTAAAGGGATCAAAAGATATGGCGGAAATGTGAGAACAGGCTATTGAGTTGAGTGATTGTGATGAATGGTGGAGAAGGCCGAAAGGACTGAATGGCCTTCTCCTGCTCTAACTTATCTATGGTTTTGTATTTCTAATCACATGTTACCCAGTCAATTAGATGCCAAATAATCTAAGATGGGCTAACACTTTGGACATTAAACAATTGAATGGCTAAGACTTAATGTTGTGATTTTCCTCTTAGTCTTAGAAACAATGTTGATCATACTAACTAACGTATAATGTAGCCATCAGGCAATAAATTGCATCAGGATTAAGACAGGTGCCTCTTCTCGTTGACTACCAGCAGGTTTTCCCCTCTTACACTAGACCAAGCAAGCCCTATAGATCCCTATCAGGAAAGAGGGAGCAAATATACCAAATGTATCTTACATCATGATGAGATAGTAGGAACTGCCAATGCTGGAGCCTGAGATAACAAGGTGTAGAGCTGAATGAATACAGCAGGCCAGGCAGCATCAGAGGAGCAGGAAAGCTGAAGTTTCGGGTGTGGACCCTTCTTCAGAAATGGGGAAGGGGAAGGGGGCTCTGAAATAAAGAGAGAGGGGGAGGCGATGATAGAAGGTGGATAGAGGAGCAAATAGGTGGAGAGAAGACGAACAGGTCAAGGAGGCAGGGATGAGGCTAGTAGGAAAGAATTGAGGGTGGGGGTTGGTCAGTGAGGTGGGAGGAGCGGATAGGTGGGAGAAAAGATGGACAGGTCAAGGAGGTGGTGATGAGATGGGCTGGTCTTGGGATGAGGTCAGGGGCGGGGAGATTTTGAAGCTTGTGAAGTACACATTGATACCATTGGGCTGCAGGGTTCCCAAGCGGAATATGAGGGGCTGTTTCTCCAGCCTTTGGGTGGCATTGTTGTGGCACTGGAGGAGGCCCAGGATGGACATGTCATCCAGGGAATGGGAGGGGGAGTTGAAGTGGTTCGCAACCGGGATGTGTTGTCGTTTGTCATGAACCGAGTAGGTGCTCCACAAAGTGGTCTCCAAGCCTCCGCTTGGTTTCCCTGATGTAGAGAAGGCCACATTGGGAACAGCGGATACAATATACCACATTAGCAGATGTGCAGGCGAACATCTGTTTAATGTGGAATGTCTTCTTGGGGCCTGGGATAGAGGTGAGGGGGGAGGTGTAGGGGCAAGTGTAGCACTTCCTGCGGTTGCAGGGAAAAGTGCCAGGGTTGGTGGGGCTAGTGGGGATTGTGGAGCAGACGAGGGAGTCACAGAGAGAGCGGTCCCTCCACAAGGCAGATAAGGGTGGGGAGGGAAATATATCCTTGGTAGTGGGGTCAGATTGCAGGTGGCAGAAGTGGCAGAGAATGATGTGTTGAATCCGGAGGTTGATGGGGTGATACATGAAGACAAGGGGAATTCTGTCTTTGTTGTTATTGCGGGGAGTGGGTATGAGGGCTGAGGTGCGGGAAACATGAGAGTTGCAGTCAAGGGTGTTTTCAACCACTGTGGAGTGGAAATTGTGGTCCTTGAAAAACAAGGACATCTGGGAAGTCCCGAAGGCTGGAGGAACAGCACCTTATATTCCGCTTGGGAATCCTACAGCCCAATGGTCTCAATGTGGACTTCACAAGCTTCAAAATCTCCCCACCCCCGACCTCATCCCAAGACCAGCCCATCTCGTCCCCGCCTCCTTGACCTGTCCATCTTTTCTCCCATCTATTCGCTCCTCCCACCTCACTGACCAACCCCCGACCCCACTTCCTGCCTACTAGCCTCATCCCTGCCTCCTTGGCCTGTCCGTCTTCCCTCCCACCTACCCGCCCCTCCCTCCTCACTGACCAATCCCCATCCCAACTTCCTACCTACACTCACCTTTACTGGCTTCATCCCCGCCTCCTTGATCTGTCCGTCTTCTCTCCACCTATCTGCTCCTCTATCCACCTTCTATCATCGCCTCCCCCTCTCTCTATTTATTTCAGAGCTCCCTTCCCCTCCCCCATTTCTGAAGAAGGGCCCAGACCTGAAACATCAGCTTTCTGCTCCTCTGATGCTGCTTGGCCTGCTGTGTTCATCCAGCTCTATACCTTGTTACATCATGATGAATTGTGATAAGGATTCATCATTCCCCAGGTATAATTTCTTCATGAGAGTCCTCGCAACCTTCTCCCTCTATAATACCTTAAGACAGAAGAACAGAATAAAGTAATTTGGTCCATTGAGACTGCTCTGTCCTTTATTAAGTTCATAGTTGACCTGCTAAACCTCATTTCCTGCCTTTTCCTCATAATCATTAATTCCCTTACTGATTAAAAATCTATCAATCTCAGCCATGAATAGATTTAATGACTCAGTCTCTACAGCCATCTGCGATAAAGAATTCCTCTGGGAGATAACTTTCCACTTCATCTCTGTTTTAAATGGGCCAACACCTTACTCTGAGATTATTACCTCTGGCCTTAGAATCTCCCAAAAGAGGAAACAGCCTCTCACCATCTTCTCTGTTAAGCCTCCTAAAACTCTTACATGTTTCAATAAGATCTTCTCTCATTCTTCTAAACTTCAATGAGCGCAAGCTGCAGAACAAAATACCTTCTTACCCAGAAACAACCCAGTGAACCTTCTCTGGAATGCCTTCATTGCCACTTTATCTTTCCTTAGGTAAAGGGATCAAACTGTTTACTGTATTCTAGGTGTGATCTAACAAGTGCCTTGTACAATTTAGTAAGACTTCCCTATTTTTATATTCTATTAGCTTTGAAATAAAGGCCAACAGCCCATTGCCTTCCCTACTACCTGCTAAGTTGGGATGCTAGCTTTTGAACTTCATGCACAACGACACCCAAACCCCTGTGGGCTAAATAATATTCAACTCTTCTATTTTTCCTGCCTAAGTGTATAACCTCACATTTTGTTTTCTTTGCCGCCTGCTCATGTTTCTCTGCTACAGTCAAAGGGAATTGTTATTGTAGACTTTGTGATAGAAGTAAGTGGTACATATGGGCAAATGAACATATAAACATTTGAATTAGAAGTAAAAGTAAACTGCTCAGCTCCTTGAATCTGCTCTGCCACTCAATAAGATCATGGTGATCTGTTTAACTCCACATGCCTACCTACCCCAATAGCCTTTCATCCCTTGCTTATCAACAATCTATCCAAGCCTGTCTTAAATATATTCAAGGACTCTGTTACTAAATACACCGAACAGAATTCCCAAGATCCTCAACCTTCTGTCTTAAATGAATGACCACTTACTTTAAAACAGTGACCATTAGATTTTCCCACTGGAGGGAACATCCATTCCACATCTACCCTGTCAAGCCCCCTCAGGATCTTACATGTTTTATTTAACTTATCCATTGCACTTCTAAACTCCAGCAGATACTAGGTTAAACTGTCTAAACTTTCTTCAGAAGACAACCTGCTCATTCCAGATTGTAGGCTAGTAAACCTTCCCTGAATTGCTTTCTTTCTTAAATAAGGAGACTAAATCTGTACACACTGCTCCAGGTATGGTTTCACAAATGATCTGTACTAACTAAAGGTGTAATCTTCCTACTTTTGTTTTTAATCCCCCTCACAATAAACAATATCATTCTTTTAGTCTTTCTAATAACTTGCTGTGCCAGCACACAAACATTTTGCAACTCATGCACTAGCACACACATATCCATTTGTTATATTTCTGCCCACTCAACTTATCTATATTTGTAGCCTCATGTCCTCTTCAAAAATTAATCATGTATCTATCTTTGCTAAACTTACTGATAACACAATCATACCTTTGGTCCCTTCAGCTAAGTCATTTGTACACATTTTTAAACATTAAGACTCAAGCACTATTCCTTGTGGAACATTGCTCATTACATCATGCCAATCAGAAAATGACATGGGGCATGGGACACTGCACTAATACTGACGTAGAAAGGAGCTGTTTAGTAGATGAGATCACTTGACACTGATCTCAGCATAATTTCCGATGACTCAAATAACCAGGGCAGTAGAAAGGGCTTTAAACTAAAGAGAGGAGGTGGCGGGATAGAATTCTCTCGAAGGGAAATATAGGCTTACAATCAAAAGGATATGGCAGCATTGAAGGGCAGCTATTTAAGTAATGATAAGGTCGTGATACCTTGAATGGGACAGAAAGGGACAGAATGTACAAACATTATAAAGGGCAGGAAGTAGCATCAAATTGAGAGAAAATTATAAAAGGACAAAGGTAATGGCTCTTTAATTAACTGCTTATGGTAATCAGAAGAAAACAACTGAATTAACACCACAAATAGAAGTTAATGAGAGATAGTAGGAACTGCAGATGCTGGAGAATCCGAGACAACAAGGTGCAGGGCTGGATGAACACAGCAGGCCAAGCAGCAT
>NC_063336.1:69129933-69164884 GCF_021869965.1 Rhincodon typus | reverse complement strand
TCGGGTGGCATCGTTGTGGCACTGCAGGAGGCCCAGGATGGACATGTTGTCTGAGGAATGGGAGGGGGAGTTGAAATGGTTCGCGACTGGGAGGTGCAGTTGTTTATTGCGAACCGAGCGTAGGTATTCTGCAAAGCGGTCCCCGAGCCTCCGCTTTTCTTTTCTGAAGGGTCTAGGCCCGAAACGTCAGCTTTCCTGCTCCTCTGATGCTGCTTGGCCTGCTGTGTTCATCCAGCTCTGCACCTTGTTATCTCAGATCCTCCAGCATCTGCAGTTCCTACTATCTCCTTCTTGAGAAGGTGAGTGCACTTTCTTCAGCTGGTTCCAGTTACAAATCATTCTTCTCCAGTCTGTTAAATACAGGTCCCTGAAATACAGTTGATTTGAGTATCTTAATGTTTGATTTCCTTGTTTTGTAGGCAATGTCTTTCATGTCCAATATGTGAAACTTATCATGCAGAAGGAAATCAAATAGGACATGAGAGTTTTTGAGTGTGTTTTCTACTAAAAATGTCAATTTTATTTCGGATGATTTCATGTATTCCCTATATGTTGTCTTTCCACAGATTCTGCCAGAACTGTTGACTTTTTCCAGTAATTTCTGTTTTTGTTTCTGATTTCCAGCATCCACAGTTCTTTGGTGTTTTTGTTTCCTATATTCCATTTTGGTTTCACAAAGCTTGTCTCACCTTTGTGCAACAAGCCAATAAAGTCAGGTTTTCTTTTTCCCTTTTCAAAACTGTTTTCATGCATGAAGGTCCCAGATATTAAAATCAGTTGATGAATTTGAAAATCAATAGTGCATTCTTTTTATTATTGTCATTCAAGTGATCACTGGGAGTTGAGCTGGTAGTGGTCAGAGTCACTTATTTAATGTGATGATAAATATTGCAGTCAAATTCAAAATTTTCTTGGCCTGAAGGATTACTGGATGAATTCCATGAGTTGTTTGAGGAAACCTAGAGTGGGAAGTAATGAAAACTAGAGTCAGTATGGTGTTACTATTCTAGCTACTCACTAATTAATTAACTAGTATTCCCATACACAATAATCAATCACAAGTGAGAATATCTGGAGAAGGGTGTTGCATGATATCATCACTTTCTCTGGCATTTGCATTAGTTCAAATAAGACAGTGTATTTTGATTGCTAATGAAATTGATCTGATAAATTGACAATTCTAATTTTTGTTTTTCTCAAGAAACAGAAAGCTGATAACTGATGTCTGTTATCCAATAACTAAACCATGTGAATCCTAATGCTTTTCTTCAAAATAAGGAGGTATTTTTGTTCCTCTCAATTATATGTTGAGTCATTTCCACACCCCACTCCACCTTCATAATTACTGTCCTTTCTGCATCCCAGCATGTTGCTTCCAATTCCCAGAAATGGCTTTCAGCCTTCCTACCGCAACAGTCACCCTGACCCAGGCATAACTTTCATTCAGCTGACATCCATCCAAGACTGACCATGGCCTAACCCCGACTTTGTTGGATAGCCCCAACTGATGACTGCCCAAACCCCTGGCTGATCTCTGTGCAGCTCCCCTACTGATTTAGCATGACTCCCTGGACTGGTTGCACCTGATCAACAGAAATGAGGTGGGCCCACTCCCTAATCTGTGGTGATTTGGACCAACAGACCCTGGTTACCTCAATTAGCCAAGTGACTGCATCTCAACCCTCACTGATATTGGATACTGCCCTTGAATAACTGCGTTGGGAACCCCTAATGAATGTTGTCTTGCTTGAACTGACTGATGACTACACTTCTTAGACTTTAAAGCTTGGCCATTTGGTTGATGTATACGCAGTGTGTAAACTTCTGGCGCATGGTGCAGGAATGAGATCAACTTAGAATGGTGCATATAGCAACATGTTCACACCTTGTCTGATAACTGCAGATAACCATGGCAAGCTGCTGAGCTTTGTGTCTGCACTAAAATGTAAGGCAAGTCAGCTGTAGTGTAAGCTTTGAAGTTCTGGTTGAGTGGGGAAAAGTGCAAAGGAGCAAGGCAGAGATACTGTGAGTATCAAAGTAGGTGCAATGTGAATGAGCGTGAAGAGAACAAGTGAGGAACCCTGAGATACACCCTGGCCAATTCAATGGGTTGGCCCCTCTCCCTATGTGTAGTTATGTTATAATGATGGATGCTGGGGCACTCCAAATTGCAGCAATGAAGTACAGGACTGTATTGTAAGTGGGTCAGAGATATACCATGGAGGGTCTCACATCTCCATACTTTACTGTGACCTGATAAAGATTATTAACATAGTTATAAAGATTGCCAAAAGTGTTCTCACGATGCAATGGTAATGTCCCTCCTTCTGGTTCAAATCCTACCTGCTCCAGAGTTGTGTAATAACATCTCTGAACAAAGCAATTATTGAAGTATCTAAAAATTTCTCCAGCATCTTCAGTGTTGATACTGAATTTTCTCTCATATGTCAGACCCCGCTCCCACCTCAAAGAAACCTGAAATAGGATTCATTGACCTCACACTATTCAGTGATTTCTTCATATCCTTTATCTTGTTGAAATATTGTTGGTGAAACTGCCAATCGTGTACATGACAATGCTGTTCTGATCCTTTTCTGGCTTCCGAGCAAGTCCAAAGGCAGCCCTGTGCCAAAAGAATCAGCGACAACAGTTTCTTCAGTGCACTGTGTCGTCAAGGCCTCCCATGAGGTCTAGGGGCTTGGATATAGATAAAGCTTTTCCAAACATTCTTTGCACATCTAGTCAGCTGTTATAGGGCTTGGCTAATGGTAAGTTGATCCACTTACTTCTGTGGACATTTTTCTGGAGCGTATTCTGCCAGATGGAAGGTCAGTTACTATTCTGTTTTTGTCAGCATCATATGAGATTCCTCGTAAATGGCTCACAGACTGTACTCTATCACTGTGCTGTCATCATGTATTAATATCACAAGCATGTTCTGAGAGCCTTGAGGACTGCGCACCATATTAGTGCAAACCCATGAACATTTATTAACCGTTGACCTTATGTACAGGTGAACAGTAGAGCAAAACATCATTTGAACTGTTTCCACTTGGGCCCCAGTACCGTGTGATCTGACATCATTGATGGTGCAGTCTGCCTTTTAGCATACAGCCATTAATCTCCTTGGCCACAAATTTCAGCAGTGGTAATTGAAATGCTGGAGGTGAACTCAAAACCTTGAAAGAGCTCTGTCAGCCAACAGCCAGAGATACACCCATAAATAAACAACTGACACCATCCTTTAACCTCTCATTGACTTGACTGACTGCTAGCACAACAATCACTCCCCACTCCCCTCACCATTGACTCACGTTTGCTAGTTTCAAGCATACAAGCAAGCTGCAATTCATCTGCTCTCTTCTCTTGCGCTGTAGAATTAAAAATGGAAAACCTCTGATCTTACACACCACTGAGTTAAGCTAACTGGAGCATGTTGCTTTTAAACCAACCCTGGACTAGTTGCAATGTAATTCTTGTGCAACGTTAATTTTATTTTGAATAGAGAAAGTAAATAAATAAAATGTTTTTGACTAATAACTATTCAAGACATGCAAAAGTATAAGAAATATATCCCAAATATGAGGCATGATACACTGCAATTATTCGGACAACTTTATCTCTACCCATTGATGGGCAAACAAAATTTTGCATCCTGCTTAATGTAGTCACCCTGCATGCAATTTCTACTCTTGCAAGCTCCATAAATTTCCCCTGATGTCCCACTTCTAAGGAAGGGTCCCGACCAAAAATATCAACTTTCCTACTCGTCTGATGCTGTCTGGCCTGCTGTGTTCCTCCAGCTCCACATCATGTTATCTCTGACTCCAGCATTGGCAGTTCTTACTATTTCCCCCAATGTCTTATTCTGTTCATTTTTGACTCTTGAGGTTGAATAGATTAAAACTACCGTCACACTTAGTTATTGATAAAGTGATGCAGGAGTTAATAGTATGACATGCTACTGATACTAATCAGGTGATGATATTGGCATGGCCATTTGGGAAGTGGGGAAGTGGTAACGCCCAATATGTTACAAGATGGATTGTAGATTGATGGAATCTTCATTTATTTGAAAAGACAAGAAGAAGTGAAATGGTGTGAGTATTAAAGGTAAACTGTTAAACCATAAACGTCAGCAAAAAATGTTCCTTGGTACTGAGAATTTGTCAGTGTAGGTCATTATCGTGCTCCAATGGTGTTAGGGTATGCTTGCCAGTAATGTCAAACTTCTGTTCTTTTTGTACAGCAAAGACATACAGAATATAAAGCAGGCAACAAAGTTGTATGATCCAATGCATACTGCAGAGCTCCAGCTGCTTTGTCTGCACCGTGGGCTCTTTCTAATCTTGGAAATATGTTTTCCTCATTGCAAACCACCACTGCTGCTGATAGGGGCACTGTTATTGCATAATTATCCTTGCAAGAAAGGCTGAGTCTGTCATCTACTCCTGCCTTCAGTCCTGATTTTCATCCTGGAATAGGTCAGACAGAATTGATTGTAAAGGCTGATGACAATTCCAATATATTTCGCAATGACCTGCAAAATCTCTGAACGCTAAAGTTTTGGCAAAGGTCTGTAGCTCAGGTTGTGGATGAGGCTGATGACTTGCTCGCCGAGCTGGTTTGTTTTTGTTCAGACGTTTCGTCATCATGCTAGGTGACATCATCAGTGGAGCCTCCGATGAAGCGATGTTATTCTACTCGACTTGGAATTTCTAACCATAGTTGTTTAAAGTTTTGGCAAAGATCCGTAGGTTGGGTTGTGGAGTATAAATTCAAAGTGGAGTAGAATAACATCGCTTCATCGGAGGCTCCACTGGTGATGTCACCTAGCACGGTGACGAAATGTCTGAACAAAAACAAGCCAGCTCGGCAAGCAAGTCAACAACCTCATCTTTGAACATTATCACAAACAAACAACATATTGAGGGAGTGGAAACCTTACCTAGCGATAGAGCTGAGGGTATTTTCTCTTTAAGCCTCAAAGGGATGTGGGTGTCTTACATCACAGACTTAGGGGAAGCTCAAAAGCCCTTTTAAACTGGATGAGAAAGGAAATATTTTTGTCTCTGCAAAAGATTTTGTGAGATTTTAAAAAGCTGGAGATGGAAATTCCGGCAAAAACTATACACACTTCTTTCAGCTCCTGTGGCAATCCATGTTCCAGAATTCCAGTGAAATGGTCTTACTGGTAATGTCTTCTTGTTTCAGCATGAAGTCTGCACTGTCCAGTCATAGATCACATAATTTCATTGACATATTTGCTGCTTTTAATGAATTGCAAATGAATGATGTCGACATTGATTGAACTTTTCAGCTCTTATTTATGCTTATGCAAACAGGATAAAGAAAGCAGTTTGCTGAGTACATTACTTCATCAGTTATTTAAATTGATTGCCTGAATGCAGCATTTTTTACTTCGCAAGCGTGACTTCTGTTTTCTATTTCACCAATTTTCTTCTGGCTATCTTACTTTCGTTTTAATTTTAAATATGCAATTCAAATGACTTTTTTAAAAAGATGATCAGAAGAAAGATCGTAAAATATTTAGAAGGACAAGGGTTATTCTTGCAACCATAACCGGTTTGGGTTGCACGTTACAACTTCCAATTTTTCTGCCAATCTGTATGGCAGATGAGTGGATGATGGGTGCAGAAAATTGCATGACACATCCTGTCCTCCTACATGCATCTGATTTCCTGCTACATGTGATGGGGAAGTTCAATGTATCTTATATAAATCATATATATTGAAACGACATTAAGGAACAAGCAGAAATCATCTAACACATTTGTCCTTCTCCTTAGGCCCGTAATACTATTTGTCAGGAGGGATTGGAAGAACTACTTGAATTTTAAATATCAGTACCATGATGAAAAGAAGTCTGTCAGAGACAAAGGTGAAAATGATAACTTAGCAAATAGGCTTCAAATTGATGATTCATATAAAGTAGTAAATATTGAGAATGAAAAATTTCAAAAGGGAAGACATGAACAACACACCGGTCCAGAAATTCAATTTGCCTCTGTTCTGTGCATTTCTTTGTGTATATCCAGCTCACATCCAGTCTCTGGTCTCACAAACTGACTCACTTGCACTAGTTCTCATACTCAACACATACCAGTGAGTGACAAAATCTAGAATGACCTGGCCAAGGGAAACAAAAATCGAGCGAAGGGGATGGCAGTGTATAAACCAGGGAAGAAATCATGCCATATCCTCGGGATGAAGGAGGTTGGATTGAGAAGAGCCTAGCCCAAAACCACACATTATCAAGAGGGTAAAGATAAAAAAAGGATCTTTCAGGGTGAAGTTGAGGCACTGCACACTTTACCCTCCATGTACTCCAGTTTGAGCCAGCTCTGCTGTACAGACAGTGTCATCAGAACAGTAGCAGGCAGTCTTCAGATGAGTTCTGATAAGAGTTAAGGAAAATTGAGGCATCGGGAAATCCAGTCTGTTCTACTCAGCTAACAATAGCAACTGTTAACTGAATACCGTGTCAATCAGGATTGTTTATGTGCCAAGTTGATTGATTTGGTCAATGTCCATGAAGATTGACAGATGAATTGGTCAGTGAAGCCAGGATTCCTTCAGAGACACAACAGTGATTATCATTGCATGCAACCCTCTCTCCTAAGCCCTGGCTGGTGGAAAGCTACTGACTTTCAGTGGAGGAAACTACAGATAATTTTAGAGGATGACTGAGCAGCTTTGGATCTACGAGGGCTTGGACTTTAGACTCCAGCATCTTGACAGCAGACATCATGGTTTGCATTGGTGCCAATGTCATAGGTAGGAAGAACAATGAGGTCATGAAGGCATTTTCAGAGAATTAATAAGGCAATTAAAAGCAGGACCTCAAAAGCTGTAATCTCAGGATTACTCTGTGCCATTTGCCAGTGAGCCGAAGTACAGGTGGATTGACTGATTGAGTATATGGCTGGAGAACTGGTGTAGGAGAGAAGGAATCAGATTTATGAGGGTTTGGGACTAGTTCTGAGGCATACAGGGCCTATACAAGCTGGCCTGGTGGTATTATCACTGGACTGTTAATCCAGAGACCCAGGTAATGTTCTGGGGACTTGGGTTCAAATCCTACCAAGGTAGATGGTGGAATTTCAATTCAATAAAAATAGGGAATTAAGAGTCTAACAACAGCCATGAATCCATTGTAAATTGTTGGGAAAAACCCATTGTTGTCCATGTAGCTTCAATTCCCATTTTTTCAAGACATGGCGACTTGCTTTCAATTCCTTTATAAGTTCGTCCTTGTCCTTTAATAGTTTATTCCAGACAGAGATATTGCTGCTTCTTTCAATCCATGAATAGTAATTAAAGTTCTGAAGTTCACAGGACCTAAATGTCCTTATTGACATGTCGCTGAGAGCTAATCTGCAGCTGCAGCAAGATATTAGGAAGGCTAATGGAATGTTAGCCTTTTTTGGAAGTGGATTTGAATACAGGAGTGGTGAAGTGTTGCTTCAGTTGTATAGGAGTTGGGTTAGATTACCCCTGGAGTACTGTGAGCAGTTTTGTTCTCCTTGTATTAGGAAAGATATTATTACCATAGATAGAGTGCAATGAAGCATCACCAGGCTTGCACTCAGATGTGGACCTGTCCTATGAAGAGAGATTAAGGGAAACTGGGCCTGTATTCTGAAAAATGAGAGACGATCCAATTGAAGCTTCCTAAATACTTAAAGAGATAGACAGAGTAGATACAGGTAAGAAGTTTTCCCTGGTTGGGCAGTCTAGAACTGGGGTGCACAATTTAAAAATAAGGTGGAACCCATTTATGTCCAAGATGAGGGGTTTTTTTTTTACTCAGAGTGTTTACACAGAGAGCTGTATAGTCTTTGAGAATGTTTAAGGTAGAGATTGGTAGATTTCTGATAACTTATGGTGAATTGGGTTATGGGACTGGGGTGGGTAAAAGGTATTGAAGTGTGTAAGGGTGGGTAGGCTCAATGGACTCAGTGGCCCACGCCTAATCCTCTGTCCCTAATGTCAATAGCTGGGACATTGGATGAGTTAAAGCAGTGTGAGTTGAGAGATGACAGCAGGTCCCACTCCATGGAGACAATGTACTCTCCAGTGGTGTAGCTTCAGCAAATCTATTAAGCGAAAGATGCACTGCTATGAAAGGCTGTATGACCCTTGCAGCATTTTTATCCACATCCATGATTATATTAAGTGCTGTTTGCCCAATATAGCATTACTTATTAGGGTACTAATACTCTAAATACAGAACTGGTGTTAATTTGCTCCTTAACACAACCTATAAACCCCTGCCACATTTATACATTAATCCACATTCCCAGAAGACATGCAGTCTTGTTTTTAAATTCTTAAATCCTTTCCAACAAGCTCTGTTTGCCGTACATCACTGAGTTATTTTGAAAGACCATCACTCAATTGTCTTGAGCATACCTGAATGGACTTGGAGCAGCAAGACTCTGCCTTGTGACATCTTGGTCTTGAACTTCTACAAAGTCCATATTTTCAAATAAGTGATATGTTCTCATTAGCATTCTGCTCTGACAGCAAAAGTTTCACTGTGTCTTCATTCAGGAGCATCTCTGTCTCTGTCTCTATCTCTCTGTCTCTAGGGTTTCTGAGTCTGACTGACTAATAGTCTATAGGTCTGCACAGAGCAAAGGCAGCTGTTTCTGCCTTTGAGATCATGTGTGGAATCTGATATTTAAGTTTCAGTAGGGCTTGACCTTAGCCCTCCTGGCCCCATGACAACCATGTCACATAGGCTTATCATTGGGCAGAATCAGTAGGAAACTGTGCCCCTCTTCACAGGTCTATTTTTACGAATCAAAAGAGACAGCTTAAAACACAAACTTGCTGCCCATGAGAGTGGGGATGCAGAAATAAAAGGTGATCTTAAAATGAAATTGGTTGGACACTTGGGGATATAAATTTGCAGAGTTATTGAGATAAAGTGGCTCATTGGGACTGAGTGGATTGCTCTTTAAAGAGTGAGCTGAATGTCCCGTACGGTAATGTCACAAACTGAGATGTGGTTCTAAAACTTACAATAGTGTTGCTTGTGAGGGTGAAATGAGGCTCCAAATATTAACCATGCATCATGACAAATTGAAGACTGTGATTGGGGCATGGTGAATTGAATATTGTGTGTTTCTAGTGGCACAGTTGGTCATGTAATGCCATTTGAATGTTTATTCTCTTATCATGACCACTAATATATGGTCATTAAACCTCTTCCTGCCAGGTCCTTGCAGCTAGATAACAGCCACCAACTGCAGTGACTACTCATACAGCCATCTCTTTTATTCATACAGCCATCTCTTTTATCTGCCCTTGCCCTCTGTGGCTAAAGGACATCTCTCCTCCTGTCCAGCTCCTGTATCAGGGACTCCACAGCTACAGCAAAGAACCACATAACACTTACTTTCTCCTGTCACACTGCATCCATACTTCCTTCCTGGTCAGGACATCTTCTGAAATCAGGTCCAGCACCTATTGCATCCAGAGTGCACCTTCCCTTTAATTAGTGCATGCTAGCTTTAAGTGATGTGAATTTTACATAAACGTGCATTTGATGCTGAAGTGGGATCCACTCAAACATTGTGATTACCTGTTTTCGAGCTTTATCTAACTTTTCTTCTTTAGCAACCTTGAAATGTTCTTCCAATATTTGAATATATTTAAGTCTCAAGATAGCCTATAGCTGTCCACAGAATATAATCTGACTTTCTATTGAGGATAAACTATCTTTGTAATGCCAGATCCAAACATCCTCAATAATCCTGCCACTGTGGATTACGAACATCCAGGAGTTGAACATTTATGATGTTTTGAGGCAATTTTCAGAAGAGTTTTATGTTGGGTGATGGATGGGCAAATCTAAAAATACACAGCCACAAATGCAGCAAAAATAAGATTTATTATCCCTAAGGTTTCTGAAGTGTCTACAAAAATGATAGTCTCCAATCTATTTATAACTCTCACAGACCAGAAGCCACTCTGCTACTTAACAAGAGGGCTTCAATTTATTTTTTAAAAAAATTCTTCTCAGGAGTTATTCTTTTATTCCAATTGATATCACTTTTGCTATTGAAATTGAAAAGTCCAAACATGAAATCCAATTTTACAAAAAAATTACTTCAAGTTGTATGGCTTAGAAAAGGAGAAATGCAGTGAAGAAAATCTCACTAATAAAGTTTATTTTTTTCTCCATTATTTGGAACCCGAAAAGACTTTTTTTTGTTTTATCTCAATATTGGGACTAACTCTCAGGGTTGTTGTCATCATTTAAAAATACATCCAAGGTCTATTTCACTCCTGGAAGTGTTAATGTTGAGATGCCATCATAGATTTAACACTTTACTATCATTAACTCTGTTTCCTAGCTACCAAATCAATCTCTCTCCCTGGCAACAGCCTAAGATTAGACCAGTCTTTTTTACAACTTCAAAGCTACATTTGATCCTGAGAATAGCTTTCTGAATTCGTAATTATGCCGTCACTAAGATTGCCAATTCTATCTTCAAGACATCCCCCAACTGTACTGTTGAATTCACTTTTCACCCATGATACAGTACTGACCCAGACTGCAATTTGTGTTCAGGCTGTCATGCCCGCTGGCGTGGCCCCATGGAAAAAAAAACTGCCGTACTCTCCACCACCCACTACATCAATATCTCCGCAATCCATTCCAGTAAGCTGGGATTGTGCTTTCCTTTCCTTTGGTCCATGGATTTTGTAAAAACGATAGAGTACCACACTATGAAACTTGCCTTATCTGAAATGGTGTGCAACTAGGCTTTAAATATAGAGCCAGAAGTCTGAAAGCCGTAATTCATGAATGCTTCTACCTCTCTATCCATGTAATTGCTGAAAAAAGGCAACTCAAGAGCCCAGTTGCACAATTAGTGAGTTATAGAGTGAATATTACACAGGAAAAGGTGCTCCAAGCCATGGCAGACCAGGCACGGTAAATCTCACTCAATAAAATGCTAACTGAAAATAGGAAGATTTGCTTATTATGTTGTCTTTCTCTGATTGACAATCCCTAGTGTAAATGATAAAAAGCAAATATGGTGTACATTGCCCTGAAGAGATTCAGAATTTAACATGGGCTCAGCTTAAATCTCAGAGCACCCATTGTGTCCTGTTATGAAGGAAATCTCTGATCCAAAATGTGAGTTGAACTAACTTTAATGTTTTCCAAGTTTTCAATAAGATATAACAAATGTTATGTACTAAAAACTGACAAAAGGTTGATAATGATAGTGCAAGCATTGTAGTCTAATCTATCTGCGTGCTATTGGCTTAGACCAGCATCATTCATTGACTAGTTTGTTTGAAGACAAACTGTAACTGATCGACTTGGAGAATAACAGCACCTAAAAGAAGTTTTGATACAATTTGCTCAAAAAGCATAACGGCTATTAGTGTAATGGCAACAGGTCAATAATCATTTTGCTCAGCAGGCCATGACTTCTTAGCAACCAGTAATAATGGATGCCTTCTAACAGCAAGGCGCATTACGTGTGTCAAACAATTCCTGTAAGATCAGACAAAAATAAACTACCAACTGATGCAGACATGCCTTACAAATTATGCTGCTAATCTAATGCGGGCTGCATTCCATGGATTCAGTCACTTAAATTACTTCTCTACTTCACATTTAGTGATAATAATGTGAGAACCTTCTCACTCATAAAGTAAAGCCCAATGTAGAATGAGATGGTCATTAATTCATCAATTTAAACTGACTAAGAATGTCACTAATTGATTTACACCATCATGAGGAATATCTGTGGACAGAAAGAGGTTATTTTCTTTTTTCAATGTGAAACCAAATGTTTTACAAACACATTTTCATGTAGCTCTGGGTTATTTATCCAAAAACATCTATGTAGCTTGTCTTTGTACATATTGTTTCAAATTCTGAATTTGCTTTCTTACCTTGATTTTCAGTTAATTAAGTTTGCCTTGATACACCACATTAAATTCAATTTCTCTTTCTTTATTGTTGCTGTAATGTCCGCTGTAAGCTAAGGTTTCTTATTTGGAAGATGTTAATTGCTTTAATTTGGATCTGAAGTTGTTCATAGATGATATGATTATTTGTGATATCTGTGCTCTCATGTTTTAATTCTTAATTTTAAAAATCCCAATTAGTATGATCAAAGCAAATTTGCAGATCTTGAATTCCCTCATTATTTCAAATTTCAATTTCTTGCTAGATTTTACCGATTTTCAGTTTTAATTGACATTTAGGGAAGAGATGAACACCAATATGGTCTAAATCTTCAACCTCTCATTGAACAAAAACCTTTTAAGAGTCAAAAAAGGAACTAAAACATAGATCCAATATGTTCTCTCCATGAGTTTATTTGTCAACACACTTAGGGGACAGCACAGTGGCTCAGTGGTAAGCACTGGTTCGATTCCCGCCTCGGGAGGCTATGTGGAGTTTGTACATTCTCCCTGGGTCTGCATGGGTTTCCTCTCGGTGCTCTGGTTTCCCCAAAGATGTTCAGATTAGATGGATTTACCATGCTAAATTGCCCATGATGTCCAGGAATGTGCAGGCTAGGTGGGTCAGCCTTGGGAAATGCAGGGTAGGGGCATGGGTCTTGGTGGGATGCCCTTCAAAGGGTCAGTGTGAATTCAGTGGGCCAAATGGCCTGCTTCCACACTGTAGGGATTCTATGATTCGATGGTAGTGTAATTACACAGTGTCACTCAAAAGCTAGTCACAGTGATTGACATCACACAGGATAATTGTCTGTTACTCTGTAGAAGGGGCAACCATTTTCAGCTGTCTTATAAACAAATAAGCAGCATGCAAGAAAATAATGTTGGAGTTTGGCACTGAGGATTGGAGGCAGCAGAGATTGCACTGGAGGCCAGGAAGGAAGATCAAAGAGCTCAAATTTATGATTGCAGGAGCTTGCAAAGGTAAATACTGCAAGGTTGTGGAAGTATCTGTAAACAAGAGTAATGATATGGATTTCATTGCATTGGGATATAAGGAAGCAAGAGGATTGTCATGTACAGAGGTAATGGGCAAACGGAACTTAGTATGATGCATTCTTTGGGCAGGAGGTCCTTAAACTGCGTGAATTTACTATAGAATGGTACCTGAAAGGTCAGGAAGGAACACACCTGGTTAATATATTTCTTGACTGTATTCTGTTGCTAGCTTTCAGTCACTTGCTATGGTTGCTGGGCATGAATCTTGTGTGGCACTATTTCTCCTCCCAGTTTTTGGTGATGTGTAGCAGAACAGAATATTATTTCTTAAACTTGTACAAAGAAAATGCATCAAAATATATTAAATGTATCTTTTCTGGGTCACATATCTATCACAAATTTCAGCTAAGTGCACTATCATGTTGATAGGTTTGGGCATTTAAAGGAGTAAAGAGGTTCGTTCATGTTTATTGATTTGGGTGAGCCATGATAGTTGTTATTGCCTTTGGTTGAAAACTCCTGGGTCAAAAGGGGCATTGAACATGAACTTCCCAACTATTCATGAGGAGAATGCAAAGAATAGTTTCTGTGGAACACATCATGAACTTTCCTTAAGAGTGCTACTTTTTATTTAATCAAGTGCTACTCTGTGCTGCAAATACCCCCAAGGCTGCTTTGAAAGCATCCTGAAATTCTCTCTTCACAAAGTATTTTATTATTACTGAAGTGAGTCAGAGAATCTGGCCATTATGGGAAAGCAAATGTTCTGATCTGAAGCAGTGTTAATATAAATCTGGATTCAACTTTTTAACAGTTGGTGTAAAGAACTGAATCTTTGAAATGTTAAATTGATCTTACTTTACGACAAGAGGCACATCCACTTACTTACAGTTGCGATCTCCAGTATCGAGCTATAACTTGACCAGCATCCCCTAGTCGTCATCAGTTTGAAGCAGAATGCGATGTGATATTATTGTTGCAAATGGCTGTTTTTCAAACTGCATAGTATGTGGTGGATGCAGATTTAATAGTGACTTTCAAAAGAGAATCAGTTAAATATTTGGAGAGAAAAAAGATGCGGGGGAAAGGGAAAGGATTGATCTGATTAACTTTGTTACTCTCCAAAAGAGTGTGCAAAAGATTCAGTTAGAATAATACAGGACAAGGCTATTTAACTATGATTCTATGAAATTCATTACTTTCTCCTCTATCCCGTGCCTCATGTCATTGCCATATTGCTGCTTGAATAGAACCTCTAGCATCTTGCCCAATTCCCAGCAACTTCCTTCCTTTTACTTCAAACCACTGACAGACCTTCAACCAGTGGTTGTTCCTTAAAACAAAGTGAATGAAAAGCTAGCTGCCATATGAAATAACTCCACAGAGGCTGGTAGCCCATCACCAAGTCACCTTTTATTGACATGTGGAAAATCCTTGACACTGATCCTCAGAACCAGCTCTCAGAATGAACAGGATGTCTGATACACCTGTTTTTACCTGTCAACCAGGGCTTTCTGTGATTGGACCAGATTAACAACCCCAATCAGGGAACTCATAGTCTATGAAGCCCACCTGCCTGACCTCATCACAATGACTAAACCATAGATCCTGTTGTATAAGTTGACCCTATATTTTGGATGGATTTCTCAATTTAAAAGTGAACCTCAGGTAGGTGTGTTTAATCACTATTTTAAAATGGCATCAGCATCTAATGCAAAGAGTGGACATGTCTAAAACTTATGTGGGTTTTTAATCACACAGCCTAATTACCTGACTGATATCTTGTGCCCAGACATAAGTTAACAGTCAGTAAAATATGCACTTATCAGATGAAACTTTATTCTGACTATTAATACATGTATAGCACAACATAGTTGAAAAAGGAGGTCAACTTACAAGCCAAGCATGTGCAAAAACATGATTTAAGTGGTCAGAAAAAAATTGGGTCATCTTGTATGCTGGGTTGATTTATAAACTGTGCTTTATGTTGCCTTTATAACATACGAATGATTTGTGCCCAGTTGGTGGAGATGAAAATTGAACTCATTCTTTTGTTCCTTCTTTTTCTATGCAGTTGGGTTGGTGTCCTAGAATACTAAACAAGAAGCATCTACCCACTTTCTGAACTAATAGTTCCACCAATTCTTATTACACTGCTGCCAGGGGATATTGTTACATTATTGTAGGTTGTGGCTTGCCAGAGAAAAACGGTTAGACTTTTTTTTTCTGATCTAAGTTTGCATGGTAAAGGATCGGAAAAAAGTCTTAGTGCTAAGGCCTACCACCCAGTTTGTACTTCCAATTACCCAAATTCCATAGTCTTGATCAATCGCCAAATGGCCTGCAACATATTAATGATAGAGTGGGACAATACCTTGATCTCTGATTGAGTACTCTTTCATCGACCTACATTACTATGGCTTTCACCAAGGGAAAAGTGGCAGTAACATACATGAGACAGTGATACCAATCCAGTAGTGTTCCTCTGGAGAAAGAAGGGTTAATGACAGTCTTTCCACCCTTAATTCCACCCTCAACATTTCCTGGCTGAAGGATATAGCCTTTCTTTTGATGTTCACTGGGACAGTCAATCTGTTAGTCATGGTGCATCCAGCTCTTCAAGTGTGCGTTCTGAACTGTTTCACTTTAGTACAAATCTTTCATTATTCCAACAGCATAATTAGAAATGCAAATTTCTTAAAATCTTCTGCAGTTATGTCCTTTTTTGTATTGCTTAAGCTTGTATAGTAAGTTGTTTTTTTCAGCAATGAAAAGAATGAAATTCACTATATCATGATCATTGACTTATAGACATACTAAACATTTAATTGCACTATGGGTTTCTTGAATGACAAAAAAAATTGTCAAAAGTTAATCAGGATGTAAATTCAGATGCTGTCTGGAGAGAGAGAGAGAGACAAAAAGAGAGAGAGAGAGAGAGACCAGGATTGTCGCACCTAACAATGTGTCAAGGAATCTTTAGAGACATGAACTTAAAGGAAGAAATGCACTGCAAACTAAACTGTAATCTATTAGGAATTATCTCAGACTGTGAATAAAAAGGGAAAAAGGACAGAAGTCTGGGAAACAGTCGTGTTTTGTGTCTTCCCTTTACAAGAATATGCAACCCTGGTCTGTGTGTGCTAGCGGAATGAAGTATGCTAGTGAGCTGGGGTACCTGCATGCGTTTGAGCGCTAGTGTGATGTGAAGGTCACGGTCACATAACCAACCACTAGTCACGACTGCATTGTAGGTAAAGGACTCTTCACTCAGAGCATTAGAAGCCAACAAGTCAGTTCAGCAGAAACTAGACAAAAGAACATTCTCACTGGAAGGTAACTATCGTCTAAAGGAAATTGGCCAAAAGAATTTCAATGAACCTGCATTCCCAACAGAACTAACAGAATTTCAGAAGTTAAAAGTTCTATCCTTCGAACAGTTAAAACTTTCAGTGTGGGTCTTGGGATAATGATTTTGTACGAAAGTCCGAAAACATGGAATTTTAGAATTAGTGTCCAATGGTTTACAGGTGGAAATTGAGGATGACAAAATAGATGGAATAGAAATAGAGGAATTAAGTTTGCAGCAGCAGAAATTAGAATGTCAAAAAAAGACATGAAGGAAAGGCAGAGAAGAGAGGGAGAGAAAGAGGAAAAGGAGACAAAGAGAAGAAATGGGAAAGAAAGGAAGGAGCAATAAGAGATGACAGAATTTTAGGAAAACAGTAGGAAAGGGAGATTGAATGAAGACAGATCTAGGTGAGCAGTAGGACACCTGCTCTATTCCCTGAAGACATCATTGACTCAGACTCAAGCATAGAAGTAACGTGGTTTGCTCATATAATTCCTACATTTGATAGTGTGGAGATGCTGGTGTTGGACAGGGGTGAGCAAAGTCAGAGGTTATACAACACCAGATTATAGTCCAACAGGTTTATTTGAAATCACAAGCTTTCGGAGCATGGCCCTTCATCAGGTAAAGTGAGAGAGGAGCATACAGACACAGAATTTATAGGCAGAGAGATCAGGGGGCAGAAAGATCAAAAGATTATACAAATGGTCTGAGTGGAGTGTTGAATAATAAGTCTCTGTAGGTAATCAAAAGTGTCAACAACTGAATAGCAAGAGAAGGAGATGATCTATAATCCAGTTAAATCAGGCAGAAAGATAATTACAAAAGATTAAAACTAAGGTGGTGCTGGAGACAAACCAAATAATTGGAATAAAAACAAAGTTGCTGGAAAAGCTCAGCAGGTCTGGCAGCATCTGTGGAGGAGAAAACAGAGTTAACGTTTCGGGTCCGGTGACCCTTCCTCAGAACTGATGGTGGCTGGGAAAACGTCAGTTTATATGCAATAATTGGAATAACATGATAGGTTTAAGAGCCACATGCCAAGGGTTTAACCAAAGTAATAAGTAATCCAAAACTGTACAAACTAATTAAAGTAGACAGATCATAACGATTTATCAAAGTAATGGCATCAAAACAGGACAGTAAGGAAAATTTTACAGATACAGAACAGTGTGGTGGGGTCACACGTAGCATGACATCAACCCAAGATCACAGTTGAGGCCGTCTTCATGGAAACGGAACTTGGTTATTAGTTTCTGCTGAGTGATTCTGCGTTGCTGTGTATCTTGAAGGTCGCTTTGGAGGACACTTGCCCGGAGATCATAGGCTGAATGTCCTTGACTGCTGAAGTGTTCCCCGACTGGGAGGGAACATTTCTGTCTGGTGATTGTTGCACGATATCCATTCATCCTTATCGTAGAGTCTGCATGGTCTCGCCAATATACCATGCCTTGGGGCATTCTTGCCTGCAGCATATGCGATAGACAACTTTGGCCAAGTCACATGAGTATCTGCAATGTACGTGATCGGCAGTGTTCCCACGTGTGATGGTAGTATCCATGTCAATGATCTAAGATGTCTTGCAAAGGTTGCCACGGCAAGGTTGTATGGTGTTGTGGTTGATGTTGTCCTGAAATGTGCGTAATTTGCTGCAAACAATGGTCTGTTTAAGGTTTGGTGGTTGTTTGAAGGCAAGAAGTGGAAGCATAGGGTTGATCTTGGTGAGATGCTCATCATCATCAATGACATGTTGAAGATTATGACGAACATGATGTAGTCTCTCTGCTCTGGGGAAGTACTAAATGATGAAAGGCACTCTAAAGGTCGTATCCTGCGTCTTGTCTTCTGAGGAGGTTGTTGCAGTTTTTTACTGTGGCACATCGGAACTGGTGATTGAGGAGTTGAGCGTTGTATCCCATTCTTATGAGGGTGTTCTTTAAAATCTTTAGGCGTCCGTCGTGTTCCTCCTCATCTGAGCAGATCCTGTGTATGCGCAGGGCTTGTCCATAGAGGATGGGTTCTTTAATATGTTTTGGGTGGAAGCTAGAGAAGTTCAGTATTGAGAAGTTATCTATGGGCTTGCGGTAGAGTGAGTACTGAGGTGTCAATCCTTGATGGAGATGCGTATGTCCAAGAATGAGACTAATTCTGAAAAGTAGTCCATGGTAAGTCTGATGGTGGGATGAAACTGGTTGTTATTGCCACATAGTAGTTTCACTGATTTGTCACCATGAGATGCTGGTATAGAGTGCCAAAATATCCATTGTGACGAGGAATGTTCCTGGTTGGACTGGTCCACGGGTGCTGAGTTATTGTGAAAGACTGTAGTGTCATGACAGAAGGTAGGGGTTCCTTGTACAATGGCTTTCAAGATGCCGAGGGTCTAACCAAAGTTAGAGGTTCTCACATAGGGTCTCATTGCCTGGTACGATGGGACACCCAGGTATGTTGGCTTTGTGTATCTTCAGAAGGCAGTAGAAACCCCCTATGCGAGAAGTCACTGCAACAGCCTCAGTACTCAATACCAACAACTGCCAATTTCCAGACACCATCCTACAACTTTCTGCTTCATCCTCGACCACAATGCCTTCACCTTCAACAACCAGTTCTTTATCCAGACACAAAAAAAACAGCCATGGGGATCAGATTTGCCCCTGCAAAATGCCAACATTTTCATGCACAGATTTGAGCAATACTTCTTTGCTGCGCAGGACTTCCAACCAACGCTATATACCAGATACATCAACAACATTTTCTTCCTTTGGATTCATGGCGAGGAATCACAATGGTGCACTTCTCTAGCTTCCACCTTAAACATATTAAAGGAGCCATTCTTACTGACAAGCCCTGTGGATACATAGGATCTGCTCAGATCAGGAGGAACAAGATGGACACCGAAAGATTTTGAAGGTACACCCTCATAAGAATGGGACACAATGCTCAACTTCTTGATTGCAGTTCTGACGTGCTACAGCAAAAAACTGCAACAACCTCCTCAGAAAACAGACGCAGGACACGACTGATAGAGTATCCTTCATTGTCCAGTACTTGCCTAGAGCGGAGTGACTAAGCCACGTTCTTCACAGCCTTCAACATATCATCAATGGCAATGAGCATCTCGCCAAGATCATCCCTACACCTCCACTTAGAACATAGAACATAGAACAGTACAGCACAGTCCAGGCCCTTCGGCCCACGATGTTGTGCCAACCTCTTATCCTACTAAGATCAAACTACCCTGCATACCCTACATTATACTATCACTCCTCGCCTTCAAACAACCACCAAACCTTAAACAGACCATCATTGACAGCAAACTACCTAGCCTTCAGAACAACATCAACCACAATAGCACACAATCTTGTCATGGCAACCTCTGCAAGGCATGACAGATCATTAACATGGATACTACCATCACATGTGGGAACACCACCAACCACGTACACATCAGATACTCAAGTGACTCAACTAATGTTGTCCATCTCATACGCTGCAGGCAAGAATGCCCCGAGGCATGATATATTGGCGAGACCATGCAGATGTGACAATAACGGATGAATGAACACCACGCAATCATTGCCAGACAGTAATTTTTGCTCCCAGTCAGGGAATACTTCAGTGGTCAAGGACATTCAGCCTCTGATCTTTGGGTGGGCATCCTCCATCGCGACCTTCAAGACACACAACAAAGCAGAATCACTGAGCAGAAACTGATAGCCAAGTTCTGTATCCATGAAGACAGCCACAACCGCGATCTTGGGTTCATGTTGTGCTACATGTGACCCCACCACACTGTGCTGTATCTGTAAAATCTTCCTTACTGTCCTGTTTTGATACCATCACCTTGATAAATCATTATGATCTGTCTACCTTAGTTTGGGCAGTTTTGGATTACTTATTACTTTGGTTAAACCCTTGGCATGCAACTCTTATATCTATCATGTTATTCCAGTCATTTGGTTTCACCTTATTTTTAATTTTTTGTAATTATCTTTCTGCGTCATTGAATCAGATTATAGGTTATCCCTTTGCCTGTTATTCAGATGTTGATACTTTACTCACACCATCTGACACTTTTGAAGACCTGCAGAGACTTATTATTTGATACTCCACTCACATCATTTATATGGTCTTTTGATCTCTCTGCTCTTGATCTCTCTGCCTATAAATTCTGTGTCTGTGTGCCTCTTTCTTATTTCAGCTGACAAAGGGTCTATGCTCCGAAAGCTTGTGAATTCAAATAAACCTGTTGGACTGTAACCTGGTATTGTGTGACTTCTACATTTGTTGAGGCAGAGGTGGTAGCCTTCTTTATATCTTTTGAGTGGGTATCCACTTTAACTGCTGTGCTATTCCAACATTGATCCTTAGTACTGCAGAATAAGTTCTCTCAGGGAAAGCTTACAAGGTTCACTCCCTCCTACCTGAGAGAAATGCCACTGTTTACAAAGCAGGAGAGAAGGCTATTACATGTATTTGGTAAGGCCATTCCACAAAGGAGCGATCCTTACCGGATGCACTGTAGAGCTATTATCAGAAGAGGAATGCAAACTCAGGCATTACTGCTCATCATTCGGACTATCTGCGGGACGAGAAGGCACAGGTCGAGGTACAGGACCATCTGGACACGGCCATCATCCATTTGCTCCACGCATGTAAATCTTAAATGCATAATAATATCAGAGGTGTGTACCATAAAAATTCTGTACCCTCAGGAAATAGCCTGACCAGATGTACCTGGAATCTGAAAGACTTGAACAGTTTGCTGTTGACCAGTTGGCACAGGAGTTTAAGACAAAAGTCACATACTAAAAGCTCCATGAAATAGTTCTCTTTTTGAATAGTTCAAAATAAGAATACACTTACAAGAACAGAGAATGATTGGGTCAAGACAGGCAGCCATAGTATTTGGTGATTATGAGCTGCTCTACAAACATTTATACCACAAGAAACCTTCCTTTAGTCACCCCAACCAAGTGGAAATGATAGAGGTGGTGACGGTGTAGAAAACTGAGTGCCGATGGGACAGAGGGAAGTGCTAACATCCTCCTCAGGACAGAAAGGGTGGTGCTGAGAAGAAATGTAAAGCCTAGAACCCTGTGTTGTTAAGCAGCCTAATGGTAGGGCATGTCTAGGTCAGAAGCTGGACATTATGGGAAATACCAGTGGGATTAATCAGGTCGTATACACTCCAAACAGAGAATAGGGGACCAGTTATGGCTCTGACTGCAGCTGTGAATCCCTGTAAAGTTAATCCTGAGAGTGCAGATGAGGTTAAATGAATCCCTGAGAGTTACCAAGATTTTGTATCCAATGATAGTGGCCACATTTCCCCAGGGCAAGGCAAGCAGCCCCACGAGCTTATCCACTGTTAAAAACACAAGCTCAGACTGCTTTTATGAGGCAGAAGCATTCCCTGAATGTTCCTAGATTAAAAATGAGGTGCTGATGAGAAATGGACATGCCCCTCATAGACTTGCAAACAAGGGTGGGCAGTAACTAATAGATAGTTGTGCTACAGAGGTGAAATAAGGACATTTTGCAGTTAGCTCACAAAATTCCAATGACTGGGCATGGCAGTATATATAAATCTCAAGCCCACATCAGCCAGCATTTTTATTGCCCACAGCTCCACAGGGATCTAGTATAGTTTTGCAGAATGTAGCATACCTGAGAGGTTGGGAGAAAATGCCAAGCTACAATAAAACTTACACATATGATTCCCACCCAAAAACAGAAGTTGCTGGAAAAGCTCAGCAGGTCTGGTAGCATCTGAGCAAGGGTCACCGGACCTGAAACGTTAACTCTGATTTTCTCTTCACAGATGCTGCCAGACCTGCTGAGCTTTTCCAGCAACTTCTGTTTTTGGGTGGGAATCATTTGTGTAAGTTTTCTTGTAGCTTGGCATTTTCTGTTTTTGTTCCTGATTCACAGCATCCGCAGATCTTTTGGTTTTTACATATGATTCCCAAACCAGCTTTTGGGGAATCAATAAGCAAGGTGTTAGTGGACTGTGTAGGATCTCTGCCTAAAATAAAAGGAGTCACCAGTATCTTCTCACCATTATGGACGTGGCTACCCATTTCTCAGAGACTGTTCCCTTGACAACCAGGTCTACCAAGATTGTGGTGACAGAACTGACACAATTCTTCACCTGGAGTGGTCTATCCATTGGGATCCAGTCAGATCAAGGCTCAAATTTTCAGGAAGTCACAGATAATCTGGATGTGACCCACCTGAAGACTTCAGCATATCACCCACAGCCAGCAGAGTATTGGAATAATACCACCAGACCTTAAAAACAATAATCAGATCTTAATGTTACAGGCACCCCCATGACTTAGATAAAGGACTAAATCATCATCTGTTCACCACCAGGGATTTACCAAAGGAGTCCACTGGCTTTACTCCATTTGAATTAGTTTAAGTGAACCAAGTGTGAGGGCCTCTGAAACTATTAAAGGAGAAGTTAATTTCTAATATGTGGGTATATGCTATTATTTCTTTTCAAGTTTAGTCACTAATTAACTTTTCTATTCACTCAAAAAAGCTAGGTTAAATTGGATCCTTTTAAAATATATATTCATTTGGTCTGTGTGTAAAGTATCCACAGGGGATCTTTTGTGATTAAACTTATTCCAACCAAACAAAAGGTCATGTGAATGAAGAAGGGGGGCGAGTTCACTCCTCCTTATCTGGGGACCCTGATAGTTGAAGGTATCCCTCAGGAGCTGTGCTAAAATGAACAACCTCCCCCAGATAACAAGGTGCAGAGCTGGATGAACACAGCAGGCCAAGCAGCATCATAGGAGCAAAAAGGCTGATGTTTCGGGCCTAGACCCTTCATCAGAAACCTCCCCCAGATGCTGGTTGTAACAAACAATTAGATATTGCTATATGTAATAGGTGTAGCTGTGAGCAAAAATCCCTGTCATTTGGAATACTGGACCAAAACCCTTGGATTTTTAACAGAACTTTTAAAACAGAAAGAAAGACAGCTGGACTATGCTCTGGAACACGCAATCACAGGGATAGCTGTCTGGAACCACAGTTCAGTTAGAAATCCTATTCAAGCCTTATCCCTAAAGGAACAATGAACCAGACCTAAGACAACAACTTCAACAATTTCAGACCCTTTGGAGCCTACACAGGTATGACCCATTCAATTTTAATCAGTGCTCGGCACAAACTTACTGAACGTTCCACACCATTGTGCTACATGCACTGTTTCACCTTGGATGTTAAAAAAAAACCTTCACACCACTATGCGAACTGAACCCATCCAAGGGAAATACTGGACATTCCAAACCCATCAAAACCATTCATCTCAATTGAAAAACCATTCACACCTACTCCAGTGCTCAGGAAGCCCATTCAGCCCCGAGAAGAGGAACAATAGCTCAACAGATTTGCGAGGTGATAACGGAGCACACAGTCTGTATAACTGAGATAACAAGGTGTACAGCTGGATGAACACAGCAGGCCGAGCAGCATCAGAGCTACCAGCAGAAGAGGGTTACCAGATTGCTACTCTTCCGAGAACTGTCTGCACAGCTATCTCCCTGAAACCTACCGACACAGCTGTTCCATACCAGGGAAACCAACGGCAACCAACCACGACCAGCAGATCAGACGACCTCCGAAAACCACTGACAGGACTGACAAGGCCTCGGACACGTCCTGAGGTGAAAACCGTCTCATAAAACCACCACAAAGTAAGAAAACCCAAGTTCTCAAACCAGACTGAATACTGTCCAAAGTCTTCAGTTATGCACCGGCTACAACAAGTGGGAATAGCCAGCTATATTTCAAAATTGTGTTTATCCCCAGTGGTGAGCTACTTCCTTGAGACCCAGGGAGGGGAAGGTGGGTTGGTGACAGTGCAGGGCAACCCAACGTCAGGAAGTCTGATTAAAATGTCTGTGTTTAAAACTACTATTTAGTTTCTAATAGTAATTGGCCTGTGTTAAATTAATAACTGATGGTGTCAGTTTCACTGTTTTGAATTTGCCTTTTTAACTCTTGTATTTGTATTCACCTTTGTTTTATTTCTCTGTTTATTACTTTTGTCTTTTCTTGTGATGTACTAACCTTTGTATTTAATAAACGCAGAGATTCTTTCTGCCCTGAAACACCTGTCTACTGCCTTCTTCACTTCACATTCCTAAAGTAAGTCCAGTGTCAGAACCAGGGATCTGCGGGTGATTTGAACCACCTAAACATCAGCAGATTACTGATCACAAACCAGAGTTCCTGCATAGGATATCAGTTACATGTAGTTTAGAAATCAAAGAAAGAAATGTAAGATCCGTAACTTGTGGTCTACTACAAGCATAATTATAGTGCTGTCAGCATTGCTAAGAATCACAAAGCAGCATCAATGTGCAGTTTCCTAGCAGCATGTCCTAAATCAGGCAGGGGTGTCCATTGTCACTCATCAGGTGGATCAAGTTAGGCATTTTCTAAAATGTGACTTATTTTGATATATGTCATTCTAATGGCTCAGCAAATCTGAGTGATTGTTCTACCTACCGGACTATTCCTGACCATAAATATTACTATTGAATACGCTTGACCTTTCACCTATGAGCAATAAACATGATAGATTCAATATAGCATCTATCACTTGCAGGAGTTTTGAAGGAAGCTAGAACTATCTTATGTGGGTACATGTTTTACCAAGAAATAATTTTTAAAAATTAAAACAGGGCCTTCATGTACATGAATATTTCATTATATTTGAAATATTTATTCTTTTTAGTATAAATGATAGACCAGCAGATTCATTCTTGTATAAGTACTACTAAAATGATATACTCTGATTTACTTTCTTGAATCTGTATAGCTCTTCACTATTGTGTATTGTTAAACATTTTGCTAAGTTATAGGTTAATAGGCAAAGGAAAATTATATTGAACTATAGTAACTAAGCCTGGACAGTTTGTTGCCTGGGAACACAAGATGAGAAAATGAATCAAGGGATTCTATTCCACATCAGATGCCTGGCTAGTTACTGAACTGTAAGGGAGGGCTGGCTAGAATGAACGTTGAACACAAAAGATTATTAGTTGATGGCATAGAGACTTTGAAATAATCAGTGTAATTTTATATCATCTTTGATATTTTATACCAAAACAACCAGATGGCTAAGTTGCAGGGCTAAATCAAGTAATCAGAGAGAAATAAACTGAATTGTTACCTTTATTATCTGGACTGATTATTGGTGTATGTTTGAATAAAATCCACTCCATAGAGTTAACTGACTTACGTCTACTCAAAGGATGTTGCAAGAACCACAGATGGAAGGAGTTTGACGATTAACACTTGTTTCTCTGTGGATGTTTAGTGTTGCGCTCCCTTATGTCAATGTGTGCTTGAAATAATTACCAGGAAAATATTTTTCTTTGGTTTCTTTTTGTAGTTTGCGTATCATTTCACATTGATTCCTTGAAGGTTACCTTCATATCAGACGAGAAAGGGACAATGTGTAGCATAATGTGCTCTAATTGTAGCAACAAAAGAAAAATTCAAAGCTTGGTCCCCAGGCAATATCAGGGATTCAAACTCTTGCAGCATGTAATTGTGTGGCTGTTGTAACAGGGAATGTTTACCAGTTCTGGAGCAACAGGATGGGAGGCCAAGGAATTGAGAAAATTGTGAGCCATGTCAAATTGGAAGCAGCCAACCAGTTTGATTAATTAAATGGCAAATTAAGTGTGAAGATTTCCCAGGCTTCTGGCATTTTTCCAGCAGTAGACTGCCCATCCCCTTTTCCTCCTCACTGCGAAGGCTGGCTTCATAACTCCAAAGCTGCCAGCGGAGGGTAGTCACCTCTATTTGTGGGGTTTGTCTACTTTGCTCATCAGCAAAATAAAGTCATGTTCATCTCTCCAAGGGCACCTCTATTTTAAGACATTCTTGGATAGTGGTGCCAAGGCTGCAGAGCTGCCAAACTTCTAATTGGGCATGCACCATGGAAGGTGCTCCCATTATCTTTAATTGACTACGTCCCCCACAATTACCTTTTGCAGGAAAAAAATTACAGTATAAGTCTCAATTCATATTCTTGCAATCCTTCAACCTGGAGACGTTATCTCCACCGCTTGGAAAAATCATTTCCAAGATTTCTTATTGCTACTCTGTCAAATGAAATTCCTGCCTCTGCAAACAGCTGTACCTCACAAAAGGTATGTTTGTTTTGCTAGCACTTCCAAGCATTGTATCTGACCCAGTGGTAAATATGATTGTGAATATCAGTGAGAAGGGATTTTCAAGTTATGGGCAAATTGAATATCAACCAGCCTACAGGACAATGTTTCAATTTTTGACTTGTTGACTATCATCATCTCTAACAGCCACTGAGGAAGGTCACACAAACAAAAATATAAAATTATGAACTAGAAAAAAGAGCATGCATTCATGAAGTGTCTCGAGATACAAGATAGAGACAAAGCATCCATTTTCTCCTGTCCACAGCCAGTGTTCCCTCACTGCTCCAGTTTGAAGCAGACAATTAGAATAAACAGGTCCTTTTCACAGTGGCAGGCAGTGATAGGTGGGGTGCCATAGGGTTCAGTGCTGTGACCTCAGCTGTTCCCAGCATATATTAACAATTTAGACGAAGGAATTGAATGCCATATTTCCAAATTTGCAGATGACACTAAGCTGGGTGGCTTAGTGCTGTGGGCTTTGAGGAGGATGCTAAGAGGTTGCAGGGTGACTTGGACAGACTGGCTGAGTGGGCAAATACTTGGCAAATGCAATACAATGTGGATAAATGTCAGGTTATCCACTTTGGTGGCAAAGACAGGAAGGCAGATTATTATCTGAATGGTGGCAGTTTAGGAAAAGGTTAGGTATGGTGAGACCTGGGTGTCATGGTGGAACACTTGCTGAAGGTTGGCATGCAGGTGCAGCAGATGGTGAGGAAAGCTAATGGTATGTTGGCTTTCATGGTGAAAGGATTTGAATATCGGAGAAAGAATGTCTTGCTGCAGTTATACAGGACCTTGGTGAGGCCACACCTTGAGTGTTGTGTGGAGTCTTGGTTTCCTAGTCTGAGGAGTGACATTCTTGCTATTGAGGGAGTCCAGCAAAGGTTCACCAGACTGATTCCTGGGATGACAGGACTGACATATGAGGAAAGACAATATCAACTAGGTTTGTACTTGCTGGAATTTAGGAAAATGAGGAGAGAGCTCATAAAAACATATAAAATCCTGATAGAACTGAACGGGCTAGATGCGGGAAGAATGTTCCTGATGTTGGGGAAGTCCAGAACTAGGAGTTACAGTCTGTGAATAAGGAGTAAACCATTCAGGACTGAGATGAGGAAGAGTTTCTTCACTCAGAGAGTTGTGCACCAGTGGAACTTCCCACAGGAAGCTATTGAGGCCAGTTCGTTAGGTATATTCAAGATGGAGCTGGACATGGCCTTGCAGCTAAAGGGATCAAGGGGTATGGAGAGAAAGTGGTAATGGGATACTGAGATTGCATGATCAGCCACGATCTTATTGAATGGTGATAAAGGCTCAAAGGGCTGAATGGCCTACTCCTGCACGTATTATCTATGCTTCTGTTGACCAGCTGGTGACCTGTTTTTATAGTTTAGTTACCGTTGATTACAGACAAATGTGCACAGTTCCCTAAACAGTGCATGAGATATAATTTGTTCATCTGTTTTTGTTGGTATTAGTCAAGATAGTATTGTAATCTGGGCACCAAGTGGAAATAAAGCAAAAACTTGCATGACCTTGAGCTATTCCAGAACAATTTATAGCCACAGATATTCTTTACCTTTGTAATCACTTTGTGATGTACGAAACGTGTTAGGCATTGTATACACAGTATTGCAGAAGCAGGAATACATAATTATGCAATTATCTGTTTTTAGTGATTGATTGAGAGATAATTATTAGCCAAGACACATGGAAGAACTGCCCTGCTCTTATTTGAAATGATAACACGAGATGATTTAAATCCACCTGAGACAGCAGACTCATTTTAGCGTCTCATCTGAACAACAGCATTTCCAACAGTGCAACACAACTCTGTTGAATACTGCACTGCAGTGTCAGCTCAATGATCGTAGGAACTGCCAATGCTGGAGAATCTGAGATAACAAGGTGTAGAGCTGAATGAACAGAGCAGGCCAAGCAGCATCAGAGGAGCAGGAAAGCTGACGTTTTGGGTCTGGACCCTTCTTCAGAAAAGCTCTACACCTTGTTATCTCAGTGTCAGCTCAATGTTTGTTTCACAACCTTCTGACTTAAAAGACAATGGTACAATCGACTGTGTCATGGTTGAACTTCCTTTCTCCAGTTTAAATGGTGCTGCAGCTAACTTAACAAGCAAAGTCTCAATTTGATACCTGATCCAAAAGACTTTACAGCACCATCACAATAATGAGTAAAGTGTCATCTTAAATTTTGTACATAACTACCAGATTCAGACTGAAAAACCTTTAATTCATTTCTGGAGCAGGAAGACAATGAAAAAGCGGCATTGTTTCCTCTAGATTTTATTACATATATAGACAGACTGAGTGGAATCTAGCTGTATTAAGTAAAACAAACATAAAAACTTATTTCTTAAAAAAAAATGTCAACATTAAGAAGGACAAAAAACACAGGAGCAATAAACAAATGAATTTGATGAACCAAAGCAAAATGCTGCACATGCTGGAAATCACAATTAAAAGCAGAAAAAGGTGAAAACACAGTAGATCAGCCAACATCCATAGGAAGAAAAACAAAGCAGATAAATAGCTGGTATAGGGTGGCAAGGTGGCTCAGTGGTTAGCACTGCTGGCTCACAGCACCAGGGACCTGGGTACGATTCCACCCTCGGGTGGCTGTCTAAGTGGAGTTTGTACCTTCTCCCCATGTCTCCATGGGTTTCTTTTGGGTGCTCTGGTTTCTCTCACAGTCCAAAGATGTGCAGGTTAGGTAGATTGGCCATGCTAAATTGCCCACAGTGTCCAGGGATGTGCAGGGTAGGTGGATTAGCTATGGGATATACAAGGTTACAGGGATAGGGTAGAGGGCTGGGTCTGGATGGGATTGTCTTTGGAGGATCCAAATGGCCTGCTTCCACACTGTAAGGATTCTATGATACTAAATAGCTGGTAGGAAATGAAGACTGTAGGTGCCCATTTTCTATGAACTGGAAGTTCCGTTAGAACTCTACAATGGCACTGTTGCGTGCACACACACAATTATCAGTGAGGACGTTAGCACCAGCAACGTGAGACTCCACCAGATGAACACAGAAAAAATAATGACATCAGTCAGAGCGCAACATTAAACTGATGGCAAAAAATGGCAAATTTTTGGCTAATATCCTCTTTTAATTATGCATTTTTTTGATTTACTGTTGTCATACATGTTTGATACTGCAAACCTCACCACCATGAGGGGCCTGATGTGGTATTGCAGTTAAGCGAAGGTTTTTGGATATATGTTTATCCATATGTACCCATCATGATGTGATGCAATTCCCCATGGACTGTCCCCATAATGACAAACCAACAGCACTGTAACAGCAAACTGTGAAGAAAGCATTTACCCATCCTTGACACCTTTATTTAACAAGTGTCTATAGGATTAAGACTTGAAGACTTGAAAGTTCCTGTTGACTCTGCCTTTAGGGAGAAAGAATTATAGATTTTTTACTGATCTATATTTGAAAAAATGCTTCTCAATTTTTGATTGATTGATTGATTGATTTGATTTAATTGCCTAGCTCTAATTTTAATGTTATGGATTACTCCATTTGAAGACGTAATAAACACATTCATACTGATCAGGCAGACCACCTGGTATCAGTTAATAAATTGTATTGCTGCTGTACATTTGAGGGGAAAGTCATGTCAACCTCCATTTTGTTGGTGGCATAATTTAAATAGATTTCTAGTTAAATCTTCTCAAGACTGTCGGGAATCTGACAATGCTTCATTAAAATTTCTAGTAACAATTCTCTCAATTATGAATAGTGAATGCAAAGCTCCATATTCAGTATTGTAATATGTAGAGATCATTAATTAAACTGCCTATGGATTTTCCTGACAGCTGAACTCTTCTGTTAAATCTTGTTTATTCAAGAATGTTATTTATTCTTATATTAAAGTAATTATAAAAAAAAACTCTTAGGACATTTTTAAACCTGTCAGTGTTCTCTTTGATGTATTATCTATTAAGATCATAATCTGCAATTAGACCCGCTGACTAGAACATTGTATAAATTTGCTCAGCTTCAGTTTGAGAGCTTAATTTTATAGTAATGTTGTATCTTAAGAGCTGTCACTTTCATTAAGTACAACTTTGTGCTCTAAATGTTTCTTTTTCTCTGACCTTGAAACTGCCTCAGCTTCTTATAATTTACATAAAAGACTTGGTAGATCGGTGGCTAATTTTGCTGATGACACAAAGACAGGTAGAAAAGTAAAAATTGAAAGAACTGTGGATGCTGTAAATCAGGAACAAAAACAAAGTTGCTGGAAAAGCTCAGCAGGTCTGGCAGCATCTGTGAAGGAAAAAAACAGAGTTAGTGTTTTGGGCCTGGTGACCCTTCCTCAGAACGCTGATGAAGGGTCACCGGACCGAGATGGTAACTCTGTTTTTTCCTTCACAAATGCTGCCAGACCTGCTGAGCTTTTCCAGCAACTTTGGTTTTGTTGTTGAGTTAGAAAAGTAAGTTGTAAAGAGGTCATAGGGTTCTATCTGGCAAATGGAGTATAGATGGGAACGTTTGAAATTGATAATTTTGGAAGGAAATAAAAAAGAAACATACCATTTTTCTAAATGATTGAGAGATTGCATAGATCTGAAATGCAGAGGGATCCGGGTGTCATCATGCACGAATCACAAAAAGTTAGTATGCAAATCAAACAATTAAGAAAACGAAAACAGTGTTATTGTTTGTTGCCAGGGGAATTTAATTGAAAAGTAAGAAAGTTATGCTTCCATTATAAAGAAGTAGTAAGACTACATCTGGAGTATTTTTGTCAGTATTGGTCTCATCATTTAAGGAAGGATGCAAATACTCTGGGGCTAGTTTAGAAAAGGTTTACTAGGTTAATATTGGGAGTAGGCAAGTTGTTTTAGGAGGAAAGGTTGGATAGTTAGGCTTGCATCCAATGGAATTTAGAGGAATAAGAAATGGCCTGATTGAAACATAGGAGATCCTGAGAGAGCTTGACAGTGTAGAAGTGGAAAAGATGTTTCTTTGTTTGGGAGAATCTAGAACTAAAATTCATTATTTAAAAATAAGTGATCACTAATTTAAGATAGAGATGAGGAGAATTTATTTCTCACAGAGTCATGAGTCTTTGGAACTCACTTCCTCAAAAGTCATTGGCAGCAAAGTCTCTAAATATTTTTTTAAAGCCAAAATTGATACATACTTGGGAAGAGGAAGGAGGTGATCGGTTATCAGGGGTGTGTGTTTACATAGATTCGAGGTTATAATCAGATTAATTTTATTAAATGATAAAGCAGGCTTCAAGGGCCAAGTAGCCTACTATTATGGCTACCTTGTATGTTGTATTTCTATTTTTTAGTGTTAATTTATGTGTTTTACATACCAATGGCTAAATATTGACCTGTTCACGTTTTTGACAGATTTATACCTTGTAAATTTTGGCTGATCCCAGTTTACTAATTGAAGGCTGATGCCTGAAATACCTATTGAGTAACAATGACCAAATGATGTGTGAGGACATGACAATATAGTCAGTAGTTTATTTTCATGCTTGCTGTTATAGACTTGCCCTCCTATGATTTACAGCAAGAAAAATTTCTTCATGGCAGCTTTATGTTAATTACTTCTAAGATATTGGCTCCCAAGAAAGATTAATTATTGTTTAACCTCAAACAACATTAATGATGTTCTAAAGAGCTATTAATTCTACCTATTTTCAGCCGAAGTGTTAGAAAGATAATTTGTGCCTTTAAGAAGTCGGAGCTTTGATTTAGTCTTCAAATCTATATATTTTCAATTGCAAAGATTTAACAATAAAGCGTAATAATAAAGTTCAAGATAAGAAATGCATAATAAAACACTGAAAGAATGCAGATGCTGGAAATCAGAAACAAAAACAGAAATTGCTGGAAAAACACTACAGATCTGGCAGAATCAGTGGAGAGAAATCAAAGTTAATCTTCCTAGTTCATTGACCGCTCTTCAGAACTGATGTTCTCACCAAGGGCATGTTCAGTATGAACTATGCCAAAAGTTGATAAGAGTATTTTGCGATTAATCCATCACAAATAATGCCAAAACTACTAGAATTACAGGGCCAGTTATTAATGTCACTATCGGTTGTTTACAGACAAATTTTCCTATTGTTTCTTTTGGGGACGTTTTGATGAGTTCCTAACATTTTATTTCAATTCAGGAATTGGTGAAAACTCCTATTCATTTCCATTTTTATTGTGAATCATTAAGACTTTATATCACAAAGGCACCGATGTAACAAAGCAAGCTTTATTTCTATATGTTTAGAATTATGAATAGAATTAAATTTATCCATGTCACAAAATTATACTGCAGTCTACTACTGAAAGCAATAGCTAAAATTATTAATTGATGGGATCCAAAATCCTTCAATTCTTCCCATAAAAAAAATACAAACACCATTAGGTGCTTCCCTGAGGTGTGAAACCATCCATCATTAGCAAGCAGCAACTCAAATAGATAGAAGATTTTCTGCAGAAATACAGTCTAACAAGCATTGGAACAGCAACTATTGATTTTTGTTTACTTCAAGAATCCATTTTAAGTGGGAATGGGTAATTTGTATTTGCAGACAGAAAATTGAGGACAAGGCTTACTGCTGTCTAGGGACTGAGGTATTACACCAAGGTTACAAATAATGAATGGCTTTTCTAGAATGCTGTTCCCATTGATGGAAAGAATGATTTGTTTCTTGAATATCTCCATTCTCAGTGAGCTCGGAATCAATAAGAAAGAAACTAACTTTTGCATTTTGCAATTTAACAGCCAAAAGGGCAAGGTAGGAAGTTGCTACTTAACTATTAAAATTAGGCAGATTATTCACTAACATCAGTTTTGCATCATTGCCCAAGGCAAATTTCACCCCACTGATTCAATTGCAGTTACATGGAAAGACACTTTTAGTTTCCACAGACAAGTAGCCACTCTTCATCTGAGTCGTTGCAGCTACGAGTTTGATGGTGCATCTTCCTCTGATTTGGTCTTGATCATGTCCTCACCTGTCATCAATAGTCATACAAATATCCAGCAGAGTCAGTGAGTAGCAATCAGGAGCAGAAATGCCAAGCAATTTTCTTCTTCTTAGCCGGGGGAATGTAGCCCTTTTGACAAGAAAAACAAACTCTAAGAGTCAGCATTCCACTGGCTTTATTAATTACGACAATAGAACAATCTAAATTAGTTTTAGATGCTAGAAGGTATACAATAGCAACAAGTCTGCAGCAGAGGTTATACGTTTCCCTTAATTTTGGTAACTGTTCATACAAATGTTAATAGAAATATTTTATTGAGTTAAGTGGGATAAGTAGGGAGGCCTAGTAGATGGCCTAGTAGTATTATCACAATACTATTAAACAAGAAACTCAGAGAACATTTTTGGGAGCTGGGTTTGAATCCAGCCATGACAAATGGTGGAATTTGAATTCAATTTTAAAAATCTGAAATTAAGAATCAAGAAACATTGTCGATTGTTGGAAAATTCTAGCTCACTAATGTCCTTCAGGAAAGAAAATCTACCGTACTCACCTGGTCTAGCCTACATGTGACTCCAGACCCACAGCAATGTGGTTGACTCTCAATTGCCCTCTGAAATGGCCAAGCAAGCCACTCAGCTGTATCAATCGCTATGAAATCTCAACAAAGAAATACAACCGGACAGACCATGAGTTATCGGCCTAGATACTGGAAAAGATATCAGCAGAAATAGCCCTGTTGACCTTACAAAGTCCACCTTCCTAACATCTGGAGAGAGCGTCAAAACTGGGAGAGCTGTCTCACAGACTAGTCAAGCAACAGCTTGACAGAGTCATCCTCACCTCCCCCTTCACCTCCAATCAAGGTACAAAACAAACCCACCACATTAGACAGCGGTTCACCTGCACATCTGTAAATGTGGTCTACTGCATCCACTGCTCCCAATGTGCCATCCTCTACATCAGTGAGACCAAGTGGAGGCTCAGAGACCATTTTGTAGAGCATCTGCACTCTGTTCATGACAAATGACAACACCTTCCACTTGCGAACCTTTTAACTCCCCCTCTCACTCACTAGGTGACATGTCCACCCTGGGCCTCCTCCAGTGTCACAATGATGCCACCCGCAAACTGGAGGAGCAGCACCTCATATTCCACCTCGGGAGCCTACAGCCCAATGGCCTAAACATAGATTTTGCCATTTTCAAAATCTCCCCACCGGCGGCCTCATCCCATGCCCAACCCTCCCTCTCATCCCCGCCTCCTTGACCTGACACAGCCTGTCTATCTTCTCTCCCACCTATCTGCCTGTCCCACCTCACTGACTAATCCCCACCACTCCCTACCTGCACTCACCCATCACCATCCCTCCTCTCCTCTCCTCTCCTCTCCTCTCCTCTCCTCTCCTCTCCTCTCCTCTCCTCTCCTC
>NC_063336.1:69122648-69129923 GCF_021869965.1 Rhincodon typus | reverse complement strand
TCTCCTCTCCTCTCCTCTCCTCTCCTCTCCTCTCCTCTCCTCTCCTCCTTCTATGTATTTCTGCGCTCCCATCCCTTGTGAACAAGGGTCCCGACCCAAAACGTCAACTTTCCTGCTCCTCTGATGCTGCTCGTCACATAAACATAGTGGCTACAAGAGCAGGTCAGAGGCTAGAAAAACTGCGACAAGTAACTCACTGCCTGACTTCTGTTATAGATTAGACCAGACCCCCTCAAAATATTTTTAGAAGGTAGCCTAGAACGTAACTTTTTCTATTTTAAAGGCAAATGTAAATTATCTGTTCCCAATTCAATGTGATTGGTCAAATGTCACAATATTAAGCAAAACACAACCTATTTAAACACTATAGTTAAAATACAACCAAAGAGAGAGGAATTTAGAATAACTTAACTCTATTAGAAAAATTAGCAGAACAATAGATACAGTAACTATTACTAATTAACTGTTCTAATATACTAATGTCCCATAAACACACGATTCTCATATGCAGTTCTCCAATCCAGGAGGAAAAGCCAGGGGAAAGAGTAGCATTCAAGAGGCATTCATTGAAGCAACCAATTCTTTTCAGATCCCAATCCCAGTTCCCTGGTCCCCAGTGCTTCATCTTTACGATGGATGTGCAATCCCTATATATGTCCATACCCCACAAGGACGGCCTGCAGGCCCTCAGTTTTTCCTCTCCAACAGACCTGCCCGTTCCCCCCCCCACCAATACCCTCTTCCGCCTCGCCAAATTAGTCCTCACCCTCAATACTTTTCCTCCAATTCTTCCCTCTTTCTCCAAATGGGCACTCACGTGGGCCCCAGCTACACCTGCCTCTTTATGTCAACATGTTATGGGTGTGGCCAGCTCTCCCAGACCAGGCTTTCTAGTTTTTTAGTTTAGCTTTAAGTAGAAGCTATTGGGATCTGAAAAGAATTGGATGCTTCACCTTGCAGAGGTCTGCAAGGCAGGACAGGACATGTTAACTAGAGTTGAACTTTGTTAAACTTGGGGGTGTGGCTGGAATGCCCTTTTGCATGATAGAAATTTCCTGTCATGTTAACTGTATAAAAGATGTCAACAAGAGATATCAACAATGCTGACAGAAAGCGTGCCTTAGTCAGATCCTACTAAAGTGGCCCTACAACCCACCTGGAATTGATTATCTGAGCAGCAATTGTACGTAATCCTCTTTTTAAAAATAGAGGGAGAGAAAAAGCAGCGATCTATAGGACAGTTAACTTAAAATCTGTCACAGGTAAGATGTTAGAAGCGATTATTAAAGATGTTATAGCAGAGGACTTGGAACATTCACAGTAATCAGGGAAAGCCAACATGGTTTTATGAAAGGAAAACCATGTTTAAACAATTTATTGCAGTTCTTTGAAGAAGTAATGTGCTATGGGTCAAAGAAAACTATTGGACATATTGTACTTTAGAGTAACCAAAGGTTATTGTGGGAAATAAAAGTTTATGTTGTAGGGAATAACATATTGGCTAAAGGATTTGTTAGCTGACAAGAAACAGGACACAAATGGGTTATTTTCTAGTTGGCAAAATGTAATGTTAGGTGGGCCAGAGATCAGTTTTCCATTTTATATAAATGACTTAGATTATGGAACTAAAGCTGTGGTTTCTAAATTTGCCCATGACACAAAAATAAGCATGAAATTATGATGTAAAGAAGACCTAAGGAGGTTACAAAGAGGTGTGGAGAAGTTAAGTGAGTGGACATCAATACAGCAAGTCGAATAAAAAAATGTGGAATTCTCCATCTTGGCAGGAAGAATAAAAATGGATCACATTATCTGAATGCTGAGAGACTGCAGAGCTCTGAGATGCAGAATGATCTGGGTGTCTTATTGCATGAATTACAAAAGTCTAGAAGGTCAATACACTAAGTAATCAGGAAAACTAATAAAATGTTATGTATTGCAGGGTAACTAGCACACAAATGGGGAGGTTATGCTTCAGAGTACTGGTAAGACCACATCAGGAGTGTTGTGTACAGTACTGTCCTCCTACTATGGTAGCATGGTGGCTCAGTGGTTAGCAATGCTGCCTCACAGTGCCAGTGACCTGGGTTCAATTCCAACCTCAGGTGACTGCCTGTGTGGAGTTTGCATGTTCTCCCTGTATCTGTGTGGGTTTCTGCCAGATGCTCTGGTTTCCTCCCACAGTCCAAAGACGTGCAAGTTAGGTGGCCATGCTAAATTATCCATAATGTTCCAAGATGTGTAGGTTAGGTGCATTAGCCATGGGAAATGCAGGGATAAGGTAGGGAGTTGGGTCTGAGTGGGATGTTCTTTGGAGGGTCAGTGTGGACTTGTTGGGCCAAAAGGACTGTTTCCACGCTGTGGAGATTCTAAGATTTAGAGTCATAGAGATGTACAGCATGGAAACAGACCCTTCGGTCCAACTCGTCCATTCTGACCAGATATCCTAAATTAATCTAGTCCCATTTGGCAGCATTGGACCCATATCCCTCTAAACCCTTCTTATTCATGTACCCATTCAAATGGCTTTTAAATGTAATTGTATCAGCCTCCACCACTTCCTCTGGCAGCTCATTCCATAGATGCACCACCCTCTGAGTGAAAAGATTGCCCCTTAGGTCCCATTTGTATCTTTCTCTTCTCACTTTAAACCTATGCCCTCTAGTTTTGGACTCCCCCACCCTGGGAAAAGACTTTGGCTATTTACCCTACCCATGCCCCTCATGGTTTTAGAAACCTCTATAAGTCACCCCTCAGCCTCCGACGCTCCAGGGAAAATAGCCCCAGTCTATTTAGCCTCTCCCTATAGCTCAAACCCTCCCACTCTGGCAACATCTTTGTAAATCTTTTTCTGAACCTTTTCAAGTTTCTCATCATCCTTCCTATAGCATGGAGATCTGAATTGCATGCAGTATTCCAAAAGTGGCCTAACCAAAGTCCTATACAGCCGCAACTTGACCCTCCAACTCCTATGCTCAATGCACTGACCGATAAAGGCAAGCATGACAAACACCTTCTTCACTATGGGGAAGGATGTAAAAGCACGGGAAGCAATTCAGAGAAGGTTTACTCGACTAATATATGGAAAGGGTACATTGTCTTATGAAGTAAGTTGCATAGGCCATGCTTACACTGGCTGGAATTTAGTAAAGAGGTGACTTGATTGAAACATAGAAGATCCTGAATGGTCTTGCCAGGCTACATGTGGCAAGGTGTTTCCTAATCTGGGAGAATCCAGACCTAGGGGTCACTGTTTAAAAATAAGGGGACAGAGATAAAGAGAACATTCTCTTTCTCACAGAAGGCTGTGAGTCTATGGAATTTTCTTTTTCAAAAGGCAGTGAAAGCAGTTTTACAGTATTTTTATAGCGATGCACACAGAATCTTGATAAGGTAGTGAAAATTTACGGGGGTAGGAAAGAATGTGGAGTAATCAGATCAGCCATGATATTATTGCATGGTGGAACAAGCCCGAGGGGCTGAGTGGCCTTAATTCATAAGTTCACATGTATGCATAAATCTCTTGATGTGTTGCTCAATTTTGAATCTGTCTTGAAGATAATGTAATCATAAAGACAAGACTCACATGTCTTTTGCAATTTCTCATAAATCTAAAACACAAATCAATTCATCCATAGTTTAGGCTGACAATATACTCCCAAATTAATTTTACATTAATTGGTAATGTTACGAATTACTTGGAAAAGTGCACCGTTTCTTAGCTCCGTAGCTCCTGGAGTGGGCCGCAAAAGTTAATGGAAACAGTTTAACAGCAAACAGTGTTTCAGGTTCCTGTACTTAACAAAAACTACTATTTATTTGAAATAAATAAATTATAACCAGAGACAAATAACTGTAAACTAATAAGAAATAGCTCTGCTAGTTAAAACTCTAAACACCTTTCAAATTCTGATACACAGAGAGACAAAAAAACAATGTAATATGGGTGGAGGGAAAAGTGCTGGCCAAACAGAATTGATTGCACCAATTCATAGGCTAGATGAGGTGTTCCTTTATCTCTCCAGATATTCTGTTCCCCAAAGTCCTACCTTCCAAATTCTTGGTTCTCTGCCAAAGACACAAAAAGCTTTTACATTAACTGTTCAGTTTCTCAGTTACTGGTGAAAGGAAACAGCTTACTGAAAATGGTGGGAGAAAAATAACTGACTATCTCCAGGCTTGGTTTACTTTGCTATAGAGAGATATAGAGACAGACCTTGCTTCTTAGAATGGAAAACCTCATGCCACTATATCATTCACATACACAAACCGTTCACCTGTCCAATCACAGAGTTATCACCAGATTGATAACCTTTGGCACATTTGCACACATCATTCAGCTACCTGTTGCCTGCTGAATCTTGCTGTTCCCATACACCATGGTGTCGAGCTATCTAATATCACCTCTCTACTGCTTACAAAACAACATTGCAAACAGAACTTACAATGAGTTCCAGTAATGTGTTTTTAAAAGTGAATCAATTCCTTCTTTGGTGTTAAAACAGTCATTTCCCCATTTTAGTCCATGATCAAATATAAACAAGCTAAAAACAATTCAGCCTTTTCAGAGATCTCACTTGGAAGCCTCATGGATGGTTATCCATGTACAATGAATCATTTCTGGTTAGAAACAGTCAGTTGGACTGAGAGTAGAAAGTCTTATTCTTCATAGAAATTCTATGCCTCTGTAAACTTATAAATGTTGACATTCAGACAAATAAACCTGCAGCTATACAATGAGCACAGAAGGTTAATGTGCGGGTAAAATAAACAATAAGGAAAGCAAATGGTCTTTTGGCCTTTATTTCAAGCAGATTGGTGTACAAGAATAAAGAAGTCTTTCACTAATTATAGGGGGTTTTGATAAGGTAACAGTTTCAGTACTGTGCATAATTTTTGTCTTCATATTTAAAGAAAGATATACTTTCAGTTGGAGGCAATAGACCAAAAGTTAACTAGAATGATCCCTGGGAAGAAAGTATTTTCTGACGATGAGAGGCTGAGTAGATTAGCTCTATATTCTCCAGAGTTTAGAAGAATGAGAACTGATCTCACAAATACACACAAGATTATGACGGGTCTTGACAGGTTGAAATTGAGACATTGTTTCCCTGGCTGTGCAATCCAGAACAACGGGTGACAATTTCAACTTAAGGATCTGATCATTGAGGGCTGAGATAAGGAAAAGATTCTTCACTGAAATTATTGCCAATATTTGGAATTCTCTGTCCCAGAGAGTTATGGACGGCACGTCACTGAAGATATTTAAGGCTAAAATAAACAGATTTCTTGTCTTTCACGGAAACAAAGGAAATGGGGAGCAGAGACATAAGTAGAGTTGAAGATTGCTTTGTGTAATTATAACCAGTTGTGGATGTCAAAGATCATTAACATAGTGATAACTCTCAGGTTCTGGGGCAGCTGAATAGTTTGTGTGTGTGAATGATGTGGTGGCAGAAGGTTTTCCAAAAAATTAGGCCTGATCATATTAAACAGCAGGGCAAGCTTGATGGATTGGATGGTCTTCTCTTGTTCTTAATTCTATTCTGAAAGCATTGCACAAGGTGCAGAAATAGGAGAAAAACTCTAACATATTTTCCCTAATGAGCATAAATGTTTCACCAGAAACAGAACAAACCATAAAAATGCAAATAACTAATCATCAATCCAAGAAATCATTCATTACTCATTAGTTCACTACTTTGTGGCAGGGCAAGCAAGCATTGAACTAAGCATAGGGCAGAATCTGATCAGGCCATGAGCAAAGTGGGCTATAATAAGATGAGTGGTAAATGGACGAGATCAAGGAGTCCAGCTTGAGATCCTGACAGAGGCAGATTTGTCTCCTTCTGCTCCTGATAATTCTTGTGATTACGAAAAACAATGAATTGATTGGGAAGAGTCAGCAATGATTTATAAAGGGGAAATTATATTTCATTAACTTTTTGAAGAGGTCGATGAAGCAAATTCTGTTGATTTGGTATATGTTGACGTGATATACTGGATTTTGAAAAGGCATTCGATACAGTGTCACACACCAGACTTGTGAGAAAAGTTTTGGGTGACGGAATAAGAGAGCCAATGGTAACATCGTGGATACAAATTTGACTGATTAAAAGGAAATAGAGAGTCTTGACCAGTAGGTAATTTTCAGAGTGGAAGAAGGCATTCCCCAGGGGTTGGCATTGGGAGCCTTGTTTGTTCTGGTATGTATTAATGATCTAGATTTTGATCTGCAGGGGGCAATTTCGCAGTTTGCAGATGATACAAAATGGTGCAAACAGTGAGGAAGACAGGGAAATTTCTTTTATTTATTCACTGGATGAGGCTATTGCTGGCTGAGCCAGCATTTATTGTCCATACCTAATTGCCCAGTGAGCAGTTAAGTGTCAACCACATTGCAGTGAGTCTGGAGTCACATGTAGACCACACAAGGTAAGGATTGCAGTGTCCTTCCCTAAAGGACATTCATGAATCAGATGGATTTTTCCAACTATTGACAATAGATTCATAGTCATCATTAGACTCTTAATTCCAAATGTTTGTTGAATTCAAATTCCACCATCTGCTTCTCTGGGATTTAGCCCGGGTCCCCAGAATATTACCTGGGCCGCTGGATTAACAGTCTAGCAATAGTACCACTAGACCATTGCTTCCACTAACTACTGAATAAAAGTCCAAAAGGACGTAGGATAATTGGGAGAATGTGAAGATAGGTGGCGGAAGAAGTTTAATATGAGGAAGTGCAGGCCATTGATGAATTTTGGTAGAAAGAACATGGACAGATTATAAAATCAGGGGTACAACTCTTTGTGGTGTGCCTCAGGGATCGGTGTTGGGACCGCAATTATTTACAATTTATATAGATGATTTGGAGTTGGGGACCACGTGTAGGGTGTCAAAGTTTGCAGATGACACTAAGATGAGTGGCAGAGCAAAGTGTGCAGAGGACTGTGAAACTTTGCAGAGGAACATAGATACATTGAGTGAGTGGACAAAGGACTGGCAGATGGAATACAATGTAAATAAATGCGAAGTCATACATTTTGGTAGGAGTAATAGTAAAAAGGATTATTACTTGAATGGTAAAAAGTTGCAGCATGCTGCTATGCAGAGGGACCTGGGTGTCCTTGTGCATGAATCACAGAAGGTAGGTCTGCAGGTACAACAAGTAATTAGGAAGGCAAATGGAATTTTGTCCTTCATTGCTAAAGGGATTGAGATTAAAAGCAGAGAGGTTATGTTGCAGAGATAGTAGGAACTGCAGATGCTGGA
>NC_063336.1:69047940-69102648 GCF_021869965.1 Rhincodon typus | reverse complement strand
GAAGAAGGGTCCAGACCCGAAACGTCAGCTTTCCTGCTCCTCTGATGCTGCTTGGCCTGCTGCGTTCATCCAGCTCTACACCTTGTTATCTCAGATTCTCCAGCATCGGCAGTTCCTACTATCTCCGCATACATTACTGTTTTGTTGGAAGAAAAGTTTGAAGCCTTAGGCCATGAGTAGAGAAGAGGTTAAAAAATGGTAATGAATATCATGTGATTGCATGGAAAAGTGCTAATGGAAAGAGATGGAGTGTTTGGAGTGATTGGGAAGTGAATCAGTGTGCCATAGAAGGGACCATCCCTTTGACTGCTGAGTCACATGCTTGGGTCAAACATCACTGCCAGTACGATAGGGTCTGAGTGCTTCCCCATACACTAACCCATGTAACATAAACCACAAGAGATAGTAAGAACTGCCGATGCTGGAGTCTGAGATAACACAGTGTGGAACTGGAGGAACACAGCAGGACAGGCAGCATCAGAGGAGCAGGAAAGTTGACACTTTGGGTCAGGACCCTTCTTCAGAATATTCCCTGCATTTCTGCTTGTGTTTCAGATTTCCAGTATTTGTACTATTTTGCTTTTGTCTACCTGTTGACTGCTTCTACCCTCTCACTACGTTGTCTGACATCCTGTTTTCTCCTGCCATGTCCCTTCCTGTGCACTGCTTTGTGAAGGCCACATCACTTGAAGACTTTTTGTCTCTAATGAGCAAGTATTTAGCCCCTCTCTCCTATTTCACTAGTAATAATTTTGTTTTTTTTTCATGAAAATAACAATGTGCTGTTACATTATCACGTTACCGGCTACTTGTTTTCTCCTTCAACTTTTTCAAGATGATGGAATTGATCTGTACTAGAATCAACTTACATATTCATGTGATAATTTTTCCAGCCTTTACTCAATTGGAAAATTGGCAAAGTCAAAGGCTGGCAAGAAATTCAGTTGATGCTGAATTCAAATGTTTCTGTCAGGAAGAGGAAAGAAAATCAATAAGTCATCTAAAAAATAAGTCATCTATTGGAGAAATATTAGTTACAGAAACTCTTTCTAAGCATGTCCAAAGTCTTAGCATTAACTACGATAGGTATTGGACCAGATACAATGTTGCATTTTAATCCAGATTGATATCAACAGCTGTACAATCATACAATCCTTCTGTTAATCAACAGGTCATTGGCTGCAAATGTTGAGGGCTATTGGTGGCCCAACGGCTGTTACCAGCTGGTCAAAGGTGAAAGTTCAAGTGCTCTGTATTCAAAGCAGACAATTCCTTCTGCAAATAGCATTTGAGAAGGAGAAAGATGAAAAGCTACTCAGATCCTACATTTAAGGAAGGCTAACTTCAGCATGACTAGGCAAAGACTATCCATAGTATGTGGACATATTTGGTAAAGGGGAAAATAATATGATCAGTGGGAGGTGTACAAAAAAAGAATGCTATGTGATACAGAACTAGTTTTATCCCTCAGAGGCAAGACCTCTGCTTTCACCAAAATAATCAGACATAAGAAGCAATATAAAACTAAAATTTAAAGCGTACAAAAAAGCAAAAGATAGCACAGATCCTTGTGAACGAGAAAGATGCAAAGAACAGTATTGGGTGACAAATCAAAGTTCCAAAAAGAAAATGGCAAAGAATATCATTATCAACATTTTCACATTTTGTGAGGAGAAGAACTGAAACAGTCCTTTGGCTCAGGGGTAGCAACTATGCCTGTAAGCTGGAATTCTCCAGGTTCAAGTGCCACTACAGGTTTTAGTCCACTCCAGGAGGTGGCCACAGAAAAGGTGGCCACAGAATAACCATTGCTTATTGGTTCTACTTCCTGGTCTAGATAAACTTAGAGAGTTAGTGGCAAGGAGGATAGCTGGCTGTAAAAGCATGCTGCCAAAATCCAAAAAATAATATCAGTAATGCAGGATGATTGACCAGCTTTGAGTCAACCCCATGTAATAGCCAAACGAGTGATTATGAGAAAGAGGGTGGAGCACTTTAAAAAGGATCCATATGTTGCTCTTGGGGTGCAGCATAGGTATATCAGTGAAGAGCTTGAGAGACTTTGAGTAGCAGAGCTGTGTATCTTCAGAATAGATGTGGAACTCCCGTCCCTGATTTTGATGATTCTGTCAGTGACAGTATAGATATAGTGAAGAAGAGAAAAGCCATAGACTGCTTCTTAGGGACAATGATAATACTGATCAAAAAACATGAAAAACAGCATTTTAAAAATACTTTGGTTGTCACCAAATGAATGAAATTGGAACTAAATGAGAGGAGTTTCATTGAGAAACAATGGAGCAGTTTGACAATGGAGGAGAAGCATTGGAAGAAATAGTGTGGTCAATCATAAGAAAGAGTTCTAGTCTACTGTATAAGGAAGTTAGTACCTTGTTAGGAAAACCTATAAATGCTATGAGAAACTGAAATATAGAATAGTTTAGACATTTCTGGGTTGAAGAGAGTTTATTATGTGATTTCTTAGAAACAAAAAGTCAAAAGGTCAAAGGTCAAACAATGTTTACTGCTGTGTTGATGTTGGTAAACTGCTGTTTACTGGAAAAACAAATCATTATGGAAGAGTCCTGTACGGCTTTTAAGAGAGGTAAGAGGTGGATTTTATTATCCTTAATTGCTGGGTAAACAGAATAGGAAACAATTTAGGATTTGTGCTGTTAATTTTACAGTAACAGGTTTTGGATTGATGTTGCTGTGTGTTTCTACAGACTGAGGTGCAGAGCAATTAGGGAGACACACAACTACTTTTTTCTTTCCCAGTAAGTAAGGGACTAAGTAAAATGAGCTGAAACATCACTCACTAAAATATTTTGAAAACCTTGTATAAGTTTCAAAAATCAAAGCTTTCAACTATTTCCTGTGAGAATCTGAAATCTGGTTTGGAGATCTTCGATCATTCTGTAACAATCAGTAACTTAATCTCAGCAACAGGAAATCGAAGGGACTATGAGAGGTCAACCTAAGCAGAGATGCATTGTCATGTTGTGTCTGAATATGAATGTGTGTGTTTGCGATTAAGGGAATATAGTTTAATTCAGAATAGTAGCTTAGGTTTTAAACCATTTTTATCATTAGAATCATAGAATTTTACAGTATACAAGGAAGCCATTTGACTATAATGTCGGTACCGGATTTAAAAGAGCTATCAAGAGATTACTGTTCTCCAGCCCTATCTCCGTAGCCCTTTCTTTCAAATAAAAATCCAGCTCTCTCTTGGAACCTCCTTTGGAATCCACCTCTACCACTCACCCAGACAGCACATTCTAAATACCGAATAATGCACCACCCCACCCCAGCATGGTCTGCCTCTCATTATTAGATTCTGCAGCTTCCTCCTTGATGTGGTCTTACCCCCCGCTCCACCACCAGAGCTCACCATTCCCTTTTATACATTCGTGGGACATGAGCATCACTAGCTGGGGCCAGCATTTAATGCTGATCTCTAGTTGCCTCTTGAGATGGTGGTGGTGAGCTGCCTTCTTGACCCACTGCAGTCTGTGTGCTGTGGGTAGACTCACAATGCCCTTTGGGATTGTGACCCAGCAAAGAAGTTTCTTCTTAGCTCACTCCAAATTGTTGCTAACAGCCTTGAAATAGTGACACCTAGTTATTGACACGTCGACTCGTGGAGAAACAGAATATCCGTCTTCACCCTGTCAAAATTATTCACAACTTTGAACACCTCAAAAGGGTCACCTCTTAATCATCTGCTCCAAGGAGAATAAGCCCAATTTCTTTAATCTTTCCTTGCATCTAAAACCTCTCATTCTGGTATCATTCTAGTCAATCTCCTTCACACTGTCTCCAGTCACAATACTCCAAAAGTGGTCTGACTAATGATTTGTAGAGATATAGCATCACTTCCTTGCATTTATACTCTATGCCTCTAAACATAAACCTGAGGATTCTATAAGCCTTCTTACTGATTGTTTCATCTTGCCTGGCCACTTTCAGAGAATTATGCGTGTAAATCCCAAGGTTCTTCTGCTCCTATACTCCCCTCAACGTTGTAACATTGAGCCCCTACTATCTCTCCATGTTTCTTTCGCCAAAGTGCATTACCTCACATTTCTCTAAGTTAAAATTCATCTGCCAGATGTCTGCCCTTTTGGCCAATTTTTCAATGTGCATCTAAAGTTGCTCAACATCATCCTCACAATTCACTATTCTCCCTAGCTTAGTACCATTGCAATTTAAAGATTTTGCCCTCAACACCTATTCCCAAATTGTTTATATAAATCAGAAAAAGCCAATGGTCCCAACATCAATTCATGGGGAATACCACTTTCAACTCATCTCCAATCTGAGAAATGCCTATCTATACCAACACTGTTTTCTATCTTTAGCCAACTTCTAATCCATACTGCAATCCATTCATCCCAAACGTTTCTAATTTGTTAACCAACCTGTCATATGACACCATATCAACTGGTCTCTGAAAGTCCAAATATACAATGTCGATAATACTACCATCATCCATTGCCTGTGTCACCTTGTCAAAGAACTCAAATTTCTCAGATATGACCTGCCGATAGCAAAGCCATGTTAACTGTCGAATATTAACTTATTTTTCTCTCAACGTATATTTGCCTAATCCTGTATAATGGCCTTCATCAGTTGGCCCACTACTGATGTAAAGCTGACAGGTCTGGAGTTTCCTGGGTTATCCTTTGCTCTTTTCTTAAACAATTGTTTCACATTTGCACTCCTCCAATCGTTTAGGACTAATCCTGTGCTCAGAGAGGCCAGGAAAATTTCTGTCAAAGGCTCCATGATTTGCTCCCTTACCTCTCTCAGCAATCTAGGATGCATTTCATCCACATCTGATAACTTCTCTACCTGTAGTGCTGCCAGCATTTGTAGCATTTCCTTATTTATGACTATACTGCTCAGTTGCTCAACACCCACAATTTCAACCAGACGATTGTTGCCATCTTCAAATGGTAAAGACAGAAGCAAGATATTTAATTAATACCTCTGCCATACCTTTGCTTCTGTGAACAGCTTACCCTACTTGCTTCTTATGAGCTCTATCCTTCATTAATCTTTTACGATTAATATGTTTGAAAAATACTTTTATGATTTTTTTTAGTACAGCCTATCATCCTTTCCTCATGCTTCCTCTCAGCCTTCATTATTCCAGCTTAGCCTCTTGCCTGCATTTGAGATAGTCTTCATGATTTCTACCACTATTATTATTCTGGTATGCATCATATGCCTTCTTCCTTATTTTCTCATCAGTACCCTTAATGATTCAAGGTACTTTAGCTTTTGATACCCCATAATTATTTCTCATGATTATGTATCTAGCTTGCACCCTATTCATCTCTCTCTTGAAATTCTCCCATATTTTATCCATTGTTTTATGCACCAAATTAAGTTTCCAATCAAGGTGCTCCAAATCAACTTTTAGACCCCTAAAATCTACCCTTTTCCAGTCTAGGATTTTAATCATTGAATGATATTTACTCTTTTCAGACTTAATATTGAACCTTGTCCTTATTATATATTAATCACTATTTACCAAATGCTTCTCCACACTGACATTCACCACTTGATCTGTCTCATTTCCTTGGAACAGATCCAGCATAGTTCCCACTCTAGTTAAAGAATAAATCTTGCTTGAAATAAAGTTAGTTTTGAATTTATTAAAGAAGCAACATGGACATTACTTTTACTCTGCGTTGCAGTACAACAATGACAAGTTGCCGATTTGGTGATAAATAAAGTACTTATATTTTTGGTTTGGCTCATTGAGCACTAGGGCTTGATTACTGACACATCAGAGTCATACCAAGCTGAAAGGGTTAACTGACATCATTAGACAAGCTCCACCCATCAGGATATAAATAACTGTTCCTGGAAGGAGCAAACCAGTTCTGTGTTTATTACCAAAGCTATATGAGAATGTTTTATTAATAGTAATTTGAACTAACTCTTAAGATGAACCTAATGCCTCAGAAGAGACCACCATGTATTTCAGAAATAATGCAACTAGATAATAAGCAATATGTGAGGAACCTACTTACTGCCTGTCAAAATCAAGCCTATCTTCTGTGAAAGACATTATGTAGGTATTCTTCTTTGCTTGAAATCAGTAACATTGACTAATACCTATAAGAAAGCTTTGGTGACAGTGAAATTACTCAAGGAATCCAAGATGAGTCTGTTGGAAAGCAAGATGTATAAGACTGACTGCAGGATATTAAACTGAAGATCTCACAGAGAATTAATTTACTTTATGCTACTTAAAAGGCATTTAACATAAAGGAGGAACGGTTGAGTGATTTGGGCAAGAACTTTGGTCGTATGCATCTCTGTTTAATTTCACTCACCACAAAATAATTTTATCAGCTGGAGAGTCTATTCAATCATTAATTTATATTTTTAGAAAGCACCTAATCCTCATGGGAGGAACTTAAGGAAGTTTTGGTGTTGTTGAATATTTTGCAGATTACTTACTTTGAAAACTAACATTGCAACTTAAGACAGAAGTTACGGTAAATGACAAGTATCCTGTTTTAAAAGGCTGTGATCAATCGTGTTCCATGAGGAATAATCCTGCCCCTCTCCTGTTCACATTACTTATGAATAATGGACAAAAGATGTTTTTATTCATTCATAGAATGAGATCAAGGCTATCAAAGCCAGCATTTCTTGCCGATCCCTATTTGCCATAGGAAGTGTGGTAGTGAACCACATTCCAAACTGCTGCAGTCTGTGTCAAGTATATATACCCACAATACTGTTACAAAAGGAGTTCCAGGATTTTCATTCAGTTATGGTGAAGAAATTATGATATATTTCTAAGTCATTATGGTAAAACTTGAAGGGAAATTTGGATGCCTTGGTTCTCTAATTCACCTGCTTTCTTTGTCCTGCACTATGGTAGAACTTATGAGTTGAGGAATTGAGAAGGACAGAGCAGTGGAAGTTGTCTAAATGAACTTCAGCAAGGTGTTGACAAGGTTCTACGTGGTAAACTGATTAGCAGGGTTAGATCACATGGAATCCAGGGACAGTGAGCCATTTGGATGCAAAATTGGCATAAAGGTAGGAGAGAGATGGTGATGGTGAAGGGTTGTTTTTCCTAATGGAGGCCTGTCTTTGATAGCAGGTTAGAGTCTAGGAATCTTGTAGAAAGCAATCCATTAGCTATCAGGCACAAGTCAGGAGTGTGATGAAGTATGCCCAACTTGCCTGGATGAGTGCTACTCCAACAACACTCAAGACACCTGACATCCAGGATAAAGCATCCAACTTGATTACCACTACATCTACAAATGTTCACTCTCTCCATCACTGACATTCCGTAGCAGCAAGTTGTACTGCAGAAATTCACCAAACTTCCTTGAACTGCACCTTCCAAACCAATGATCACTATCATGTGGAAGGACAAGGTCAGCAGATACATGGGAACAGCACCAACTGTAAATTTGTACCAAGCCACTCACCATCTGACTTGAAAATATCTCACTGTTCCTTTGATGACACAGGGACAAAATCTTAGAAATCAATCCCTAACAACATTGTAGCGTACCTACACCAAATGGACTGCAGTGGGTCAGGAAGGCAGCTTCCCACAAACCTTCCTATGACAATTAGGGATGGACAAGATATTCTGGTCCAGGCAGCGAAGCCTACATCCCCCTGAGTGATCAAAAAATGTCAATAGATTGGCTGGCTGAGAGATAACAGCAAGAATACTGGTGGAGTGACAGTGATGGAAACATGAAAATCATCATCCTCAGGTGGACAAGAGGCTTATGCACCATGAAACCACTTTCATTCTCCTGGAGATGGAGACAGTATCAACAATACCTCATAATGTGTTGAAGGACAAATTACTGGACTGCTGTGAAAACCTACAAGTTTTTTTGAGGATAGAGCTATGATGGCAGCTTTCTGTGCTTGTCCAAGGAGACTTGTATGGCCTCAACTTGACATTTTGCTACAGTACTCAGTTGTTGGAATGGTATCTGCCTGTGCTGAAATGGAAGCTGAGACACATAGTCACTGGGCACTGCATCAACAGCTAGTGGGTATTATCTTTGTAGGAGCAAATTACTGCAGATGCTGGAATCTGTATTGAAAACAAGTGCACCCCTGATGTCTTACCTGCCCTTGATCTCTTCATTGAAAACTGCCAACATGACATCAGCCATCTCAACTTTTCTGCTCCTTTCACCCACTGTAAATTCCCATTTCTGCAATTACCACACTTTGCTCTCTTAGATCCAACCCTAACTTTGTTATCAAACCGGCTGACAAAGGTGGTGCTGTGTCTGGCGCACTGATCTTTACCTTGCAAATTGTAAACCAGCTCCCATTTCTTCCTTTCTTTTAGCTTGTTAGATTCTGTTATCATGTCCTCCTCCCCCATCCCCCACCATCCCAATGGGACTGTCTGTCCTTTCAAGTTTGGCAGTTAGACACACCATTGTTCTGCCATTCCCACATTCCAATCACTTAATCTGCACCATCAACATTTTTCTCCACCAGCACACTACACCCACTATCCCCACACTACCCATTCCCCCCAAACTCTCGCAAAAATGCTGTGCCCTCCACACTTTACTTCAGCTCTGATGAAGAGTTGCCTAAACTCGAAACAGTAGCTTGCTGTCTCTCCATGGATACTGTCTGACCTGCTGTGATTTCCAGCATTTGTTGTTTTCAGGAATTATCTTTGAATTGGCCACCACTTTTCCACTGAAAAGCTGGATTGCAAACTCTGCTCAAAACCCTGTGCCAAACTGCTGCTGGAATACTACAGGCTCCAGAAAGGCAGGTATTGTGGGACATTACATTTGCTGTCCACATTGTAATTAATGGCTGCAGGTTAATTGTGTTTTGATTCCTACGCCTATTTTTGTCAAAATTAATTGTAAAATTTCAGCCAGTTTTACTGAATTACCCCACCTCATTCTCCACTCCATTGGCACTTAGACGGACATTTTGAGGTATGCTTTTATTTGAGCTAATATCAAAAAAATGCAAAATCCTGTACACAGTGAAAGATCAATACTTCACATTCACTCAAATGTAGAAACTGTCAAAATTACAGGTTTTGGAATGATGCAGCAAAGATGAAGATAGTTTTCCCCATCACTCTGGTACTAGCGTTTTGGGGAGCTATCCAATTAATGTCACTCACCCACTCTTCTCCGACAGCTCTGCATTATTTTTCCTTTTCAAATTCTGACAACAGGTGATCCTTGTTGAGATATTGTGAAATAACAGTTATATCAGCATTTTCTGAACTCACACATTTTATGTTGAATTCCCACCTTTAATTCCTTCCTCAATAAACCTTTTAGAAAATTATGTAAACAGCCGTCTTGACAGTTTATCTGGGGATTCCACCAAAGTTTTGCTGAGACATTAAAAGAACTTTATAAAGATTCCAGATAATTATTTTATGAGCAAATTATTATAGAGCTTGAAGCAGCATGCCATATGTATGTTGGTATAGCAAGGTGCAACTTCAGCTTTCAGTCATTCTGAAAATGATATGTCTTTTGAAAAAAGAAAAAGCTTGAAATAAGGATGTAGTTAAAATCAAACATGATACAATTTGACCTGACAACACTACATTGCTTCTGAAAACATCATTTGATTACAAAGGTTTAACTAATGGCAAAATTTGATGATTTAATGATCAAAGAAATGGGTAAATATAATGTTTAGTGAATCTATCCATTCATAATGCATTAAATGATGGGAAAAGTACAGGTCATATGTTGTCTGAGATTACATAGCATTCACAGGACAACTATGGATGAAGACATCTATTTAGTCCTTCTTCATTCAGCCAGAAAGACCCTGAAGTAGATTATCTACAATCAAAATGTCTGACTGAGAATTGAGGAAAATTGGCCCTCAGACCTCAAAAGCATACTTGATGCAAGCTGCCAGGTTCAGTACTGAAGCAAGCTTTGGGTGGTGGCAAACTCATCGTAATTCCTATGGAGTTGAGGGAGACTTTCAGTCATTCATGGCAACAGAGGAAAGTTTTTAATTTAAGTATTTCAGACTTCCTTGTTGTTGGTCAGCACAAAGGCTAGCAGAAGAATCCCAAGTAGGACAAGCACCAACGAGTTTCTCCAGGGGAGCCTGTAATTGGCATTAAAATCTGCAATTTATATTTTGATTTGCCTTTGATTTTGATTAGATTTTGCCTTCATACTGCTAATTATGCTAATTACTGCTAATTCAACTATCTTACACCTGACACAGCAATGTAACAATGTCCACAACCCATTGTCTTCCCATTTGGCATTCCAAGTGATTTTTGTCTTCTTTTTCCAGATATTGAGCTCTCACTGTGTGAGGAATAATTTATTTTATGAATTCCACTAGTTTAAACTCAAGTGTTTCAGATATACTGCAGATACATTCAAAATAAGTTCCAGTTTACATTCTATACTTCTAAGAATTTTGAAAAAAACACTTTCATACATCAAGCAGTTAGTGTCTGGAATGCACTGCCTGGAAGTGTGATGGAGGAGGTTCAATTGAACTGCTCAAAAGGACATTGGATGATTATTTTAATAGAAATAATGTGCAGAATTAAGGGGAAGATCAGCAGGTTGGCAGTAAGTTAAAATACTTCGAGAAACAGTGTAGACATGATTGGTTGTATGGCCTCCTTTTGCACAATAACAATTCTGTGACTTGGAGATATGACATATTACTTAAGATTCCCTTTCCAGGCCAAAATGTCTTTTATGACCTTTGTCTCCTCTCCATATTTCATAGACTCATACAGTCATAGACTTGTACATTACGGAAACAGAACCTTTGTTCCAACTCATCCATGCCAATCAGATATCCTAAATTAATCTCGTCCCATTTGCCAGCATTTGGCTTATATCCTTCTAAACCCTTCCTATTCATGCACCCATCCAGATGCCTTTTAAATTTTGTAATTGTACCAGCCTCCACCACTTCCTTGGCAGCTGATTCCATACACACACTGTCCTCTGTGTGAAAATGTTGTCCCCTTAGGTCCCTTTTATATCTTTCATCTCTCACTTTAAACCTATGTCGTCCAGTTTTGGACTCCCCTACCCTGGGAAAAAGACCTTGGCTATTCATCGTATCCATGTCCCTCATGATTTTATAATCCTCATTAAGATCACCCCTCAGCCTCCGACTCTCCAGGGAAAATAGCTCCAGCCTATTCATCCTTTCTCTATAGATCAAGTCATCCAGCCCAGAAACATCTTTGTAAATCCTTTCTGCATCCTTTCAAGTTTAACAACATCTTTCCTATAGCAGGGAGACCAGAATTGAATGCAGTATTCCAAAAGTGGCCTAGTCAATATCCTGTATAGCCACAACATGATATCCCAACTCCTACAATCAATGCACCGACCAATAAATACAAGTGCATCAAACACCTTCTTCACTACCCTGTCCACCAACTATGAAGGTGCACCCCAAGATCTCCTTGTTCAGCAACACTCACCAGGACCCTAACATTAAGTATATAAGTCCTGCCCTGATTTGCCTTACCAAAATGCAACATCTCACATTTATCTAAATTTAACTCCATCTGCCATTCATCAGGCCATCTGATCAAGGTCCTGTTGCGCTCTGAGATAAACCTCTTCACTGTCCACTAAGCCACCAATTTTGGTGTTATCTGCAAACTTACTAATGATTCTTCCTATATTCACATCAAAACCATTTATATAAATAACAAAAAGCAATGGACCCAGCACTGAACCTTGCAGCACACCACTGGTCACAGGTCTCCAATCCAAAAAAACAATCCTCCACCTTCTCCATCGGTCTCCTACTTTCAAGCTAATTTGGTATCCAAATGGCTAGTTCCCTCCACATTCCAGGTGATCTAACCTTGAAACCAGTCTATATACGGAACTTTGGTGAACCCCTTGCTGAAGTTCACATGGATAACATCCACTGCTCTGCCTTCATCAATCTTCTGTGTCACTTCTTCAAAAAACTCAAGCAAGTTAGTGAGACACGATTTCCCTCGCACAAGCCATATTGACTACCGTAATCAGTCCTTGCCTTTCCAAATACATGTAGATCCTGTCCCTCAGAAACCCCCACAACAACTTACCCACCACTGACATTAGGCTCACCGGTCTATACATCCTCCAATTTTTAAATGTGTCGCTCATGGTATGGTAATTAGAACTAAAAATAACTATTCAGCATATAAACCGACCAAGAAACTGTGATTTTTTAATTGATTTGATTTATTACTGTCATGTGTACCAAGGTATAGTGAAAAGTGTTTCTTACATGCTTTACAGGCAAATCGTACGATACAAGTACGTCAGGGTAACAACAGAGCGCAGTATACAATGTTACGCTGCCAAGAATATACAGAGAAAGATCAATATTAGCATTAAAGAGGCCCATTCAAAACTCTGATAACAGTGTGGAAAAAGCTGTTCTTGAATCTTTTCATACGTATATACAAGCTTTTATATCTTCTGCCCAATGGAAGAGGGTGGAAGAGAGTATAACTGGGTGGGAGGTGTCTTTGATTATATTGATTGCTTTCCTGATGCAGCGGGAAGTATAGATGAAGTCAGTGGATGGGAAGCTGGTTTTCGTGATGAACTGGACTGCGTTCACAACTCTCTGTAGTTTCTTTTGGTCTTTGGAAGAGCAGTTGCCATAACGCACGGTGATGCATCCAGATAGGATGCTTTCTATGGTGCATCTATAAAAATTTGCAAGTCTTTGATCATTGAACATTGTCTCCTGTTATGTTTTTCCATTCTGGAAACATGTTTCAACATCCTTTTGACTTTGTTGATTACCATATTTGTTAAAAATGTTGAGTATTGATTGTGTGCCATTGGGCAGAAGATACAAAAGTTTGAAAACATGTACCAACTGATTTAAGAATAGCATCTCCTCCGCTGTTATCAGATATTTGAACGGACCTCTCATCTGTTAAAGTTGATCTCTCTCTGCAGCTTCTCCATGGCTGTAACACAATATCCTGCATTTTGTTATATTATTCTGTTATATTACCTGGATGTACTTATGTATAGTATGATTTGCCCAGATAGCATGCAAAACAATACTTTTCACTGTCCCTCAGTACCTATGACAACAATAGAAATCAAATCAAATATTACATCTCCTAGTTCTCATTCAACTTCATCCATATTTATTTCAGCTGGATTTAGGAAGTATGTCCCTTGTAAAGTCATACATCCTATATGTAGCAATTTAAACTAGTTTGTCTTCACTGTTTTCTGCCATTGTTCTGACCATTTGAAAATTTTGTCCAAATCATTCAATAATTTCTCACCCGCATCGTTTCATTCACTGGGTTTGTAATGCCAAGGCTTCATGTTCTGGACCTATGAATTCAACTCCCATTGCAGCTGGTGCAATTGAGAATGAGAAGCCACCTTATTGAAAAATATATGAATTTTAGGGGACTTGATAGTGTATATGCGGAGAGGTTGCTTCCCCTTGTGGAAGAATCTAGGACCAGAAGACATAACCTCAGAGGATTATGAAACCAGCCATAAACCAAAATAGAAAAGCCATAAACCAAAATATAAATTGCTGGAAAAGCTCAGCAGGTCTGGCAGCATCAGTGGAAAGATCGGGTCGAGTAACCCCTCCTCAGAACTGAGGTCACTCGACCCGAAACATTAACTCTGATTTCTCTCCACAGATGCTGCCAGACCTGCTGAGCTTTTCCAGCAATTTATATTTTGGTTTCTGATTTGCAGCATCTGCAAGCTTTCGGTTTTTATGAAATCAGCCAAGATCATTGAATGGTGGAGCAGATTTGATGGATTGAATGGCCTACTTCTGATTCTACATCTTATGGTCTTATGTATTTGGCCTTAAATAAGAGGTTTCTAATTCCTAGTCATGCATTTAACTTAAAAATAGTAATGATTCCAGTACCTAGTTGTGAGGCATTTAAACAATTCTTACCCTCACTTTGACACCTATGTCCTTCATAGTCCCCCTCAGCTCCCCAGGATAATCTTATCTACCCTTGGACATAATTAACCCGCCTAGGATTTCCCTTTAATTTATAAAATGTAGACCATGAGGAATAGGAACAGTAGTTTGTTCAGCTGTTTGTGTTTAATAGGATCATGGCTAATCCAATGGAATCCGATTTTACTTGGAATATCTTTGATTATAAAGGGTATGTTGCTCACATATTCTTTTATGAATGCCTGGAAAAATAGTTTTTTAATGTTTTCTATTTTGTGCTCATCCTTATTTTCAGATCATTTGTATTTTTATTTGTTTGACTTCCACTTGCTATTGAAGCACTGAAAGAATTCTTAATTGCTATGCTTCTCCTCAGTTACTATGCTTTTTGCTTTGGTCTCTCTTTGTACCTAGAATCAACATCATAATTAATTTAAAATGACAAAAACAATAAGTAGTAGCAAGATAATTTAGCAATGATCATTATTCAGTTCATTTCTCATTAGGGTCTAAGGCTTGAGTTCTCCCTTATGTATAAGAGACAGCAAGATTTGGGGTTAGACATTGGCTTAAGCCAATTCCTTTGGCCCCGACATTGATTTCTTTATTAGTCTCAGTTGCTCAAGTGGTGCTTCGCTGTTCTGTATGCTGCCTGTCATCTCTGCTTGCAGCAAGGTTGCCCGGCAGCATTGTTTGCATAACACGTGACTCACATAGCTTGCCACTCTTAATGGCTTACTGCCTGTTAAAGAGCAGATGCACAACTGTAACCATGCCTGATTGAAAATAAGTTTTTCAAATTGGAACCAAATGACAGCAGGCAAAGGATAAGGTTCCCAGCCTTAGTGTGCTGCACTGTAAAACTCTGATCAGTGAGAGAGGGAGGAAATGTGTTGCTGAATGAGAACGAAGTCCTCCAGACTCATGACGAAGGGAGAATGAATGTATTAGCGAGAGGTGAATGACCCAGATTCTGGTATCATGGTTGTGGTAACAGTGATATCCTATTTTATCCTCGCACAACCACAACGGTGACAGCCTCACCCTCGCCTCTCCCTTTCCCAAATGCTTCCATCTATTCAGTTGCAGAAGGCATATCAACCCAACATATTGGTACACAGACTCTGTCTTGAAGGAGAAGTTTGCCAATAATAGCAGGAAGCTGGAAGAGAAAGAGTGTGCGAGAGAAGGCACTCGCACTGTAAGTGTTTGATGGTGAAGGCTGTCCAAAATAACACTAGGTGAATGCCTTATGCTCTTTCTCAATGCCCTACCTCAGTCTGAAACATGACACTAATTGGAAGATGGAATTCCTGCTTTCATTCCAATCCAGTATGCTCACGTCAAACTTGCCTTTAGAAATGCTTGCTTTCACACACCCGGAGGAAGAGAAAGCACAGTATAGGATTAGTGAAGAGTCATCAGTTCTTGACCTGACACTCACAGCCGCCAACTCAGAAGCTAAAGTTGCTTGTATTTTGGAGGCTAGCACAGATTTGGGTTCAGTGCATGGTAAGCCACTGGGCATCAGTGGCCTGCAGTCGAGTCAGAAGTAAAGGGTGGCTTGTTTGCCTGTTCACTGGAGGTCATGGTAACAGAAGTGTTGTACTGCAAAGGACTTGGAAAAGGACCTCATGGCATATAGGGCATTGCTGGTGGCAATGCATACTGAGATGGGAGGCATTGACTGACCTGCCAGATAGCCTCCTGTTCACTGTATAGGTGCATGGAGGAATATGCCCCCAGGTTGGCAAAGGGCTCTCTTACTCTGCTCCAACTCCATGTCCTTCTACAGATACAGAGGCACTGTTACTGCTGCCTATCATCCAGCATTCGTTATATCTTCTGTTGTTGTTCCTGTAAGGTTGGAGCAACATGCTGAAAAATCCAAGAATTCACCAAAACACCTCGGTAAATATTCCAAAATGCTTCTGGACACTTTGCAATAGAAAATGTCCCAAAATGTTACTTGTAGTCAGTTTGCTCAGTCTTTTAAATAATGCCACTGAAGGACCCATTTTACAGCTTCTCATGTATGTGACCTTAATCCTGCCGAATGCCACACAAAGGAACAAGTGAAGTGGGGGTCACATGGAGAACAGTGTGTAGCCTCATTGTTGTGTGAAATAATTTCTTACAATGGTAGAAAAAATGGATGGTACCCTCTGTTTAGATGTTTCAATTGCAGGACAAAATTACAAAATAATAAAACGTGTAAATTCATGGCGTCTCTTTCTACCAGTGCAAGTGCAAGAGAGTAGAACGTTCTCTAGACTGATTGCTGGCACCTTCAGCTATTAACATACTGGCCATTTTATAGAAACCTGGACAGCTGATGTGCTTTGTTAAGACTTAGAACATAATTCTGAAGAACTCCCCAAAATCTGCCATCAGACCTCCCAATAGATTTAAAGGTGTGTAATGGTAACACTAAACTTCTTCACATATTCTGCTGGCCTATTGGGCAGAGAAAATTATTTCCACCTTTCCAGCCTTAAGGATTTCATATCCAAATTTGATTCATAGTCATACAGAGACAAAGCTGTGCCATTTATCATTTTCCTTCCTATCTATGTGAGAAAGTTCCTACAGCATGGAGAATATGGTATGATGAAAACATATTTTAACAAATACGTTAAAAGCAACTGAATTTGTACAACTTAGGTTGTTAACTAAATCAAATTTGCACTGATGGTAAGTAGGTTAATAATATAGTTTAAAAAGAATCACTCAATGTGTTATGTTGTGAATATAATATTTTGAAAGTCAGGATTGACGCAGTTGCAGATTCTCACTAATTTCTTTGCACCTAGCACAATCAATCCTAATGATAAATTTATTGAGTAGCATTCTTAGCACCATTCATTCACACAAATATACAGTATCACAAAATGTGGCAGAGGAACCTTCAATTTAGTCATTTACCTGGCAGTAGAATTTGTATTGACTTGGCAATCATACAAGGTATACCTACAAATTGCACATGCTACACAAGCAGGCTTGAAAAAATCTCAAATGGAGACTCTGGGTGGAATTTTCTCATTTTCAGTTGAAATGTTTTGTTGAGTGAAATTCACAGCGTTCAAACTACCATGGCCTGGAATGGCTCTTTCCACGCAATCTTCTGCACTTCATCTCATTAAATACGTAACGAGGCTGTGCAGAACCCTGCTCATTGAATTGCCTGGTAGAAGAGATGGAAGTACTCGCCACTGTTGGGAGGTTTCACAACGCTGGTACCATATTTAAAGCCCAGCTAGGTATCACTGGACGTCACCCACATAGGGAAATCTGCAAACCACTTCACAACCAGAGATTGAAGATACTGGCGGATGGAATCAAGAGCCATCGTTTATATTGTTCGGTGCTGCAGGAGATTATGTCATCAGACCCAGTCAGCCTGCACCCAGGTAATAGCACTGATCAGTGCTGTGTCACTGCCGGGTTAAAAGGAATGCCCAGTAGTGTACAAAGAAAGTGAATGATCTTCTGTGTTCTGCCAGGGTAATGCCACCATCTTCTCACTGCTACCTTCAAACACACAAGGCTACTACTTACTCTAATGGCCACTACACACTAAAGCTCATGGATGATAACTCTCCCTATTGTATGCAGCTTGTCCACTCAACAACTTTTACTCACCTTATCCTCCCATATTACTAATCTTTCCTTCCTTCCCATCTTTCCTACTCACTCACTGGGGACGCCGCACCACCTTTCCTGCTCCTACATCACCACTAACTGCACTTCTATCAAATTCCATCATACTCAATTACTCCTTTTGTCTTACTGAAGGAAAAATTGGCCTTCTCAGTACACTGATATTGCCAAAGCACTTTCAAATGAAATGTATATATGCTGGCAGCCTCCAAGTAAGTGCAAAGTGAGTAAGCATTGAGGAAACAAGCTAAAATCCATAAAAATAAATGCAGTGTCCATGAATTGAGATGTGTTTCTGCCTGTGCATGCAAAACAGCTTGGTAGAAGCATTCAAGTTGTAGGTGTTTTGAGTGCCATAGTAAAGTATTGAAGGGCTGAAGTGGCGTGCAAGTTGATCTTAAAGCAGGAGTGATAATATAGTAAGACTTGTGTTTTACCACATCTGATATGCATGAGTGAAGAGTCAAGGAGAGTGGTGGCCATGAAGCATGCAAGGATATTGTGCTCAAGTCATAGATAGATGATGGCAAGACAAGAAATTGGCAAGTTGCAGCCATTAGGCACTACCTTAACTTGTATGTTAGCCACTTGTGCCATCTAGTTTCTGGGAGAAGGAGAGGAGAATTTGAAAGTGGTGTATAAATAGGGCTACAGATACACTCTGGAGATAAAATAGTGGGGAATGCATTGCCAAATACAGATGAAAAGCTGAGTAGTCAGGCAGGCAGAGCATCTATAGTCAGATTAAGAAACAAGGGAGCACAAGAAAACAACGAAACAAGGGTATTTATTTTAATGCAAGGTGTTTTCTAAGTAAGGCAGATAGGTTGAGGGTACTGTTTAACATACCAGTGGAGATAGAATCAAGGGAGGGGCAGGAATGGTAACTCAGTGTTCAAAAGTATAGAATCTCAGGCAAGATGGGGAGTGTAAAAGATGAGAAGGTGGCACTATATCGATCAAGGAGAAGTTACTGCAGTAAGGCGGGATGCTATCTTCAAAGGTTCCTCAAATAAGGCCTTATGGGTAGAACCTAAAATCAGAAAGAGGGTAATCACATTGCTGCACTAGAGACCTCCAAACATTCAGTGAGAGATAGAAGGATAGATATGAAGGCAAATTTCAGAAAAGTATAAAAATAATAGGCTAATAGTAGTAGGGGATTTCAACTTCCCAAATATGAACTGGAATAAACAAATGTGAAAGGCATTGAGGAGGTAGGATTCTTAAAATGTATTCAGGGGAGCTTTCTTAGCCAGCTTGCGGAAGATCCTGCAAGAAATGGGACAGTGCTGGACCTACTTTTAGGGAACAAAGCCAGGCAAGTGGTAGAATTGTCAGATGGGAAATACGTAAGATTTAAGGTATTACTTAACATCCTTCTGTAAGTAGGTAATAGTACTGTAGAGTACTCCAGATGCAGTCTCAACAATGCCTTGTATAAACTGAAACATAACTTCCCTACTCTAGCATTCAATTTGCCTCATTATAAAACATAACATTGTATTAGCTTTCCTGATTGTATGCAATACCTTCATACTAACCTTCCACAATTCATGCACGAGGACACCCGGATCTCTTTGCATCTCAGAGCTCGTCAATGCCTCACCATTCAGATAATATGCTTCTTTTTTATTCCTTCTGCAAAGATAGATAATTTCACTTTCCCACATTATAATCTATTTGCCAGATCTTTGCCCACTCACCCAACCTATCTGTATCCTTCTGGCCTCTTCACAACTCTTTTCATCCACTATTTCCTTATTTTCCATTATCAATTCCCCAGCCCTCTTTTGTACAGGACCAATGGTCCTTATTTACTCTTATCCTTTTTAAGTACCTGAATAAAATTTGATTGGTTTTATGTTTCTAGCTAGTTTTCTCTCATGCACTAGTTTTTACCATGTCATTACTCTTCTGGTCATTTTTGCATTTTTTTATACGTTGTCCTTTCCTTGAAATTGCCACCAAGCTTTATGTAATTGAATGCGTTCTCTTTCAAATTGGTAATGTCACTAAGTTTCTTTGTTAGCCATGCGTAATGCATCCTTCTCCTAGAGTCTTTTCTTCTCACCAGAATAAATACCTCTTTGCAGGGTAATAGGAAATACCTCTTTAAATGTCTTCTATTGCATCTCTATTGATTTAACTCCTAGCTTAATTTCTCAGTTCATATTCACCAGCCTGAAACAACTCCACAGAGGCCAGTATCCCATCACCAAGTGACCCTTTATTTACATATGGAAAGTCCTTGACACTAATCCAGTTCCTCAGAGCCTACTCTCAGAGTCAACAGAACCTCTGACACTCCTGTTTATATCTGTCAGCCAGGGCTCCCTGATTGAGCCAGGTTAACAGCCCCAGTCAGGGAACTCATTTTCTATGAGGTCCACCTGGCTGATAACAAAGAACATACAGCACAGGAACAGGCCTTCGGCCCTGCAAGCCTCCGCCAACGTATTTTGTCCTTTCATACTAAAACTGTATTCACTTACAGGATCCATATCTCTCTACTCCCTTCCTATCCATAGGTGCTTCTTGAATGCTGCTATTGTGTCTACTTCTGCCACCTCCTCTGGCAGCACGTTCCAGGTGCTCACTACCTTTAGTGTGAACACCTTGCCTTGCACATCTCTTTTAAACATCGCTCTGCCCATGCAACTTGAATCTGTTTCCGCTAGTAATTGACCTCTCCACCCTCAGAAAAAGTCTCATCCTTCCCACTCTATCCATGCCATTCATAATCTTATAAACTTCTATCAGGTTGCCCCTCAACCTCCTGTGTTCCAGTGAATACAAACCCAGTCTTTCCAACCTTTCTTCATAATTAAAATCCCCCATGGCGGGCAACATCCTGATGTATTTTTTCTGTACCCTCTCCAAAGCATCCGAGTCCTTCTGGTAGTGTGGTGACCAGAACTGTACACAATATTCCTCGTTGTGATCACGATATAGCCTTGACTTCATATCCTTGTAGTTGCCTTTATTTAATTTCAAAACATAGTTTAGACCTAGTCTAAACATAGTCTTAGACCTAGATAACCACACACCGGTCTGATTATTTCCAAGTGAAGTTGGACTTTCACTCACGCCTTTGTGTCTGGCTATCTCTTGGGCTGAAGTCTAAAGTTCCCTGAGCTAGATGAAACTCCTATTTAGTGAAAGATTAGTTGGTATATTTATGTAGACAATGTGAATGTTGTAGAATCTCTGTGGTGTTTGTAACATCTTGACTTATCATAGAATTTAAAAATCCCTGTAGTATGGAAGCAGGCTATCTGGCCCATTGAGTCCAAACTGACCCTCTGAAGAGCATCCCACACAGACACACCCATCTACCCTATCCCCGTAACCCTGCATTTCCCATGGCTAACCTGCCTGTGCATCCCTGGACACTATGGCCAATTTAGCATGGCCAATTCACCTAACATGCATGTCTTTGGACTGTGGGAAGAAACTGGAGCACCCAGAGAAACCCACGCAGACACGAGGAAACCATGAAAACTCCACACAGAACGAAGGCCAAGGGTGGAATCAAACAGGTGCCTGGCACTGTGAGGCAGCAGCACTAACCACTGAGCCATTCTGCTGTAATTCATTTGAGTCACAATATTTTTCTGTTTCTATTCCTTCAACAATGCTGAGTATTGCAAAAGCAAGACAATATGCTTTGTGTTGCTGGCAAGCTAAAAGTTAATGTTGGGTTATAGGGGACTCAATGAACACATAAATGAATACACATAAATGAATCATATATTTTCATTTAGTGTATGGTTTCTGCATTATCCTCATTGGTATCAGGTTGTCTTTTTTTAAAATAGAATAGAATGGTAATTTGTTGCCACTTGTATTTTTTAACAAAAAATACGGTGAAAAGTGTTTTAAGTCCCCATACCCTGGCACCTATATTAATAACAGAAATCATACACATAAAAAATTAAGACATAGTCCTTCTTTTGGACTACTATTGATGTGACAGTCAAGAAGGCACAACTATGCCTCTTCTTCCTCAAGAAGCCAAGGAAATTTGGCATTTCCAGAAGGGCCCTCACCATATTTTACAGATGCACCATAGATGCAGCGCGGCTGGGTATGGCAACTGCTCTGCCCAGGACCATCAGAAACTACAGAAAGTTGTGAACATAGCTCAGTCTATCACGCAAGCCATTCTTCCATCCATTGTCTCCGCCAGCACTTCTTGATGCCTCTGAAAGACAGCCAACATTATCAAAGACTCCAGTTATAATCTCTTCCAACTTCTTCTGTCAGGCAGAAGATACAAAAGCTTAAACACATGTATCAATAGGCTCAAGAACAGCATCTTCCCTGCTGTTATTAGACTTCTGAATGGACATCTCAAATTTCAAATCTAATGTTGATCTTTCTTTTTGTGCACCTTCTTTGCAGCCATAATTTAGTATTCCTTGCTCTATTCAATCAGCTTTGTATGTTATGTTCTGCCTGTACTGCATGCAAAAGAACTTTTCACTGTACTTCCATACATGTGACAATAATAAATCAAATCTTTGTTAAATTCATGACTCATGGGTTTCCAAGGCCTTTTCCCAATCAGAGCCCATCCATCTTCAGGTGGCTGGTAGGCTGCAGTGCAAGGTAAGTAACTGAGATGGTCCTTCCGTCAGAAGATTCTTCATAGCCATTTTAAAACATTTAAAATGACTAAAGACAGCCATATTGGAGATAGAGCAGCCTTTGACTTCTGTCATGATGATATAACACAGGGACTATTGATTTTTGTAGTCAGTTATCCAATTTAAAAACCTGAGAATTTCATCAGCCAAATGATATTTAAAAAGGACAAAAAGATACTGATTTAAAATGGCCACATGCATCACCTGATCCACACAGATTAGTCAATGTCATCAAGCCAGTTGAAAGACTGCTTGAGCAGAAGTTATTTTTCCCCAAAGGGGTTTGAAACCATTCCGTAAGCTTCCCCAGGAGAAGAGAAAACAGCCCATATTTTCTGTTACACTATTCTGAGAATTTTGCATGTCAAAGGTAGAGCTTAATCTACAATTATCAAGGTTGAACATAAAACTTCAACACACAGGGAATATACAACCATCTGCTAATTTAACTGGCTTCTTTAGCAGAGCTTAGAAGACTTCAAACTATCAAACTGAAACAAGCTGGAGAAAACTTTCTCCATCTGTCAAGAAGTAAAAAGCCTGATTACAGCCCTGACTAGATAAGAGCATCAGGTAACTGAGAACTTAAAAGATAACTGCAGTGTCTCCTATTGTAGATAGCCCAAGAACACAACTATTAATTATGATCTCAGGTTAAAGCATAACGCTTCACAAACACGCAGGGGAAATTAAACTGTATATTGTTTTGTCTTCCTTTCAATCCAGACTGTGTCCTGTTTTAGCTTTGGATCTTTGTGCATGTGTCCGTGTGTGTAAGGGCCCTTTTGATCCTGTTTTCTTGAACCTAGGTCAGCGCTCTCCATTGTGATAAATTCATCATAAATTAACAGAGCAACTCCTCCACCCTTTCCTAACTTCCTGTTCTTCCCAAGTATTCTGTACCTTTCAAGATTCAGGTCCCAATCCACATCATTCTGCAGCAACATATTTGTAAGTGTCAAGTGGCTACCAGATCGTTCTTTTTATTTCTATTAGCGCTTCCTTTGTTCTGTTAGAATACTGTGTGCATACAGATGTAGAGCCTTCTGGTTTTTTAATATATTTTGTGGGATGTGACTGTCCCTGGCTGCCCAGCATTTATTGCCCACCACTAGTTGCCCTTGAGAAGGTGGTGGTGACCTGCCTTCTTAAACTGCTGCAGTCCATGTGATATAGGTGGACCCACAATGCCATTAGGGAGAGAATTCCAGGATTTTGACCCAGTGACCCATCCTTTTGTTGTTTTTTTTTGAATATTTTATTTTTATCTGTTGGTTGACTCTCAAATTCATATTCTCTATCATTTCCTATACTAGTAGTTTCCTTTGTCCTAAATTCAACTCCCTGATTTGCTACATGTTCACAAATTTGATCCCTGCCCCCACTATTTAGTTTAAAACACTATCTATTTTCTTTGTTATGTGATTGGCAAGCCCCAACATGGTACAAGAAGAGACCGTTCAATCAGTAAAGATCCCACTTTATCCAGTACTGGTACCAGTTCCCCCAGACTGGAGCCCACCTCTCCCAAAGCAGTCTTTGGGCCAAGCATTCATTTCTCTAATCTTATTGTTTTATGCCAATTTTCATGTGGATCCATGATAATCCAGAGATTGTGACCTTTGAAATTCTGCATTTAATATCGCGCTTAGTTCCTCATACTGATTATGCAGACTCTCCTTCTCTACCCTGCCGTTGCTATTGGTATCTACATGGATCACAACAACTGGACCCTCCCCCTCCTACTGCAAGTACCCCTCCATCCATGAGCAGATGTCCTGAACACTGGCATCAATTAGTTCAGTTGGCTGGACAGCTGTTTTGTGATGTGGAGTGCCGTCAACATATGATCAGAGAATCATACAGTATAGAAGAGGCCCTTTGATCCATCAAGTCTGTACCAACAAAAGTATCATACGGCCATCTTGAGTCCCACTTTTCTGCATTTGGCCCCTGGCTTTGAATGTTATGACACTTCAAGTGTTCATCCAAGTACTTTCTAAAGGTTGAGGTTCCCTGCCTTAACTACCCTCCCAGATTGTGCATTGCAGACCTTCATCAAGCTCTGGGTGAAAATGTTTTTCCTCTAAATCTCCTACCTTTCACTTTAAAATTATGGCCCCTTGTCATTGACCCTTCCATGAAGAGAAAATGCTGCTTTCTATTCACCCTGTCCATGCCCGCCATAATCATAGAATCATAGAATCCCTACAGTGTGGAAACAGGCCCTTCGGCCCAACAAGTCCACACTGACCCTCAGAGCACCCCATCCAGACCCATTCCTCATAACCCACCTAATCTACACATCCCTGAACACTTAGGGCAATTCTTTATACTTCTTTATCAAGTCCACCCTCCACTTTCTCTGCTCCAAATAAAACAACTTGGGCTCCTCCAGCTTCTCTTCATAGCTAAAGCATTCTATCCTGGGCAATATCCTGGTGAATTTCCTCTTTATCTCCTCCAGCGCAATCACTACGTTCCTATAGTGTGGTGACCCGAACTGCATTCAATACTCCAGCTGTGGACTAACCAAAGTTTTATATAACTCTAACATGATGCTCCTGTTTTCCTAATCTCTGACTGATAAACACAGACATCTTATATGCCTACTTAACTACCTTACTTACCTGTCCTGGCACCTTCTGGGATCTGTGCACAAACACCCCAAGATCTATTTGTTCTTCTGAGCTTCCGAGTGTCTTGCCATTTGTTGAGTACTCCCTTTGTCTTGTTCCTTCTTCCAAAGTACATCACCTCACATTTGTCAAGGTTACATTCCATCTGCCACTGATCTGCCCTCTTGACCAATCCGTTTATATCTTCCTGTAATTAAACGCCTTTCTCCTCATTGTCAACCAGTCAGCCAATCTTTGTGCCATCCACAAACTTACTTATCATCCCTCCCACATTCTCATCTGCATCATTTTTGAATATCACAAACACTAAGAAACCCAATATTGATCCCTGTGTTATGCCACTGCATACCGGCCTCCTGTCACACAAACAGCCTTCTACCACGACCCTCTGTCTTCTATCACTAAGCCAATTTTGGATCCATTTTGCCTAGTTATCCTGGATCCAATGAGAGCTTTTACCTTTTTTTTAAATCAGTTTCCTATGTAGGACCTTGTCAAAGGCCTTGCTGAAATCCATGTAAGGCCCATTAACAGCCCTATTCTTTTCCAAACACTTGGTCACCTCCTTGAAAAATTTCACCAGATTTATTAGGCATGACCTCCCTTTGACAAAGCCATGCAGACTATTTCTAATCAAACCTTGCCTGTCTAAGTGGAGATTAATTTTTCTACTTCACTATTTCCTATAATAATTTCCCTACCACTGATGTTAAACTCACACAATTCTTCTTGTAATGTGGAATTATATTAACTGTCCTCCAGGCTTCTGGTGTCTCTCCTGTGGTCAGAGATAATTTCGAACTTGGGCTCAGGGTCCCTGCAATTTCCTCACTCATCTCTCACAACAGCCTGGGATACAACTCATCTGGACCTGGGGATTTGTTCACTTTTAAATCTGCCAAATCCTCCAATACCTCCTTACTTATTATATCAATCCGCTCAAGGACTTCGCATCTGTCTTCTAACAGTCCAGGTTCAATTTGTGCACCAGATGAGGTTACCATGAAGGTCCTGCCTTCTCAACCTAACCCATCGCCTGAGATGTGGTGACTATCTGGTTATATTCACCACCAGTCATCTTGTTTAATAAAGAGTCCTATGGTCCTCTGGACTATGGCAACTTTATACATATTCCAGATGCAGTCTCAACCTCACCCTTGTAACTGAAGTATGATCTTCCCATGTATGTATTCAATTCCATTCACAATAAACCATAATGTGATATACTGGCTGGATCCTTAACCATGTGCCAATTATTTTGAAAATTGACCTACTTTTTCCAATTTTTTAAGCTCTTGCTGTCTAACACTTTCATTAAGATCCAAACAAATGCCCTGAATTAGTTGTTATAGATTATGTTTTACAGTATGATCATTCTACATTGTGCTCATTCAAGAGGACACAGTTCTTCATGTTATCACTCTAATGACTCTGAAATAGAAGGCATTATATTGCAATAAAGTATTCTAAAATACTAACTGGAGAATATCTAATTAAATTATGGCTACCAATCCTAACCTTAGGCCACATTTTAAAGGGCTTTAAAAAGGTTTGAATCTTGCAAGCCAAATTATATCTTTTCCATCGAAGCCAATGATCAAGAAAATGAGGTAGAATGCAAATGAACTATTGATCCACCCAATATAAAATTAATTGTGGAACACTGTCATGATCACTGTTATTCTTATTAGTATTAAACCTGGCCTAATTAAAATTGTGCGCCTAATGAGTTGTGCAAATTCAACTTGAAAATGGAGACTTAAGTCAGGACAAACAATTATTTTAAAACAGAAGTAAATCATGAACATTTTCATCAGTATCTAGAATCTCTTAATTGCCCTAAAAATGGTTTTCCCTCCTATTCTCACAGATACTTTATTAACATGACTTCTGTCTATGGATAAAAGCAACATATTGTCTTTCCTGGAAGATGGACAGTGTGCAGAGCATCCAAAAACATTCTTCAGAAAATAGTTTGCTACAAATCACAGAGTTACTGCATGCCTTTAAAGCTTCCCATGAATATGATTTCAAACATATTTTCTTCCTTTATTTCAAGGTGAACCAAGACAGTGAACAGAAACAGAAAAGATGTCGAAGGATTACTTTTCAATTGATCCTAGGCTGAAGCATAAAATGGTCAATAACTAATTTGCAGCCCATTTTGAACACTTGATTTTTTTTGCTGTTGGTATCAGTAGAAAAGATGATTTGTAGCATATGAAAATGGCTGCTGATGGACTTTTGTGTTGTGTTACTCTGAATGCAATTTTCACATTTGAGATCTTTCTTAAACACTTCACAAAACCTGGTTCTGAACAATATTATCAGTAAAAGTCAATAAAAGTAATCAAAGGAAATCCATCCTGCTTGTTCATTTTTATCACAGTCATCTATTTCTTTTGAATATCACAGCTGGAAGTTAACTGTAAATTTTGCCTGAATGTGACTTTACTGGTCTTTGGGGAGGTCACCTGTTAAACCACTGATTTATCAGAAACTGCATATTAAAATTGAAAGCCGTTAAATTCATTCCATGGTTTCTTAGTCAAGTGACAGTCCATCATGCTTTTGTTGTGTGCCAGGAAGTATTACTTTGTATTGTTTCAATTAATGTACCAATATTTGTACATGCAGCTGTCACGGATAACTTCTTTGCATGCAGTAATAGAATATACTGCACCTTGCAAGTAACAAGTGTATAAATAGAGGAAAGAGATTATATACTTCTAAAGGATTCTGTTTACTTTATGGAATAGAGTAAGCTTGAGAATGTGTGAGAAAAGGAAGGCATTTACATCAGTTAAACTTTGTTTTCGAAGAATAAATCAATAGAGATTACTTCATAACAATGATCATTCCTCAGATTTTTCACAGTCACAATGCCTGTCCTGATATGATATTACTGTCAATCATATAATAAAATAAAATTCACATCTGAATTTTTGGAAAGAAGCCTCAGTGAAACTTTTCTCAGCATAGTCAGAATCAGAACTGAATTTTGACATGATCTAAAGACTTGACAACCCATAATATGGCACTTAATGATCACAGCTAAGACATTTTATCTTTGTAGAGTTAAACTGTGGAAAGGACAAATGATATATATATATATTAAAAAATATATAATTTTGATCATATTTGTTGCACAGTGACTGAAGAAAGATATAAATGCAAAATGCATTTGACTGCTAAAATATTGAATGACTGGCAGGTATCCTTATTTGCACTTCCATTTGGTTTGTTATGATTAAAAGTGTGAGGTGATTCACTTTGGAAGGAGTAACAGGAATACAGAGTACTGGGCTAATGGTAAGATTCTTGGTAGTGTGGATGAGCAGAGAGATCTCAGTGTCCATGTGCATAGATCCCTGAAAGTTGCCACCCAGGTTGATAGGGTTGTTAAGAAGGCGTACGGTGTGTTAGGTTTTATTGGTAGAGGGATTGAGTTTCGGAGCCATGAGGTCATGTTGCAGCTGTACAAAACTCTGGTGCGGCCGTACTTGGAGTATTGCATACAGTTCTGGTCACCGCATTATAGGAAGGATGTGGAAGCATTGGAAAGGGTGCAGAGGAGATTTACCAGGATGTTGCCTGGTATGGAGGAAAGGTCTTATGAAGAAAGGCCGAGGGACTTGAGGCTGTTTTCGTTAGAGAGAAGAAGGTTAAGAGGTGACTTAATAGAGACATACAAGATGATCAGAGGATTAGATAGGGTGGACAGTGGGAGCCTTTTTCCTCGGATGGTGGTGGCTAGCACGAGGGGACATGGCTTTAAATTGAGGGGTGATAGATATAGGACAGATGTCAGAGGTAGGTTCTTTACTCAGAGAGTAGTAAGGGCGTGGAATGCCCTGCCTGCAAAAGTAGTAGACTCACCAACTTTAAGGGCATTTAAATGGTCATTGGATAAACATATGGATGATAATGGAATAGTTTAGGTTAGATGGGCTTCATATTGGTTTCACAGGTCGGCGCAACATCGAGGGCCGAAGGGCCTGTACTGCGCTGTAATGTTCTATGTTCTATGTTCTATGATTGCAGACTGTAACTGATTACATTCTTTCTTTTTATAATACAGTGCATAGTGAGGCAAAGATTACACTGTATGAACTTCCAGTTTTTAGCTGTAATTGCAATCTAATAACATTAGTTGTTGGTATAGATATGGGACAAGCAATCTAAAAGTTAGAGTGAAGATTCCACTGACAATTTACAAAACTGAATTCAGTTCTGAAACACAGCTCTCAACTATCTTTGATCATACAACCATTTGGCTTTCCCAGCATTGTCTCCTATAATTCTTGAACCAATCTGAATGCAACCTTTACTACGAACTTTCTTCAGCACTCTGGTTTGAAAACTTTTTCAATGTTTTAATCCTTAGCTATTCCCTCAGTTTTCCTGCAGGACTCCTCTGTTCAAATTTCAATGCTTCTCTTCCACTTTGTGTCCGACTAACTCGGCATTTGTCTTTCTAATGTCTTTTGACATATTGATTGAACTGACCTTTATTGCATTTGTAACTCTTAACTGCATTTTAAAGTACATTTACAAACATCTGCATTCATTTGCTGCTGATGTGTCAAAGTAATTAGCATATTTGTTACTCTCCCCTTCTCTGTTTATTCCAATAAACAACAGTCAGGTTTGATGAAAGCTCCAAACAGAAGAAGTCATCTATCTTACTCATTAAACTATGAAAGCAGGAAAGTCTATACATAGAGTCATGGAGTCATACGGCACAGAAACAGACCCTTTGGTCCAACCAGTCCATGCCGAACATAATCAAAAACTAAACTAGTCCCACCTGCCTTCTCCTGGCCCATATCCCTCCACACCCTTCTGATTCAAATATCCATCAGAATGTCTTTTAAACATTGTAATTATACCCACATACACCACTTCATCAGGAAGTTCATTCCACATGCGAAACACCTTCTGTAAAAAAATTGCCTCTATGTATTTTTTAAATCTGTCTCCTCTCGCCTTAAAAATGTGCCTGCTAGTCTTGAAATCCCCCATCTGAGGGAAAAGACAACTACCATCAACTCTATCTATAACTCTCATTATTTTATAAACTTCTATCAGCTCACCTCTCAACCTTCTACGCTCCAATGAAAAAAGTGCCAGCCTATCCAGCCTATCTTTATAACTCATACCTTCCATACCTGGCAAGATCCTGGTAAATCTCTTCTGAACCCTCTCCAGCTTGATTATATCCTTCCTATAACTGGTGACCAGAACTGGACACAGTATTCCTGAAGAGGCCTCACCAATATCCTGTACAACCTGAACATAATGTCCCAACTCCTCTACTCAAAGAACTAAGTATGAAGGCAAGCATGCCAAATGCCTATTTTAACCATCCAGTCTATATGTGATGCAAACTTTAAAGAATTACGTATCTGTACCCCAGGACCCTCTATTCTACAACACTACCCAAGACCCTACCATTAATTGTATAAGCCCTACCCCTGTTCATTGTACCAAAATGCAGTACCTTGCATTTAGCAACCCTCCGCCATTACTCCCTGTCTCCTGCCATTAAGCCAATTATGTATTCAATTGGCAAGTGCACCCTGAATCCCATTTGACCTGACTTTACTAATTAGACTACCACGCGGAATCTTGTCAAAGGCTTTACTAAAATCCAAATAAACGTCTACTGTTCTGCCATCATCAACCGTTTTGGTAACTTACTCAAAAAAGACTCAATCAAGTTTGTGAGACACTATTTTCCTCGCATAAAACCACCTGACTATTCCTAATCAGTTTTTGCCTCTCTAAATGTCCATAAATCCTATCTTTTACAATCATCTCCAACAATTTACCCACAACCAAAGTCAAACTCACAGGTCTGTAGTTCCCCGGTTTCTTCTTACAACCTTTCTTAAACAAAGGTACAACATTAGCCAGCATCCAGCCATGGGACACCTCACCCGTAGTTATAGGTGATGCAAATATTTCTGCAAGGGGTCTCGTAATTTCCTCCCTTACTTCCCGCTATATTTTGGGATAGATTTGATCAGGTCCTGGAGATTTATCCACCTTTATAATCTCTAAGAATTCCCAACTTTCCTCTTCTGTATTGTGAACTGTTCTTAAAACAAAATTTATTTCTCTGCATTCTCTAGATTCCATTTCTTTCTCTACAGTAAAAACTGATGCAAAATATTCATTCGGTGTAAAGTTTTTTGAGAAGATTTGTAGCTCGGGTTGTGGATGAGGTTGTAGACTTGTTCGCTGAGCCAGTGTGTTTGATTGCAGACATTTCGTCACCCTGCTAGGTAGCATCGTCAGTGCGCCTCAGGTGAAGTGTTGGTGTTCTGTCCCATTTGTTGTTTATATGCCTCGCTTTGCTGGAGTGGTTGGCATCACTTCCAGTTCTGTTGTTCAGTGGTTTGTATATGTCCAGTTCAATGTGTTTGATGGAGTTCCAGTTCAAATGCCAGGCCTCCAGGAATTCCCTGGCATGTCTCTGTTTGGTTTGTGTTGTTATGGACGTGTTGTCCTGGGCAAATTTGTGTCCTTCTTTGTCCGTGTGTATTGAGACCAGTGAGAACTGGTTTTGTCTCTTGGTGGCTAGATGGTGTTCATGTATCCTATTGTCAGTTTTCTTCCAAATTGGCCTATATAATGTTTCTGAAAGTCCTTGCATGGTATTTTGTATATTAAGTTAGGTTTATTGGTTGTGGGTATGGGATCCTTTACATTCGTCAGTAGCTGTCTCAGGTGGTTGTTGGGTTTGTGAGCTACCCTGATACCTAGGGGTCTGAGTAGTCTTGTGGTCATCTCTGATATGTCTCTGATGTATGGTAGGGTGACTAGTGTGTGACCATGTTATGTTTTCTTGTGGTGGTCTGTCACAGAGGCAATGGCAGATTGTGCTTTGCGGGTATCCATTCCTTTTAAAAACTCTGTATACCTAGCAGGGCGATGAAACATCTGAAACTCAAACACACCGGCTTGGCGAGCAAGTCTACAACCTCATTCATTTGGTATCTCTCCCATCTCCTGGGGTTCAACACAAAGACAACCTCCATGATTTTTAAGTGGCCCAACCCTCTCTCTACTTACCCTCTTGCTCTTAATGTAATTGTAGAATCTCTTTGGATTATCCTTAACCTTATCGGCCAACACTATCTCATATCCCATCTTTGCCTTCCTGATTTCTCTCTTAAGAATGCCCCTACACTCTTCTTATTGATTTAAGAGATTCAACTTAACCAAGTTGTCTATATCTTAAAAAGGAATTCTCTTTTATTCTTTAGTAGAACCTCAATATCAATATGCACATTCATCAACATTAGTGGAAAGGAAAAGCAAATTTATATTTATAGTATATACCCTTCTTCAAAACTGAAAGACAAACAAATAATTTCACATAGTGGAAGAACAAGAAAAAGGGAGGAACAGAGATTACAAATGCCAATGGTAACTGAATGAATGGTTTTCTGCAATGGAGAAACTCCTTGCAAGAGAATCAGGTTCTTGCCAAGTAAGATAAAACATCGTCTCAGTGAGTCAATGAAAACTTGCAAAAGTCTAAGATAATGAAAAATACAGGAAATACATGAGATCTAACATAACAGCAGGAAACAGGGGACACACAAGCCAGATTTTAACTCTGCTAATAGGTCAATGTAGGGCAGCATGCCAAACAATGCTCTTGGTCAAAAGTATAAATTTAATGGCATTTTCTAATTTAACCAGTACAGATGAGATCATTTCAATTTTGTTCCTTTATTTGGTGAATTTTCTAGAGGCTTTATTCTAATTAGATAGTTTTATCCAAACAGAATAATCTAATGGCAAAATAAATGTTATATGAATAAACAAAAAAAAACTGATTTAATTTCTGATACACTGAATGAAATTCAGTCCGCTATACACTGCAAAAGCTCAATTATCTTTTCCTCTCTCTTCAATATGAGCAAAAACATTTTCTAACATTTGGTCTCATTGATAACTTAATAATTACATTTAAAATTAATTCTTCTTTGAAGCTACTGTCTGAAACTTTTATAATTTGTATTAGAAAATGCTATGAACAGAATAACAATCATGTGAAGTTTCAATTACCTCCAAAAAAGAACTGGTATTAAGAAATTGTAAAACGGGAAAAGAGGATTGAGTTTTTACAGAGTATACAGAACTTCAGTCTCACTCAGAATGTAAGAAGTTCAACAATTAAAGGGTCTTATAGTGATTAATAAATGGATCTTACAGTGAGTAATAAATTAGAACGGATAGGGGAAGTAAGAATAGGAGAGCATCTCAATAGTATTGATCACACCATTGTAAGCGTCAAAGATTGAGAGTGACATATCCAGCTCAAAGTCTGATGTAATAAAAACGTGCAAATTGTTAGGACCTGAGATTGGAACTAAAGAAGGCAAATTGTTAGAAAATATCGGCAATCTAAAAGTTTGAAAAATATTGAGCAATTTTTAAAAGCGTAACCAAATTGTTCAAAAGTAATATGTTCTGCTAAAAGCCAAGAACAGACAAACTAATTCTGGTTCACCATTGATGAGTAAAGACGACAGAAACAGCAAGAAAATTAGATATGAGATGTTTTTGGAAAGAATGGCAGAGAAATATAAATAGCTTCAGAGACAAATTGAAAAATTACCCATTTGGAAGGTGAAATGAAATCAAATTATCAAAGAATATATAAAGAAATAGTAATGTTCCATTAAAGAGACAAACTGTAAAAGAGAAATTAAGGTAGGATGGGGCCACCAAAGTATGAGAAGGAACAATAGAGAAAAGATGGATGTGCTGAATCCCTGTTTTGCTCCGGTTGTTATGAAAGAAAATAATGAAATAATGTAAGGGCAGGGACATATTTTGGTTCCTTGTTATACCGAAGAAGAATTGGACTTGAAAGTTGTTTCTCTGTCCAAAGATCCTGTCAGACCTGCAGCGTTTCTCCCGTACTTTGTATTTCACATTTCCAGCATCCACAGGACATTGTTTTTGTTTCAATTCTTTATACTGTGCATCAAATGTTAATAGGATACTTATCCAAAACCATTAGCAACCACTCTACCAGCTGCAGTTTTGCTTCAATAAACAATGTGCTTCTGTTGTATGATGATGGCAATGACTTTCCTGCTGCCATGGTGTGGAGGTGCTGGTGTTGGACTGGGATGGACAAGGTCAGAAGTCACACAACACCAGGTCATAGTCCAACAGGTTTATTTGAAAACACAAGCTTTTGGAGTTTCGGTCCTTCTTCAAGTGTTAGTGAGAGAGGTAGAAACCTCCAAAAGCTTGTGTTTTCAAATTTGCTTGCTGCCACTATTTCATATTTGGATTATATCAAAAGTGACTGCGTTAGTTTCTGCCAACTGTGGCTTAATTAGGTCAGTGGAAAATTGAGAAGCTGGGTTTACACTCTCACTTGAGTTGACCTCCAGTTTTATGGATATTTGACATCCTCAAGAAATAATTTCATGAACTTTTGCTCCACAGTGCTCATCATTACACTATATGTGTTCAATTGAACAATTCAGTCCTCATATTATATTGACTTCGAAGACACTTAAAATCTATGTTAGGATTATTTGTCTCACTTTTATTTCAAAAATGTTGATATGACTGATGATGCAGTTACATAATTGCACATTTAATCGTTTAAATGACCCGTCACTCTTCCTTTCTTATCACACGCTGGATTTCATTACAGCGATGCTCCTCGGAATGAGGCTACATTGTCTTGTGTTTTTTTTAAAGTTCTGCACAGCAGCCGGTTGCAAACCTGACAATGAGTGATATCAATGCAAAATTCATTTTGTGGCGGCATGTTTAAATGTGTTTAGCCGCGGCTGAACGCCTGTCCTTGCAAGGAAACTTGGCACATGAACTCATTGCTCTGTTGTGCTCTGTGCAAACGTTTCCACCTTTTCCCCTAGTGAGCGGCTCATTGGAGCTTCTCTCATGCTGCGGTGGCGGCAAGCCAGGCCGACACTGTCAGTGACTGTTCACTGGCCGACCTGCGAATGACTCCCTTCTCCACAAACCAATCCCTGCCACCGACAGGCGGGCTTTCCCCGCCGTCAGTCTTCACTCTCCCCCACATCACGGGGAACTTTCAGTTCTGTAAGGAGCCGTTTTTATCCCCTCCTTTATTATCTCACGTACCCTCTGTTCCTGAGCGTGAAATGATCGTTTTGCCTCATCATTCAGGCGACATTATCCTCACTGAGCTTCCAGTGTCTACTCCCGCCTTCTGCTGAATGATTCCACAGTTTAGGGACGTGTTCTAAATCCGGCATCTTCCAAGCAGCGAAGGGATCTAACTGTGAAAGCTCAGACTTGATCCCGAGGGACTTATTATCTTTTAATTTCCCCGTGAAACGCTTTCCCTTGCAGTGAACTTTCAGCAACAGCTCCTGCCTTCGCCCTGGAACCAATGACTTGAGACTGAGACACTGTCACTCGGTCCGATGGGAGTCGGGGAAATTAGCATTTACGGTCTTATCTCTTTCGAAATATCTGTGTAGAGAAGGCGTCAGGATTGTTTTCATGTGTCATTTACAGCTGCTGGAAAGACGGTGTGTGTGTTATCTGGAGCGGACAGCATGGCACGATTCCCCTTGTATTTGAACTCCGCAATGCTGGTGTTAATTACTTGTGATTTCCGCCTAGTGACAGCTAGTAAGTGGATTTTTATTTTGAAATCTTGTTTTTCCTAACCATTGCACAGATGCCGATTATAACTTTAAAAAGACTCTAGGTGTCTGAGTCATTGAGGGTGTCCAGTGGGTTCCCATCCTCGTCTGATGGTTTTACAGAAAGACCTGCAGAACTGAGCCAAGAACGGGGCGATGCCAAGTGTTTAGTGGTGTGCTGGCTGCCCGCTTAGTTAGTTTGGAGCTCGGTCGGAGTTCCTAAACACAGCCGCTATATTTTAAGCTTCATGGACATGACAAAATCCGGGGAGTCGCGGGAATGGGGGGAACAAAGAACAAAGCTACAAAGTGCTAATGTATAAATAGTCACAAGAAATCAGGCTAGAGAAGGTACAGAAATCGACGTTGAGCACATTTGTGAGCGAGTGGAAGAGCCCCAGTAACCTTGAGCAAAGGAAGCTGATACATAAAAACGGCACGAGGCAAAACAACTGGAATATTATAGTAAGGTGGGACAGTGAGACGGTTGCACTGGAGAAATGGAGCGGGTCTGGAGACTTTATAAAGGGCACATAAAACGCATGTAACAGAAACACCAGGCGAGGGACGTGGAAAATCTAAAAGCAGGTGGAAACAGTGGAGAGATGATTTATGAAATTTGAGAGTGAATTACTAAAGAGGAGAAAACAACGCGAGGGGACAACTTGAGAAAGTGACTACAATTAATGAGAGCAAAACAGAAAAAAAGCAGAGGGGTCAGAATGAAGGGGAATATGTGGTAGTAACACGGGTAAGGAAGAGAGTGAGAGAGAGATGTCCAGTTGTGGAATCGAACACCTGTGTAAATCTCAAGGCTGCTGTTTGGGGTCTGAAATACATGAGAGAATACCAAAATGATATAAATATTTGGCGAAGAATTGCTTTAGGATTCTGAGTTCCCGGTTTAATCGTGTGTAGCGTACTCACCATCATCATCAGTTTCGGGTAGTCGCTATTTGTAAACAGAAGCAAAACCTACAGCACGGCACTCTGACTTACACATGTTGGCAACTGCCCTAAATGATCGATTTGTCGTCCGTAGTGAAGCGCGTGTTTTTCGATGTGATAATATATGCAAATTTGTGATCGAAAGTGTGTGAGGAATGCCTGAGTTGGCCTGACAATGCGAATTAGAGTGACTGTCATTTCAATCAAGTACGTTAGCAGTAAACCTGAGCGGTGACATTGTTCAATGTAAAGTCCTCGTCATGTTGTGATAGAAATTGTGAATGTTGTTTGCGTAACAATGCTTCAGTTTAAATATTTGAGAGAGGTAAAGCATGGTTTCATCCACACGTTTCCCGACGCGGTGAGTTCCCATCACCCACAGGCCTTAGATGCAGAGGAATGCGAGGAGAGAATTCACTCAGAAGAGGGAAGCTGAGGCAACATTTGCTGGTAAGGGCCGGGTAACAGGTTCATTCCAATGTCGAGAGAGAGAGCATCAATCAATCCTTTCTTCAAGAATATGATGTGGACAGACATCAACGAAGAATTAGAAACAACATGAAAGAGGGGCCAGAATGCAAATACATGTTTGAAGCGCATCAGTTAATCATGTTTCAACAAATTTTGGTAATTATCAAGTATAAATATCCAGTATATACTAATCATTTCAGTCTTGTTAGGTAGCGAAAAATGGTTTGCGTTTTATTATAAGAAGCAATGCAGCAACTTGTATCAGATTGTAAATACAGCATATGCGATACGGCTGTACACACATTACTTTCATATATCTTCATGCACAACAACCTGTTGCATATCTATTTTCGACGTGCCACGAAACAGAAGTACACAGAGTTCAGGGAGCCAGTACTCAGCAACTTAACCTCATACCCTTGCTATAATATCCTCACTGTTCTTTCATCTTTCAGCCATTTCTACCAAAAGCAGCTACTGATTCATCAGCGCGACGTTCATCCAATGTTTCATAAATAAATGTTAGTGTCACTCAGAGTTTAGGAGTAAATATAATCCCATGTTTACCTGTAATCGGGTTGTTTTGACAGCATTTTTATTCAGGGTTGGAACATACAGATGTTGTTAAAATGTGCAAATAATGCAAATCCAAGCCAAACATGAAGCGGGTTCCATATGTGCTATTGGGTCAAAACACTGGAGGAATAAACACTCTCCAGAAGACGCTACAAATATGATTAGTTGTCTCAATTGATAAATGTTATCCGCAATTAAACTAACTGTGAAGTACATTCAGAATGTTTTAGTACAGTGGACTTATTATTCTATCTCACTGTACCTAGTGTTACTGAATAAAGCAATGAATCCGATCCGATCTTCGCACTGAAGCTTGGTCCGGGTGTTCTGTTTCCCAGCACACACATAACTTCCTCAGTATCTGCTGCATGTGCAGGGATTTAGAAATTAAAGTGCACTTCTTGAAATTGGTCAGGGCCTTATCACAGAGAATACTGTTCATCCACAGAACAGTAAACCGAGAGGCAAATAGGCTTGATTCAAAGTAGTACCTATTGCTATGTTTTAGAAGCTGCCATTTTCTTCAGACCCTCCTGTCATTCAAGGTAAGAGAAACTATTTTCGCGCTTTTATTAACACCGTGGAAATAAAACATGCCAGCTGTAGGGTTAATAATACTAGAATTAAGAATAATGTTTTACAAAAGTTAGAATACCGTCAAGTTTGATCATGAAAACACCCCCACGATCAGCATTTTATAAGCTTTATCAGAACCTAATCCATCTAATGAAAACGTACAATTCTCATTGCACATCCAGAAAGCGACAAATCAAATCCATCAGTTGTAAATATTACAATAGCGAGCTTTCTTTCCGTGTTAATTACAAACCCATAGTCACAAATTGAATTTGTGGCACTTGGTATCCTGCTACTTCAAGGTTCCGCAATAATCCAGAAAAGGCACCCCAGTAATGAATTTAGAAAGGATTAGTCGCTATTGGATCAAGGGCACCTCACTTTATTCAGCCTCACCAACTGTCTTTATTTCATTCAAGTATTAGTCCTTCTCATTTTTTGTTTCTTTGCTCGGTTAGATTCTAGTACCAGGCAGCAGTTGGGATACCTGGGAATCCTCTTTCATTGCCAGGCAATTACTGAGCTCTCGGACAGTATACGAAATCTAATTTTGCAGTTCTCAGAAATTGATCCTGTGCCAAATCAAATCGATAGAAGCCAAGAATGAATTGATGTTTGTTAATGGACGACCTCTCAATAGGAATTGTGCAGTCAAAATGAAATGCGACTTCACACACGCACAGAGACATAAGCCTCCTACGCTCCGCTCCCACCCTGCTTTCTCCTTATCCCCCTGTCGCTACAAAACGCTTGCCCCAGTGGACTTTGAGCACTTTTTTTTACCGCCCATCTGTCATTAGAACGCATTTGTTTTCAATTTTCAACATACCATGAACATGCTACACCAGTGATACCATAGCTTGTAAAACACTAAACATGAAATCAATTCCGAAAACCCATAGTGACGAGGGACTTTTAAAATATATTTTCCTTCGATTTGGCTTGTGTGGAGAACCGCGTCGCTGGTTGCTGTTCACATGGCGCCTAGATTTACTGTTTCTGCTACTTTGAATACAGCTACATGTGCTACAGTTTTCAACGTTGCACTGTTCAGTTTTGCCAAAGCTTGTTCATTCGAGTGGGATTCTGTTGAGTGCCCTGCACGCATTCGGGGCCAGTGCTTGTGGGACCAGTTCCCATGAATGCCGTGTATTCTGGGCGGTATAAGCTCTGGGCTTGTGAGTTGGAAATGAATCTGCTGCAGTGTGCATGCTGTACCGATCAGTACGTAACATCCACATACCACGAAAAGGAAGAAATGTCACGTATCGAGTGTGTTGTGAATCGTAACATTGTGATAAGATCCATCTTGTAACTGGGGAGGATCAAGACCTTTTACTATCTTGCGAATAGGGTCGTATATATAAGTTTTTATTTAAAAATTGACATCATGTCATGTCTGTTCTAACTCCAATGTCAGTTAGGCTAGAATGCTATTTCAATACCTTTTGCAAGCATTGCTGTGTTCATTAAGTGTAAGGATGTCCGCGCTGTAGCATTAGATAGTTATTTTCATTTCCACCATCAAGTATCCCTATGTCAAGTAAAGCTGTCTCTGCTCCAACTGCCCCCACCCTCATCCACATCCCCAAAAGTACCTCAGTCCTAACCTTAGTGGAGCACTCCTTATTACTTCAGTGTGGCATTTTTTATACTATTTCTTTTTATGCAGAGGCAGAAATACTGTAAGAGGGTGGAATTCTGAATTATAACAAAGGAAGCTTGAAATATTCATGCAGCATTTGTGGAGAGAAAAACAACGTTAACATTTCAGGTCAGTGACCTTTTGTCACAACAGGAAAAGGTTACAAATGTTCCAGATTTAAAACAAATGGAGAGGCAGGTGGAGCAAGATGCAAAGCAGAATGCATGGTGGTGCCAGGCAAAAGGGGATAGTAATGGGCCAAGTCAGACACAAAAGGCAGGTCTAGGTATATTATCATTTTTTGATAGTGAATCACAGAATCTGAATTTCCAATGAACAAAGGTAAAATAACCACTTTTAACCTCAACATTTGCCCATAGAAACTCCTTTCGGCACTCTCACCTCGTGTCTTACCAATTACCAACACATTAGGTTCTCAGCTGTTAACGACTCTATGAAACTGAACAAAATCCACAAATGGTGAAAACATTCAGCTCTTGACAACTGCAAAATAATTAGCAGTTCCTGTTGTCTGGAAACTCATTCTGAGCCTGAAGTTTGTAAAGTGATCATTTCTTATGTTCTACCTGAGCAAAATGTGGAAAGATGTGGGGCAACATGGTGGTTCAGTGATTAGCCTCACAACACCAGGGACCTGTGTTCAATCCCAGCCTCGGGTGACTGTCTGTGTGGAGTTTGCACATTCTTCCCTTGTCTGTGTAGGTTTCCTCCAGGTGCTCAAGTTTCCTCCCATAGTCCAAAGCTGTGAAGGTTAGGTGGACTGGCCATGCTAAATTGCCCATAGTGTCCAGGGATGTGTAGGTTAAGTGGATTAGACATGGGAAATACAGGGATAGGTTAGCGGGGTGAGACTGGGCGGGATACTCTTCGGAGAGTTGGTGTGGACTTGTTGGGCTGAATGGCCTGTTTCCACACTATAGGAATTCTATGATTCTACTATCTTGAGGGAGATGTGTATTATGGGTGTAACACTCTAGGACTGAAGTGAGGCCTATTTAAATTTTTACAGGTATATTTATGGTCCTAAAATCAGTTGGAAAAAGATATTTTCAGTCCCTCAGTCTACGTTTGATTGGTATCTAAGTTACTAAGGTGAAAAGTTTACATATTAACCAACTGCATATCCAGTGAGCTCCTCGCAATGTGGATTAAGTAAAGACTATTCCTCCAGTTCAAGCAGCATCATAGGAGCAGAAAGGCTCTCTAGGCCCGAAACATCAGCCTTTCTGCTCCTATGATGCTGCTTGGCCTGCTGTGTTCATCCAGCTCTGCACCTTGTTGTCTCGGATTCTCCAGCATCTGCAGTTCCTACTATCTCTCCTCCAGTTCAGTTGACTTCTATTATGCAAAGTGCACAATCTGCTTTATCATCCTTTCATTTGCACATGTATACTTTGAACGTTTTACAATGTGGAGTCATATTTCAGCTCTGTAGATTTTCCTGATATCCTGAGTGGTGCTCTTTGTTCTGTTCTGAAACTTCTGAAACAAATATAAAATTCTTGTAAATCTAAGTTACCAAAACAGCTGTTAGTACATGTGTTGCAAACATTATTAATTTGACATGTTATTGTTCTATTACTGCATTTTAATGTTATTTTTATTCTTATTTTGCTTCTAATTATGTTACAATGTTAGATAGTGGAATTCTCTTCTCAGAATGTGGGAAGAGTTTGGGACATTGAATGTATTAAAGGGGAGTTTGAAAGATTTTTGATAGAAAAGGGAATCAAGCGTTGTTTGAAGCAAACAAGAAACTGGAACTGAGACAACAACCAAATCATCATGATCTTAATGAATGGTGGAGCAGACTCAAAAGATAGAACTGGCCAAATCTTGCTCTCATGTCCTATAACTGGAATCTCAATTGCTTCACGTCTTTAATCTATGTTTTTGGAAAGGAAGGTGCATATGTTTCTTTACCCTTCAGTATGTGACCAATTTGAATAACTAGTAGAAAACTTTGTGGGTTTAAATATACTGGATTATGTATTCATGCATTCATCCCAAAAGTCTAATGCCATGCCACTCACTCAGAACTCACACAAAAACACGCACAAAAGAAATACACTGATGTAGAATAGTGCACTGTCACAAGTTATAAGCAAATAATCGTTTGTATTACCATGTTGAGCTTGTCTGGGAAAAAAGCATATGTTGTTGACACAGTAAAGGAAATGTCTCACTGCTGAGGCGTTGTCTGGATGGTTCCAGTAGTTGCAGTCATATATTAATACGATGCCTGAAGCAAGCGGGCTATGTACCGCCTGCCATTGATCAGCATTCGGCTGGCAATGCCCAGTTGAAGGGTTTCACAAAAGTGTTGCAACTGATACTGTTGAGATCAAAAGCCCAGGATGTGATTAAAAAAAACAGTTTTGAAGGACTCAGAAACACATTTCAGACAATAAATGAGGAGAATTTCCAGCAGCACACTGCAGCTGAAATACAGCAGGAAGAAGACAGGGTTTTTTTTGCTGTATCAATCAGACTATCTGAATTATGAACACAAGAGGTTGATACTGAGTAGAATTACACTGGAAATTTCTCTGTATCCATTAGATTTTTTGATATGGAATCATACAGCTCCAAAGGAGGCTATTTCACCGTTGTGTTTGTGCCAGCCATTAGTGCAAACATTGTCCAATAGTACCATTCCCCAGAGCCCTGCAATTTATTTTCCTTTGAAATTTTTATCAAATTCCTTTTAGAACAAAGAAGAGAACAGAGAACAATACAGCACAAGAACAGGCGCTTCGGCTCTCCAAGCCTGTACTGACCCATTTTGCCCTTCCATACTAAAATTGTCTTCACTTACAGGGTCCATATCCCTCTATTCCCCTCCTATTCATGTATTCATCCAAGTCCTTCTTGAATGCTGCTATTGTGTCTGCTTCCACCACCTCCTCTGGCATCGCGTTCCAGGCACTCACCACCTTTTGTGTGATAAACTTGCCTTGCACATTTCTTTTAAATTTCTCCCCTCCCACCTTGAACCTGTGTCCCCATGTAATTGACTCCTCCAATCTGGGAAAAAGCCTCATGCTTTTCACTTTATCCATGCCATTCACAATCTTATAAACTACTTTTGGGTTGCCCCCAACCTCCCGCGTTCCAGTGAAAACAAACCCAGTCTATCCAACCTTTCTTCATAGCTAAAATCCCTCATACCAGGCAACATCTTGGTAAACCTCTTCTGTACTCTCTCCAAAGCATCCACATCCTTCTGGTCATGTGGTGACCAGAACTGTATGCAATATTCCAAATGTGGCCTAATTAATGTTCTATAAAGCTGCAGCATAACTTGTCTATCCTTGTACTCAATGCCCCTTCCAATGAAGGCAAGCATGCACAGGCCTTTTTAACTACCTTATCTACTTATCTACAGGTACCTTCTGTGATTTGTGGACCTGCACACCCAGATCCCTCTGCATGTCAATACTTCTAAGGGTCCTGCTATTCACTGTATAATTTCCACCTGTACTTGACCCTCCGAAATGCATCACCTCAGTAATAGTAAGAGAAATATACTATTAAATGTGAAATAAATTCCATATCACAACAACTCATTTTCTAAAAAAAAAAGAAGTTTCTTTATGTTACCTCTAGTCCTTCTGCAATTCCTTTAACTCTCTGACCGCTGGATACCAACTCTTCTACTATTGAATCCAGTTTCTCCTTATTTCCTCTGGTAGAACCCTTCATGATTTGAGCACCATTATTAAATCTCTTCTTAATTTTTCTTCAGTCGGGAAGACAACCTTTCATCTCCAGCCTTACTGTGTAACTAAGCTCTGCCATCCTCGGTAAATCTAGTAAATCTCTCCTACTGCCTTTCCAAGGTTTATAATGTCAAACCAGGATGCTGAGGTCTAACCAGTGTCTCTTGAATCTTCCTTACCTTTATAACTCTATCCTTGTATTTAAAAAGTCAAGGATCCCATTTGAGTTTATAATTCGCACTTTATCCTGGAATCTTCAAAGATTTGTAGACATACATTCCAAAAACTCTCTGCTCCTGTACTCCCTTAAGCATACTGTTTAATTTATATTGTTAATCCTCATTTCTCCTCCAAAACATATGTCCATTTATTTGTAGACAAGACATTCAGTATAGCATTTTGGAAAATTGACCTTGCCCTTCTCCTTCCAAATTCAAATGTTATCAGTCATAGATTCATACAGTGCAGAAAAGGCCCTTCAGCCCATCGAGTCTGCACCAACATAACTACCACTAAATGTATACTAATCCCAATTTCCTGCACTTGTCCCATATTTATTGATTGATTGTCACGTGTATCGAAGTATAGTGAAAAGCATTGTTTATGAGCAGTACAGGCAGATCATAATAAGGAAGGATATACAGATCAAAATGATTAAACAGAGGTGCAGATTACATTGCACAGGGTGTGCGCTAGGCAACATCAATGTTAACAAGCTCAATCATTATTTGAGGCTAGAGAGTCCATTCATCAGTCTAATAACAGCTGGGAAGAAGCTGTTCCTGAACCTGCTCATGCATGTGCTCAGGCTTCTGTATCTTCTGCCTAATGGCTGAGGTTTTGGAGGTTATTACTGCAGTGCGATGGGTCGTTAATGACGTTGGCAGCCTTTACGCAGCAGCGAGCCATCTAAATAGAGTCCATGCATAGAAGGTTGGCTTCCATGATGGTGTGGGCTGTGCATCCTTGAATGGGATGATATTTCAAGTGCTCAAGTAACAAACAGTAAGGGTCCTAGTATTGATCCTCATGGCACACTGCTAGACAACAGCCTCCAGTCAAGTAAACAGCCTTCTATCACTACCCTTTGCATCCTATTACTAAACCAGTTTCTGATCCATCTCACCAAGTTTTCCCCGATTCCATTTGCTTTAACCTTCTTAATCTTTCTCCCATGTAGGACCTTGTCAAAAGCTTTGCTAAAATCCATATAAGATACGTCAACTGAACTTCCCTTTTCCACACTTGATCACATTTTCAAAAAATTCTAATAAATTTGTTAGGCATGATGTCCCTCTGATAAAGCCATGCTGACTATAACTAATTAACCCATGCCTTTCCAAGTGGATATTAATTTGCGCCTTCAGAATTTTCTCTAATAGTTTTCCTACCACTGTCTTGAGACTGTCCGGTCTGCAATTTCCTATTTCACCTCTATTCAGTTGATTTGAAAAAGAGAAACTGTTTGCCTCTGTGTTAACATTGGTGAGTGAGAATAAATACCATGATCCATAATATTGGATGGGTCTCCAGGTCTTGCTGGCTGCCATTGCTTAAACTGAGGGCAGAAGATGGACTGACAAAAATGGACGATAAATGCTGGTCTAGCCAGCAATGGTCATGGCCTGTGAATGAATCAAAAAGAAAAATCTGCATTCTCTGTATAGCTGTGAAGTAAAACCTGATCTGAGGAATGCCTGGAAATAGAGTTTCACAGGACATGAGTGTGTTAATCACTTTCATTTACATGGGTCAGTCTGTCCAGATATCGCTGTATGTCTACAAGTCAGGTCTTACTTAACTAACATCAACCTTCCTGTGACTTATTGATGCACATTGCTAGTTTGGCTCAGTTGGCATCTTTGACTTTGAAGGTTATAGTTCAAGCTCATTCAATGAAGTTTCGAAGAAACATCCTGTTTGTTTGTTCAACATGGCCTAGTTGGACCAAAGCGGCCTGTTTCCGTGCTGTATAACTCTATGACTCTATAACTAGAACTAATAATAGCCTACATTCATTCTTCATCAAACACCGAAAAAAGTAATTATTAACCTGATGTTGAAATTATGGCATCTTGCTTTTTGAGTATTGGCTGTCATCTTTGCTTTGCTAGTATTATAGAGATGGCAGCCCAGGAATAGTAATTTATTTATTATAGCATACTTTGGGATATCCTTGATTTGTTAAAGTGCAGCAAAAACACAATTTGACTCAAGGCGTTATTGCTTTCAAAAACTTGTTAACGATTTATACACTCAAGGGACATTTCCTGTAAGGATCCGATAAGTGTCAGAAGTAGACTGAAAAAGGACAACTTTCTGACACACCATTCTTGTAGTAAATCCAAATCGTCTACCTGAGCTGGGGTCGATTTCAACTGTAAAATGGACTCCCAGTCATGCTTTGCTCTTCAGAGGGAGTTTACCACTTCCAGAAGGCAATTTATTTTGCAATAGTAAATTCATTGTTGCAACATATCGTCATGGGATGTGGTTATCACAGCCTGCCCAGCATCTATTGACCATCCCTAATTATACTAGAGAGGGTAATGGTGAGCTGCCTTCTTAAAATGTTTCAGCGTTGGGGTGTAGTGATGCACACAGCGCTGTTAAGAGCAAAATTCCAGGATTTTGACTCAGTGACACTGAAGGAACAGTGATATATTGTGGTTGGTTGGCTCACTGAGCTGGTTCATTACCCTGCTGGGTAACATCATCAGTGCAGTCTCCGTTGAAGCGCTGTTGGGTTTTCCCGCCTGTAATTTAAATTCTGGTGTCCGTTGAGCTGGATTACCTCACTTCTGGTTTTCCTTCGCAATGGAGTGTTTATGGGGTCTTTACATGTTTATTGATGCCTTTCTTAGTGGAGTACCAGGCTTCTAGGAATTCCCATGCTTGTCTCTGGTACTCCACTAAGAAAGCCATCAATAAACACATTGAGCTAGACCCCGTATATACTCCACTGCGAAGGAAAACCGGAAGTGAGGTAATCCAGCTCAATGGACACCAGGGTTTAAATTACAGGCGGGAAAACACAACAGCGCTTCAACAGAGGCTGCACTGATGATGTTATCCAGCATGGTAATGAAATGTCTGCGGAACAACAGACCAGCTTGGCGAGCCAACCGAACACAACATCCACAACCCGAGATACAAATCAATTCTAAAAATCTTAGACAGCACTGATATAGTGGCTTGAATAGAAACTTGTAAGTGGTGGTGTTCCCGTGCATCTAATGACCTTGCCTTTCTTGATGATAGTGGTCATGGGTTTGGAAGCTGTTTTTGAAGGATCATCTGTGAGCCACTGAATCTTGTAGGTAGCACATGTTTCCCAATTGTGCACTGGGGTGACGAGAGTGAATGTTGAAGGTTGCTTTTGATGGAGTACTAATCAAGTGGGTTGCTTTGTCCTTTATGATGTCAAAATTCTTGAGTGCTATTGGAGTTGCACTCACCTAGGCAAATGGAGAATATTCTATCACATCTCTGGCTGATGGACAGGTATTTGGGAGACAGAAAGTGAGTTATTCACCACAGAATTTCTAGCTTTTGACCTGCTACTGTAGCCATGGTATTTATTTGGATGATCCAGTTCAATATGTGGTCAACTGCAAACCTTGGATATTGACAGTGGGAAATTCAGTGAGGATCATGCCGTAGAGTATTAAGGGGTGTGGGTTAAAGAGAGTAGAAGACCGCAAACTGGAGGTTAAAATCTTCATTTGACTCAAAGAGCCTAGTAATGAAAGATGACCAAAGTTCCAGCTGCTTAACTATGAAATCATTCCCCCTGTCTCTTACCACCATGGTCACTGCTTTCACCTCAGTAGCAGCAGTACAGAGTCAAGGACAGATAGGAATAATCCATTACCTGATCATTTGTATGCAGCAGCTTGGACAAAAGACATTGCTGATAGTGAGAATATAGTAGAATCTCATCAACCGTAGAAGTAGAGGATTGAGCAGAAATTATTTTTGCCCAGTCTCCTCCAGTCTCTGCTCTGGACAGTAGTTTGGAGGAAGCTCTCTTGTGATGGAAGGTGCATGCTTTATATATGTGTATTATCATAAATTAAGTTTGGATTTTTGAATTTGACTAGTGGCCGAAGAAGTATTGTTTGTTATGGACCAGTCCAGAACCCCTCAAAATATTTTAAGAATGTAGCCTAGACCCTTACCTTTTCTTATTTTAAAGGTAGATGTGAAGTGTATGTCCCAGATGAGATGTGACTGGTCAAACGACTTGATGTTAAGCAAAACACAATTTATTTAAATACTATACTTAAAATACAAACAAAAAGAAAGAGGAATTTAGAATTACTTAACTATTGGAAAACATAACTGAATAATAGATATAGAACCCATTACTAATTAACTATTCCAATATAGTAACATTCCATAAACATACCTCTTAGCAAAATGGTGAATTCAGACAGATTCTTACATGCAGTTCTCCAATCCAGGAGGAAACAACTTCAAGAGAGATTTCAGAGAAAGTAGCAACTAGGAGTCATTCACTAAAGCTATCAACTCTTCTGGGACCCCAAACAGCTTCTGACTGCTAAAGCTTTAAAAAGACTAGGAAGTCTGGTCTGTGTGAACTGGCTACTCTCATTCAAACTGCTTCCATTGTTCCAACGTTTAAAAAAATACCTTAAGGCCTCCTAAATTGTTTACTTAGGCCTTTTCTAGTAGCCTCTGCCTTTACAACCTCTCTTCAAAAAAATCCCAGGACAAAATAACCATTTTAAAGTGATAGCATTGTCACACACTGGACTTGAAAAGTTAACTTTGTTTTCTCTCTACAGATGCCACTAGACCTAATGAGTTTCCCTAACAATTTCTGTTTTTGTTCATGAGAAAAAGACTTACTGGCAGTAATGGGGTTTTGTTTAAATTGGGAGGAGGTTACCTGCACACAATGTAAATAGCTGTACATTTGGCTTCAGTTTGGAAAATCAAGGATTTTTGTGTTTTCTTTTGATTAGAGGAAACAACCATAGCTTGACAAAATGCTTTTGGGGAGCTCTGCAGGTTTCTCAGCTGAAGTTGGATGTGTAAAGTAGTTGCTCTTGAGAAACGAAGATGATAATTTAGAATTGTGAAAATAGTATAAGGAATTTTGTAGAAGTTTCAAACCAGGGGTCTTTGGTTAAAGCTGAAAGTACTTGAAAATAAGAAAGTTTCAGCTCAGTTGTATGAAGAGGCTTTCAGGTTTCAAGATTGGGAGTTGCAACCACAGTTAAATTAAGACCTCTTGGGATCATAGACAAGGGAATACTATTTGGTGTGAGTACTATATGGGGTACTTTTGAGATTATATTTTTAACATGTATTTTAAAATTGTTAACATATTATATGTAAAATAGTTTTGTTTATTACATTTTATCCTAATTTCTTTTGTGTAATGTGTAAAATTCACTCAGTTCATTAAAATTTCCTTAAAATGTTCAGTTAAAACCAAAAAATAAGCAATTATTTATAAAGCCAGATTTTAGTCTGGGACCTGATTTGTTAGCTAATAACATCAACTGGGATTGTAACACCTGCATATAATCTCCTTTTACCTGCATTAAAACATCACCCATTGAGGTTTGAGGTAAGTCTTGCTGATTGTATTCTCAGCTCAGGACCTTTTCCATTTGAAGCATAATATCAGGTGTTTGTTTCTGAAGGTCAGTGGGCAAAACAAAAATTTGTATTCAATAATTGGTGAAGGAGGAGATCAGAAGTCAATCCTTGTTCAATTTTAGACGTATTCACAATGTGAGACATTACAAATGTATAACTCCTCATTCAACAAACCACCACCAGTGTCAAAAAGTATTGCTTCTTATTTTTTTAATCAACCTGTTTGATCATGCTATGATGTACTTCCCAGGGAAAATGGGACTTAAACCCAGATTTTCAGGTCCAAAGGCACCATATCTCTTTATATGTGCATGTCATTTCCAATGAACGTACACCCAACTTCAGGCATTTAACTTTAATATATACAATTAAACAATTTCCTTTCCTACCCATTGCAAAAATAACATAAAAATGATATTCATGAACATTATTTCAAAAAACATGGCTTTTGATTTCCTCTATAAAGCACTTCACTGCAAGATGTCCCTCTTCTGGGACCTCTGCTCTAGGAATATTTTGGGACAAGCACTCATTTTCATGAAGCAGTCAGATACTTGATGACTTACATCAAACTATTTAATCTCAGAGATTTCATTTTATCCCACATATACAAGTAAGGATGCTCCTTAATCTTTTTATTCATTTAGGCTTTTTATTGAATTAACATTATCTCACATGAAATGATTATCTATGTAACATTCAATGCACAAACTCTTTTGTGTAGAATTGCCCCTGAAATATTTGACAAATGGAATCCCATATCCATTGCTTGCAAAGCAGCCAGTGCTCTGAAGCTAAAGTACGTTAGACAATGCTTTTTATTTTCTCATTCTTCCAGCCTAACTATCAACATTTCCCATTTTCACCCACAAGAAGCATTGCGAATTCCACTGCATTTGAATACACATCAGGAAGATTGGCACGCAAAGCATCTTGTAACTTTTTGGTCATCCCAGGATAGAAGCTTTAGTATACATTTCTTCAACTTTAATTTTTTCTTTTTTTATTGCTTTAAAACATTCTTGACGTTTGGGTATTTCATTGCATTACTTACTTCTAATACTTCAAAACTAGCATCTGGTCACGTCTGAGTAAATAACCAATTAAACAAACCAAATTAAGCTTGCAAAAGTATGGTTTCTTCTTTGGATGTAATGTCATCTCTCTGTGATGACCTTGAACAAATAATGGGATGGGAGTGCCATTTTATAAATAACATTGCTGATTCAGGTAACACCAGGCCTTTTCTGCTTAATGTCTAAACCAATATATTTAAAAACTCCAGGGCCTGACTTCCAATCTTTAATTCCACTTTATGCTTATTAAGAATATATTTCTCAACTTTCACAGTACTATCCCTGTGAGAAATAATCAACACATGTCATGAAGGTGGCTGCAAGTTTCCCTTGATATGAATAAAACATTATGTTTTTTCAATTGCACACAGCCTACTTTCAGCAAAATGGATTTCACTTAAAATACAACACTCATGACTAGATTATAATCATATTTGCTTAGCTTCCATGGTTGACCTGTTGTATTGCTTGCCTCTGAAGGCTGTCTGAGAAACACTTCTGTCTGAAACATTCCACTTTGTAGAAATGTGGTTTGTATGTCAATTGATCTATAGACACACAAATATTTGGCCAAAAGACTAAAAAGACTTTGAGGATTACTTTTCCTGCTGTGGGAAATTCCATTCTAATGTTAATCTTGTTAAGTCAGGCTTTAAAACTCTGAGCAACTAGCCAGCTTGTATGTGATAATTTTCTAATGCAAGAGTCACTCTTAGACCCACTACTAAATCTCACACTGCACTTTCTCACTTTCTATTCTTCTTCTACCCTATTTTGCCAATCCATGGACTTCACTGTTTGGCCATCATCTTGAACATGTAGCAACCATTAAGGATGCCAATAATTTCTTTATGGTGCGTTCAATTAGTGTCATAGGGCACTGAGTGAACATTGTAACAATTAGGGAACAGACAGTTCCAAGGGTTGCTGCATTGGACGATTGAATTGGTAATTTCAATTCTGCCAGGTTATGTGCGGGGTTTACAGTGATAGAGTCACTGAGATAAACAGTGCAAAAACAGACCCTTTGGTCCAACTCGTCCATGCCAACCGGATATCCTAAATAAATCTAGTCACATTTGCTAGTATTTGGCCCATATCCCTCTAAACCCTTCCTATTTATATACCCATCCAGATGTCTTTTAAATGCTGTAATGGTACCAGACTCTACAACTTCCTCTGGCAGTTCAATCCATACATACACCACTCTTTGTGTGAAAAAATTGCCCCTTAGGTCCCTTTCAAATCTTTCTCTCTCACCTTTAACCTGTGCCTTTTAGTTTTGGATTCCCCTACCCTGGGTAAAAGACCTTGACTATTCACCCTATCCATGCCTCTCATGTTTGAGTATCCGTTGTATCTGAATACTTGGTAGAGGTATTCTTCTTCATTTTGGCATAGTTCTGAGTTGCTGCAGTGTATTGTGGTCTCTACCCAGGGTACGGGAGTCCAAAACTAAGTATTTAGAGACAACGGATACCCGAACAGCTGGGTCCAACGATACCTGTCCCACAAACAACAGGGGGATAGAGTACGCCCCGACACACTTGTCACATTACCGTACATCAAGAACGTATCTGAACTGACCACAAGACTCCTATGGCCACTGGGCATCAGAGTAGCACATAAACCTACATCAACCCCACGCCAACTGCTAACAAGAACCGAAGACCCCTTACCCACTATAGACAGAACCAATGCAACATACAAGGTTCCATGCAGGACTGCGACAAACATTACATCGGACAGACAGGAAGGAAACTGGCTATGAGAATACATGAACACCAACGAGCAACAAAAAGACACGACCAATACTCACTCATCTCCATACACACGGATAAGGAGAGCCACCAATTCGATTGGGACAATGTCAGGATCCTAGCACAAACCAAACGGAGATAGTAGGAACTGCAGATGCTGGAGAATCTGAGATAACAAGGTGTAGAATGGTCTAGGCCTGAAACGTCAGCCTTCCTGCTCCTTTGATGCTGCTTGGCCTGCTGTGTTCATCCAGTTCTACACCTTGTTATCACAAACCAAACAGAGACAAGCATTGGAATTTCGAGAGACCTGGTTCTCCACCAAGAAGGCCATCAATAAACACGTAGAATTAAACCCTGTATACGCACCACTGCAAAGAAAAACCGGAAATGAGGTAATCAACTCCAATAGACCCCAGAGTTTAAATAACATGAGGGAAAACGCAACACTTCATCAGAGGCTATACTGATGATGTTACCCGGCAGGTATAAAATGTCTGTAAACCAACGAACCAGCTCGGCACACAGCATCTACAGCCCAAGCTACAAATCTAGTCTAGAACCTGAGGCTCTAGTTTTGTTATCCCCCTTCATGCCAAACTTCATCAAATGTCAAGGGCAGAAACTCTCAGCTTGTTGCAACCTTTTAAATAGGTTATTCAAAATAGTTGAAGACTTACTGAAGAATAGGTCACAGTCAATTGGAGAAGAAGACAGATAAAGACAGAAGCAGTCTCTATGCAGAAACTTGCTGCTAAGCTGTGTTGCTGAGGAGGTGACTTAAGGCTTAGCTCTCTGCAGTCAGAACACATGAAGAAGTTCTACTAGTCAGAAGGCACTAGTTAGTAGGTATTTGTGCTGGAGTTAAATTTCAAGTAAAAATCTGGGACCTGTGGGGCACCATGAATAGTTCAGTGCTGCTGTGAGTAAAGATGAAAGAAACCCACAAACATTATTTACTTGATGCGGTTCAGCAAGATTACAGCTCAGGGAAAAAAAATCAGGGGTAATGCTGGTTTGGTGAAGCTCACTCTTTATGAAAAATCTGGAATTATGCTGTGAGTAAGTGCTGGAATGTAGTTTCCAGCATCCATGTAAGCATAGTCTTAGGAGAGGAAGGTAGAGCATCAGAATGTAAGCAATTGCTGTGGTAATCCATAATGGACTGGCTCCTAAGGGAGTTTCAGGGCCAGGCCATCAAAAGTGAAATATTGGAATCCCTTGTAAAGTATTAATGAGATTCAGTGACCCATAGAGTCATTAACATCTTAGGGTTGGAACGGAAGGGTTGCTGAAAAATCAGTGGGGTTGATTGCAATGGCTATTTAAAATATTCTTGCGTGTTTTTAACCATAGATTGTCCACAACCCATGTTTATCTCATAGGATGACAGACTATACATCATTTCTATCTTTGCACATTCTAAACATTTGTTGTCCATAATCTTTTGCATGATTTTCAGTACGTTTATTAGTAATAAGTTCATTATTTTTATTCACTAAAGAAAGCTCACTATCTTGTTACTAATCCAAACTGAGATATATCTGAAACCCATATAATTGACCATATGCTCAACCTGGTTCAATAAATACACTTTTATGATGATTGAAGGAGTGGGACTAGAATGCTATCAATGGCCTCTCCAACCTTGGTTGTAATAGGTACAAATGCTGCATTCTTCCTTCCGCTGGATCCATCGGTACCCACTTTAGTCTTTGTGTGTGATAGCCCCAAGCAAAACAGAACTCTGTTCTATTTTATTCTGTTTTTCATGACTGTCATTGTAAAACACAGGAATGTCATTGCCTTCTGTCAACTGCTCAGATTCTGAGACTTTGCAATGAATCCGGATTAACCATGAAGAAGACATCTTAGTATATCATCATCACGTTGGGTTACCACTGCCTTAGACTAATGCTTTATTATCCCAAACTGTACCCCACTACATAAAAAATAAGTCAGCTTTATATCCTCAAAGAGGGTGTAAAAAATCTGAAAATGCCCAGTTTTCATGTTGTCTTACATTGTGTTCACATTGTGTAGATCCTCAGCAGTAAGAAAAATAGCTGTAAGCAGGGTGAATGCTCGGCTTGGTGATTCTAGAATCCTGCAGCATTGGAAGTGAAGGATTTCTGTGATAAAAATGCCATGACAATTCAAAGGTTAGGCACTTACTTGTTTTAATTAACATTTAGAAGTCAGCTGAATTTACTGAGTATCAAACAATGATTTGCCAATTAAGTCCAACATTGTTAAATCTCATCCTAGTGTATTCACCTGACAGTGCAATTAGTTAAGCGCAAAATTTAGTTAAGATTTTAGATATAATTTAATGTAGCCAATATTCTCTGCATGTCATAGCTGAATTTACAAATAATCAGACAAACAAAATAGTTAGAAATAAATAAATCCATGTTACAGGTGACCATGTGAAGTCAATTTGTGATTGAATTCTGACTTGCCATGAAATTCTGACATGGGATACCAACATTTGGATTTGCAATGCATTTGTCTGAAATTCTATTTGCAGCATAGGCTCTAACATACTAGATGTGTAGAGGTTAACGACGTTACTAAGACAGCAGCGCCAGGAACATTGGACACACACAATATCACCAATAGAATTTCAGAGATAGCAGGAACTGCAGATGCTGGACAATCTGAGATAA
>NC_063336.1:68892221-69032940 GCF_021869965.1 Rhincodon typus | reverse complement strand
ACCCTTCTTCATTTCTGAAGAAGGGTCCAGACCCGAAACATCAGCTTTCCTGCTCCTCTGATGCTGCCTGGCCTGCTGTGTTCATCCAGCTCTACACCTTGTTATCCCTAACTGTGCTGTTGGATCTACCGCCATCTATTGGCAGGTGTCAGTATCTGCTAGTAGTGCGTTGGCTTTCTTGATGTATTGAGCTCTATTAAGGTTTATTGTCAAGTGTTCTTTGTCTAGCAGTAGGATTATAATGTTTCTGTCTTTCTTGAGTCTTCCCAGGGCTTTCTTCTTTTTTGTGTTGAATGTGTTTCACTTTTCTACTCAGTGTTTGGACTATTGTCTGTCTGATGGTCTGTTGTATTTCCTCCATGACTCCGTTGCACTTCAGTATCGATTCCAGTGCAGCTAGGAAGCCAGTTTTTTTGGTGTCTCTGTAGTTATAATTCAGTCCGCATAATAGGACGGTCTTCTCAGTGCCTATAAGTTGTCGGTCTGAGATGTTCTTGATCCATGTTTCTGTGTTGCCTGTGTCGATGTTGTGAGTGAGTTTGGATAGTTTGTCTTTTAGGCCTATTCTTTTCTTTGTTCTGGCCTTCTGTTGTTGGCCTCCCCCAGAATTGTTGTCCATTCTTGGTCAGTTGCATTGGAGTACAAAGTTTTTGCCGCGCAATTTTCTGCTTGTATTTGTGGAGGTGGTTGTGGGCATCGTTGATCATAATCCTTATCATTCTGCAGCCGTTCTGTGCAGCTGTTCTCTGCCCCTGTGGATAGCGATAGGTGGTTTATATTTTAAACTTTGTGGTAGTACCTGTTTTCTGAGGCATTCATGCAGAAATATATTGGTTCACAGGTTGTACTCAGATGGATGACATTTATCTCCCATCTGCAGGCCAGTTTGAGGGTATTTAAAGTTTTTGAAAAGATTTGAAGCTCGGGTCATGGATGAGGTTTCAGGCTTGCTCACCGAGCACAACCAATTCTCACTGGTCTCAATACACATGGACACAAATTCGATTGGGACAACACATCCATAGTAGCACGAGCCAAAAACAGACATGCCAGGGAATTCCAGGGGGCCTGCCATTCCAACCGGAACTCCATCAACAAACACATTGAACTGGACCCAATTACAAACCACTGAAAAATAGAACCGGAAGTAATACCAACCAACCCAGCAAACCGAGGCATATAAATAACAAGTGGGACAGAATACCAACGCTTCACCGTAGACACTGACGATGTTACCGAGCAGGGTGACGAAATGTCTGCAATCAAACACACTGGCTCGGCAAACAAGTCTCCATCCTCAGGGAGAAACATACTTGGCCTCATCCTTACCAATTTGCCGGCTGCATGTGCATGACGAAATTGGTAAAAGTGAGCACCGCACAGTCCTTATGGAGACAAAGTCCTGCCTTCACATTGAGAATACCCTCCATTGTGTGGTGTGGCACTATCACCGTGCTAAATGGAACAGACTCAAACAAATCTAGCAACTCCAACACTGTGTACCACCAACAACTACAGAATTGTACTGCAACATACCCCAGCATATCCCTTACTCAAACATCACCATCAAGCCAGGGGATCAACTTTGGCTCAATGGAGAATGCAGGAGGGCATGCCAGGAGCAGCACCAGGCATACCTGAAGATGAGGTATCAACCTGGTGAAGCCACCAAACAGGGCTATTTGCGCGCCAAACAGCGTAAGCAGGAAATGATAAACTGAGCTAAATGATTCCACAACCAACAGATCGGATCTAAGCCCTGCAGTCCTGTCACATCCACAAAATTAAACAATTCACTGGAGGAGGCCGCTCCACAAATATCCCTATCCTCAATGATGGAAGAGCCCAATACATCAGGGCAAATGATTCGCAGCATGCGCAGCAATCTTTAGCCAGAAGTGCAGAGTGAATGATCCATCTCAGCCTCCTCCAGTGGTACCCAGCATCACAAATCCCAGTCTTCAGCCAATTCGATTCACTCCACATGATATCAAGAAATAAAAACAGAAAGAACTGCAGATGCTGTAAATCAGGAACAAAAATAAAGTTGCTGGAAAAGCACAGCAGGTCTGGCAGCATCCGTGAAGGAAAATACAGAGCTAACGTTTCAGGTCCAGTGCCCCTTCCTCAGAACTCAGACCCGAAACGTTAACTCTGTTTTTTCCTTCACAGATGCTGCCAGACCTGCTGAGCTTTTCCAGCAACTTTGTTGATATCAAGAAATGGTTGGAGGCATTGGATGCTGCAAAGGCTATGGGCCCTGACAACATTCTGGCAACAGTACTGAAGACTTGTGCTCCAGAATTTGCTGCTCCCCTAGGCAAGTTGTTCCAGTACAGTTACAAAACTGGCATCTATCTGACAAGTGGAAAATTGTTCAGATATATCTGGTACACAAAAAGCAGGGCAAATGCAACCAAGCTAATCACCATCTCATCAGTCTACTCTCAACCATCAGTGAAGTGATGGAACATGTCATCAATAGTGTTATCAAGCAGCATCAGCACAGTAATAACCTACTCAGTGACAATCAGTTTGTGTTCCGTCAGGGCCACTCAGCTCCTGACCTCATTACAGCCTAGGTGCAAACATGGACAAAAGAGCTGAATTCCAGATGAGGTCAGAGTGACAGCCCTTGACTCAAGGCTGCATTCCTCTGAGTGTAGCATCAAGAAGTCCTAACAAAACTGGAATCAATGGGTATCAGGGGGCAAATTCTCCACTGGCTGGAGTCATACCTGACACATAGGAAGATGGTCGTGGTTTTTGGAGGTCAGTCATCTCAGCTCTTGGACACCTCTGCAGGATTTCCTCAGGGTAGTGTCCTAGGCTCAACCATCTTCAGCTGCCTCATCAATGACCTTCCCTCCATCATAAAGTCAGAAGTGGGGATGTTCGCCAATGATTGTACAATGTTCAGCAAAATTCGTGACTCCTCAGACACTGAAACAGTCCGTGTCCAAATGCAACAAGATCTGGACAATATCCAGCGTTGGGCTGATAATTGGCAAATAACATTTGCGCCACACAAATGGCAGGCAATAAGCAAAATCCATCCACTACCCCTTGATATTCAATGGAGTTATCATCACTGAATCCCCCACTATCAACATCCTGGGAGGTACCATTGACCAGAAACTCAACAGGACTCATCACATAAACAAAGTGGTTACAACAGCAGGTCAGAGGCAAGGAATACTCACCTCTTGACTCTCCAAAGCCCAACCACTATCTCCAATTCATAGGAGATGATGGAATACTCCCCACATAGGCAGATGGGTACAACTCCAATAACACTCAAGAAGCTTGACATCAGCCAGATGTCACATTCATTTACTTGTAATTAAATTCAGTCAGCTGGGTAGTATACTTCTCATGCAGAATTTGGGAAATCAGAGACAATTCGAACATGCCTGATGACAACATCTGCAGGAAGTGTGTCCAATTGCAGTTCATGTCAGACTGCATGGATCAGTTGGAGTGGCAGTTGGACGCACTTAGGAGCGTGCAGGAAGCGGAAAGCGTCAGAGACAGGAGTTTTAGAGTTGTGGTCATACCCAAGGTTCAGGCAGATACATGATGACTGCTAGAAGGGGCAGCCAGACAGTGCAAGAATCCCTTGTGGCTATTCCCCTCTCTAATGAGAATATGGTTTTGGATACTGGTAGTGGGGGATTGCTTGTAAGGGGATGGCAACAACAACAGCCAGGGCAATGGCACCATAGCTGGCTCTGTTGTACAGCAGGGATGGTCAAAGTACAGAAGAGCAATAGTAAAATGGGGGACTTTATAGCCAGAGGCACAGATAGGCATTTATGTGGCCCCAAACAGAATCCAGGACGGTGTATGCCTGCCGGTGTCATGGATTCAGGACATTCCAAAAGAGAGGGCGAGCAGCCGGAGGTTGTAGTAAACATTGGTACTAATGACATAGACAGGAAGATGGCTGATGTTGCAAAGGGAGTTGAGGGAATTAGGCAGTAAATTGAAAAGCAGAATCTCTAGTGTTGTAATCTTGGGTTTACTCCCTATGCCAAGCGCCACAGAGGCTAGGAATAGGAAGATACTACAGTTAAATATGTGGCTAAAGAGTTGGTGTAGGAAGAAGAGCTTCAGCTATCTGGATCAATGGGATGTCTTGTAAGGCAGGTGGGACCTGTTGTAGGAAGACAGGTTGCACCTAAACGGGGGTGGGGGGCGTGTCACCAATATCCTGGCAGGGACATTTGCTAGTGCCACTGAGGAGAGTTAAACTAGGGTGGCAGGTGGATGGGAACCAGAGCTCTAGGTCACTAAGTGAAAGGACTGAGGAGGAGTGAGCACTTGTTGCCCATTTCTAATTGCCCAGAGGGCAGTTAAGAGTCACCCACAGTGGTGTGTTACTGGCGTCCCGTGTAGGCCAGACCAGGTAAGGCTGGCAAGTTTCCTTCCTGAAAGGACATTGGTGAACTAGTTAGAATTTTTCCAACAAAGGGTTTATGGTCATCATTAGACTTTTAAATCAAGATTGTTATTGAATTCCAATTCCACATTCTGCCATGGCAGGATTCCAACCTGGGTGCTCAGAATATTCCAAGGGTCTTTGGATGAATAGCCTAATGCTAATATCACTCGGTCATCACCTCTCTTAAATCCAGTACACCAAGGCACTTTTTATTGAGAAGGATGTAGTGAGGCAGGAAATTTCAGGCTTTGAAATTCTCTCTCTAGAAGCCCTATGAGAAGACCTCCAATGCTAGGACTGAAGAAGGCAATGCTGTACTATCTTCTGAAGGCCAACTAAGATGGGCAACAAACGCTGCCCTCGCTAGAAATCCCTCAGTTGATTTTATGGTTCATAATTAACCACTTTGGCTTACTGTTATACATGGGAAATTATCTTCAGTTGCCAGCAATTTCTCATTTAGGCATCCATCACTTTCAAAGAGAATGAGTAATTCTCCTGCAAAGGCTGTCCAATGTCTTCTGCTGTATGCAGCTCTGTTCTATATGCAGACAAAAATGCATTCACTGTAGCTTTTTGTGATTTGCTGTTTAGACAGCTATGCAATGTTATGGATTTATGGAAAATTTATTGCAAAGTACCTTGCCGATAAAATGTTTACCAAACTGCTTCACAGCTGACAGTGCCCATTTTAATTGTCTCAATTGTGTATAAATTATCTTCCTCAGCTGAATCTTTCTCAGCTGTCTGTAGTCTGCTATATTTAAGCTCAATAATTGTAATTACTTCCTTTTGTATTACAATTGCAGCAGATTAGTGGATCATTTCCAGATAATTGTGCTTTGCTGTTGAAGCAACCATTTCTGATACTCATACCTTTTTCAATATCAGCAACTTCATACACTTATAATAGTCTCCTCTTTTGGCAGACTACCTATTACTTATTTTCATTTCTCATCTGGAACTTTTTTGATGTCAGGCACCAGATATTGCGTAAGTTTACACAGACCCAGTTTGAATATTCTCCAATTGCAGCTTGATCATCAATGCAGTACCACTACATACACCGCAGAGCAGCTTCTCCTCTCCGTATTCCATCAGCATTGAATAATTTCTAAGGCGTACTTCCTGCTCTTTGCTGTGCTTCTCCATTTCTCCAAGAAATAATGCATTTGGTAGTTGCATTGGTCCATAAGCAAGTATTTACCCAGTTAAGAGATTGTTTAGCTACAAGTAGTATTTTTCCTGGTGTTTTCAGGTTTGATACTCCGCTGTGTGTCTGTTGTAACACACCTCAATGAAGTAATACATTGCTGAAAGAAAAATACGAGTGATCTTTATATTTTCTGTTTCAGATGTTGTTGGGGCATTGAGATATTTAACCCTTACTTGGTTAGCAAGTTTCTAGACCACAGCTATCATTTTTCCAGAAAGCTGTATCCCAGCAGAACATTATGAGTTGCGTTTTATCTGAAATCTCACATTACTTTTATTGAAACGAAGAATGGTGGTAACAGGGTGATATGGTAACATGAATGGTGCTTAGTTGATACAACCAAGATTACTCCTTAAGTCAGGTAACTTTTTGCTTTACAAGGGGATCTAACACAAGCCCATCAGTAAACGAACAATGAATATCAGGGAACTTTCCTAGCAGCACTGTTCAGCTTTACCTGAATTCCACATGGGCAGGTACAGCCATGAGTCACAATATTTGTGACATATATGGCATAATGTCTTTGAACAAGCAGTGCTAGACAAACAAACTTCACGTCCGAATGAATTCTGAAAACCTGAATTGTCAAGTTAGTTTGAGACCTACAAAACGAAAGGATCTTTGATCAAAGCTGAGAGATTAATAACATTCAGTGAAAGCAGAGATAGTAGGAACTGCAGTGAAAGCATCTGCCTTGCAGACAATGTGGAGAAATAAATTTTCTTCATTTTGCAGCTGCCATTTCATAGATAGAATGACTTTAACTTTGTTCCATGGCTGCAGGACACGAAGAAGGGAAACACCACTGTTAAGTTCATTGTTCTTCACCTTCATGTCCTTTTTAAAACTTTCTCCTCTTATCTTAAAAATATGCCCCTTAGTTTTGAACTCCCCCACCTTAGGGATAAGACCCCTTGCTATTCACCTTATCCATGCTCCTCATAATTTTATAAATTTCTGTAAGGTCACCCCCTCAACTTCCTAGTTCCAGTGAAAAATGTCCTAACCTATCCAGCCTATTTTTATAACTTAAACCCTCCACTCCTGGCAACATCCTGCTAAATCTTTTCTGAACCCTCTCTAATAAATAATATGCTTCAGCAGGGCAACCAGAACTCCAGAAGAGGCCTCACTAACATCCTGTACAACCTCAAAATTACATCCCAACTCATATACTCAAGTGTGTGAGCAACAAAGTCAAGTGTGCTAAATGCCTTCTTAACCCCCAGTCTACCTGTGATGCACATTTCAAAGAATTATGTACCTGAACCCCTAGGACTCTCAGTTCTACAACATTACCCAACCTACCATTAAGTGTATCATTTCTGCCCTTGTTTGCTTTACCAAAATGCAATACCTCGCATTTATCCAAATTAAACTCCTTCTGCCACTGGCCAGTCCATTGGCTGAATTGATTAAGAGCTCTTTGGATAACCTTCTTCATTGTCTACTATACCCCAACTTTGGTGTCAGCTTTCCATACCTAAGTATTTGGAAATGTTTATGACAGGTCAGAGTTTAGAAGCTTTCTAAAAAGGTTTTTTTGAACTTCTCAGGCATTGTACATTGATGAATAATTAATAGGAAGGGCAATCTGGTTACAGATCTCCAAACAATTGCACTGTAAACCTTCTGTAGTTACTATACATGCATCTCTATCTCGCAGTTTCAATTGAAAAATATATAAAAGGCATAAAGGGATGAAAGTTTAATCTAAGAATCCTGCATAACAGTCCCTATGCCACTGGAATTGCAATTGGCACAGGCAGGAACTTCAACCCTGCACTTAGATAAAGCCTCTGATGTGAGTTAACTTTTAAAATTATTGTTGTTTCTGTCAGCAAATGCTACCCTATTTAATGTAGAAACTTCACCTGCCACCTTTAATGATTTGTGGACAAATATATCCAGCTGTTGTTGGTCTTGTACACCTTTTAGAATTGTACGTTTTTCTTTCTTCATGTTCTTTGTACCAACATTTATCACCTCACACTTCTCCACATTGACTTTCATCTGACACCTATCTGCCCACTCTGCTAACTCATTCATGTCTTTTTGAAGCTCTATACTGTCCTTGAGTTTACAATTCTTCCAAGTTTTATTCTGCTTTTTCTTTTTTTGCTTTTGGTAAAGGACAGAATGCAAAGCAAAATTCTTCCCTGTGCACTAGTATTTTGATAGAAATTTATTCTTTCATTCTCCGGCTTTAACCTCTTTAGTATATATTCACATAAAATTAAGATTTCCTTATGCTTGATATAATACAAATACATTTTCAAACAACCTAATTTCCACAGCTGTCATATTTTTAACTTGTGAATTTGGCACTCTGTTTTATCCAAGATTATGCCTGATCCAATGCTTCCTGTCAACTGGATAAGCTATTAGGAATCTCAGGAATTCATATGATTAATGGTGTCCTGAGGTGTCCCTCATGAAAGAAGTGTTTCCAATTGGCGGTATTGGAAAGGAACTGTCCTCCGAATGCAATGATCTGTTTTCACAGCTACACAATCACATTATATACAAATGTAAAAACAAAACTTAGCTTTTATATATTGCAACTATTGCCAAGTTACAAGGTCACCTTCAGATGTTTACAGGTAGAAAATGAAATGAAAATCACCTTTAAAAGCAAAGTTTTAAGGTCATTTATTGTTTAATATCATGATTTCTTCAAAGTTTACTGATTATTTAGCTCACAAAATAGACAGCTTTGGTGAGATGCAGCAGTCACTAACTTTTTCAGCAGTAGTACCCTGTCTTTATAATAAGAGACTATTCTGTGCACACTAAAATACAAACAAAGCAATGAATAGTTACACTAATCTACCAATATTCTTCCTTCTTTCCATTTAGGATTACTGGAGGCATCTCTGCTGTGTAATACAGTGACCCAATAATAGAAGTGTTCAAATGATGTGACTGGCTTCCTGTGTGTTTAGTTTTCTCAATAAGAGATACTTAACCAATAGCAGATTCATAGTTGCCATGTCCCAATCAGAGAACACTACCTTTATGCCTACTGTCTTTCTCATGACTCTGAACTAATCACTTATTCACATTACAAAGTTATCTTGAATTTCATGCATTGTCACCTTCATAATAATCTTGCATGTGAAATTGGATAAGATGCTTTCAGAGGTCCATATAGACAACTTGCACAGAAATTCCCTATTCATCATGTTAATGGTCCCCTCAAAAAAATCAACTAGATGAGATAGATGTTTCAATTCTTATAGAGATCAGGAACTTTAAAAAGACAGGAATTCCCATGAAATCAATGCAAGGTAAGCCACCAGACAAGATTTTACTTTGTAAAATTAACCAAATCAGTATAATTCAAACATTAATGAACAGGCAAATGATATTTCAAACAAAAAATAAATTTCAAATATTCATTACAATAAAGACATGTCTCACATTGTTACAAGCACTTGCTTCACTTTCTGCTCAAATATGGTTCCATTTGGAATGCACAGGCCTTTCAACTTGACCCCCGCTATTTAGAATCCTTCACTTCCTGCTCAGTCATTTTAGCCCTTGAGTTGCCTTCACCAGCAGCTATATTTCATCCAATGTTCTTGGATATATTTAACATCAAAGGTTCCTGTGGCACTGTGGTAGCATCCCTACCTTTGTGCCAGAAGACCTTGCTTCAAGTGCCACCTGTACTAGAGGTGTGCCATAACATGCCTGAACAGGTTTATTAGAAAATATGTACTACACCAACAAGGCAGAGGGCTATGAACCCTCCCTCATTCAGACAACAACAGCCTTGATGTCACCGAATTCCTACAGACCTTGACACCCCTGACACCACCTCACCCTGCCCCAATTGTCTGATATTTCCAACTGTTTAGCACACAATAACTCTCCTGTGCTCTATTCCTGGAGACTGGTTTCTTCATCTGAATCTCAGCAAAAAAAACTGTCTAACAGAAAACTGTTCTATTTGGAGAGAACCTTATTTATTTCTCTCACACAAATTGCCAGTGTGCTCTGAACTGCCAAACAGAAAGACTCCACTGCAATTAGCTTTCTAATTTGCTTAACTGTTCACTGTTATGGACATAAAAGAACTACATTGCAGCTGCCAGATCTACTCATATGCGTTCCTTTTTTTTAATGTAGTATTGTTGTGTTGTATGACCCTTTTCCATTTTGTCCAATTGTAATGCTATAGATTGACATTCACCCTTTGATTTTCACTCAAAAAAAGATCAGGCAGTGTTTGCTAATAAAGGAAAAGTCTGTGATTTGCCAAAAGAAACGTAAATCCTGCAGCTCTGCAGTTTGAATATTAAGACGGTCTTTGTGGTGTGTGTTGCAGTCAAATGGCAGGCAACCTGGATTCTGTTTCTGGGTAAGCATAGAGTCATAGGGTCATTTAGCACAGAAACAGGCCCTTCAGCCTAACTCCTTCATGCCGACCACATTTGCTAAACTGAACCAATCTCATTTGCCTGCGTTTGACCCATATCCTTCTGAACCTTTCCTATCCATGTACCTGTTCAAATATCTGTTTAATTTTGTAATTGTACTCGCCGCTGCCACTTCATCTGGCAGTTCATTCCATATACACACACCACCGTCTGTGTGAAAAAGTTGCCCCTCAGGTCCCTTTTAAATCTTTACACTCTCACCTTAAACTAATGCCCTCTAGTTTTGGACTCCCCTAACCTGGGGAAAAGACCTTGGCTATTCAACTCATCTATGTGCCTCATGATTTTGTAAATCTCTGTAAAGTCATCCCTCAGCCTCCGACACTCCAGGGAAAAAATTCCCAGCCTATCCAGCCTCTCCTTATAACTCAAATCTTCCAGTCTCAGTAACATCCTTGTAAATATTTTCTGCATTCTTTCCAATTTAATAATATCCTCCCTATAGCAGGGCGACCAGAATTGCACTGAATATTCCAAATGTGGCCTTCCAATGTCTTGTATAGCTGTAACATGACATGCCAACTCCTGAACTCAGTGCTCTGACTGATGAAGGCAAGAGTGCCTAATGCCTTCTTCACCACCCTTCTACCTGTGACACCACTTTCAAGGAACTTTGTACCTGCACCCATAGGTCTCTTTGTTTGACAACAGTTCCTGTCTAATACCATCAAAATTACTCTTGCCCCAGTTTAGAACTTTAACATGTGAACCAGGCTTATCGTTTTCCATAACTATTTTAAAGCTAATAGAATTGTAGCCACTGGTACCAAAGTGCTCCCACCAACACCTCAGTCACTTGTTTGCCTTATTTCCCAAGAGGAGGTCAAGTTTTGCCCCTTCTCCAGCACGGCCATCTACATTATGATTGAGAATTGTTTTCCTGAACACACTTTAGTTCCTCCCATTCCAAGCTCTGGCAGTCCCAGTCTCGGTTTGGGCAGTTAAAATCCCCTATTATTACAACCATATTACTCTTATAGCTATCTGCGATCTTTCAAAATATTTGCTCCTCAATTTCCCGCTGGCTATTGGGGTTCCATTGTCCATCATCAAAGTGACCACCCCCTTCTTATTTCTCCGTTCCACCCAAACAGCCTCACTGGACAATCACTCAGGATTCCTTTGATTGGCGTTTGCAAAGTCTTCCTTCCTGGGATTGGCAATGAGATTGGTTATTGGGGTGGCTTCTATTGAGTCTTGCAACCAGGATTCCAGCAGCCCAGCATGGCGGTCTTGCAGTGACACTGTCTTTTCCCAAACCCTGGAGCTGGAAATTGAACGAACATGGATTTTATCTGAATTTTACAAAAAAAGTTCTCATCTATGCGTTCTGTTATTAATATAGCTGCTGTGGGTTGGCAACTTAAACACTTTCATTGTATTTATTTTTACAAAATACAAGTGACAAAAAATAACTATTCTAATCTTACTCTTGTCCGCATCCGGTTACACTGCAGGAAAAGCCATAGCTTAGCATCCTGCTGTTGGGAACTGCTGATTATGCTATCTGCAATCAAACTGTGCATCCCTCCCTCCTTTTCTACTGACCACCATTTGCCCCACAGAGCTTGTAGCTGTGTATTGGACTTTTCAGTCACTTGTGATACACATTTTTATTGTGGAAGCAGAACATCCTTGACCACAAGGGAATGACTGAGAAGAAGGAGTTATCACAATGAGCAGAGAAAACTACAGATTTTCATAATCTGTGCATGTCTAGCCAATATTTGGTTGACAATAGTTCCTGAATGAATGAATGAAAAGGATGGTTCTAACATTTTATTCTGACTGCCACTCCAGTTAGGACAAAACAGCTCAAAATGGATCAATGACTGAACCTAAATTCTGCCTGACCTGTATTTTGTAAAAATGCAGTTGACATGAGTAACAGTGATTTATGTTTTACTAAGCAGCAATATTTAATGCTGGTGGAATAACATCAACAATCAGCCAGTTACTGGGGAATAGATCTAATTAAGTTCTGACAGGCTGTATTTCCTAATCTGTCAAAAAACAACTGAGCATTTCTTCTAATCAAGCTTGGACTAAGGTTTAATTTATTGTCATTCTGTGTGACACTTAATTTTATCATCCTGCCAAATAAAGAAAAACCATTTAATCAAAATACATATAAAACCATCATACATCAACACAGAGGATTTGTGAACATATTTTTGAGCGATGCTCAATGTGATGTAAACTCAATGTGCATTTTATTACAGGAATGCACCATACAGAACTGGTACCAATTATAATAGAGGCAAAGTCCTGTCTTTACCTCAAGGATACTGTCCAGTGTATTATTTATCACTCTCTTTGTGGTAAATGGGACAGACCCTGAAAAGATTTAGCAACTTAAGATTGAGCATCCATGAGGTGCTGTGGGCCATCAGCTATCACAGACTTGTACTCCAGCACAATATAACCGCATGGCATATTCCCCACTTTACCATGACTATCAATCCTGGATATCAAACCTTATTCAAATAAGAGTGCAGGAAGGCCTGCCAACCTGGTGAAGCTACAACACAGGTCTGTTTGTATACCAAACCATGGGAGCAGCATGAAACAGGCAGAGTTAAATGATCCCACAACTAACAGATCAGATCTAAGGTCTGCAGTCCTTCTACTTCCAGTCGTGAAAAATGATACACAATTAAACAACTAACAAGAGAATACATTTCACAAATATCCCCATCATTAGTGATGGAGGAGACTTGCATATGAAGGCAAAATGAAAGTTTGAAGTATTGGCATAATGTTCAGCCGGAAGTAGATGATCTATCTCAGCCTCCTTTAGAGGTCACCAGCATCATAGATGCCAGTCTTCAGCCAATTCAAATCCCTCTACGTATTATCAAGAAGTAGTTGAAGGCACTGGATACTGACAAGGCTATCCGCATTAAGAACATTTTGACAAAAGTACTGAAGACTTTTTTTTTAAATTCACTCATGGGATGTGGGACTCGCTGGCTATGCCAGCATTTATTGTGCCTCCCTAGTTGCCCTTGAGAAGGTGGTGGTGAGCTGCTTTTGGACAGCTGCTGTAGGTAGACACAATGCCACTGGGGGGGAATTCCGGAATTTTGACCCAGCGAGCATGAAGGAACAATGATATATTTCTATGATGTGGAAATGCCAGTGTTGGACTAGTGTGGACAAAATCGGAAGTCACATGAAACTAGGTATTGTCCAACAGGTTTATTTGAAATCACAAGCTTTTGGAGCGCTGCTCCTTCATCAGGTAACTTCACCTGACCTTGTGTCATATGACTTCTGATGATATATTTCCAAGTCAGGATGGTGAGTTGATTGGAGGGGAACATGCAAGTGGTGGTGTTCCCTAACATCTTGAACCTACCATGCCCTTAGCCAAGTTGTTCCAGTATAGCTACAACAACGGCATCTACCCAAAAAAGAGGAAAATTTTATATCTATGGGTTGGTTAAATCCAAACTGGAAAATCTACTCATGATCATCAGCAAAATGAGAAGAATTGCCACAGCACTATCAAGCAGTACGCACTTAGTAATAACCTACTCAGTGACAGTCAGCTTGGGTTCTGCCAGGGCCACTCAACTTCTGACATCATTACAGCCTTGGTCCAAATATAGACAAAAGGGATGAATTCCAGAGAGGAGTTAAGAGTGGCTGCCTTCAACAAGGCAACTTTTCACCATGTATGGTATCAAAGAGTCCTAGCAAAACTAGATTCGAATGGAATCAGAGGGAGAACTGGCTACAGATAAGTGGCAAGTAACATTCATGCCACACAAGTGCCAGGCAATGTCTGTCTCCAACAAGACAGAATCTAACCATTAGCCTCTTGAATCTCTCACTGTGGGTGGCACAGTGGCTCAGCGGTTAGCATTGTTGCCTCACAGTGCCACGGACCCAGGTTCGATTCCACTGTTGGGCAACTGTCTGTGTGGAGTTTGCGTGTTATCCCCTTATCTGCATGGGTTTCTGCCAGGGGCTTTGGTTTCCTTCCACCGTCCAAAGATATGCAAGTTAGATTGATTGGCTATGCTAAATTGCCTATAGTGTTCAGGGATGTTTAGGTTATCATAGAATCATATAATCCCTACAGTGTGGAAACAGGTCCTTCGGCCCAACAAGTCTACGCTGACCCTGCAAACATCCCACCCAGACCCATCCCCCTATAACCCACCTAATCTATACATCCCTGAACATATGGGCAATTTAGCATGGCCAATCCACCTAGCCTGCACAACTTTGGACTGTGGGAGGAAACCCACACAGACACTGGGAGAATGTACAAACTCCACACAGTTGCCCGAGGTGGGAATTGAACCCAGGTCCCTGGTGCTGTGAGGCAGCAGTGCTAATCACTGAGCCACTGTGGCCCCCCTTTTTTTTCAAATACGCTTTATTTACAACCTGCACAGACGTAAATGGTCCTGAAAATTTCAAAAATTGGACAACTGCATCATTCATTTCAAGCAGTTCAATATATAACAGTGACAATTTATACTCTTCATCATTAAAAACTCAAACCAGGGGCTCAGCAGTAGTGCTTGATGCACTGCTTAATGTGGCATTAGGCATTTCAATACCTGGATCAACACACTAGAAACATTCTACATAGAAATGATCTTCAGAATGATTGAATTGAAATGATTAACTGTGTCACTTTTAGTAAGCAATTCCATATCTTATGTTTTGGTAGCTCAAATAGCTTTCTTGTCCAAAATAGAATCCAAAGCATTATTTTTAAAAGAAATATTGTTATCGTTCTTCAAAATAAAAATTTATATTTGAGCCATTTAAAATATTTGCTTCCCAAAAGAATAAATAACGTTTTAACATTGAATTTCAAAGTTACAGTTGGCAATACTTGTAAATACTTGCTTACTTGCATTTTGGACAATTTTCTAAAGGTAGATCTCAACCAATGTTATATGCATTATATGCATTTATGTTATATGCATTAGCTATGGGAAATCCAGGGTTATAAGGAAAGGGTAGTGGAATGGGTCTGGGTGGGATGTTCTTCAGAGGGTCAGTGTGAACTTGTTGGGCTGAATGGCCTGTTTCAACACTGTATGGATTCTAGGATTCTCTGATCTTAGGGGTTACCGTTGACCAGAAACTGCCTAGTCTAGCCATAAAGATGCTGTGGCTGCAGAAGCATATTAGATACTAGGAATTCTGTGGTTGGTAATGTATCTCCTGTCTCCCAAATATCTGCACTCCATCTTTCAGGTACAAGTCAGGAAAGTGATGGAATACTTTCCACTTTCATGGCTAGAAGCAGCTCCATCAACATTCAAAATGCTCAACACTATACAGGGCAAAACATCCTGCTTGATTTTCACTCCATTCATCACCTTCAATATTCTATCTATTCACCATCGATGTACAATGTCAGCAGTGTATACCATCTGCAAGACAAACTGGAGTAACTCAACCAGCCTGTTTTGACAAAACCTTCCAAACTTGGCAACCTCTATCACCTAGAAGGACAAGGGCAGCAGAGACTTGGGAACATCACAGTCTGCAAGTTCCCCACCAAACCACCTTCTGTCCTGATGTGGAAACATACCACTGATCCTTCAGTGTCATTTGTTAAAATCCTGGAACTCTCTCCATAACAGCACTGTGGGTGTAACTATGCCGAGAGGACTGCAGTTCAAGAAGTCAGCATACCAACATCTCTAGAGATCAGTTGGGGACAGCCAAGAAATGTGAACCTTACCAGCAATGCCCACATCCCGAAAATGAGTAAAAAAATTCATACTAACAGAATCCACATACAACAATGGCATAGAGGTTGTGATTGGGCTTTTGCAGAATCCTACCAAGACTTACCTGGATGCAAGAATCACATTTCCATCTGCAAGTAAAACACCATACCAAAATGCCAAAGAACTGGGAAGGAAAGTGTGACGTCTAGCCAAAAAAGAATAAATAAGAAATATTGTGAGCCATTTGAATAACATCTATTAAAATATTGCAACTATCTAAACTACTATCTGTAGAAGGATTATGAGATCTTGCAGAATCATAGAATATATAGCACAGAAGAAGGCCATTTTGTTATTGTGCCTGTGCAAGATCTTTATAGTAGAGCTTCAAATTAATTCCATTCTTCCACGCTGCCATGTAGTTCTTAATTTTGTTCTCTTCAAACATTTATTCAGTTTGCTTCAGTTGCAACTCAGCAGACAGAAGGGAGTCAGCAACAGGATAAATTGAGATTTAGGATCAGGGGACCAACACTTCAGCTTCAACTGAGCTGAGAGTGACATCGCATTAAAGTGATGTGTTGACTGGTTCAGGATTTTAAAAAGTGTATTTTTGGGAAAAAGGGATTAACTGATAAAAAAGGGAGTAAGTGAAAGTCAGGATCGGTATAATTAAGTAATATAAATAAGGAAAGTAGCGTAAAGGTAGTAAAGTTAGCACAAGGGAAGTAAGCATAGCAAAAGCAAAGTAAATCTTTTTTTGAAAAAAGTGAGTGATTAAGGGATTTAAGGGGAGACATGGCAGCAGAGCTTGCGCGCATGATATACTCCTCCTCTGGTATTCAGCACATCATGGAAGCATCGGTTGTCATGGTCACCATATGTGCAGCATGTTTATCTAGCTGCAGCTACTGGTGAACTGCATTTTGGAGTTGGAACTGCGGATGAATGTACTGTGGAGCATTCTCGATGATGAGCATGGCATGGATAGTACATTCAGTGAAGTGGTCCCACTGCCAGTGAAGACTGAAAAGGCAGAAAGGACATGGGTGGCCAGCGGGAAGAGTAGAGAAAGGCAGTTATTGCAGCAGCCCCCTGTTTGCATCCCCCTTTCTAGCAGATACAGGATTTTAGATACTGTTAGGGGAGGATACTGTGCAGGGAAAGCAGTAACAGCAAACATTATGGCACCATAAGTGGATCTCTTGCACAAGAGGAAAGGAAGAACTGCAGGGCTGTAGTTACAGAGAATTCATTAGTAAGGGGAAGAGGCAGGCATTCTGTCAGTCGCAAAACAGCCTCCAGGATGGTATGTCACCTCTCTGGTGTCAGGGTCAGGGATGTCACTGGCTGCAGGGCGTTCTGAATGGGGAGGGGAAACAGACAGTGATAATAGTAGATATTGGTACCAGCAACATAGGTAGAGAAAGGGATGAGGCCTTGCAAGCACAATTTAAGGAACTACGAAGTAGATTTAAACAAAATGTCCAAAAACGTAGCAATTTCTGGATTACTTCCAGTACCATTTTCTAGGGAGTATGTAAATAGGAGGTCAGTCCAAATGAACGCATGGCTGGAGAGATGGTGCAGGAAGAAGAGTTTTAATTTCTGGAACATTGGGACCATTTTTGGGGGTGGTGGGACATGTATCAGGCAGACAGATTGCACCTGAACAAGAATGGGTCCAGCATCCTTGCAGGGAAATTTGCTAGTGCATCTGGGAAGAGTTTAAACTAACTCAGCAGAGGGGAAGGATCGAGGGAGAATGTTCAGCAGCGGAAGATAAATGGCCATAATTAGAAGAGATAGCAAGTGAATCAAGAAGGTGCAGACATCATTGGCCAGTTAAAATGCAAGGGAGTTTGGCAAGGTTGGATGGTATTTATTTTAATGCAAGGAGTCTGACAAGCAAAGAAGATAAATTAAGGGCACAAATTAAAACATTGGGGTATGATGTTATTTCACATCACTGAAACATGGTTGAATGAAGGCCGGAATTAGCAGCTGAGTATTCCAGGATACAGTGCCTTCAAACAAGATGGGAAAGGAGGGAAAAGAGGAGGGGGTATCGCAATTTTAATCAGGAAATCAATTACAGCAATAAGGAAGATGACATCTTAGAAGGCTCCTCAATTGAAACCACATGGGTAGAACTTAAAAACCAAAAAGGAGGAATTAGATTGCTGAGTGTGTTCTCGAGGCCTTCTAACAGTTCAAAACAGATAGAAGAGCAGACATGCAGACAAATTTCAGAGAAGTGTAAAAGTAATCATGTAGTAGGGGATTTCAACCCTATTTCCGCCAACTCCAATTAGACCCTACCACCTGGTACATTTTCCAATGTCTACCCCTTTCTGCCTTCCGCAAGGACCATTCCCTTCAATACCCCTTAGTTCACACCACGCTCCCCACCAACCACTCCAACCCCCTGGTGCCTTCCCCTGTAACTGGAAAAGATGCAACTCCTGCACACACACCACCTCCCTCACCTCCATTCAAGGCCCTAATCAGTCCTTCCAAGTGAGACAGAGCTTCACCTGCATCTCCTCCAACCTAGTCTATGCATCCAGTGCTCCCAATGTGGTCTTCTGTACGTCTGTGAGACCAAACATAGACTAGGTGACCATTTCACTGAGCACCTCCAACCTGGCCCCGCAACAACCAACCTAACCTCCCGGTCACCGCCCATCTCAATTTCCTGTACCGCTCCCCCTCCAACATGTCCATCCTCGGCCTTCTCCAGTGTCACAGTGACTCGAAATGTAAATTTGAAGATAAACACCTTATCTTCCGGCTGGGCACCCTACAGTCTGGAGGACTCAACATTGAGTTCTCCAATTTCAAATAATCTTGCCACCCATCCCCCGCCTCCCTTCCAGCCCCACCTCCTCCCTTCTATTTCACCTTCTGATCCTCCCTTCCAGCCACTAACCAGATTCATCCCTCCCATTGACCAACCAGGTCATACCTACTTCCAGTGTCCACCTATCACCACCATTCTGCCTCACCCCCCACCTTTATCTGCAACTCCCCTACCCCCACATCCAGTCCTGAAGGAGAGTAATACCTGAAATGTTGACTGTTCCTTTTCTCCAGATGCTGCCTGGCTTGCTGTGTTCTTCCAACGTCCTGTTTGTCTACCTTGGATTCCTGCATCTGCAGTTTTTTTGTCTCATTTCAATGGATAGATCTCTTAAATCATCCAGGAGAGCCTTTTTAAATGAGAATGTAGAAGGCCTTACAAGAGAGGGGGCGGAACTGGATTTGATTTTAGTTAATGAAGTCAGGCAAGTGGTTGAAGTATCAGCGGGGAAGCACTTTGCAGATAGTACTCATAACTCCATTAGATTCAAAATTGTTATGGAAGAAATCTGAAATTAAAGTTCTCAACTGGGGAAAGGTCAATTTTAATAATATCAGGTAAGATTTAGCCAGAGTGGCCTGGGAGCTGATAAATTTAAGTAAATCTGTATCAGAGCAGTGAAATGCATTCAAGAAGGAAATAGGGAGAGTACAGTCCAACATGTTCCATTAAAGACAACCTTTGGGACCAACAAATCCTGTGAACCATGGATATCAAGGGATAGACTGCATTGGATAATTTGAAAAAGGGAGGCTTATGGCAGGTACCGAGGGCTCAAACAATTAGGAGCACTGGAGGAGTACAGAATGTACAAGGGAAACCATAAAAAGGAAATTAGAGAAGCAAAAAGGGGAAATTTAAGAATAATGGCAGGTAATCTAAAGGAAATCCTAAATTCTTTTACAAGTACATTGAGGGTAATGTGATAACTAGTGAAGGATTAGGGTCCATTAAGGACCACAATGACAATTTGTGCATGTCGGTAGGATTCTAAATCAATACTTTGTGTCAGTGTTCACCAGCGAGAGTGACAATGTCGGTGTAGAAATTAGTGAGAAGGACTGTGATATGCTTAGAGAAATGATTCTACACAAAAAGGTTGTTCTAACTGGTCTGGCAGGTCTAAGATAGACAAATCTGCGGGGCTGGATGAAATGTAACCCAGGCTGTTGAGTGATGCATGGGAGAAAACAGCAGGGGTGCTGGCAATAATTTTCCATTCCTCTCTGACCACAGAAGAGGTGCCAGAGGACAGCATGACAGCCAATATGGTACTAATATTAAAGAATGGAGCAAGGAATAAGCTGGGAAACTACAGGCAAGTCAGTCTAACCTTAGTGTTGGGGAAACTATAGGTAGCAATTCTGAGGGACAGAATTAATCTGTTTTTGGAGACCCACTTAGGACTAATCAAAAACAATCAGAATGGTTTTGTTAAGGGGAGGCCATGTCTGAGCAACTTGAAGAGATGAACTGGTATGTAAATGAGTGAAACATTTTCAATGTAGTCTACCTGGACTCCAGCAGACTTTTGATAAGGTCCTTACTGAGAGACTGATAGTGAAATTAAGAAGACATGGGATCCAAGGAAATTTGGCTAACTGGATCCAGAAATGGCTAAGTGGCAGGAAACAGAAGTTGACAGTCGTGGAGATGCTGTCACTTTAAAAAGGTTATCTTGTCCTAGGAATTTTTTGAAAAGAGGTTGTAAAGGCAGAGGTTCCGAAATGGCCATGGCAGACTGCCTAAGTCAACAATCAGAGGAGGCCTTTAGGCTTTTTCTAAACCGTTGTAACAATGGAAAAGGAGTGGCCAGTTCTCACATATCAAGCTTCCTAGTTTTCTTAGCTGTAGCAGTCAGAAGCTGTTTGGGTCCCAGAAGAGTTGGAGCTTCAATAAAATGATTCCTAGCTGCTACATGCTCTGAAATCTCTCTTGATGTTTTCATCACCTGGATTGGAGAATTGCCTGTAAGAATCGGTGTCTGAATTTACCTTTTTGCTAAGGGGTGTATTTATGGGATGTTACAACATTGGAACAGTTAAGTCGTAATAGGTACTGTATCTATTATTTGTTTAAGTTTTCCAATAGTTATGTTATTCTAAATTCCTCTTTCATTCGTTTGTATTTTAACTATAGTGTTTCAATAAATTGTGTTTTGCTTAATGTCGAGTAATTTCATCAATTGCATCACATCTGGAACACGCACTTCACATTTACCTTTAAAACAAGAAAAAGTTAGGGTCTAGGTTACCTTCTTAAAATATTTTGAGGGGGTCTGGACTGATCCATAACAAATTGTGGCTCTAGTCAGGATAGAGTTCTATAATTCCAATTTGGGTTTAGGGTTGTTGGATTCAAAGTCGGCCAGTGGTAAGTGTTAGTCTCTTTTGTTTTGAGTGTTGAATTCAGTTTGTTTAAACAGACCTTGTGTAGCAATGGCTCTTTCAATCGCTAACAGTTTTCTGGGACAGGAAAAAGTGACTTTGGGAGTTTTACAAAAAGTGAGTAAGGCAAAGCCGTTGGAATTGATGGACAAGCCGGAGTTGGGGTTGCCTTTGTGATAAAATGGGAGGTAATTATAGTAATAACTCAGCATTTAAATTTGCTGGAAACGCCATTGGAATAATTGGAAATGGCTAGAATTTAACTGCAGATGAAGCATCTTAAACAAAGAAAGGAACTGAAACAGTTTGAATTATGATTAAAAGCAGAGGAAAGAGAAAAGAAAAGCCTTGGCAGAACAAAAAGAATAGGAAAGGATGGTCCTCGCAGAAGAACAGGAGAAAGAGAGAGAAGAAAAGCAGAAAGAGAGAGAGTTTGAACTATAGAAGTTGGCACTTGGACAGGAAAGTCAACTTAAAAGGATGGAGGAGAAAGTAGAAGGTAGGCTTACTGAGGAGTATAGTGATGATGAGCATACCCATCATATCCAAAGGCCTGGTGGGTACCTGTTTAATATGTCCAAGCATTGCCTAAATTTGATGAGAAGGATGTAGAAACCTTTCTTATTTCATTTCAGAAAGTGACTAAACAAATGAAATGGTCAGTGACCATGTGGGTTTTGTTGATCCAAACAAAATTGGTAGGTAGAGCTAGTGAGGTATTTGCATCACTATCAGAGGAGGTATCTTGGAAGTATGAGGAGATGAAGAAAGCCGTCTTAAGTACATATGAACTAGTGCCAGAAGCCAACAGACAATGTTTCAGGAATCTAAAGAGGGAACCTGGTCAAACATTTTTTGAGTTTGAAATGATCAAACAAAGTAATTCTGATAGGTGGATAAGGGCATTAAAAATAGATCAAACATACGATGCTCTTAGAGAGGTGACTATTTTGGAGGAGTTCAAAAATTCCTTCCCCGAAGTAGTGAGAACTCCTGTGGAAGAGCAAAGACTTAAAATGGCAAGATTAACAGCTGAAATGGCTAATGATTATGAGTTGGCTCATAACTCAAAGTTTGGCTTCTGACATCAATTTCAATGTGTGAGGGATAGAAATTGGGAAAAAGAGAAATCCTCAGGTGGTAAGGAAAAGGTAGATAATAAAAGTTGTTTACCACAGGGTAAAAAGGGAACCCATGAAGGGGAAAGAGAAGTAAAAAAGCTTAAGTGTTTTCACTGCAATAAAGTAGGCCACATGAAGTTGCAGTGTTGGTGATCTAGAAAAAGCACTGGGAAGACAGACATAGGAAAATAGGAAAGGCCAGTGAATTTTGTTAAAGTGGTAAAGGAAAGCACAATAGAGGCTAGAAAGGTGCACCAGAATGTACGACCTGTTCGGACGTTGGGTAGAAGGAAGTGCCAGATCTTTTTAAACCATTCACCTGTGAGGGTAAGGTTTACTCTCATATACCAGGAGGACCAGTTAAAGAAATTACAGTTTTAACAGGTAGGGGAGCATATCAATCTTTGATGTTGAGAGATGAGGATATATATAATTCAGAAGGACTACTGCCAGAAAAAGTGGTAGTATATGGATTTTGTGGTGAGATGAGAAGTGCTCCATTTTGTAAAGTGACGTTGGAGTGTCTGGTGAAAAGTGGAGACGTGGTGTTCGAAGTTCTGGAGGAACTCTCGGTTCCGGGAATACAATTTGTCCTTGGTAATAATATCACAAGTAGCAGTGCTGCCTTCTGTGATTGAGAAGCCAGTGGAATATCAGGGAACTGAAGTATTACAGGAAGTATATCTTGGGATTTTTCCTGACTGTGTCATAAAGCCAACAGGAAAAAAAATCAAAGAATACAGATAAGGAAGTTGAAGCAGAATTATCACAGACCATGTTTGATCACATGGTTGAGACAAAACAAGAACAGGTGCAGGTCGAAGTGGATATTTGTAGCTCAGAGAACTTTATTGAGTTACAACAGAAAGATGAAAAACTGAAGCAATTGTATCAAAAAAGCATACACAGAAGAATCTGAATGTATTCCAGGATGTTACTGTCTTAAATTAGATGTCTTGATGAGAACTGGGCAGAACTAATAGAAAGGAGGTGTTGCGGGTAGCACATGAATTACCAGTAGGAAGTCAGTTACGAGTAAGAAAAACTTAAGCCAAAATATAAGAATATTTTTAGTGGCCTGGACTGCATAATGATGTAGTTGAATTTTACCAGTCATGTCATATGCATCAGTAAATTGGAAAACCTCAGGCACTGATAAAACCAGCACCTTTAATATCCATTCTTGCATTTGAGGAACCGTTTACAAGAGTCTTAATTGATTGCCCTACCTGAAACAAAAAGTGGGAATCAGTATTTGTTAACCATAATGGATGTGTCCACTAGATTTCCAGAGGCCATTCCATTACACAATATCACAGCTAAAGGGTTGTAGAAGAGTTACTCAAACTTTTCATGAGATTGGGACTACCCACAGAGATACATTCAGATCAAGGGTCAAATTTTACATCAAAATTATTCAGGGAAATCATGGATAGCTTAGGAATAAAACAATTCAAATCCATTGTGTACCATCCAGAATCGGAGGGTGAGTAAGAATTGGTAGCCTGATTGTGAAAGAGACCTTGAGCTTATCAGATATGCAGATTCATAGAATCCCTATGGTGTAGAAACAGTTCCTTTGGCCCAACAAGTCCACACTGACCCTCAGAGCATCCCACTAAGACCTATCCCCCTATAACCCACCTAACTGACACATCCCTGAATACTATGGGCAACTTAGCATGGCCAATCCACCTAGCGTGCACGTCTTTGGTCTGTGGGAGGAAACCAGAGCACCCAGAGGAAACCTATGTAGACACAGGGAGAATGTGCAAACTCCACACAGACAGCTGCCCAAGGGTGGAATTGAACCCAGGTCCCTGGCACTGTGATACAGCAGTGCTAACCACTGAGCCACCATGCCACCCCTTGCTTTTGGCATTACAACATTTCAACATTTAAATTGCCAGTAATGTGTCTGAGACGATTGTACATACTGATCATAACCTATTAAAGTTTTTGGAGAAATTTAAGAACAAAAAATTACAGACTGTTTAGATGGAGCTTATTACTGTACCCATTCAATTTGAAAATTATACACGTGGTCGGAAGAGAAAACGTACTTGCCAACATGTTGTCGTAACTTGGATGAAGAAAGACGGAGGCGTTCAGTGGCAGGAGTAAACGGGCTGAAATAGAATGTCGTAGTGAATGTTTGCATGCTTAGAGTCAAAGTAACATATATGTATTGTAGTGTACTTATAGAGTAAGATTAAGGGTTTTAAGATGAAGCCATCTTTGTGTATTGACTTTTTTTTAAGAAAGGGGGGATTTGTGACGATGATGTCACTTTAAAAAAGGTTATTTTGTCCTTGGGGATAGTAAGACCTGCAGATGTTGGAGTGAGAGATAACACAGTGTGGAGCTTGAGGAACACAGCAGGCCAGGCAGCATCAGAGGAGCATGAAAGTTAACGTTTTGTGTTGGGATCCTTCTTCAAAAATTTTGTCCTGGATTTTTTTGAAGAGAGGTTTTAAAGGCAGAGGTTGCGAAGTGGCCATGGGAGACCGCCTAAGTCAACAATCAGAGGAGGACTTTAGGTTTTTTAAAAAGGGTTGTAACAATGGAAGGTGAGTGGCCAGTTCTCACAGATCAAGCATGTCAGTTTTTTCAGCTGTAGCAGTCAGAAGCTGTTTTGGTTCCAGAAGAGTTAGAGCTTCAGTAAAATGATTCCTGGCTGCTACATTCTCTGAAATATCTCTTGATGTTGTTTCCTCCTGGATTGGAGAATTGCCTGTAAGAATTGGTGTCTGAATTTACCTTTTTGCCAAGGAGTGTGTTCATGGGATGTTACTATATTGGAACAGGTATGTAATAATCGGTACTGTGTCTATTATTTAGTTAGTTTTTCAATAGTTAAGTTATTCTAAATTCCTCTTTGTTTTGTTTGTATTTTGACTATAGTGTTTCAATAAATTGTGTTTTGCTTAATGTCGAGTAGTTTGACCAGTTGTTTCACATCTGGAACATGCACTTCATATCTACCTTTAAAATAAGAAAAAGTTAGCTTCTAGGCTACCATCTTGAGATATTTTGAGGGCATCTGGTCAGGTCCATAACTTGGTTGAGGAGTATTTCTGTAATTAGAAACCTGTATCCTGTGAAATTCTGGTGTGGTCAGTCATGGGGTCCTCTTACAATTTATGGTATATATAAATGGTTTAGACCTGAACATAGAGAGGTAAGTTTGCAGATGATGCAAAAATTGAGGAAGTGGTAAATAGTGACGAAAGCATTAGCTTACAGGAGGATATAGAATTGCTGGTCAGATAGGCTCATTAGTGGCAAATGGAATTCAATCTAGGTAAGAGGGTGGTGATGCACTTGGGCAGGACAAACAAGTCAAGTTTGTAAACATCCTTTGGTTTCCAAACACCTTAATTATTAAATATAAAATCTCAATGGTATATGTACTTCATCATTGCAGTGTTTGCATCTATGTGCTTTAGTTAGTGAGCTGCACAGTTAATCTGCAGTTACCCTTCCCTTACTTTTTGAGCCCTTGAAATTTACCATCTTGAAATTCAACAGCTCCACAAACCACCCCTCTGACACAGGTCTTTGAGTCACATTTCATATTGAGTTTTTCTCCTATTTGTACAAGTTAAATAACAATTGTAAGAGTTGTTTCTGAATGGTGAATTTTAATCAAATGTAAGAAAGCTGATGTCTATATTTGTTTAGTTTTTGATTTTCTAGTTAGATGAATGCTAAATATCTTTGAATCTGAAGTTGCAACAGGAAATGGTCTGAATTGACCATGTTTGGAATGATTCAAAAATATTACTGGTTTGATCTGATAACTGGAGTTTCATGTTTGAATCTCTGCCTCTCCCTGACCTTCTGTGCTACTCCTCTGTAACAAGAGATAAAAGATACTGATGGGAGTGAACAATGTCTTGAGTGAATTTAAGGCCCACGTTGGCAAAAAGACACTGTGAAAAGATGAGTCTGACTTTATGATAAGATGAGGATAAGGGAAGGAGTGTGTCGAGAGAGAGGGAATTTTGCAGCAGTAACATTTGTTGCTCTTGTGAATGATGAGTAGGGTAAAGTTGGGGAAGGCAGAGAGTAGTTTGATCTTGAATATGCCATGGCTCCCATGTTTCCTGCCCTGATCAATTTGCATGTTAAACTGCTATATTCAGGAATGAGGCATCACACATGTTGTTGATCTCTTTCTTGCTGTGCCACTTTCTTGTTCTATGTCTAAATTTCTTTCTTCCGTCCACAGGGAAAATAAACTCTGGGCCCTTTCAATCCCAGGATATCCAAGGGCGAATCACTAAAGCAAAGTTAATTCTGCAGGTTTTCATTCTATCCATACACCTGTACAATCCTTCAAAACTGATCTTGACTGCATCCCTTTAAATAATGCAGTTGAGAAAGACCATTGTAGCTTGTAATCACACCTGCTGGTTGTAGTTGTATGGGAAGCCTTTTACTCAAATGCAAATAACATGACTCGTGAAAAAAAAGCCGCTGCTGAAAATTCCAGGTGCCCCCCAAACATTGCCAGCCTCCTTGACTAAGAATGACTCTGAAAGTTTAAGTTCAGCCCAGAATGTTGGTAATACACAATTTGTGCTCATTTTACAAAGGGGTGCCTAAAACTGCTCACAGAACTGGAGGAGGGCTTGCCACATTTGCAATAAATCACCCAGCTGTGAACACACACATCAGGCGATGATAGAAAACACTAATTGAACAACTAAGAAATAGAAAGCTCAAAGTAAACTCAGATTATGTACCTCTGCCACAAATCGTGGTCTCATAAAGATTGATTCCTTTCTCGACACCTTTATTGCTACATATAACCAAATGATTTTCTGATGTGTGTTGAATGGCTGACTTCAAACTGAAATGGGTGGATAGGGTAATTGGTTTCCAAAGTGAACCACTGACCTTAGGGCTTTCTTCCGAAAGGGACAGCTCCAATTGGATTTCTTCTAACATTGTGTAGATAAATTGGTCAGAGCAGTTTTCCTCCGAGTTAGGCCACCTGAATGGGCAGAAGGTTTCTTGTAGTGTTATGTCCGAGGTGCTGGTTGTAATACAGTACTTTCCCTATCTGTGTAACCGATTCTCCTCTAACAGTTTACTGCGACTGTGCAGTTCGGTGAAATCTCTCCCAATGTGAACCGACACGCGGGTATCTTCTGCTGCTTCATTTTTGAGATTACTGCAATAACGTAAACAGAGTTTACAGTTTATCACACAGGCAATGTGAATCCAAGACGGTGTTGCTTATAAAGGAATGGGTAGAATTTTTGTAGGGTTTCTTGATTATTTATGATAACATTTCAAAATTGGAGGAATCCTTGGGAAAAAAAAGTTGTGAAAATGACATATGTTTGTTGTATTATTGAGAGCTTCTCGATTATATTGAAATACCGTTAGCACAACATTTCTTCTGAACTCCCAGTGTACGTTCAAGAATCCATAGAAGCCCTACAGTGTTGAAACAGGCCCTTTGCCCCAACAAGTCCACACCGACCCTCAGAGCATTCCACCCAGACCTATTCCCCCTATAATCCACCTAATCTACATATTCCTGAACACTATGTGCAATTATAGCTTGGTTAATCCACCTCACCTGCACATCTCTGAACTGTGGGAGGAAACAGGAGCACCCAGAGGAAACTCCCGCAGAGAATATGCAAACTCCACACAGACAATCGCGCAAGGGTGGAATCGAACCCAGGCCCCTGGTGCTGTGAGGCAGCTGTGCTAACCACTCAGCCACCCAAAACTGTAGAGAACCAAGTTTTAAAACAATATATTTTATCTGGGGTTTGTACCGATTTTTCTTATGTTATAACTTGTGTTTGAGTGAAACCCCCCAGAAATTAATTTAAGTGCCATTTACAATTTGGAACCTTCAAATGATTAAATGTAATTGGTTGCTATTGCCAATTAGTTTGCTTTTATGCAGATAATTTTACTGCTCAGTTGATCTTTTAACGTGTTTGACTTGTCACATGAAGCAAGGAACAACAATCTCATTTGATCCTTGGTTAACTGTGAGGACTCCAAATTGCATTGAGCAAACAGTTGCTTTTGTTTTTTTCTGATTTCCAGGGTCAACAAGTAATTGATTCTGTTAGAAGCAGAATATTGGACAAGTCAGAGCTCATAATTAATCTTTCCAACAACAACTTGCATTAATATAGTGTTTTTTAACATTGGATCGTGTTCACATTAAGTTTAACAGAAGGTGTGAGGAAAGAAAAAATGTACTATAAACATAAAAGAAATAGGAGCAGTCTGGAGCCTCTTTCACCATTTAATGATATCATAGCTGGCCGTGTACATTTGAGTCTCCTGTCTCGTAATCCACTGATTCCCTTAGTGCCCAAAAGTTTCCCAATCTCTGGAACGAATACAATGTGAGCAAAAAAGAGGGAGTGATGATCAAAAGTCTTAAAAAGTTGCGTTGGTGAGGTTGGATGTGGGTCTTAAGAGGAAAAGAGCCAAGAAATTTCAGGAAGGTATTCTTGAAAGTAAGATGAAAGCCTGGCCTCTGATGATGGACATTTAGGAAGGAGGTGACGCTGTTAAAGAGTGGGAATCAGAACAAAGTACTGTATGGGCATGGAAGGAGGTTACAAATGGGAAAAAAGACAAGATCGCCTTGGAGGAACTAAACAAAAAAGATGAGAATTAAAATCTTGAGTTATTGGAGACGTCGAATCACACAAATGTTACGGTTCTGAACAGTGCCATTCAGTCCGTTGTGTCTGCACCTATTACCTCGTACCAATCTACTGCCTTGTCCCCATATCCCTGCAATAATAATCATCCAAATAATCATCCAGTGCTATCTTGAATGCATCAATGGAACTTGCCTTCACTATATTTCCAGGAAATGCCTTCCATATCATAACTACTCGCTTCGTTTGCATGTCACTTTAAAACTGTCCCCCACCCTTTTTCTGTTTTATGTACTGGAATAACTTCTTGCTGCCTACTTGATCCAACCTATTGAAAACCTATTTCAAATCTTTCAGCCTTCTCTCCAAAGAGAACAGTCCCAACTTCTTTAATCTATTGTAGACACTGAAGTTTCTTGTTACTGGAACCACTATTGTAAACTGTTGGAAGTAAGATGAGTTTTTTTCTATTCATTTGTGGGATGTGGATGTTGCTAGCTGGCCAGCATTTCTTGCCCATCCCTATTGTGGGATAAGAGAGGATATGGTCAACGGAATTTTGAATGAAGTGAGATTTATCGAAGGCTGAAGGTGGGAGCCCATTTAGGACAGCAATGAAACAATCCAGTCTGAGGTGAATGGATGATGGTTTTATAAGAAAATGGTCAGAACTAGGGATGGAGCTTGGTGATGTTGAAGGTGGAAATTGGCCATGTCTGATAATTTCAATTCTGAAAACTATAAATTAAAGTGCTTTGTCATCTATATTTTACTTTGTCTTTAAAAGGCACTGTCAAGAATGTTTGCCAAGGCTTTTTATTTGTTTACAAATATCTACTGGAACTAAGTCATTTTAAAATTGCTTGGTGGTACAGAACTTGAATACTGCTGAAAAGAGACAAGTTGCCAAAGCTTTCCATTTTGCACTCAGCAGGACAAACAGACATTCTGCCTACCATACAATTGAGTAATGTTGTGCATGAATTCAGTGCTGGTGCAATGCCAGGAATATAGACCAAATGGCCTCATGATTGGCTGATTGAATCAACAGCATGTTAATTCACTTGTTCATGATAGCTGAGATTTTATTCCTCTAAGGAGAAAACTGTTTCCGATTACACAAGGATCCATATGGCGTAGATTTAAGGTACAGCAATTGACAAAACTACCTGAAACTACATGAGGTTAGTGGGGGGGAAATAGTTTACACACGCATTTCTTATGATCTGGAATGGTTTACCTGAAAGTGTGGTGGAGGAAACCAGCACCTGGAAAGAATCACTCTGACGCAATCCTGATTTAGAACTATGTTGCCGTTTTGAGATTATGCCCTCCCACAAAGAGAAACAATCTGTCCACATCTATTTTGTCAAGTCCTGTAAGAATATTTCAATAATGTTGCCTTTCATTCTTGTGAAGTCCAATGGCTACAGACCCAAACTACGTAGTACGTCCTCATTAGACAATCTGTTAATTCCTGGGATCAGCCTTCTTAACGTTCTCTGGACTGCCTCCAGTGCCATCAAATCTTTTGTTAGATAAGAGGTCCAAAACTTTTCACAGTATTCCAACTATAGTCTGTTCTGTGACTTGTATAGTTTTAGCAATTTTTATTTTTATACTGTATTCCCATTTCTCTCCCTATTTTAATACTCTATTCCCTATAAATATTAAACATCTGGCCTAGCCAGTGATATCTACATTCTATGAAAGAAAAAAAACATTGAATATATTTCAAAAGGGAATTGGATGAATGCTTAGAAAGAGAAGATTTGCTGGACTATGGGGAGACAGCAGGGGGATTGAAACTCATTAAATATCTCTTCCAAAGAAGCTGACTGACCTCCTTCAGTGTTCTGTCATTCTCTAATGAATACAATGAGCAATCTCTGATAGATAAGATGGAGGTCTTCTGCCAGAAGACAACCTGATGAGAACCTCATGTCATCCATTTCAGGGTAAGCCTGCACTTAAATGGATAGTGGCGAGCTTTTGCCAGATCAAGGACTTCAAGGGAGTATATCTGGAGTTTGTTCGTCATGCTCTCAGCATGGGAAATCTACCTGGCTACTTGAGAGTCTTGATTGCTTTCCAACAGCCTTTCTAAAACAGACTTAAATGAGATAGAAGTGGGATAGCGACAGGGTCCCCACCTGCCAGCCAATTAACTGCCCCACCATAAAAGAGAGGATATTAAATTCCACCAAGTACCAATATTTTCTAGAACATTAGTTATATCACTCCATCATGTTACAATGCGCTACACTATAGCAAATTCAAGAGACTCTGGAACTTCTGTTGCCATTGCTTTGTATTGAAAGTTGTTTGCAAACACTATGTTATAAAGTGCAAGATGACAGCCCTAATCAGACAATTTTAGTCAAATTAAGAGAGAGTTTCATTTTAGATATTTTCTAACCAATCTGTTCAGAGATGTTATTACACACTTCTGAAGCACGTGAGACTTGAATTCGGGTCTCTGGACTTGGAGGTAAGAACACTTATCACTGCACCACAAGTGGTGGACCATCTTACTTTGTTTTTTTTTTCTTTTCATTCCATTTGATATCCAGAAGTACTCTTACACACAACTGAACATATTTTTTCCCTTCACCAAATCGCCCATTATTTTTTCCTGATTAAACAGTGTCTTATTCTATTAATTATTATAAGACTCCCATGAATCAATTTACTTTTGGAACAAAAACAGAGAATGCTGGAGAAACTCTGCAGGTCTGGCAGCATCTGTGGAGAGAGAAACGGAGTTAATATCTCAAGTTGGGTATGAGTCTTCTTCAGAACTGATGGCATACTGGCTTCTATGTTTGGTGTTGGACATATTTCAAATCTGAGCAGATATTATCTTGTCTTTTTTGTCATTCTCTGTGATTGCAGGTAAACTGGTTTATGAACTAAATTAGTGTTTAATCATGGAAGTTAACCAAGTGCATACTGGAAACATCCAGGCTCAAGCAGATAGGAAGAAAATAACAACTTGCATTTTTGACACCAGTACATAGTACGTCATGGTAAGATACTTCACATGAGCATTATCAGGCAAAATGCTGAAGCACATAAAGAGATGTTAGGACAGATGAATAAATGCTTGGTGAAAGAGTTGGGTTTTTATGAACAAATTAAAGGAAGGGAAAGAGAGAGGCAAAAGGAATTATAGAACTTCTAATTCAGAGAGCCTGAAGTCATGGCAGTGGTGGAATTTCTTTTTTTACAAAATGCAAGAATTGGAAGAGATTAGGCATGTTGAAGAACTCAAGAGATAAGAGTTAGAAGGATCAGGGAGAGTACTGAACACTAGTGATAATTATAAATTCAAGTTGTCGCTGGAATGGGAGTCAATGTCAGTCAGCAAACACCAACTGATGAGTGAACTTAAGAATTAAAACAACAAGTTGGAAGCATTCTTCATCATTCTAAAGGTACTAATGATAGAAAAAGGGCAAAAACTGTTCCAAACCTGTGCACTGACAGTAGATTGTAGATCAAGCTGTAACATTGTGGAATTTCTTCACTTGTTCTTAGTATATTGTCAATATTGCCAAGGCCACATTTGTTGTCCATCCCCGATTTCCCCATAAGGCCTTCCTTTTAATTGATGGAGAACCTGTGGTAGTGGTACATAACAGTGGTAGTACGGCAAACCCAGTTCTGACTAAGGAACAACGATATATTCATAGCCTAGGATGGTGAGACTTTGAAGGGGTGTGGGGTGTGGAGATGGAGTAAGGGTGGATACTGGAGATGTTGGTGCTCCTGTTCTGACCTCCAGTGATCAAAGTCCTGTGATCTGGTCTAATGAGGTCTCCATCCCAACAAGGAAGCGTTTCTGTCCCAACATTTTGCCCTAAACTTGGCCAGAGCAAAGAAAAAGGAAAGTGAGAATGGCGTAGCTCAATGTTAATAGGTCACAGTGGCTTAAATTTTCTCCTTTAAATGAAAATGGAAGGATACCTACTTTCTTCTTTCATGAACTAGATGTTAACAATTTAATTCAATGAAGTTAAACATTCCTTGAATATCGCCAGAATCTTAGTTACAAAAGCTGACACTGTCTCCTTATTCATGGCATGAATTTCCCATTCTCCTATTAGTCTTCACAAGAATTTTGAGTTCATTAAATTATAAAAACTGATCTATCAGGGGATAATTGAACTGCAAAATATAAACAAGTAAAAGCTTTGAAAGTAAAGCATCTATTTCATAAAGTGATTGAACTGAAACAAATATGATAACTCATTATAGAGTGCTGGAAATGAAAGTGTCTGATTTGAATATAAAATAAACTATTTTCCAAGTTTGAGTAAATCAGTAATTTCTGGATTAATACGGACACAAACTATACAGCATAATTTGCTGAAAATGTTACTTTCATATTGACAGCTATAATATCAAGTCAGGGAACCTTTAAAAGACAGATGACTTGGAAACGTTTTGAAATTTTTGAATCTTTTTAATATCAATAAAAAGCCAAAGAGACAGTGACTGTCCTAACATTAAGAGATTGCTTTATTTAATGCATACACCAGCAGTGGTTCCTCAGCTATTGCATATACACATATAAAAAAAAGGTGCACTCCTTGGGGTATCAATTTGGAAAATCCGCCTTAAGGCTTTACAGAGATTTACTGGATATTGTAGCACAACCTGAGGTACTCTCAATGAGTACCAGTAGTATTAAAGTGTGAATCTTGTTTGAGTGGCATCACGGTGATAACTCAGGATTAAAAGCCTGTTTTCAAGTTCCAAACCAGAGTTTGTAATAAGGCTGATATGTTAGTGCAGTACTGAAGGAGGGCTGCTTTGTCAGAAGTACATTCTTTCAAATTAGATCTTAAATTGAGGCCCCATTTGCTCTCTCAGGTCCTAGGTAGAAGATTACACGGTACTAATACAGCATTGATGATACTACAGTTCTTCAGAACTATATTCACTCTTCAGCCAATATCACCCAAACAGATTATCTAGTCATTATTTCATGCTGTTTGTGTGATCTTGCTGTGTGTAAATTGGTTGTTGCATTTCCTAAATTGCAACAATAACTACACTTATTGGCCAAAGTGTATTGGAAAGATCTGAATTTGTGAATGGTGCTATGTAAATGCAAGCTTTCTTTCTTTTTAAAATGCTTTTTAGAGGATTTAGCTGGTGATAAAACAACAGCTCAAAGATTGAAGGGAATATGCCCACAAAGTAAAAATAGAAATAGCAAGAAAAAAGAGGGTGAAATACTTTTAGCTCCTAAATGGCATGGCAATGGCAAGTGAATTGTGGAAATACAGCAAGATTTGAAAAATCAGATTCTCGACATCAAGAAAAGAAGTCAGGCAAAAAGGGCTATCCAAGGTTTGAACAGCATGATGAGAATCTCGCTTCTCAGTAATGAGAGGCTTATTTGTATGTATTTACATCTTATTACTTATTCTCGTTTAATTTATAAGTAGTTTGCTATTCTCCCACACAATGGAGAGAAACTAGGTGGTCATAATTCTCTCCTTGTTCCAGTTCACTGATTACTTCTTTTGATTTCCATCTTAGCTGGTGGTCAGCAACACCTCCACAGACAGCAACTATTTGCAACCATTCCATGAAGGTCAGCATTAGACCATTATATGTCTCCAACACACTTAGAATATACTCATCCACTTTAGTGCTGCACTTTGGAGTATACCAACAGTGTGCATTGTAATCGGACTGGCAGGCCATGATGTGTACAGGAACAAGCATCAATCTCCTGGACTGCAGCAGGGAGCACCTTGGAGTTCTTGGCTTGCTCTTTTAGCAGTCAATTGCTTCTAGGTGTGTCAAATGACATGATTAGCATGAATATTAATCAGGTTAATGATGTGCAAGGTCCATGTAGAGGCATTCCATTGCCCTGTTTGCCAGAAGCTTCGGCATCCATAGTCTTAAGAATATTACTTAGATCCTTTTTGTGAGTGCTGCAACTGCATATTATTGAGGAGCTGCTTTATTTCTGATATTGTCCACATTGGCTCAATGGAAGCATCCCTAATGGATCCAGGCACAGAAGCTGCTGTCGTCTGTGTCCACCACATTGAGAGTTCACATAAGTGGATGAGAAACATGTGTTCAGAAGCCTACCACCAGCATCAACGCCCAGCGGATGTAGAGCAGCCTCCTAATGTAGAGTGTCCTGCTACAGATGCCCCCATCTTGAGGTGAAAACGTAGCAAACCCACAGTCACTCATCTTCTATGGAATTCCATGCAGATGAGAGAGGAGCAATGACAACATACTTTATTTAGAGCTGGTGGTCAGAACACCATGACTTGGTGACCATTGTATCTGCAATTCGCATTTTCTTCCACTGAAGCCAACAAGGGCTATAAGATGTTTCCTCAGTATCAGGATTCCGTACATGTTATTTTTGGACATTTGTTGGAGTATAGTACAGACAGAGGTCACTGATTAATTCTTAGATGTTTTGCTGCAGACAACTGGAGGATGCACTGAAACTATACAATGGATGATAAGGATCTGAAAGAGCAACAGTATTGCACTGAGGAAGACGATGAGAACAGTCTTCCAATGGAACAGCTCCTTCATCATATTAAAGTACATCATCATCGGTCAAAGTAACCCAGGCAGGACTTGTTTGCAAACCTTGTTCAGTGGAACAGAGTTGCGTGAAGTCATTGTTCACTAGCTATGTATGCAACATTAGAACATTTACAGTCATCTCCAACTGCGAATGAAGCTTACTGATTTGTTTCTTTTTTGCACTTTTCCTGTTGGTTAATAGAAGTTAAGATTACAAACCAATGGAAACCTTTGCAACATCTGGTTGGCGATGACCTAGTGGTATTATCACTGGACTGTTAATCCAGAAACCCAGATAATGTTCTGGGGACCTGGGTTTGAATCCCGCCACGGCAAATGGTAGAATTTGAATTCAATAGATATCTGGAATTAAGAATCTAATGATGACCATGAATTCATTGTCAATTGTCGGAAAAACCCATCTGGTTCACTAATGTCCTTTAGGGAAGGAAACTGCCATCCTTACCTGGTCTGGCCTACATGTGACTCCAGACCTACAGCAATGTGGTTGACTGTTAACTGCCGTTTGGGCAATTAGGGATGGGCAATAAATGCTGCCTTGTCAGTGACGCCCTCATCCTGTGAAAGAATAAAGAAAAAAAAATTTGGTAGTGGCAATACTTCATACTGGTTTGAGTGCTATGGAAAGGGTAGCTATTGTTCAGACAGGATTAGAATATTGCATGGCATTATGTTTGGCTAGCCTTTCTACCTTCATTCTTGTATTTGCAGCTACAATGACAGTTGCTGACATAGTTGATGAAAAGTGAACATATATTTAAATGTGGTAATGTATTTGCACTGAAGTTTCATCCATGCCACGCATGTGCCACCAGGTTTTCCTTTTCCTTACCTTCCCATTACATCCAGGTGTAGTTTTGAGGTCTGTAACTTGGCCTTGGAGTTTTCGACAGGCGACCCCAGAGGTGTTTTGTGCCTAGAGGGCCCAGATAGGCCGAGTGTATCCTTACCAGACACAGGTCTCCCTCCTCAGCTTGAACTCTAACAGGGTTGGAAATTTCAGGCAGTGTTGAGGTGGAGTGCTCAGTCACCTCTGGCATGTCCTGAAAGACACTGTATGTGTCCTACTCCTCTGATTTGGAACTTACTGGCACCAACCTTGTGAGAAAGGGGCACTTGGAATGGGGTCACCTGTCGCTCTGCTGTTGGTATTGAACACCAAGGGCTGAAGCAGTGGAATACAGGTCTGGGGGTTCATCTGTCTGACACTGTGTGCTGGGCCTGACTCTCCCTGACAGATATCAAACCAGCCACTGAGGAAGCCAGACACACTCGTACTGGAGGCAACATGGTGCCAATAGCTTTGGCAGACTCTTCTAACCTTTGATCCAACTTCCTGAGTGCCTCCTGTGAACTTGCCTGCTGTTCTTGTCTGTTTGTCAATACGAATGAAGTTATGAGTTGTTGACACCATGGGGTTCTCTCGTGCCTGGGGCTGAGCAGGTGCCTGATTTCTGGCAGTCCTCTGAATGCTAGCGACCAGGGTTTTTCTTCCTCTGCCAACTGTGGAGATGGGGCAGTAATGTACTCACTGGGAGGTATGCATAAGCCTCAGCTAGCTAACATGCCCACAAAGGTATCAGTATCTAAGCTGATAGAGGGTGCAGGAGCGAGCTTTGCTGTTGACTCCTCTGAAGGATCTGTGACATCTTCCCCAGCGAAGGAGGAAGAAATGTTGTCCTGAGGAGCTGGTGTCTACCAGGTAGAGACTATGGATGTTGCTGTTATTTGTAGGCAATGTGTTGCGCAACAGTAGTAGAGGTTTGGGCATATTCAGGATACATTTACAGTAGAGGTGATGGGAGAGCAGGGCAGCTTGTCACAGTGAATTTTACTTGGTGTGTTCTTTGTGTTACCACATGAACAGTCACTATCCTTTCCCACTAAGGCAAGAATTGGATCTCTGCACCCTGTTCTAGGGCGTTTTATCCTTGAATGGCACACAGCAGGGACTGAATGAAAAGCAAATGACTGGCACAGCTGATAGTGTTGTTGCAGGTGGAGAAGAGGTAGAGAGCTTTCAGAGTAAATGAGGATGCAGTGCAGAGGCCATGGTGGTTTAGAAATCTGAGGTGGGGTGGGGTGGGGGGTGGGCATAGTGATAAATGGTGAGAGTCATTGAAGGGAGATGTTGCTTTCAGTAGTGAGAGTGGTAGACACTGAGCCTTTCTGTAGCAGAACTAAGTGAGTATGAAATAGCAGAGAAAAGATGGTAACACTTACACTTTAGAGCAAAGGAGGTCATTCACATTCTTCCTCTACTGATTGGTGCTCCTCCAAACAATGGACACCATACTGATCTGGCTGGTAATTTTGGATCAGGCTCTAGCACTGTGGTGTTCTCTGGCTGTCCTGAAAAAAGGATACACCTTCACCACCCCTTTCACCAGGATCTACAGGTCCTTGTCAGCAAATTGCCTGCTTCTGACCATTTCTGTGCAAATTTTCCCACAATATGACCGTGAATGGTGTACTGTAGGGATTTAAATATGGAGCTGGTGGTGGGAAACCCAGAAGGCCCTGGCAGTGGTAAGTACTTCCATTGCTGTTGAGTATAAGATCTTGTGAGAGCAATGCTGTTGCTGTGTGATGCATACTTCATAAGGTGAGCTGCAGAGAATTGCATAAAAGTCACTGGATTTCATGGAGAGGAACCATCCATGAAACTCCCTGAAATGGACACTTACCAGACTTTTTAGTATTGTTCAGCCAAGAGTGAGATAGAAGAACTGAATATCTTTTTGTTGAGTGCATTGAATATACATTCTGTGATTTGGAGTCAGTTCCAAGTCAAACTGATGGAAGTGTTCCCTTCTTTCTTAGGAGTAAGTTCCTAGGACAGTCTTACATGAACATTAGAAAATTTGGAGTGAATGACAGTCAATTAGTACATCAGATGTGTTCATATTGTATCCTGCCACGAATTTACTGCAATTTCACTTTCACTCTCCCTCCAATGAATTTTCTTACTCTGTTTAAATACAAAATGTATTTGTATACATTTAAATCCCAAACATAATCAAGTAAAAATACAGAATATCTCTCCCATTTCTTTTCTAAGTAGTTCTGGTTGGTTCCACTCCTACAGATAACTCCCCCGGATCTCTTGCAGCAGAACAGCCATTTTGCTCTGTAGTATACATGATTATGTTAGTTTCCAACTGTCCTAATTACGACCAAATCGTCATTAATTTTTTTTTCAATTCATTATGTCAGCTGCATTTGTTGGGAGGCTGTTTCACATTTCCAGTACTCTGGGTGAAAGTCCTTTTAATCAGTAGTCCTATTAATTTTGATGCCATTTAATTATATGGTCACAGCATAAGTTAAATTATTTACAGCTATATTATCTCACAAATAAATACTTTATGTTTGGATCTCTTAACACACAAGGATAATTTAGCAAAGCCCAGCTCCCAATGCATGGCCTGCTGCCCATGATTTTCTGATGCATCCAAGCACAGTCAGTGGCAAAAATGTGCCCCATAATGTGTCCTCTTACTTTGTACTATAAATTCAGGTCCGGTTAAAGCACTCAAAAGCAACAAACTGATTCCTGATTAGGTAAGAACGGGATGGCTCAAAGCGAATGTTAAAATGTGTAGATGCAAGTCTGGTTATTGGTACAAAACTAATGAGGAATTAAGTAGGCTTAATGCCCTTTTGATATTCTACAATCCGTGAATTTTCAATACATTTCTCTCTGATCAGCCCACACTTCTTACCAGTCCCAGGAATCAGTTTCTAATTTTAGAGAAAAATCTTAAAAATTAAGTTGATTTGGGCCCAGATTTTCATAAAGTCATAGCATTAATCTTGAATCCAGAAACCTGTCTTCTATTTCCTACAAATCCTATCCTTTGCTGATAGGAGAACAGCTTTTGGGACTTGACTCTCAGGTGACTGAAACTCAAACCCAGGAGGATGATTTGACAGCAGTTCTAAGTTCACACAGACCCCATGTTTGCTGGAGTGAGGAACTTGCCCCCTGGAATGAAGACCCCACAATTTGGGCACTTTTTCCCTAAGGTGGGTTAGGTGACCTGGGAAAATTTCCAGACTCTGTGCACCCACCTCAGTAGCAAAAATTCCAGGCCCTTCAATCTAAATGAATCTCTATAACAACTCTTCACAGGCTTCTAGCAAAGAAGAAAAATGTCTCTTAAAATTTATTTAATTATCTCTTCAATTCTTTTAAAACCGTTATGTTCCAGATGATCTATGAAAAGTAATATGGTCACAGACTTCATTTTGAGTTGATGGTGTAATCTCTTGGCCTTTCCAATGAATCAGGGCAGCTTGTTTGATGACTAAAAGGCTCTTTGGAAATGGAGATAACTGCCTCTGTGTATCATTGTGAAGTATTTGAGCTGTCAACTACCCAAGCACATTGCACTGAGTACCAGAAAATCTGAAGGTGCTCTGGCAACCATCTGCCATAACTCTGAGAGGAGAATATTGGAGTACCCAAAGTTAGCTCAGGTCATGAATAAGCTGTACAGCAATTGACTTGAGGACAGAGTCTCTGCCAGGTCAAATATTAGCCTTGTTGCAGGAAAAGATAACACAGGCTGCCCATCACTAGCAGTCCATTTTGCTAAACCCATAAGAACAAATTTCGTCACCAAAATCTCCTGAGTCATTCAAAAAGTTGGGTGAATGCTATAATTAGCGGACTGTAGCTCTATGGAGAAGATTGAGTCAAATGTTATCTGTTTTTGTGTATAATAAGGGTTTTTTTTCCCAACCATGAGTTGTAAGTCTTTAGAGCACACTTTCCCAAAAGACAGTAGAAGTAAAGTCTGAATATTTTTAAGGCAGATCAGATTTGATCTTATTAAATGGCAGAACATGCTTGAAGGACCAAATGGCCAATTCCTGCTCGTTGGCTTCTCTGTTCTTGGGCAGTGATCCATTTTCAAATTGCCATGCATCTTGCAAACTGCGAAGTTATAAATGTGAAATCTGTGCACTAATACTACAACGTTGTTTTAAAATTTGGCACATATACTATCCATGCACTTTTGGCGCTTGGATTGAATCCAAACCCAAACAATGTAACAAAGTTCTTCCTTTCTGTTGACCATAAGGATCTTACTTGAAGTATGCTTGGTCTATTTTGATTATATCTTACAAAATAAAATAGTCACAATTCAACATTTAGCATAAATTATCACTTCTAATCCATATATCTCACAACCATTTCTTTCCATCATTGGAAACAGTGTCCAAATCTTTGGAATCTCTGTGTCCACCTTCTTCAGTGTTATTTGTGTTTGTTTTCAGAAGTTGTAAATGATACAAAAAGCAAAAGTATTGTGAAGTGTAAGAAGGGGACTGATGGACTGCAAGAGGACTTAAACATGTCATTGAAATAGAAAGGTTGTGTGTCAGATGAAACTGATAGAAGTTAGTTGGAAGAATAATGAAAAGCAATAAAATTTAATGGGTAAAATTATTAAAGGCTACATAAGACAAAGACGTGCGTGCACAAATCGAGAGGCAGGATAAGTTGAAAAAGTGATTTAAAAAAAAATTTGCAAAGAATGCAAAGACGTTATGTTAAACCGTTTTGATACACTGCTTGTCCTCCCCTCAAGTATTGTCTAGTCTGTGCACTGCAATTTAGGAGTGAAGTGAAAGCTTTGTAGATGATGCAAGAATAGTTTTTGAATTGTTTTAGAATGGTACTAGGAATAAGAGGCTTTAGTTACGAGGACTGGAGGAGCTGGATGTTGTTCTACTCAGAGATTGTTGAAAAGCAGCATCAGAGGAGCAGGAAAGCTGACGTTTCGGGCCTAGACCCTTCTTCAGAAATGGGGGAGGGGAAGGGGGTTCTGAAATAAATAGGGAGAGATGGGAAGCGAATAGAAGATGGATAAAGGAGAAGATAGGTGGAGAGGATACAGACAGGTCAAACAGGCGGGGGTGGAGCCAGTAAAGGTGAGTGTAGGTGGGGAGTTAGGGAGGGGATAGGTCAGTCCAGGGAGGACGGACAGGTCAAGGGGGCGGGATGAGGCTAGTAGGTAGGAGATGGGGGCTTGAGGTGGGAGGAGGGGATAGGTGGGAGGAAGGACAGGTTAGGGAGGCGGGGACAAGCTGGGCTGGTTTTGGGAGGCTGTTGAGGGAGGGGAGATTTTGAAGCTTGTGAAGTCCACATTGATACCATTGGGCTGCAGGGTTCCCAAGCAAAATATGAGGTGCTGTTCCTACAACCTTCGGGTGGCATCGTTGTGGCACTGCAGGAGGCCCAGGATGGACATGTCGTCTAAGGAATGGGAGGGGGAGTTGAAATGGTTCGCAACTGGGAGGTGCACTGCATTATTGATTCTTTCCTGCGGGAGCCTGAAAGGACCATGCAGTTATTGAGGCCAGCACTTGTGGTACAACCTAGGTGACTGATTGTTCCTGCAGGTCTTTGTAAATGATGGAGTTCACTTCTACCAGAGCAAGTGGACATTTTTTCTTAATTTGTGTCTTAAAATGTTACTATCTTAATTTTTGCTTCAGCATTTTAAAACTGTGTCGAGTACAATAAAAATGCAGTTCATTTGCTGAGCTTGTTCTTACGACTGTGTCAAAACATTTGGATGCATTAATAATAGTTAGAAAACTATGAACAACATGTGCCTGAGCTATTGGGGTGCCCTCCCTTCAATGAGATTTCCTGCTATGTTTGCAAAGGTAGAGTTTTGATTATATAGTTGTGCTTGACTCTCTTTGCATAACACCTTACTAAAATGCTTATTTTCCCATTTTAGCTTAACACGCAGAGGAAGTATTGTGAAGTGTAAGAAGGGGACTGATGGACTGCAAGAGGACTTAAACATGTCATTGAAATAGAAAGGTTGTGTGTCAGATGAAACTGATAGAAGTTAGTTGGAAGAATAATGAAAAGCAATAAAATTTAATGAGTAAAATTATTAAAGGCTACATAAGACAAAGACGTGCGTGCACAAATCGAGAGGCAGGATAAGTTGAAAAAGTGATTTAAAAAAAAATTTGCAAAGAATGCAAAGACGTTATGTTAAACCTTTTTGATACACTGCTAGGCCTGATATTTTTCGCAGGCCATAGAGATGAAATTATATCATCACTTCCTCATCATAATTCAGAGCATAGAAGACCTAATGCACAGTGGGAAATGTAGCATCCAAAAGAACTGGGCATGCAGAATATTACTTCAATATCCAAACATCAAAAGGGAGCAAGTTGCTGCCAACAATATTATCATATGAACACTTAACACATTTGTACTAATTTCCACCCTTTGTAGCAGAAGTATGAATGATTTTGTTTTGAACAGGACTCATGGTGTTGGTGAGTGAGCCCAGCGCGGACCTCGTGGTGGCCTATAGCAGACGTGAGTGAGCCCTTACTTACTTTTCCAGAGCGAACACAGAACGTGGCATTGGATTTGGCTGCAGCTGTGTGGGTGGAGGCAATGTTGGTGAGATAGGCCCAGGGATGAAAGATGGCACCTGAGGATCAGTGACTTCGTCGGTTGGATCCCATGCTGGAGAAGGTGAAGCAATGGTGGAAGGGCATCATGGCGAGATCGAGGTGGGCCCAGCAGCGAGAGACGTGACTCTGGCATTGGTGAGTGCAGCTGCAAGATGTTGGCGGAGTAGAATCAACCCATGGTGATGGATGGTGCCTGAAGAGTGACGAGTTCAACGTTGATTGGGTCTAGTGTAGATAGCGGCGAGGTGGTGGAAGAAGGACAGCGTCACAGCTGTCATTGATGATGTGCTGGATCAGGACTGATGGACTCTCTTTGAGCTATATCTTCCTATTTTTTCTCTTAAACTGTTCAAAATGGGGATCCATGGGGATCATGGTGATGGTGGAAAAGCTTTTCATGTAGTTTACTGTTCTTCTCACAACAAAATTTACAGGACAATAAAATCATTCAGTAACTTGTGTCTTAATGATTCCATTAAGTATGACATAAATTTAACATTTGCAAGGTAGCATTTCCTTTACAACATGTAAATAAACACACAGAATCACTATGAAATAAGACAAAGCATGCGATCTTTGTCCTGCTCATACAGAAGTCTCACGATACCAGGTTACAGTCCAACAGGTTTATTTGAAATCACAAGCTTTCAGAGCACAGCCCCTTCATCAAATGAAGTGAGCTCACTGAACCTGACGAAGATGCTGTGCTCTGAAAGCTTGTAATTTCAAATAAACCTGTTGGACTATAACCTGGCATCATGTCACTTCTGACTTTGTCCACCCCAGTCCAGCACTGGTACCTCCACGTCATAGCTGCTCATACTGCACAACAGTGTTCCTTCATTCTCCAGTTCAGGTTCCAAAGAAGAGTCACATCGGCTTCAACATATTAAAACTGTTTCTCTCTCTGCAGATGTTTTGCTAGCACTTTGTTTTTTATATTAATGTTCCTTCATTACTGTATTGAGTGGAATCAGTCACATTCAGTGAAGGTCTGAATATTCATAGATTGTCAGAAATAGAGAACTTCAATTTAATATTCAAGGTGCAAGGAGAAAATTGGCACTTCAAGTCCATGAACTCAATGAACTACCACATTGCTAATATTATGTATGTGCATTTAATGTTGGATTAATTTACACACATTTTATAAGTTTCTAAATAGAGTTAAATATATTTTTGAAGAAGATGAATTTATAAATGATTAGATGACTAGAAGAGATTGGATGAAAATCAAAGCCCTTTAGCAGTCAGTGGCCCAGTGTGCTCAGAATAGTTATAGAAGTAATGCAGATAAAGTGCTGAACTTGGAAAGCTGCTTATGCCTGAGTTCTTTCTGGATGACAATTGGTGCTTTTGTATTTTTAGTGAGGTGAACTGCTTGTATCCAGTTCATACACAAACCTCATTAAGAGCCCAGATTTGATGCAGTGAATGGTATTTGTGCAGGTTTTGTTCTTTTCTACTTGCGCTATTTTGGAATGATAAAGAAGTCTGTGTTCTGAAATTAAGTCTTGAATATTCCTTCAGTGTTTACTGCACTTTTTTAATGAGACATTTTCCATGCTTCTAAAATATTTATTACTCTTTCTCTTAAGAATTTAAAATTTGTTTTTAAAGTGTCTCATTTACAGATAGAGATAAAAGTAGTCAGTGTTGTCATGTGTATACTACAAGCTTACAATTTATAAATTCCCACAAAAATAAATTGGGAATCAGTCATGTTAACTTCAGCACCATTCGCCATGAGGTAATTAGAAACTGGGGTTGGGGTACATTGTTTCTAACTCAGAATATTTGTTGAACCAAAATGTTCTTTCTTAAGATGTATTTATTCTTTGCAGAAATATGTCCTTGTGCTAGAACAGTAAAGTGTGGGTTTCAGTGATCTGGCTGAAACCAAGCTGGTTCCTTACAATGGAGGCATCTGGGAAAGAAAGAACACATTTTATAAAATAACTGTTAGTCTGAGCTTTCTAATGGTAAGTGGAGGCTCCGGGCCAATCCAAGAATTAACCTTTGTTACAATTTATACTTGCTTAAATTGACCTCCTAGAAAAATTGTTCCATGTTTTATATATATTGCACAAGCAATCTCCCTGACTGTTCTAGAATACCTAACCTTTAAATGATACCCTTTAGATTTTGATCTACCAGGATTGGAAATGTTATTCTTTCTTCATTTACTAAATTTTGCCAGCCATAGAGCTTTTTTTCTTAATAAAGTGCTGCACATCCCCAAAACCACTTCCTTCCTGTGAATTGTAATGACCAGGATTGCTTGCCAAAGGAATAGCATGGAGCCTATGAAGGTTTAAATGATGTACACAAAATAAGTGATTATGCAGCAAACTCTTCTTTAACGTAATAGAGGCAGAATTCAACAGAGCTTGTTTAACCTGAGAAATATCGGTCATATATTTGTCTATTCTAATCAATGGCCCCACTCAAATAGATGGATGAGAAATTTCAGTCTTCTCCTAAAGGACAATATCCTCACAGATCATAGAATCCCTACAGTGTGGAAACAGGCCTTTTGGCCCAACAAGCCCACACCAACCCTCAAAGCATCCCAATCAGACTCATCCCCCTATAATCTATACATCCCTGAACACTGCAGGCAATTTAGCATGGCCAATCCACCCTAGCCTATACATCTTTGGTCTGTGGGAGGAAACCAGAGCACCCGGAGGAAACTCACGTAGACACAGGCTGAAAACCCGGAAGAGAAGGATACCCCAGGACAAAACAAATCTGCCAGTGTTAACATGGAGCCTCACCATCCATGGTCATTGCCTCCTCGCTACTGTAGAAGTGTTAGTGATGTGAAAATACAACAGCTGCTGGTAGATTCATGAAGACCAGGCCAAGTAGCTTTTTTCCCTCTCGTTTAATCTCTCATCACCTACTGCTAATCCAATCTAGCATATGTGTTCTTTAGAACTTGACCAACATGGTCAGTTTTGATGATGGATGTTGAAGTCCCCTATCCAGAGTACATTCTGTGCCCCTTCTACCATCAGTACACTTTCCAGCTGTTGATCAACATAGAGTTAAACTAATTATTAGCTGGCGGGAGTTTTGGGGGAGTGGTGTGTGGTGTAATGGTGGTGATCAGCAGGATGCTTCCTTAATCACATTTAACCCCATGCCATGCAACTTCATGGGTCTAGTGTCCATCAGTGCAGAGCTTGAGGGGCGACCTTGTAGAGGTTTATAAAATCATGAGGAGCATAGATAACTTGAATAGCAAAGGTCTTTCTGCAGGGTCGGGCAGTTCAAAACCAGAGGGCATATTCTTAAGGTAAGAGGTGAAAGATTTAAAAGGGACCTGAGAAGTGACTTTTTCAACGCACAGGGAGGTTCAAATGTGGAATGAACTGCCAAAGGAAGTGATGGATGCTGGTACAGTTACAACATTTAAAAGATATTTGAACAGGCACATAAATAGGAAAGGTTTAGAGGGATATGGACTGAATGTAAGCAAGTAGGACTAGTTTAGTTTGGGAAACTTGGTCAGCATGGATGAGTTGCACTGTAGGGTCTGTTTCTGTGCTATATGACTCTATGACACAATGTTAAGGACTGTCAGGGCAAGTCCTTTTGACTATATACCACTGTATTGCCACTCAGCTGGATCTGTCAAGTGGGACAAGACATACCCAGGCATAATGATCGTGCTGTCCAGGACATAGATTCTCAAAGTCATAACTTACACAGACAATGTCAGGTTGTTGCTTAACATATCTATGGGTAAACTCCCTACTTTAGGCACAAATCCCCAGATCTCACAAAAGAGGATATTGCAAATTGAACAGTGCCACATTTCTCACTGTCATTTCCAATGTCTGGGTCAATGCCATGTGGTCTGTCCGGTTCAATTCCTTTCATTAGTGTTTATCATGAGTAGACACAACTGAATAGCTTGCTAGGTTATTTGAGAGGGCAGTTATGAGCCATGAGAGTCTGGATTCACATGAAGGCCAGATCAAGTCAGGACAGAAGATTTCCTTCCCTTAATATATTTCTGTTAGTGAAATGAATGGGATTTTAAAATTAGTATAGCACATGGTATGTTAGCCCTTATTAAGATGGGATGGCGTAGAAGGAAGGAAGTCGAAATGTAATTCTTTGAGGCCTTGCTGAGCCAAGTACAGCTTGCTAAAGTAGATTGTTGTCTTTGGGGGAGTCCAACAAAGGTGCTTATATTCCAATCCTACCAAGAAAGAGGCCAGTCTTCGTTCTGTCCCTGCCCAAATCAACATGACTGAAGTCAGGACTGAAAATGGGGAATTGAATGTAACTCATGACAATTGAGTGGCTTTATATTTCTCTCATTCTTTAATAAACTCCTTGCAAAGAATGGCTTTGTGCTAAACTATCAGATATAACATCACATTCACATGACAATAGAGAGAAATGAAGTCATATGAACTAAACTGATTTATCAATTAATCACAGAGTTCAGGAGCTCTGAAGTCCATTTTTAATATTTCTTTCACTATTATATGTGTACCGTACCTTTAAGAGAGCTCACCTCTAAGGTGCTGCTGAATGTTGTGACACTGCCTGGCTGTTTGCCTGCTTCATGTTTGCAAGCTGCACAATCTCAAATCAATTGTTCTGCTGTAATGTCTGTTTCACAACTTGCATTTTACTGTCTGAAGTAAACCAACCCATAGAAATAATCAATCTCTGATGAGTGATTGATTTTTAGACCATAATCATTAATGTGACATTGTGAACCGTTGTAAAAACATCATGAGGCTTATCATGCTGAAACAATCTCCAAGCAAGTTAATCTGCAAATGAAACACATGACTAAATGTACTGAATCATGCTATACTGTAGCATGATAACCCTTAATATCTTTGTTGCTTTGTTGAAAACGTAACATACTGGTAAGCAGACAAATGTCAGTTGAGAGGCCAGTTTTACTCACATGAGAAATGGAAGTGATTGGGTTTGTTCAGGATCAGTAGCAAACTTGGATGGTGAAAGGCACATTGTCAGGATGTCCACAAAATTCTATAGTTTATATTGGGACTCAGTGGACCTCCTAACAGAACTTATAACGTTTAAACTGTGTTTAGAGCTATGGTTTCTAGATTTAGATGTGTCCACCTTGATAGAGTTAGAACAATCCAGAGTGTAGAATCAAAAGCTTCAAAATGAGCTGGAAATTCTGATGGAACAAAACAGTAAATGCCAAAAAGACTTGAACCATTCAATAGTTTGAAGAGTCTCACCTGTGAATTATTATTAATGTCACCTGTCAGAAATCTACAAGGTTTAGAAGGTCTGAAATCCAGACATCACATTCTTTCTACCTGAGAGAGTGTTTGTGGTAACGACAATAACACAAACCTAATGGAGACAACATTTTGCAAATGACATCATTTCACAGTGGTGCAAAATGGTTCTCAGAGGACTAACAAAATGAATTAAAATTTTTATCAGTAAAACATCATCTTTATCATTACAAAATTAGCAGTGCGTGTTTTACATTTGCTGATGGATAAACATGTTGATGTATCATTAGTCAGTAAGATAAATATTTATCAGGAGTGTTGGCAGTTGCAAAGGACAATGACTCTAATGTCAACCATTGATTTGTGTTTTTCAGCTGATAGACCACCTGCTCCTGTTAATGTCACTGTCAGTCACCTGAAGGCCAACTCTGCCACTGTGTCCTGGGATATTCCTGAAGGAGACATTATCATTGGTTATGCCATTTCACAATTGGTAATGCTTTACAAAATCATTTCAATTCTTAGCTGTGGTTATGAAATCTCAGCCGACTGTTGTTTGATGCAGCTTTGTTCAGCAACTGTCAGTTTTCATTGTAATCAATATCAGAATAATTGAATTCACTCTCAGAAGTTAACAAATGTCATGTTCCAGAAGTTGAGTAGACTTCTAATGGTGGAACGTTTGCAGCTAAGTACCCAAGGATTTGGAATGGTTAGTGGACAAGGACAATGTTCTATCTCCCATAAAAAGTAGTATTACAACAGCTCTTATTTTAGACCACTTTTACTGTTATAAAAATTCTATCATTTTCTCCCAGTAGTGAGGGTTCAAAGTTTTCTTGGATACCTTTATAAACACAACAGCCTTCTACACACTGTGTAATTTTTTGGGATCATTTCACCATTTCTCTAAAAAGGAAAGTTGTCTTCACCTACCCCTATTAAGGTATCTTCGTCCAGCCCCTTTCCCCTTCCCTGTGCTCTCTCTCCTTCCCCAGTATCTGTTTTGTCCCCTGGGCTCCCTCCTCCCTTAGGATTCCTACCACCACCCCCATCCCAGTTCTCCTCCCCTTCTCCTGGCCTTGTTCCCTTTCCTTGGCCACACTGCCATACTTCCCTCCTTTTCCCCCGCTCCTCTCCTATGTCCCCACTCCCCAGCTCCATTCATAATGAAAAAAATCAGATTCTATATTTGATTTATGCAAGTGATTGTTTGTTTGTTTCCATTGAATTTAAAACTTAAAGGTTATTTTAACTATGAACACAATATGGAGATTGAAGTGGGCAGCAAACTGCTTAGCCCCCTTGAGCATGAGGCAAAAAAGAGATTTTAATTCCTGCACCTTGTTTGCTTACTTTGGCTCTGCCAAAAACCACTGGGAATGACATCATTGCTGCTGGATAGGGGCCCAGATTGCTGGAGTGGGCTTTGTTGAGCTGCTGCGAGATAGCACAGATGGTCCCAACAAAGTAGATACAGGATGGATCAAAGCCCAGAAGGTAAGGCCCAAAGTGTCAGAAACAAGCTCTCTTTGGCTCATGTATGGACCTGGATCCGCAGCCTTACCAGAAAAGATATATCACATCAAAAGATATATTAACAGCACAGAATCTTCAAATTACTCCAGTTTAAATTAGACTGCCTGTCCCTCTAGAGTGGGTGGCCTTCCTGTTAATGGAATTAGATTTTTAAATTTAAATGGCTATAAAATCAGCGTAAACCTCTGTCACCACGGGGTTTTAAAATTACCTTTTAAATATCTCCTTATCATCTGACCTCCAGCTAACATCATTCCACCACACTGTAGGTGATAGCAGCTGTATAGAGCATCACGGCACAGCACTTAAGTTCTTCAGCGTGATATCACAGCTTCGTACCAATTCTGATTCAGCTTCCTGCTGTTGCTGGTTTCTAATGAACTCCTTGCAATGCAGTACCAAGATGATCATGGTGAATCTTATCTATTTTGTTTTAGTTTTGTAGATGTGTGTCGTTTATTCATTTATTTCCACTAATTGTTGTTACATTAGTTTGGATTGTTAGCTCAAATATAGATCACTTTAAGTAGTGGGGTGAGAATTTTATCTGAAGTTGGTATTAATATGATCTGATGTTTGTTTGTTAAGATGAGCTAGCTCTGTCCTTTCTGTCATTTTTCAGTATGCATTATAATAACTGTAATCACCGTTGTTATAAATGCTTTAATGGGGCATTTGGGAGAGAGGGAAAGGCATAAGTTGTTTAGCTTTGCAGGCAATCTTGAAAACTGAACTTGTCACCAGTGCAATTTTTTATTCAACATTATCCCGTTTTTAATGACTGGAGACTTATTATTGAATTAAAAAGCCAACCTTGCAATCTAGCATTCTTTGGATCATTTTATTAATTTGAATCTCTTTCATATTCAACAGTTAACCCAGATGCCTCACTTTTCCATGGCTGTTGATTAGAAATCTAAGCATTAAAAACAACGCCCTATCTTGGTTGGAAAATAGATGCAGTAAAACCTGTTCCAGCAGTAACTCAGACATTGCACTAACTAGAAAATTTCACTTGCATTCTTAATCATCATCATTAATAATTCTGGATCAGTCATACACTCCAAAACAAAGGCCAAATCCATCCAATGTCTTGAATGCCTCCAGAAGGTAGTAGTCACATCTGTCAAAAAGAACGCGTTCAAATATGAGAAGCAGATGGAATTATCACAGGCACTCAAGGAATATCATTATTGAAAACAAAACAATGGGTTTCTAGGAAACATTCATATGGTGTTACAGCTCAAACAGCCCCACATAAGTCTCCTCCAACCTCACCTGTCCTTTTTCTAGCCCCATTAACATGTCCTTCTGTTGATTTCTTCATGTGTCTGTCCAGCTTCCTGCTAAATGCAGCTACACAAGTTGCATCAACTATTCCTCATGGTACCAAGTTCCAGCACCCCATTATCATTCTTTTGTTGTGTTTTTGCCTGACCACTGTCGAAATTGACAGCCAGGTTAGCCAAGACAGAAAAGCAGCAGTGGGATGCTTTAGTTGGGTGTTTTGAAGAAGAGACCCATCAGGTGGAAGCTGGGAAGGTCGTTAGTCAGTGTAGTAAAAAGAAGAGAGGTCTGCAGTGGAGCCTTCCTTGTGGGGCAATCCTATTCTTTTTGGCTCACAGGAATATTGGGCACGGTACTCATATTATGGTGCTGGCAGCTCCCTCCTCCATTTTACTGCCAGATTTTCTCACCCTGGAAAAGATGCACCGCAGCAACGAATTTTAAATTGAGGTGCCAATTACACAGAACAAGCCTGACTGAAATATGCTAAATGTTTTTTCTAAGAACACTAAGTGACACTAAGAAGTCATGATATTCAACAGTATGAGAAGGCATTGGGCTCATGTGTGGTGTACTGAGAATGCATTCCCCTTTATTTGAGTCTCTTAACCCTTCATTGGGGGTTAGGATCTTTGCATTTGCAAATAACAGGCCTGATGCTGGGAATATCAGTTTGCTGTGAGGCAACAGTTACCAAAGAGAAAAAAAACAGCCACAACAAAACAAAGTTCCTAAAAGGTATTTGCCTGAAAGAGGAACCAGAGCAGGAGGAGTGCTGTTCTTGAACTCACTTTAACAGAACATGGAAGACGGCCTTGTCAACTATCAATTTCTCCATCACCAACAATCTAACTCCACTTCTGACATGCATTTGTCCTTCCTCACTTGCCTGAGGGTTGTTGTTAACAGTATTAAATCATCAAACACACTGTGCTGGGCAGTCTGCCTCTAGTCATCTGTAGCTCTCCATCTTTGTGAAAATGAGGCCCGAGGACCAATATTGGTGGTGTTTCCATTGCCATTGCCTTGTCATTTGGGCACAGCCATTGTACTCTGCATCCCTCTCATGCAATCCAAATTGATTCTCCTGAATGTGTAGGTCCTCCTTTCTTTCCTCTCTCATTTCTTAAATAATGAAGGTTAGAAACAGATTGATTTGAAATTAATTTGCAGATTCAACACTTTTGCTTGGACTTCAATTGAGTTTTGAGGTCTCTCAATGAATTATAAATAAAACTCTTTCCTTGTAGAAGAGGTAATGATCAGGACACTATTTGGCAGATCTTGCAATGGAACTGCAATTGTTTTCATGAACTATACATTGACAAGGCGACCGCATGGGCAGTTTATGAAGTATGAGCTGAACTTTAATCAGAATCATGTATTTATCATCAACTCATTTTTCAATTTACTGTTTGATGCAGAGGAAAGATGGTCAGATGCAAAGATCTATCCGTGAAGTGAATACAACAAATCGAGCCTGTGTGCTGTGGGATTTGGAGGAAGACACGGAATATGTGATTCAAGTTCAGTCAGTTGGTCTGAATGGGGAAAGTCGGGCAAGCAAGCGCGTCCAATTCAGAACTCTAAAGGAAACTGATTGGGTTCCTTCAAATAGCTCAAACAAAGGTGAGTTAATTAATTGATTATTTATTCTGGTCTTGTGTTTTGTAGTGTAACAATCTGCGCCATGATATTAGTTTTACATAAGAGACCATCTGAATGTGCAACACTGATTCTGATAGTAAAAGGTTTGAAAAGATTTTCTGGTATAGTTCTTCAAGCCAAAGATTATGTTTACCATTCATTGAGGATTGCATCATTTAGTTGTTTTCATGTTTGTTGATTTTTTCTGAGAAAATAATTAAAGATTTTGGTGTCCTTTTTCTTAATGAGCTATTTTGGGATGGCACAAAGTTATTCTGTTGGTGCTTATGAAAGTAGTCCTCTTCTTTATCTTCCTCAGTTACAGGGCATGTGCAGAAACTCATCATTGCTCTCAGTTGCCTTTGTTTCAGCTGTTGCCAACACTGACTGACATTTGGGTGATAGAAAATAATTATAGTTTGCTCAATGCACACCAACTATCTATTAAGAATGACTGATAGAAATTATAGAGAATCAAAGTGGGGTTTAGTAATGAATTATCAAAATGAGAGTGTAACTGTACTTTAATTTGTAGTAAAGAGCTATACACCTGAATCTTCAAAATATATAGTTAACAACAAGGCCCTTGGCTACAAGACTCACATCAAAAGTCACTGCTTTGAATTACAAGGCTGCAGCTGTCAATCAATTCTGTCATTCTCAGTTATAACCTCAGTTATAGACATTTTTGCCGCGGAGATTTATTACGAAATTGATTTAATAAAGACCCTCAAAATACAATTTCTCCTAATTACTATGTATACTACTTTGTGTCATTGTTTTTGAAATAAGTTCTACCAGTTTTCTGAAATGATCAGTATGAGTACTTTGAGTCTGTATATATCCTACAAAAGTAGGCAATGTTTTGAGCCACCTACTTTCAAATGGACTTTTATTATACATACTATTTACTACATTCCCCAACCCTTTTAAAGTGTGCCTGAATTTGTTGCTTAGTGTAGTTTTTGAATAAATATTTACTCAAAATAATGCCTCTGAATGATTCAGCTTGATTTTATTGGTCAGCTCAACCACTTCACTTCAGAGTGGAGGAATTGAGTCTGCCACCTCCCCCACCCCTCACTGTTATTTGTACTGATAGTTAATTTGCATATTATTATCCATTTACGCTCAACCTCTCAATTCCATTTAAATGACCTAAGAGAGCAGGATGGAAAACTTTGGTCTTCATCACAATTCAGTCCTTCATTTCAAATCTTTGCTGAGACCTCCCCGATGTCTGACACTGCAGTAATGACACCCAATCCAATTACAATCAAAGCTAGGGCATTTGTAAATTCAAGGGAAACTATCAGAATAAATGGAAAATGTCATTGCTCTGTACATAGAGGTTTCATTTGGATTTAGTGTCCAATTCTTTTTATACCTTCGATTTTGTAATAAAAAAACCTTTCAGACAATGCCATTTTAAAGATAGTGTAAGTAAATAATCAATAGCAATTCTCCACAGGGATCAGCCAGTGGACAAACTATGTGTTCTTGAGCATACACATCAGAAAATCCAAGGCTTAGAATTATAATGAGATTTTATTGTCACATATACTCAATACAGGGATACTGGAGAACAGTGAAATGTGTACAAAGTCGCCATTCCTAGTTCCATCTAGGAAAAGCTTAGGTACAAAGTAGAAAAATAAGGAAAATAAAATTAAAAAGTCAACATTAAAGTCCATATTAGTATAAAGTGGAAAAATAAATAAATGTAAACGTCAACATTACAGTCCTTCAGTGCTTAGCCATGCTGGGCTCGCACTCCCCAAAAGGGTTCGATCTCCTCTATGTTGGGATCGATCTACTCCACATTGGGCTCGCTCTCTCCTGTGTTTGAGGCCACCGCAGATGTGCGTCTCCATCTTGGAAAGAGTTGATCCTTGATCTGTGCTATATTAATTTAACGCTGCTGAAGAAGTAGCACAGTTATATCGACTGGCCTCAGTAGCCCACCAAATAGGAGAAATTTCAGGTGAGATCTCAGATTACTGATTGATATTCAGTTTGCTCTGTAGTATTGAATATTGAGATAGGATAGGATCAACTCTGACTCTCCACAGTTGACCAACTTGCCATCTTTCATGATTTAGTCTCCCACATGAAAATTGATCATTTTCATCAGTACCCATTAGTCCAGATTCTCTCATAAATCAGCAAATCCAGGGGAAGGGTAAAAAATTGATAGCCAATAAAGATAAATAAGATTACCTTAATGTATGATCAGTCAGTTCCTGTAACATCATCTTCAAACTGAGTCTTGCATACATTTGCAGTCAAAGTCTAATCTTCCACATTGCTGCCTTACTTTCTCCTTGCAACAGAATGGGATTATTTTCATTGTTTCATGAATGATATGCCTTAAATAATGCACTGAGATTTATAATTTTTTTAAGCCAAAGCCATAATTTGAGAACATTGAAAACTTCTGAAAATATGTTAAAGACACGATGCTAGACATCTGAAATAAAAACAAAGCGCTGGAGAGTTCAACAGATCTGGCAGCATCTGTGAAGAATCTTTGTACTTAATGTTAACCGTGTTTTTCCCTATACAGCTGCTGCCAGACCTGCTGAGATTCTCCAGGACTTTTTGTTTGGATTTTGGAAAATTAGAATCATCTTACTTCAATTTCTTCTTTTGTATCTTTTAGTACCACGGAGTGAAGACCCCCTCAATCTTGGAAATTTGTTTAGCTTAAGTTATATTGTTTTTCATGAAAACAATTTTGTCCCTTCTATTAAATCTGTTAAGTTCCTTTCTTTGACTTATTTTATGTTCCCTTGTTCTGTTGATACTCAGCTCTCTTGCCCCATTCAATAAATTCTCTGAATGTATTTATAAAATCTTCCAATCAATTTACTGGAAATGGTTTTTCTGGTCACTTTTGGTTGTCCTGATTGCTTTCAGTACCAGTGACTCATAAAATTCGGCTAGGAGTGATGGTCCAGAACAAACACGTGGCCCACACAAAATCCGCGAATTCGCAAACGGTGCGGGCATAAAATGTACCCTGCCCCTTGGAATTTTGGAAAGGCTGCTGGAATCCAGGGGTTTACCTTTTCTATCAGGCATTGACGAGTCCTCAGAATCAGAGATGGACATGATGGGTATAGCAGCCTCAATGCCTTTACCACTGGAAGAAGAGATTGAAATTCTCCTGGTGCAAGAGTGCTTTACACACCCCCTGCATCTGACACCAATTCAGAGGAACCTGACCTGGTGCTAAAACACCACAAGAGGCTCTCCAAAATAAAGGACCGGCTTATATCCTGGGACTCAGAGGGGGAAGGATGTAGTTATTGTAATGAGGTCAACTAGGTGGACCTCTAGAATATGAGTTCCTTGATTGGGGCTGTTAACCTGACTGATAGATAAAAAAGGGAGTGTGAGAGATAATGCCACATTGAAACCTGACTCGGAAGAAGCAGAATTAAAGTCAGGGACTGTTCATATGTAAATAAAGGGTGACTTGGTGATGGGATACCAGCCTCTATGGGGTTATTTCAACAGTGATTATACTACATGCGGAAAGACTGCTGGTTAGCTGAGAAGCCAACACTGGTTAAGCCTTTTCTATAAATGAATATAACAGGGTGCTATTGTCCCCTGTATTTTTGTTCAATTGAAATACCTGGGCATGTTACCTCTCTGTGAAGAGGACAGGACACTGCATGTGAATATTCCTCCTTCTCAAACCTAATACCAAATGAAATTATATAATGGACACAATTTGGAAGATGCTGCCTTATCAAATTAGTGTCTAATATTAATTTGTTATCACTAAGTAGAAAAGTTACAGCATGGAAAGAGGCCATTCAGTCCATCATGTCTGTGCCAGTTGAATAATCTAGCCGCTCATTCTAATTCCACTGACCAGCACATGTTCTGTAACCTTGCCGGTTACAACAGTTAGGGTGCAGATCCAGGTTCCTTTCAAATGAGTTGAGGTTTTCTGCTAAAGTCACTAAACTAGGCAGTGAATTCCAGACACCCATCCAAAGGTTTTACTCCTGCCCCCTCTACTCCTTCTACTAGTCACCTCAAATCTCACTGTGAGGGGAAACAGATCTTCCCTGTCCACTCTACACCTCAATTAAGTCACCTGTCTGCTTCCTCTATTCTGAGTAAAACAACTCAAGCCTATCCAATCTTTCCTTGTGGCTGCAATTTTCAAGCCCTGACAACCTTCTTGTACATCTCCTCTGCACTCTTTCTATAGCACTTGTATCCTTCCTGTAATGTGGCAAAAACGAGAACTGTGTATACTACCTCAGGTGTCGCCTAACCGGTGTCTTGTATAGTTTCACATTACATCCCTGCCCTTGTAATTATTATTTTGCCCACTTTAAAAAAGCATCCTACATACCTTCTTTAACAACTTATCTATGTATCTTTCCACTTCAGGGACCTAGGGATATGGATCCAGGGTCTCTCACTTCCTGTGCCCTTAATATCCTCCTGTTTATTGTCTGTTTGTTTAATGTGTTGGCTTACTCCAAATTCATAACTTTGCACTTCTCTGGACTGATTTCAATTTGCCACTTGACTGCCCACTCAACCAAACCTGTAGTCAACACCCATCCTCCTCACTATCAATTACCTGGCCATTTTTTGTGCCATCTGAAAAGTTCTGAATCATGCTTCTTATTCCTAATACTGCTTTCCATTTGCAAAAAATCTTATCATGGTCAGTTCTCTTATCAGTTCTGAATGATGTGGGTAAAATAGGATGTCGAAGTAAGGATTAGTTTACTAGCTCTGTGTTACCGATGTGTAAATAATGCAGTAATTTGTGGTACAGAAGAGATATCCCTTGAATTGAGCATCAGGGAAAAAACATTTGCATCGGTTCACCATTAGCTTCATGAAAATCAAAAATAGCAATCACCCTCCCATGAGTTTCATTAAATTACTCCATTTGTGTAGCCCTCATGAACTAAGTTAAAGGATGTGTAGTCTCCTGCAACACTATTTAACCTCTCCAACCTAGAAACTAAACAATCAAAACTGGTGTTTTAACTGATGCCTTATTCCTCTATTGCAGTTAACTGCAGTGAATGTTAAAATTCAAAATATTTTACTTTTTTCTTACTTTTTCTTTATATCTCTCACTTAATCCAATATTTATTTCTCTCTATTTTGCTTTCTGTGACTCCACTTCACTCTGTTTTACCTTTTGTTTGTTCCTTAATCCTTTAATCTCATTATTAAAGGTGGTGGAATCTTGGTCTCATGATTCACCCAGATTCTGGGTGCTCTTCTGCCTTTCAAACTGAGGATTAAGGGAAAACCCCTAATAGGGCATGCTGCACAATGTTCTGCTTCTGAAAATTCTGGGTCAATTTCCTAGAAAGCTGTCCCAAATACATTTTATCCTACAGGTTATGTGAAAATTAGAATTTTGCACAATAAGTACATGGTGTAACTGTATGCTTCTCCCTCTTTGTGTTTAAATGACCCCACTTCATCTTTGCTGGTGGGAAGCATGTAGACAACTCCCAAAGTGTCTTGCAACTTTACACGTTACATGGGCATTCTGTTGCCCAATTATTTTTGCTGAAATCCCTATTTTCTACTTTAATTGTTTTTATCCATATTATCGCACATCCTTCTCACCCAATTTCCTAACCCTCTCAAACAATCTTATAATGATGAATAGTTGGCTCCCAGTCAGGCCAATCTAGTGGCTAGGATTCTTTCTCCAGTTCCCTTTTTTGATCTTTGCTGTATTTTTCTCATTCTGTATAATCTCTGGTTGATTATGGATCAATTGGGAGTTATTTTTAGAGTTTAAAGCAAAAATTTCAGCTTTATTTATGAAACCACTTCCTGTTATTTGCAAACAAGCTATAACTAAGCATGCATCTGCTATTGTTTATTTTTCTAACACTTGAAACAGCTCTTTTATTGCCCCTACAGCTTTCTTCTGACAAATTGTACAAATTTTTTAGATTCAAATTCAACAGATCTGGTGATAGATGAGATGCTCATCAACAACGAATTACATGCAGGTTCTTTGAAAGAACTTGCACCTTTCCTGACAAAAAAAAAGTGAATGAACAACAACAGAAATGTTGGTAATTACCTCTGGGATCTATCTATGCCATCTGCTGTCAAAGGTGTCTCAGGGACAGGTAATTTAACTTCACTGGTGTTATTTTATTCCCTTCAGACCAGTGAATTGTTCTGACAGTGAAGAGAATATTTTAACCAGTTTAATGATCTGCTAATTCTTATTAGACTGGTCACATTAAACATTGAATAAAATACATTACACATTCTAAATTAATGGGTGTTGGACCAAACAACCTCTATAACTAAAAAAAACTTAATATCACAACTGATTTAACATACAGCCATGCTATATCAAGAAATACATCATTGCAAATCAAGTTTGTCCTTCATTGTGACTTTATTTGATCACTTGGAAATATATTGCAGTTAAACAACTTTAACCATAATTATATATAGCCAGTCAATCACTCATGTCAATTCATGAAATGTTGAGCTCAATTCTATTTCCAAGGTGATGTGTAGTCAATGGCTGCTGCTACTTGGATCAATGTATGTAGAAATAATGGAGTCAGTATTTTAAAGACATACATTCTGATTTTCATTGGGTTGAAATAGATTAAAGCTTGAAGTTGGATTCTGGCAGAGGAGGCTATATGTGCAGTTGAAAGTACAGTGGTGAAGATGAAGGAGGACAGAGAAACTTTGATAGCTTCTGCAGACAAATAAATACGGATGACTTCTTTCTATATTCCACCTTTGGGAGCCAGAATACGGATAGATAAAGAGTCGGATTTTGGCTATAGAAGTGAGTAGTGAAGAAATTTCACGACTTGTCAGGCCTGCCTCAGTAAAAAGTAACCTAAATCACATGGAACTCGCTGCAAGGGTGGCGTGGAGTCAGGTACGGAATAGAGTCAGGGTCACTAGCTTGGGATCTCAAGGAATAAGCCCATATGACATAGGAGCAGAAATTAGGCCATTCAGCCCATCAAGTCTGCTCAGCCATTCAATCAGGGCTGATAAGTTTCTCAACCCCATTCTCCCGTTTTCTCCCCATAACTCTTGATCCCTTTGACAATCAAGAACCTATCCATCTCTGTCTTAAATATACTCAATGACATGGCCTCCATAGCCTTCTGTGGCAGTGAATTCCATTGATTTACCACACTCTGGCTGAAGAGTTTTCTCCTTATCTCCGTTCTAAAGGGTCTTCTCTTTACTCAAAGCTGTGCCCTCAGGTCCTAGTCTCTCCTATCAATGGAAACATCTTGCCAACATCCACCCTGTCCAGGCCATTCAGTATTCTGTAAGTTTCAATTAGATCACCCCCTCATCCCTCTAAACTCCATCAAGTATAGACCCAGAGACCTCAACGTTCCTCATATGTTAAGCCTTTTATTCCTGGGATCATTCTCGTGAACCTCCTCTGAAACCACTCCGGGGCCAGTATATCCTTCCTGAGATATGGAGCCCAAAGCTGCAGACAGTACTCCAAATGTGGCCTGACCAGAGCCTTATAGACCCTCAGAAGCACATCCCTGCTTTTACATTCAAGTCCTCTCAAAGTAAATGCCAAAGTTGCATTTGCCTTCCTAACTACTGACTCAACCTGCAAGTTTACCTTGAGAGAATCCTGGACTAGAACTCCCAAGTCTCTTTGCCCTTCAGACTTCTGAATTTTCTCCCCATTTAGAAGGTAGTCCATGCTTCTATTCTTACCAAAGTACATGACCTCACACTTTCCCATGTTTTACGCCATCTGCCACTTCTTTGCCCACTCTCCTAACCTGTCTAAATCCTTCTGCAGCCTCCCCGCATCCTCAATACTACCTGTCCTCCAGGTGGCATGCAGATAGAGGAGAGCTAAGATGGGTTATTTAAAGGGCCTACCTCAGTTCTCTGGGAATTTTTGCCAATTATTTGAGAAGCTGTTAGGCCTTTACACCTCTTGGCCTCGCACCCCTTCTAACAGCACCCCCATGACCACTAACACTCTCACTGCCAGCTCCATGCCTTTCATACACACTGTGCCAATGCCAGAGCCACTTACCCACTATCCACCATGCGTAGACCTCAGAAGCCATATGGAATAGAAAAGAAAACTTTAATAAATTAATGCATCTCTAACTTGTACATGTTAAATTGTTAATAAAACTGCCATTCCTCAGGTGGTATTTAATAGAGTCAGCAGGGGTCTCATCCACTGCTGGAGAGCCATCGAGAGCCCTCTGTCAAATCTTTAGTGAAGGCCGCTCAAATTAAGTGGCACTTGAGCATGAACTGGACAGTGGTGAGCCTTCTATGAGTTCAAGGAACCCAGGAGCAGAGGAGTTACCTCCAAGAAATGCCAATTAATCAGAGGCATTGAGTGGCAATGCTCCTTAGGAGACCATGGATACAGATGGCACAACACCCGTCCAAGAATCAGGATTGTGGGTGGATCCCAAGCCACGTTGCTGGGAGAAGCACAGGTTGAGATGATGGATGAAGAAGATGGGATGAACGCTTTCAACAGAAAGGACATGGATGGCTCTCAGTAGGCACCCTATTCCCAATTCTGGATCCTTCCATTAGGTACCAGATGTCTTTGAAGGAGAGACCCCAACCCCAATGCCCCGATCCCCTTCCCCTCTCCCACCCATAAGCAACTGTATATGGCTTAGCTTGTTACACTCTGCAACCACCATGAGGTTAGTTTGAGTGTCAGTTTAATGAGGGCCTTACTGACGAGCATTAACTGGCCACTTAAGGGCATCAGTTGACAGTGGGCAGTAAGCTGTCCACAGATTATCCTTATGTGGATCTAATCAAGATTCAGGTTGAAAGATGGCGGGGTCCCTATCTGTAACACTGCCACCTGATTAAATATTCTCTGTTATCCTCCTCCCAACAAACTCACTTTGAGAGAATGCATTCAATTTCATCTGTAAAAAATCACAGCTTCTAAATCTCAAGAGGTTAATTTATTCTCAAAAAAAATTTGACTTCTATTCAGGTCCTAATTTAAGGCAGTTACCCCTTTAAAATCTGTTTCAGTCAAACTGTGAACTATGATTTTTGGTTGAAATAGTTGTAGCTTTTACAATTCAGACAAGCATTCATAACGACATAACACTAGCCCTTAAGAAATGTCAGTGAAGATTTCTCGTGAAACTACAATAACAAGTGCTTTGTTTCCAATCACCAACAGATAACCAGTCAATCAAAACAGTCCAGCAGACTGGCTTTTATTTGTAAGCTCTCACTGGCAGCTACAGGCTGTTTTTTAGAGTTTCAACGGCAGGGATTTAAAAATATTGAGATCATATCAGCTAAACAGACCTTATTCCATCATTTGAGTCTATTCCATCAGTTGATGACACTTGAAATGTGATAAAGGCCCTTGCAAAAGCCAAAATGGAGTCTGTTTGAACTCTATACTAATCACTCACTTCAAATGGCTCTGCTGAGTTTGATTTTCCCCTCCTGTGTGAATTGCAAATTGCCTTTTCTCTGCTACCAGTAAAATTGGCTCCCACATGCCATTTTTGAAGGTCTGCAAAGATTACCCAACTTTTCGAAGATCTATCCAAAAGCCTCCTATCCCCTCCACTCCAGTCTATAACAATAAAAAAAATCTTCCCCCAAAAGCACCCAGTCATCTTCCTGAATTCAGACAGGTGAACTAAAAACTGAAGTCACTCCATGGGATAGAAGCCTAAATGAACAACTGATGGTTGCTTTTAACAGAGAGGAACAGCTGAGTGGGCAAGAAGATTATGTACATGTTACTCAGTGCAGTGTGACAGTGCGTAGGGGTTGCATTAAATTGTGTAATGGGTCAAGATGTTCTTTCTGCAATTAAAAAAAAAATTCCACCTAAATTTAGATGATTGGGGATCATTGTCCAGTTGATTGCAATAGGATCAGCTGAGAAAGGTAAGCCCCTAGTGCAGACCTCAGCTTTGAAGTTCTAAAAATGTTATTAAATTACATTGAATATATTTTGATTTATCTCTTAATTAATTCTTGTTTTGGTAACTCCATTTGTTTGAAAAAAAGGCAAATCGAACTTCTAAATGCCAAATATGAAAATCAGGCTGCAGACTAAAAAAGTTCATAAAATGAAAATTAGAAGAATGTGCTTAGAAAAAAATTCCTTATCGTACAACCAAATATATTTGGAAAAGGAAATGTCTTTGAAGAAATTTAGATCTTTTAAGACATACCATGGAGACATTTAGTGGGCACAAGGTCATCGTTGCTAGTTTCTATAATTACAGCATGTCACATTTCATAGGAAAACTTCAATACAAATGTGGACAGAAGAAATCACTCAAGGCAATTTTGACTCAGGGTAAAAATGACGTGAGGCATCTTATAACTCTGCTTATTTTCAGTCATATATACCATCACCTCAGATCAAAGTTTCTCCCAATGATTGATCTTGGTTACATCATTGTACAGATCTCAGAAAGGCACAATAATTTTAAGTTAGCTAGATAGAATCATGAAATGTAGCGTTCTCATACAAAAGGGCTGTAAATAATGTCTATACATTCAGGTGGTCGTCAGACTGCTATTTAGTCTGTTAGTCAGTCAGTCAACTACCTGTGACATAGTAATCTAATCATATAACCCAGACTATATACATATGTCTGAGATGTCATATTGGTGTATTTAGTTAATTGTTAATAAACCTCCAGGTACAAAACAGACTGTATGGTATATGTTACATGTGCTACGAGACTGAAAACCACAAACATGTCAATTACAGCATTCCATTAGTAATGCCCTGGTATGTAGTATGTTATGTCCTTTATGTCACTCGATGAATGTAGTCAGGCTTACCCTCTATTACCATGATAGCCTGACTGCACAGGCCTCTTCCCACCAGGTCAGCATGCTTCTTCAAGTCTGTTCTAATAATTCCTTGTCGTCTAAGCCTATGTCACCTAAAACTACAAGTTTGACATGTTCTAGTACTCGCTCATTCTTTTTTGGTTAATCCAAAGAGCTATGAGATAAAAACAATGCCATTTTACAGCTTTTGTAGAGAAGTATAAATGACTAGAATATTTGTCTGGTCAATAACAAATTCCATGAAGATGATGAATGTGCAGCAGTTTGCTGGGAATGGGAAAGCTCTGTATGGTGAGCTTTGGCTGATGGCTGAAAACATTAATCCCTGTAGGGCAGTTATAGCACAAATGAAAGGGTTATTAGGTGTCACTGTGAATTGTTTTTGGTGACGGTGCAAAACCACTGTAACTTCTGTTCATCATGGTGTAAATTAGCACACAGATGATGTTACTATTTCATTCTGTTATCAGCTCATGTCTCACAGGTGTGAAAAGTGACGTTTTAGTGCCTTTACCCGATTCTTGTAAGCAGCCTTGAGGCTGAGGTTTTACCATCCTGCTAGTCTTCTGACAGTGGCTACCTCACCACATAAAATTCTTCCATCTTCAATCTTTCAATCTGTAAATATGCCTGAGCAGCAAAGTCAGCTCTGTTTGATGAACATTAACATACTTGGCTTCGAGAGAAATATCACAATTTGGCAAAGAGGAACAGATGAAGTGAAGACTCTTTGGCAGGCAGTCAGAGACACAGTTGGACTTATTGCAGCAGAGTGGAATTGGTCCTTGCTCCACAATGGAGAAAGGAGTTGCCTGTTCGGTGAGGCTTTGGAAGTGTTTAAGGTCTTCTCTATTCTTAACTGTTAACATAGTATAATAATTGGTCGTATATGAAAGGTAACATAAGTAAGTGAATAATATAATTAATTATTTAAAACTCATTAAGGATGGCAGTTTAAATGATGATTTGTCAAGGCTACAGCACATGGGGCTTCTGTGGACCATTTTGATCCAGGACAAACATGTCTGCAGTAAGCATTTAAAGTTCAAGCAGCTTCAGCTCAGTTTGAGTTGGAAGCTAAACTGCAGACATTGTGACCCTTCGAGGAAAGGAATCATTACCTGGATTCTTTGTACCAGGATGCAGTCATGTCACTTAGGATAGGAGGCTCTGATTTTTTCAATGGTCAGGGCCACAAGGCTGTGACTGTGAAGTGAGGCAAGTAAAAGATCACAGAGGACAGGAGTGCAGGAAAGTCAACCTTGTGAGCTTGGCATGAAATTGAAAAGCAGAACCTCAAAGATTGTAATCTCTGAGCCAGAATTTATTGCCCAGAGGGCAGTTAAGAATCAACCACATTGTTCTGGGTCTGGAGTTATATGTAGGCTAGACCACGTATGGATGGTAAGTTCCCTTCCTAAAGAACATTGGCCAATAGTTAACAATAGTTTCATGGTATTCATTAGACTCTTAATTCCACATTTTTACTGCCATGGTGGATTCAAATTCAGGTCCCAGAACATCACCTGGATTTCTGGATTAATAATCTAGTGCTACCATTAGGCCATTGCCTACATAAAATTAGAGAGATGATGATGTGGTTGAAAGACTGATATGGCAGTAATGGGTTTGTGAGCCACTGGTACCAGTATTGGGGAAGGGAGTGGTAGTCTGTACTGTTGGCACTGTCTGCATCTGAAGTACTCTTCGAGAAGAGGGCACCAAATCTACTTCATTGTGAGCAACAGTACAGACAGCATATCCTGTACAATGCAAACAATGGTATAGATTGCTTATTCAACATGTGGGCAAACAGTATGGATTCCATTTAGCTGCCTTTTACAGTGCTGGTAGTGATGGAAGTCTGAATGTTTCTTCAGACACAATTTGAAGAAGGTTGCTTGTAAAAATAGTCAGCACTTACCTTTCCCAGCCCACCCCTCCTCTCTCTATTTTTTTCCCAGCTCCCTTCCCCGTCCCCATTTCTGAAGAAGGGTCCCGACCCGAAACGTCAACTCTTCTGCTCCTGTGATGCTATTTGGCCTGCTGTGTTCCTCCAGCTCCACACTGTGTTGTCTTTGACTCCAGCATTTGCAGTTCTTGCTATCTCTGAGCATCTGAAAGAGAACCTGGTTGCAAGATTCAACAAGATCGAGTCTGTGGTCAATGCTAAAAGCATTTCAAACCTGGTAGGAGATGCGCAATAGTTGGAGAGTGTTTGGAACTCCCTGTGTTTGGAGTTTTGATCACTGTAAATCCAGTTACAGATTATGATAGGTGCCAATGTCTGTAGGAGCAGAGCTGAATCAGTGTTCAACCAGAGAGTGAATTAACATAAGACACTAATTGGTGAAGAAAAATTTTGAAAAGAAGGCATAATTTTACAAGCTGGGAATGTGAGAAGTAAATAGAAGTACTTGCATCTTATATTGAGCATCACCACCTCAGCAGAAATAATATTGCCAGAAAGATTTAATTTCAGAGATGGACCAAATAGAGCAACTGAATTGATTGTCTTAAAGAAAATTATTCTTAAAGTACAGAATAACTATCAAATTGTATACTACATTATAAGCTGAAAACGTGATTACACTTCTATGTGCAATTGGAGTGTACTGACATTATAGCTTTCCATGTGAAAGAAACAACAGATACTCTTGATGTACAAAAGGTGTTTGACAATTACCTTAACATTAGGACAAACGTAATTCTTGAAAGAGCAATGTTTAATAGAACAGTTCAGCATCCAGGGAATACATAAATAATTTTTTTCATGATTTCTACAAATTAATAGAGAAACAAAACTATGGTCATTTAAGATCAGAGTTCATAAGGGATAGAATTATTTTTGAAATTGCTGATGAGTTAGATCTATTGCACTCAAAAGAGGTATCTTTAGAGAAAGTCATTGAAATGGTGAGGGAAACAGAAGTCCGGAAGCAACAGACCATTCTTAAAGCGGAAGACAAACCTTATCACAGGAGACCATTCAGTTGTTAAGATACAAAATCTAAAAAGACACACATGAGAAGTTGGTTCAGAGAGTAGGTCAGACACCAAACACAAAAAGCCATTGTCATTGCCATGCAGCAAGCTGTCACGATGCTGTCACTGTAAAGAGGTTATTTTGTCCTTGGTTTTTTTGAAGAGAGTTTGTAAAGGCAGAGGTGATGAAGGGTCTAGGGAGTATCAGTTTAACAATGGAAGGGGAGTGGCAAGTTGTCCCACTTCAGTTTTTTTCTAGAGATAGTAGGAACTGCAGATGCTGGAGAATCTGAGATAACAAGGTGTAGAGCTGGATGAACACAGCACTGAAGAAGGGTCTAGGCCCGAAACGTCAGCCTTCCTGCTCCTCTGATGCTGCTTGGCCTGCTGTGTTCATCCAGCTCTACACCTTGTTATCTCAGTTTTTTTCTAGTTTTTTTTAGCTGTAGCAGTCACAAGATGTTTGGAGTACCAGAAGTGTTGCAAGCTTCAGTAAAGGATTTGTCTGAATTTCTCTGAAATCTCTCTGGATGTTGTTCCATCCTGCCTGTAAGAATCTGTGTTTGAATTTACCTTTTTGCCAAGGAGTGTGTTTATGGGATGTTACTATATTGGAACAGTTGCTCTATTCGTTTGGTTAGGTTTTCCAATAGTTAAGTTACTCTAAATTCTGCTTTCTTTTGTTTGTGTTTCAACTGTAGTGTTTAAATAAATTTTGCTTTGCTTAAAGCTGAATGGTTTGACCAGTTGTATCATACCTGGAACACCCACTTCGCATCTACTTTGAAGATAAGAAAACTTAGGATCTAGGCTACCTTCTTAAAATATTTTGTGGGAGCTGGCCTAGGCCATACAAATTGTGGGTTCTTGTCAGGATAATTCTATAATTCCAGTTTAGGTTTAGGATTGTTGGACTCAAAGATGGCAAGTGGTAGATGTTAGTGTCTTTTGTTTTGGATCTTGAATTATGTTTGTTTAAATGGTGCTTTGTGTTATAATGGCTCTTTCGGTCACTAAGAGTTTTCTGGGGATGGAGGATATGACTTCGGAAGTTTTACAAAAGGCGAGCAATACAAAGCTGTTGGGTTTGGTAGACAAGCTGGAGACAGGTTTGCCTTTGTCTATGAGAAAAGGAAAGGTCATTACAGCAACAGCTCGACATTTAAATTTGCAGGAAATGCCATTGGAATCTTTGGAAATGGCGAGAATTCAATTACAGATGAAGCAGCTTGAACATGAAAGGGAGCTAGAACAGTTTGAATTACGGTTAAAAGCAGAGGAAAGAGAATAGGAAAGAATTGCCCTGGCAGAACAAAAAGAAAAGGAGAGAAAGGCCCTAACAGAAGAAAGGGAGGAAGAGAGAGAAGAAAAACAGAAAGAGAGAGACTTTGAACATCCGAAGTTGGCAATTAGACAGGAAAGTTGACTTAAAAGGATGGAGGTGAAGGTAGGCTTAGTGAGGAGAGTAGTGATGATGAACATACCCATTGTATCCAAAGGCCTGGTGGGTATCTGTTTAATATGTCCAAGCATTGCCTAAATTTAATGAGATGGATGTAGAAACCTTTCTCATTTCATTTCAGAAATTGGCTAAACAAGCAAAGTGGCTGGTGACCATGTGGCTTTTGTTGATCCAAACAAAGTTGGTAGGTCGAGCTAGTGAGGTATTTAATCACTATCAAAGGAGGTATCTGGGGAGTATGAGGAGATGAAGAAAGCCATCTTAAGTGCATATGAACTAGTGCCAGAAGCTTACAGATAACGTTTCAGGAATCGAAGGAGATTGTCAATCTTTGATGTTGAGAGATGAGGAGACATGTAATTCAAAAGGACTATTGCCAGAAACATTGCTAGTACATGGAATTCATTGTGAGACAAGAAGTGCTCCATTACATAGAGTGAGGTTGGAGTGTCCAGTGAAAAGTGGTGAAGTGGTGGTAGGAGTATTGGAGAAACTCTTGGCTCCAGGAATACAATTTGTCCTTGGTAACAATATAGCTGGATCACAGGTAGCAGTGCTGTCTACTGTGATTGAAAAGCCAGTAAAAACTCAGGCAACTGAGGTATTATAGGAAATATATCCTGGGACTTTTCATGACTGTGTGATAACAAGGACACAAGTTCATCAGGTGAAACAGGAGGAGAAATCAAAGATGAAGTAGAATTATCAGAGACCATGTTTGATCAAATAGTTGTGAAGAAACAAGAACAGGTGGGGGACAAAGTAGATATATTTAGCTCAGAGAAATTAACTGAGTGACAACAGAAAGATGAAAAACCGAAGCAATTGTATGGAAAAACATACACAAAAGAAGAATCTGAGTGTATTCCTGAATGTTACTATCTTAAAAATGATGTCTTAATGAGGAAATGGAGACCATCACATATTCAGGTGGATAAGAAATGCGCAGAAGTTCATCTAGTTGTATTTCCAACTGATTATAGATAGGAAGTGTTGCAGGTACCAAGTGAATTACCAGTGGCAGGTCAATTAGGGGTAAGAAACCTCAAGCTAAAATAATAAAAACATTTTTTACTGGCCTGGACTGCATAAGGATAGAGTTGAATTTTACCAGACATGTTATACATGTCAGGTAATTGGGAAACCTCAGGCACTGATAAAACTAACGCCTTTAATATCCATTCCTGCATTTGAGGAACCGTTTACAGGGTCTTAATTGATTGCACAGGATCCCTACCTAAAACAAAAAGTGGGAATCAGTATTTGTTGACCATAATGGATGTGTCCACTAGATTTCTAGAGGCCATTCCATTACACAATATCACAGCTAAAGGGTTGTAGAAGAGTTACTCAAATTTTTCACTAGATTGGGACTACCCACAGAGATACAATCAGATCAAGGGTCAAATTTTACATCAAAATTATTCAGGGAAGTTATGGATAGCTTAGGAATAAAACAATTCAAATCCATTGCGCACTATCCAGAAATGGAAGGTGCATTAGAATGCTGGCATCAAATTTTAAAGACAATGTTAAGGGCTTATAGTCAAGACTATCCAGATGATTGGGATGAAGGAATTCACCAAATGAATTGACCAAATTTAGTCCATTTGAATTAGTTTTTGGGAATGAGGTGAGAGGACCACTGAAATTAATTAAGGAGGAATTGGTGAGTTAGAGTTCAAAGACCACCTGTTTAGACAATGTCATATTTTAGGGAACAATTAAATGGAGTGGGTGAGTTGGCTAGACAGCATTTAAAATATCACAGCATATGATAAAATAGGAAGCAGACAAGAAAATAAAAACTTACAATTTTGCTAATGGAGATAAACTGTTAGTGTTACTTCCAATGATAGGTGAACCTTTAAAAGCAAGGTTTAATGGACCTTATCAAATCAAAAGGAGATTGAGTGAGGTGAATTATTTGATAAGGACTCCAGATACAAAGAAATCTCACAGAGTGTGTCATGTGAATATTCTCAAACAGTATTTTGAAAGGGAAGGAAAGCAAAAGGAGAATGTGTTACTGGTTACAGCACAACGTGAAGAACCAATTTCAGAGGATTCTGAATTGGACGTACCTGAAATTAAACTGGACAACGAGGAAGTTCTCAAAAATTGAGATAAAGTATTGAGTTACCTTCCAGAGGAAAATCAAAATGACCTGAAAGAGTTATTACTATTGCATGGGAGATATGTGGGAATAAACTGGGAGGTACTAGACGCATGATGTAGATATACAAAATGATGTTCCAGTTAAGCAACATCCTTATAGACTTAACTCTCTAAAGTTGGCATAAGTTCAGTAAGCGATTAAACACATGCTCAAAGATAACATAATCGAATTAAGTTGCAGAGACTGAAGCTCACCCATACTAATGGTGCCAAAGCCAGATGGTACCCAACGATTATGTGTAGACTGCAGTTATAACGTTTGATTCATACCCGATTCCACGTTTGGAACACTGTATTGAGAAGGTGGGACAAGTAACTTATATTTCTAAATTGGACTTACTCAGAGGATACTGGCTGGTACTTTTATCCGAAAGAGCAAAGGCAATTTCTGCTTTCATAACACCAGACTGGCTATACCAATGTAAGATCATGCCAGCCACATTTCAAAGACTAACCAATAAAGTCATTTCTGGACTATGCAATTGTATGTATCATCGACAACCTGGTAATTTTTAATAACACATAGAAGGAACATTTGCGGCATTTATCAGAATTATTCAATTGACTTCGGGAGACAGGTTAACCTGGCTAAGAGTGAATTCGCAAAAGGCCAAGTCACGTTCCTGGGCCATGTTATCGAACATGGACAGATGGCCCCACGGAATGTGAAAACAAAGGTTATTGGGGAGTTTTCCATACCATTGAGAAAGAGAGCAATAATATGATACCTGGGATTGAGTGGGTTTTGTCAGAAATTCATACTGAATTTTAGCAGTGTGGTTGGTCCACTGATTGACTTATTGAAGAAATGCAGAAAATTTCAGTGGGTGGCCAATTGTCAGAAGATATTTGACAGCCTGAAAGCTGTGTTAATCACTTCTGCAGTATTAGCCACGCCTAATTATGAAAAGCCATTCAAAGTGGCTATTGATGTGAGGGATCAGGGTATTGTATTCTTACAAGAAGATGACGCGAAGGTAGAAAGACCTATCGGGTATTTCTCCAGGAAATTGAATATTCATCAACAGAGATATTCCACAATTGAGAAAGAGACCTTGAGCTTGCTGGTGGCATTACAACATTTCAACATTTATATTGCTTACAATGTGTCCGAGACAATTGTACATACTGATCGTAGCTCATTAAAGTTTTTGGAGAAATTTAAGGACAAAATGTCCAGACAGTTTAGATGGACCTTATTACTGCAACCATTCTATTTGAAAATTATGCACATAGCAAGACCAAAAAACATAATTGCCGATGCATTGTCGCGACTTGGATGAAGACAGACAGAAGTGTTCTGTGGCAGGAGTAAAAGGACTGAAATACAATGTTGTAGTGAATGTTTGCATGCTTAGAATCAATGTAGTGTATATGTACTGTATTGTACTAATAGAGTAAGACTAAGCAGTTTAAAATGAAGCCAACTTTGTATATTGACGGTTCATTTTTTTTAAGAGGGAAAGTGTGACGATGTTGTCACTTTAAGAAGGTTATTTTGTCCTGGGTTTTTTGAAGAGAGGTTGTAAAGGCAGAAGTGCTGAAGCATCTAGGGAGTATCAGTTTAACAACAGAAGGGGAGGCTACCAATTTAAAAGCTTTTGATGGGGTCTGTCCTGGCCCATAACAAAGGAAGTCTCACAGGCACAAATTGTTCCCTGCTAATAATCAAATGGATTATCTCTAAGACAATATGTTATTGTCAGAAAATATGCCAAAGTAAGACACAGTTATAAAGCAGCAAGCAGTCAAATAGTTACATGAGGTTTATGAGGTAGACATGCACATATAGAAGAATAGCTGGCGGTAATCCTCGGAGACCTAGCCTTTCGGCACAAAGATATTTATGTCAGTGTACACCTTATTAATTTTAAGCTCAGTACAGGAGTGAGTATTATTAGATAGTATACAATCACTGTTTACAGTCAAAAGCAGTGCAATTAATTGGCCCAGGAGGGATAGCTACAAGCAATTCTCCAAGATGGGAATTGTCACATAGCAAAGAATTTATGCGTACTTCATAATCAAGAATTCTCATTCTTGAGCAAAAATGTGTCTTTTTGCGTCAGACTCATTCAAAATGTTGAAGGTATTAAAGATAAAGAGCATATTTGAATAAGGGTGTCATAAGCTATTTAATGGTAACAGGAAGCTCAATACTGAGTACAGAATTGCACTAAAGAAAGATGTTAAATTATGTCTTCAAACACTCAGGAAGATTCAGTAACAACTTGAGGAGTTGGGCGTCATTTCCCTAGCAAGAAAACCAATCAAGTAGTGTCCGAGCATGGTTGCTAAATCCACACCAAAAGGTTCCAACTGGTTTTGTGTTGATTGCATGCAGCTCCACAAGGCAGTAGTGAGAAAAGTCCATCCTGCATATACAGCAACAGAGAGTTTAGCTGAATTTTCCAGAGGTCAAGGGTTCATAAAACTCAGTGCAAACACTCACTTCTAGCAGGTGTCACTGAATGAGCAATCAAGATTGCTTACCGCATTTCTGACTCCATTTAGGAGGTGAGAGTGTGAGTTGCTCCATGATTTACTTTGTCTATCCTCTAAAATACTTGACTTAAGCAGTGGATTTGTTGAATAGTTTGATTTCAAGCCCAGTTCTGATGCTTCCCCTGCTACCAATTTATTGCTGCTTTTGTTGAGTATTTATTTGACTTACTTTCCAGTATTGTGGTTTCTTGGTGTAATGGGCTTCTCCAGTTTCTACTCCGAATACTTCATTTGTTCTCTGGAGCTGGCTCAGGATTGTCAGGTAATGTTAAGGATCGTGACAATGCATCTGCGTTCTGATACGAAAATGCTTTCATAACATGTCATTCAAAGCTTCTGAACTCCAAACTGAAGGATGATCGTAAATGTCTGGAGAATAACATAAATAAATGTGAACAGAATAACAAATTAATTGTGCAATTAAAATGCCAGTAATATGTATCCATTGTAACTGACAGGTCGTTGGTCCTGAAAGATGAGACACTAACATCATATTAGAATGTGGATCTTGCTACCACAAGCATTTGCAGCATATAACATGCATACATTTAAGGGAAAACTCAGTTCTGAGGAAGGGTCACCGAACCCGAAATGTTAACTCTGATATTTTCTTCACAGCTGCTACCAGACCTGCTGAGCTTTTCCAGCAACTTCTGTTTTTATACATTTTAGGGAGCCTAGATGTACACTAATCCCATGCTCAACTATGAAAGGTGAGAGATATTGCTTCCATAGCATCTTGGTTTTCAATTATAACTTCAGCATTTCCACTTTTGTCAACACGATAAAGACTTGCTGACTCGTCCTCTCAAAACCATGCAATTTTATATTTTAGAGTATCAGTGATTGACGTCACCAGTGATTGATACAATATCACCCGAGGGTTTTCTTGTGTACTTCCTAATGTCACAGAGCCAGAGGGCTTTAGATAAACTCCTTGGCTAGTTTCTCTAGAAATTGATTAATTGAATCTCACTTTTGAATCTTTGACACTGTCAACCATGAGAAATTATATAACGTCTTCCTTTGTGTTGGCTACTACCAAGCATTTGTCACTATACTCTACCAGCTCCACAATAACATTTAAGCCAAGGTCTTAATCAACAGAATCACTAGATAACCAATTCACATTCAGACCGAGGTCGAGGAAAGTTGTATTATCACACCAACTCTCTTCTTGATCTTCCTTGTTGCAAGGCTTCACTTTCGCCTCAGCAAGCTCTTGGCTGGAATGAAACTAACCTACAGGAACAACAGGAGCCTGTTCAACCTCCACTGCCTGCAGGCCAGGCTCAAAGTTGTCCCATCCTCAATCCTTGAACTGTGGTACGCACGAGGTTCTTACAAGAGCGTCCACCCAGAAGCTGAGCTCCACACCATTGAGAAGTCCTTCTCCAAGATGGGTTAAAAAGGCATTTAGCGCACTTGGCTTCATTGCTCAGTCCTTTGAGTGGAGGAGTTAGGAAGTCATGTTGAGGTTGTACAGGACATTGGTGAGACCTCTTCTGGAGTACTGTGTTCAGTTCTGGAGCCCAGTTACAGGAAGGATATTATTAAGCTGGGGAGGGTTCAGAAGAGATTTACCAGGATGTTGCCGGGAATGCAATGTTTAAGTTGTAAAGAAAGGATAGGCTGGTGACTTTTTTCACTGGAGCATAGGAGGTTGAGAGGTGACCTTACAGAAGTTTATAAAATCATTAAACCATTTTTAAGGTGAAAGGAGAGAGATTTAAAAAAGACATGGGGGTAATTTTTTTGGTTCGCGTGTGAAATGAACTTCCTGAGGATGTGGGCACAATTACAACATTTAAAAGACATTTGGATAAGTTCATGAATCAGAAAGATTTGGAGGTGTATGAGCCAGAAGCAGGCAGGTGGGACTTGTTTAGTTTGGGATTATGTTCAGCATGGACCGGTCGGACCCAAGGGTCTGTTTCCATACTGCATGACTCTATGACTCTGTGAGTCTTCGCTCTAAACACTCATTGTTCATTTGTCCTCTACCAACCTACAATGGTACCACCACACCGCACTGCCTCACCCCCACCAAGTTATCATAATGCACTAGACCACTAGACCTTAGCAACCTACTGTCAATCAGAGCAAGCATCGAGGTTCACCATTGTTTTCAGTGGCTGCACGCAGCCTTTGGTCACGTGAGGAAGTGGGCTGTCAAACACCAGGATCTCAAACCTGGCATCCAGCCACAGAACAGTAGTGATACATGCTCTCCTGTGTGACTCAGAGACATAGACAATGTACAGCAGGCATCTCAAAATCGTGGTGCAATACCAGCAGCACTGCATCTGTGAGATCCTGCAAATCCATGGGCAGGATAGGCGCACAAATATCTGTGTTCTCACTCAGGCCAACATCCCCAGCATTGAAGTGTTGACCATGCTGGGGCAGTTCCGCTGGATGGGCCACTGTCTTCATGTTTGACACAACACTTTTGAAACTGGTGCTGTATTCAAATCTTTGACACAGCAACAAGCCCCAAGAGGACAGAGGAAAAATTTCAAGTATGCCCTCAAAACCTCTTTGCAATGTTGAATATCCCCATCGATACCTGAGAATCTCTTGCCAAAGGCCACCTGAAGTGAAAGGTAGGTATCTGGCAGAAGCAGTAAGCTTTGAGTTTCATTGCTGATAGCAAGCTCAAGTTAAACATCGACTGAGAAAGGAACATGCTGCAATTCACACATCCCCACCCTCCTATTTCCAAAACCTCCTCTGTCCCACCAACAACACAGACTGTAGGTTGTGCATAGGACTCTTCAGTTACCTGAGAACTTACTTCTAATGTGGAAGCACATCATCCTCAACTATGATGGACTGCTTAAGAAGAATTGATCAATAAGTAATCCATGGCACCCATCCTTCAAAAGTACTGAATCAACCATAAAGAGCTTTGGGACATTCTGAGAGTGTGAAAGGTGTTCTAGAAATAGAAATATGTCTCTCTGTTTATGTGGGGAGTTGCTCTGGCAGTACAAGGTACCTCTTCCAACATGTAGAACACATCTGCTTCATACCAGATTCCAAGGCCAAAGACATTGCCATTGGCACCTGCCCCGCTGCATGTTTGCAAGATGGAGCAGTCCACAGTTGTTCTACCTGAGATTGCCTGAAGCTCCAGTTGGGCTGAAGAAAATAATAATTCACTTTCTCCTACTCTTCAACTCCAAAAGGATCTCCACTGTCTCTTGACAATACAACTAATGATCATGTAAACTTTCAATGAGGGAGAATTATAAGGGTTCCACAGATGCTTTGAATAAGGAATCTTGCACATGGTTAGAAGAATGTGGACAAATGGCCCTGTTAGGATAAACTAAAGGTATATCCACAAGTGACTATATCAGAATTAACAAGTTTCTGGGTGTGGTAATTGGCTGGAAATGAGATTTCTGAGAGAGGAGGCCTGTCTCAGAGACCTGCCAGACAATCACACTGGCTGGCCATTTTGTGGTCCCAGCAATGCTATTGAGAGCAGCGGTCACTGCTGAGATGACCATCAGTCCTAAGAATCAGACATGGAGCCAAGATGCAAGTAACTCCCAGAGGCTATTGCAGCAGTGATGGGAGAAGCGCCCCTGGGAAGTGGGGAATGCCTTGACAGTTAGGCCACTGGGTCAGACAAGTACCTGCGGGAGGAGATGACACAGCTTACTTAGGGAATGGTGGCCTGGATCCTGAAAGGGGGCTGGCAATGGTGGGTCCCACCACCACTGTTGCTAGGGAGCCAAATAAGCTCACCAAAGACCCCTGCCTGCTAGCCTCAGAGATGAGAGAAGTAGGGAGCAGGCCTTATTTTGTCACTAATTAAAGTAATCAATATAAATAATGAATGCTATTCTAAAGAGAGTGTAGGAGCAGGAAGACCTGAGTGCATATGTGCACAAGTATTGCGAAGTTGTGTAGAGTACTTACGGATTGGGAGGCAGGAAGTTAGAATTTAATGTTTGATAAATGCTAGGAGGGAAAGCATTGCATGGCCCTGTTAAAAGATGATGATTTTTTCTATGCTTAGAGATTCAAAAAGGATGTGTGTGGGCAACAGCTTGTGGATTTGCAGATGCACAGAGAGCACCTGAATTGAAACCGTTGTATCAAAAGGCTGTACAGTTAGCAGGCCAAGCATCAGTTTCGTCCAACACAACAAGCTTTGAATTCAGAGATAGCAAGATACTCGAGTCAGAGACAACATAGTATGGAGTTGGAAGAACACAGCAAGCCAGGCAGCATCAGAGTAGGAAAGTTGACATTTTGGGTCGGGACCCTTCTTCAGAAAGCAATTTGAACCAGGCACTTAGATGCCAAAAAACAATTAAATTTAAATTTGATGGTTTTCACAACATAGGACTTATTCTATTATTAGAAACTGATGTCATCAAGGATATAAAAGAAGGGTCAGTTGTGCAAAGACAGGAGAGCAAACTGCCATCTGCCAGAGTTAACAGGTCTCAGCTCACAAGAGAGAATCACTGGCCTCACAGTCTCCTCTAGGTCTTAGAGAAACTGCCAACTAAAAATCAAAGAATCCAACAGCACAACTAGTTAATATTCCTGACAGAAGAATCGACGGAGAAGGCATTCCTGACAGAACATTCAACGGAGAAGGCACAGAACGTTCCGGAAGTCATGTAACCTGGCTTTAATTTTGAGAGACTAAACTCTATTTTATTATATATAAGTGGGTCTTGTATTTATTGGAACAGCATATCATTAGAACCTTGTTTTATTTCAGAATAGTTAGTAGTTTGATGGTGTTTATTCAGTTTGTTAATAGTTTAGTTAATTTGTTCATTGATAAGAGTTAGATAAATTGTTATTTGTTGATTGTAAAGTGAGTGTCAGGGATTTATTTTTTTTAACCACTAGAAGTTGCTGAAAGGCAGGTAACTCCACTTTTCACACTACTTTTACAGATTATGGGGTGAGGGGCTCTTCTGTGGGTATTTCAGTTTTAGTTCTCAGAGCCAGGGTGGGGGGGGGTGGGTCAACCACTGCTTTATAACATTAGTGATTGAAGATGGTAAATTAGCTTGAGAGAGCAGTATCCAAGGCATTAGCAATAGAGGCATTGAGTACAAGAACAGGACAATTATGTTAAGACTGTATAAAACACTGATGTGCCCTCAACTGGCTTACTACATCTGCTCTGGATTCACCCTTTGTGAAAGATGTTAAGGCATTAGAAAGAGTGCAGAAAAGGTTCACTAGAATGGTTCCAAGAATGAGAAAGTTCAGATATGTTGATAAATTGGAAAAGTTAGGATAATTTTCCTTGGAGAGAACATTGAGGGGAGATTGGATAGACATCTTCAAATCACAAGGCTTGTGGATGTGAGTACATATGAGGGAAACTGTTCGCTTTGGTGCAAATATTGAGAATCAGACAGGGCACAACTTTAACATAATTCGCAAAAGATGCAAGGATGAAATAAGGAAATGTAATCATAGAATAATAGAATCCCTACAGTGCAAATAGAGGCTATTCAGCCCGATGAGTCTGCACAAATCCTCAGAAGATATGCCCCCACCTTCAATCGCCATAAGCCTGCATTTACCATGTTCAATCCATCTGCCCTGCAAAACCCTGGACATGACAGGGCAATTTAGCATGGCCAATCCATCTCGGACTGTGTTCAGTCATGTGTTTTCATGCAGTAAGTGGTTAGCATCTAGAAAGCCTTGTCTGAGAGTACAGGATGTGGAAGTTCAATCAAGGTGTTAGAGAGAGAATTGTATTATTTTCTGAAAAAGAAAATTATGCAGGGCTTCAGGGCAAGATAGGGGCAAAAAAGCTCTAGGTGAATTACTCCTTCAGAGGCACTCACGAGATGCTGAACAACTTCTTTCTCCACTGTAACCAATCTGTAATTCTGGAAATCTCTGGTCCAGGAAAATTAGCTGATAACAATGATAAAGAGGTTAATTGGACACTTAAATATTTGTGGAAATGAGGTCTACAATTACTGAAAAATATAGATTTATTTAAATGAAATACAGGACTGTTTGAAATCAGTTTTAAGCTACTGGGGCCTCTGGGGTTCTGCTATTTTTCTGCTAAATTTCTGAAAGTTTCGTATTAACCTTATGAATGGTGGAAGTTCTGCCCATCAGTCAGAAAGCAAATGGTGGCAAGAGGGCAAAGCCCAAGGTGAAGACTTCACGCTTCCTTAGCTCAATTCGGATGTATCATATCAATGGAAGTTGCAACAATGAGTGAATTCTAGCATACTAGCCTTCAGAAGGTTGAACATAGGCCTCACTGTTAGAGCCCAGGTAAATAAAACAGCATGCACTAAATAAAGAAGGGACAGGTTTTTACTTTTTGACATTGGTCTCTTTACACAGCGCCCTGAGAGGGATATATAGTGGCAGGAGACAAATCCCACCAGTGAAGGTATCCAGAATTTTCCAGCTAGCAGGCTTGTGCTCAAATTGGCACTTTTATCTGCCTGTTTGATGCAGTTGAAGTGTAATTAATAGCAGCAATGTTAGGCTTGTACCAATGTTCACTGAGCTACAGTGAAGGACAATATGTGCAAAATGATGTAATTAATATTCTTCAATAACAGAAATGTAGACTGTCAATGGATAATATTACTTAACTTCTTCTAAATGTCCCAACTGTATATTATTTGTAATATAAGAGACTATTTAAACCTAATGGGAGATTTAGACAGTATTTTCATTTGTTTCTTACTGCCTCCTTTTTTAGTACTAAATTACTGGAATCAAATGCGTCTCGAGAAGTAGCACCAGCTTATCAACGTACCACACCCCACTCCATCAAACTGCCCAGAAGTAATGCAGATGAAATAAGTTGCATTCATTATATTTAAATAGAACATAGGTCTAACATTAATGCTGCTTGCCACTTGATAATGGAGCAGGTTAAAAATGGAGCAGCATGATACTTGTTTTGCTCATGCCACACCTGAATTTTATACCAACTTAACAGGAGAATTTTGGTAGGAGGCCCTCACCACCTGAAAATAAAGGCCTCTGTTCAAATTCAAAAGTCAAGATCCTTTGTCTAAAAGAGGATGCCAACACAATTTTGACCAACAATCATTCACAACCAGTGTCAGGCAGCCACTAGCAAGAAGAGAACTGTTGAGGTATGAATTTTTATAATGTTTCACGCTTTCCTGTCATGCTAGGAGAAAAGGAAATGCTCCCACCTCATTCAACAGTCAGGGGACTACTGTTTTACCAGCAAATTCTGAATTATGAAATCTTTCTTCTAAGTTTTTTTGTTATTATATTGAAGCCACAGTCTCTGTCATAATACTTCAGAAATTTTATTTAAGCATCATAGACAAGAGATAGGCTTATGTGACTGTCAGAACATATTTCCATTATTTATGTTTTCTATAAGGATTGAAAATTCAACAGGTTCAACATAATAATGCTCATTAAATTCAAACAATGCAGAAGAATTTTAACAGGTACTAGTGGAAACTTCAGTTGGATTTCCACTTGATGCAGTAGATTGAGAATATGATGAATTTTAATCACTGAGCTTCATTAACGTTGATATCAATTGATCTTCTGCCTGGAGCATGGTAAACAGGTATGACACTGCTGTTGGTCTTTGAACAAGCGGACAATCCTTGGCCACACCATGGCATTCAGATGGCTTTGAGGAAGAGGGTGTACTCGCTGCAGGAAGCTGAGGGTCATTAGTGGGGAATTCAGGGCAGGAGTGCCAGTCTTCTCGTGTGAGGCATGGAAAAGCACTCCTGCATCTCCCGTCCTCACAGAGGAAAGTTACAAATAACTATGGGAGAGAATTCAGTTTTCCCATCACCCTCATAATCGTATTCAGTCTCAGGCAAATCTTTCCTGCCCAGCTCGAGATTGAGATCACTGCCGATGATATGAGTAAATATTTTCACTTTGTTCCGATGACAATTTCATAGATTTCTGAATGATATCCCGGTTTTCCCTGTTGTGTCACAAATGGTGGATAGTTTTATACTGTGCATAATGCCATTGCAAATGTAATGGATACAACTGAAACTCATTTCACAAGAAACGTTTACAATTGGCAGTGAATGATTTTCATCATAGTATGGACTAATTTAAACCCAATTATAAGAAATGTGTTAATCACCTGCAGCCTCCATTGCAGGATGCATTTATTGGAAAATGTGAAAATCCCCATGGTAAGACACAAAAGCTTATTATTGTTAACACTTTCATTCGAATCTATAATGTTGCTTATTTTCCACTTTCTCCACTTCCACTCCCTGCACCCCAATCTCCCCATTTACTCCCTGACTGACACAATTCACCTATCCACTCAATCCTCCTCCAACTTGATGTAACCTGACTATCCGCTGAACTCTTCTATCTGATTTGACCACCCGCCTGACCTGCCCCATGCCTCCACACACACCCATCTACTACCCTATTCCCAAACAAGATATAGAATCAGTTTGAGTAGAGATTAGAAATAGCAAACAGTAAAAAGTCATGTGTGTGAATAATTTATATTTCTTCAAGAAGCAGATAACCTGTGGGACAGAAAATACAGGAAGAAATAAGTATAGGGCATATAAGAAAGTACCATAGTGTACATGGTGTCTTCAGTAGAATCTATATGGACCACGTAGACTGGGTGAATCAGATTGGCAATGCGAGCCGAGAAAATCAGTTCATAAAGTGTATTTGGAACAATTTCTACTTTGTAAAGCTAATTGGGAAACAAGCTATTTGAGACCAATTAATGAGGAATCAGATGGGATTAATCAATATTTTCACCGTTAGAAAGATTGAGAGAGGTAGGCACTGCAAGCAGTGGAACACTTTATCTCCTGTTCTGATTCCATTTTGATTTAGCCCACTGTGCCCCTCCCCCAAAATTTCTCCCTCACCTCTGGTGGTCTGCATTACCTGTAAGGGGATCTGCATGTGAACTAATCAACTGGAGAACATGAAAGATTTACTGGTGGTAGTTAACTGATGAGAAAAATACCATGGTGATTTGGTGATGGAAAAAGAAATATTCAGTTCTTTGTAAGAGCACTTCTGTATATAAAATAAAACTTTGTGGGTAATAATAACAATAGTTATTACAATATAACAACAGCAATAATAACATGACAGAACTTTACATTCAGTTTTAAAGGGAGAAGTGCAGGTTTCAGAGTAGTATTTCAAACTTGAATAAAGATAATTACAATACAAGGTAATTATAAGAGTACGACAGAAGTGATGGCTACAACAAACTGGGAAATTAAATTAAAAGATCGAATAGGCATGATGCAGTGGCTGACTTTCAAGCAGATGATTAATAATTCTCAGCAAGATTTATCCCAGTGAGAAACAACAATCCTTTGAGAAGCAGGCATTATTTATGGCAAAATAAGCAAGTGAGGGATTGTATCAGATTCAGAGAAAGTTCTGGGTGAGAAAGCCTATGGTCATCTTTCTCTACTTGACACTATTTAAGGCCCTTAAGTGGTCAATTAACAACTTAATGACCTAGTCCGCCCATAGTTAAACAGGTAACTATGGTTCCAGCAGGTAAGAAAAGTGGCAGCCTTCTCATCTAATACAGCAGAGTAGCAGGTTTTGGGTTCGGGGTTTGTGGGTGATAGAGGGCACGGAAAGGAGCAGAGCTGGTTATTATCTAACTGCATTCTAATTAACAACAACTCTACCAATCAGAGTTCAATTGTCAACCAATCAGCTCTGTCTTCTCATATATTATAAAATGTTATTCCCCTTTACATTGGTATTCTTTCCAGTGTCACAATGATTTTTTTTCACCAAAAGTATGATAGAGTCTTTTTCAGGAGTCGCACTAAATAGCAGGAAGCCGATAGATGTGGTGTACTTGGATTCTCAAACTGCATTTAATATGGTGCAACGTCAAAGGTTGATGCACAGATAAATACTCATGGTGTTGAGGACAACATATTAGCATGGATAAAGGATTGCTTAGCTGACACGAAGCAGAGAAGTATCATCTTCAAGTTGGTGAGCTCTAAACTGGTGAAGTGCCACAGGGATCAGCGTCGGGGATGTATCGGCTTTATGAATAACATGGATGCAGGTGTAAAATATATGGTAGCTAAATTTGCTGGTGACAACAAGATAGGCGGAAAGAGGAGGAAGACAACTTACTGCAAAAGGATTTAAACTAGCTAGTCGATGTGCAAAAATTTGGAAGTTGAAGTGTAATATGGGAAAATGTGAAATTGTCTGCTTTGAAAGGAATAGAAAAGTAGTATACTATGTAAATTGAGTGAGTTTGCAGAAATCTGATGTATATATGGATCAAGCTAGATATAGTGATTGGAACCAGGTGGATCACATTGACAAGGCGATCCTTGATTGGGGTTGTTAGCCTGGACCAAGCAGGAAGCTCTGGCTGACCAATATAAACAGGGATTTAAAATCTCCTCAGTTCAAGGGACTGCCTCTGAGTTGGTGCACAAGTAGGTAAAGGGTGACTTGGTGATGGGATACTGGCCTCTGTACAGTTATTTGAGTGACCTAATACATGAAGCATGCAATGAAAGTATGTAGAAATGGCATGTGACTTGGAAGGCAAATGGTATATTGCTGTTTTTGCAAGGTGAAAGGAATATAAAGCTTGGGAAATTTTACTAAGCTGAGCATGGCCTCGTTGAGACTATATCTGGATTACTGTATGTAGTTTTAGTGTGCTTGATTGGAGTTTGATACAATTACAATAACAGTTTCAAGAAGTTTCACTCAACATGATCCTGGGATGAGGGGTTATCTACTGAAAAAAGGGTGGACAGACTGAGCTTATACTTATTGGAGTTCAGAAAAATGAGAGTGATCTTAGTGAAACATTACAAAAGGATATTATGTTATTGATGTTGTTTGAGTTAGATTTTTTTTTTGTTAGATAAGAGAATCAAAGCCTGTTGAGATTGGTGGAGGTATGCAAACAGGAAGGTGGGGTTGAGACCTTAACCAGATCAGGCATGATCTTAATCGAATGGCAGAGCAGGTTCAATAGGTCAAAGGGAACAGGTTATGTTCTTAACATTTTGATGTTTATGGAAGTCATCAATGTACACAAAATATTCAAAGATATGTATAGAAACTTTACGGCTGGAAATGTCTGGCAATGAAGAAGAAAATGACAAATGCAAAATAATTAATTATAAACCAATATTACCATTAAGCAATGTGAATGCTCAATAATGCAGGACCAATAATGCAGGAGATGAATGACAATTAAATTAGTTATTTTCTTAAAGTATTTTATCTTGCCACAAAACTTATAAATTAAGTGAGCATAACAATGCTTCATATCTGCTGTCTTGAATTGTTATTTTTAATAAGCTAAAACAGATGAAAATCATGAAAACCAGATATTAAACTCTTTACAACAGTACATTCAGCAAGCCAGTTTTTTCACTCATGGCCAAAAATAGTACACAGCAGTGAAGGTTTTCAAAGCATGCAGTTTCTGACTGGTACAATAACTCTCCATTGAATTGAAAGTGCCCTTTTGCTACGACAAGAGTGTCTATGTGCAACTCCTGCTGCACGGAATGTAGGTCAAAGAAGGTGATTGTGACTGTGTGTTTCAATTACTGGGACCAAAGTCAGAATATCACATTTACTGTGCTCCGTGGCAGACATTACTTTATTCAAAAGATTATATTTCTTCTCGAAGGAGATAGTATGGGCCAAACCTTTCAGCTACTTAGTCTAAAATTGATGTTGGGCAAGAGCTGGGGTGGGGGTGGGGGTGGGGGTGAAGGTTGGCAGCAAAACATTTTGATGTATTTGTTATGTAACAGTTATGCTTCTCTTGATCCAACCCGAACTGAGATTGTTGTTATTTCACCACTTTCTGCGTGTATAGCAAGGAGCTCGGCAGAAATGATAGGCAAAGTTTTCTGCGATAATTTCAATCATTTGTTTTGTTTTCAAGGGAAACATTTTATTTTCCACCAACGAAGACTTATATATTTAGACACTTACATCAGTGTCACTGATTAGCGAATTAGTTCATTACATGATTAAGTGCTGGAACACAGACATATTCATTCTTTGACAGTCCCACATAATGATTTGCTTCTCAGCCAAAAGTTCACTGTGGCCCTGAATGCAAGCAAGGCGTTTTTAATAAGGAGCAAGTTGGATTGGATTCATTTTGGGTAAACTCCAAAGAGCAACAAATGAAGATAAATCCTGTGATTAGTGGAGACAATGGCCCAGTGATATTATCACTAGGCTATTAATCCAGAGGCCCTAGAAATATTGTGGGGCCCTGGGTTCGAATCCTGCAATGGTAGATGGTGAAATTTGAATCAATAAAAATTTGCAATTAGGAGTCTACTGATGACCATGAAATTGTAGTCAATTGTGAGGGAAAACCCAACTGGTTCACTAGTGCCCTTTAGAGAAGGAAACTGCTGTCCTTACCTGGTCTGGCCTGACTCCAAACGCACAGCAATGTGGCTGACACTTTACTGCTCTCTAGGCAATTAAGGATGGCCAATAAATGCTGGCCTGTCCAGTGATGCCCACATCCTGTGAATGAACTAAACATAAAGGCACATGGCTTACAGGTTCTGAAACTGTAAAATAAATAATAACAGATCATGGCTGCTCTGATAATCCTCCACTGCACTTTCCTACTATAGCATAAAATATACAAACGGCAGTAAGCCATTTGGTGCTGTTACCTAAGCTAATTTGTCTTGAATCAAATATCCCAACTAAGATATATAACTAAATTTAGCATCCAGCTTCATTTAAATACAAACAATGAACTGCTGGCGTTAGACACAGGTCTCATTGAGTTTATAGATCTTTTGGTCTCCAAAGTCAACCTGGTTCACAGGAAGGTACAGGACAGGGATGAAGATGAGAGGGCTATGGTTAGACCAGCAGGAACTTGCAGTATTTTGTGAAGAATAGTATTCCTCCTCTGTATTTTGTTAACAAATGACACATAATGCATTGGCTATGAGTTAGTATGAGAGTAAGTATTTATTGGGACAACAGAAAATAAAACTGATTTGGCATGGGTTACAGTGATGGGGCTTGGTTCCTGTTCTGCAACCTCTTGGGCTTTCAGAATAAATTTCAATGGAGACTGCAGAGTGGAAGGTGGATGCGGTGGGAGTGGAAGGGGTCATCTGCAAATCTGCATCTGTAGTATAATTGCATCTTTATATAAACATGGTAAAGGGTTGCAATATATTGATGTAACAATCAGTGGTGTCTTGACAATGAGAAACGTAGGTTAAGCTCCTCTACTGACGTCTGCTGTGATATTGCAGATAGGTTTTGGATGCAAAGAATGAGCAGCAGGAGTGCTACCATTGAGCTACTGTTAGACATTTGATAGTGACTGCCAGAAAACAGCACTAACAGGGACTGGAAGTAGTTTGGTTATTCACAACATTGTTTGTAGGTTGTGGATAGGGAAGAATGAAATCATGCCTTTTATAAGGAGCAGGTACAGTAGTGAATTAGTATACCGACCCTTCACCTCCATAAGCTGGGCTTTACATTCAGTCTGGAATGATCCAATGGTAGATTTGTATTTACTGTCCTATATGTATAACCTATTCCATAACCTATTACTCCAGTAAGCATGGGACTAATGCAAAAATAATGTTGTAGTTCAGAAGATTTGAATGTGAGTTAGTATAAGATGCTATCTAAACATTATATTTAAGGGACAAAAACAAAGTAGCTGGAAAAGTTCAGCAGGTCTGGCAGCATCTGTGGAGGAGAAAACAGAGTTAACATTTCGGGTCCGGTGACCCTTCCTCAGAACTGATGGTGGCTGGGAAAACGTCAGTTTATATGCAGAAAATAGGGAGGTGGGTGGGCTAGGGAGTAAACGATAAGATAGAGCTCAAAGAGAGAGAAAGACAGTTGGACAGACAAAGGAGTTGCTAATATCAGGCTGGGAGGGTGAATAGTTGTTAATGGGGACTATTAGTGACTAACAACAGGGGGTGTGTAGTGGCAGGCTATGTGGTAACAAGGTCTGGTGTGTGGGGTGGGGGGCTGGGACATGGGAGAGTTTAGGCCCTAAAATTATTGTACTCAATATTGAGTCCGGAGGGCTGTAGGGTCCCCAAGTGGAAAATGAGGTGTTGTTCCTCCAGCTTGCGTTGGGCTTCACTGGAACACTGTAGCAAGCCGGAGACAGAGATGTTGGCCAGAGAGCAGGGTGGTGCATTGAAGTGGCAGGCAACAGGTAGTTCAGTGTCTTTTTTGCAAGCAGAACATAGATGGTCTGCGAAGCGGTCGCCAAGTCTACGCTTCGTTTCCCCAATGTAGAGGAGACCACATTGTGCGCAGCGAATGCAGTAGACTAGATTCTTGGAAGTGCAGGTGAAGTGTTGCTTCACCTGGAAGGTATGTTTGGGCCCTTGGATAGTTGGGAGGGAGGAGGTAAATGGGCAGGTGTTGCACCTTCACCGGTTACAGGGGAAGGTGCCGTAGGGCTGTGGGGAGGTGGTGGGGGTGAAGGAAGTATGGACCAGGAGGGAACAGTCCCTTCGGAAGGCGGACAAGGGAGGGGAGGGGAATATGTGTCTGGTGGTGGCATCTTGCTGGAGGTGGCGGAAATGGCGTCTGATGATCTTCTGGATGTGGATGCTGGTGGGATGGTAGGTGAGGATAAGGGGAACCCTATCGCTGTTACGGGAGGGAAGAGAAGGGGTGAGGGCAGAAGTGCGGGAGATGGGTCGGACCCGATTGAGGGCCCTGTCGACAACAGAGCTGGGGAATCCTCGGTTGAGGAAGAAAGTGGACATTTCGGAGGCTTCCTTGTCGAAGGAACATTTAAGGGATACTCTAATACGAAAGGTTAGTGATAAGATTAGAGCCCATGGTGTTGGAGGAATTATATTGACATGGATAGAGAATTGGCTAATGGGCAGGAACAGCAAATGGAGATAAAGAGTTCTTTTCAGGTTAGCAATCTGTAATCAATGGGGTTTCACAGGGATCATAACTGTTTACAACATATATTAACGACTTGGAGGAAGGAAGTGAATGTACTGTAGCCAAATTTGCAGACAACACAAAATTAGGTGGAAAGGCAGATTGCCAAGAAAAATGCAAACATTTTACAGAAAGGTATTGGTAGGTTAACTAAGTGGGCAAAATGTTGGCAAATGGAGTATAATATGGGAAAATGTGACATTGTTCCTTTTGGAAGGATGAACAAAAGAACAGTATTATTTAAATGGAGAAAAACTGCAGAAAGCTGCAACACAAAGGGAATTAAGGATACTTGTGCATGAAACACAGAAAGCTAACACACAGGTGCAGCAGGTTAAACAGGAAAGCTAATGGAATGCTGCCCTTAATTCAAGGGGGTTGGAGTATAAGAGTTGGGAAGTCTTACTGCAACTGTTCCAAGGGCTAGTGAGACCACACCAGGAGGACTGCGAGCAGGTTTGGTCCCCTTATTTAAACAAAGATGTTATTTCATTCGAAGCAATTCAGAGTATGTTCATGAGGATGATCCTAGTTATGGAGTGATTGACCTAAGAGCAAAGGCTAAACAGGTTAGGACTCTATTCACTGGAGTTCAGAAGAATGAGAGGTGATCTCATTGAAACATATGGGATTCTTAAGGTATTTGACAGGGTAACTGCTAAAAGGGTGTTTCCCCTCATGGGAGACTCGAGGACCAGAGGGCATAGTCTCAGAATAAAGGGGCATCAATTTAAGACTGAGCTGAGGAGGAATTTCTTCTCTTAGAGGGATGTGAGTCTTTGGAGCTCTTACCCACAGAGAACTATGGGAGCAGAGTCCTTGGATCTATTTAAGGCAGCGATAGATAGACTTGTGAGTAGTCAGAAAATTAAGGGTTACAGGGAAAGGGCAGCAATGTGGGAATAAAGAATGTCAGATAAGCTATGACACCGTTGAATGGTAGAGTAAGCTTGATGGGCTGAACAGCACAATCCTTTTCCTATTTCTTATGGTTTTACGATCTTAGGACCTATACGTTCTCTGACCCATCTGACTCTGCATTTAAATGTGTATTACTTGTCCTGGCAGTTTCATGAGTGTCCAAAATACACATGCATTCTCATGCTGACATCTCTTGCCTGAAAATACAATTGTAAAAAAAAAACCTAAATGGACAGCTTTGCTTTGTGTAACAGTTAAATAATACCAGTATAAATACGTGTTCTGCTCTTGTGAAGTACTTCTTTGCATTTTGAGCTTAGGTGCCTTCTGCATTCTTAAAATACAGGAACTGTGATAACTTGTAGACTTTAGAGTAAAATATATCATCATTAGCTGCCAATGACTGGCATACTGCAAAAACACTATCATTAATGAGAAGATTGTCAGGATCAGTGGATGAAATAGGTCACAACTGATGGGTTGAGTCATTGGAATGAATTGCAGTAGGCAATACTAGATTAGAAATGGTTGAATAACCTATTTCTGGTTAAAAAAAAATCCACATTATGAATACCAAAGGCACCAAAATTGCAGCCTGTTGACAGCTGCAAAGAACAATTTTTTATTGAATCCTGCGTACTATATGTCACGGTTATAGAGCTGAAAAAGTGTTTTATTTATTCAAAGTTTTGTTCAATGACACCAGCTTCAATCACGTTTTGAGCTTCAGTATTTGTCAGATGTACCACTGAAAGGAAAAGAAGGAAGAAAATCTCTCTTTTCTGTATCTGGATGATTTGCTTTTTCCACTGTGCTTACTTTATGGCAGAATAGGGGCTAGATTTAGGGGATTAGGAAATGGACATCAGCAGCAGTAAGGATGCAATGGACACACCAACCCCACAATACCCCTCTTCTCTTCTGTGTCTTCCCCAGGGCACTTACTTCAGCTCATAAAATCCCAGGTTATCAATCAGCATGAATTTCCAAACTAATGCTGTTAATTTTATTGTAGGAAGCATACAACATATTATTGACTGGTTTTTAATGGTATGAGCTTCATATTTACTGCCAAGAACCATTACTAACAATACTTTTGGAATATAAAATTTTCTTGCAATGATTAAGAAATTCATACGAGTTGAAGTACTAAGATTGTTTCTCTTGTCTAAAAGTTTGTTTATCTTTATTTCAGTTTCCAGCTTGGTGCAGTCATACATTTATTTGGTTATCTGGAAATTAAATTGGTTGTGGTAACACTTCAAAAGTGTACCTTTGGGATGTCCTATGCTCTGAACAGTGGTGTATTTTTTGGACTACATATTTGCATTACTACTGAGATTGCCTTCATCCTGTTGCATGATATGACACCACTCAATTGCACCCACATTTCAACTCAGCCACTGTCAGAACCCGCATTCATGTCTTTGATACCTCTGGACATGACTATTCCAATGCAGTCCTGCCTGGTCTTCTCCACAGTATAAATCTAAGTTCATCCAAAACTCTACCGCTCTTCTCTTAATTCACATTGAGTCCTTTTCAACAATCACTTTGCCCACAGACCTACTATGGCCCTCAGTCAAGACATGCCTTTATAATTATCCCATTGTTTTCAACTATTCCATGGTCTCACCCTTCTTTATCTCTGTAAACTCCAGCAATCTCTTAATTCTCCTAGATAACTGTGCTCTCTAATTCTGGTTTTGTGATCATCTCCAATTGGTTTCTGACTTTTGTGGTGTAGTAGTAGTGTCCCTACCTCTCAGCCAGGAGGCCTGGGTTCAAATCCCACCTACTATAGAGGTGAGTAATAACACCTCTGAGCAGGTTGATTTAACATTATCTATTCAATTGATGACTGCATTTTCAGTTGTCTAAGCCCTAAACATTGGAATTCCCTCCCTACATCTCTCCAAGTCATTTTCCTCTTTTAAGGCACTCCTTAAAACTTTCCTCTTTGACCAAGCTTTTTGACATCGAGCCTATTATCTCCATTAGATTCAATGTCATATTTTTGTTGAGAGTTCCTTGGGGGCTTTTTGCTATGTTAAATGTGGAATTTAAATATAAATTGTTGTATCATTGTAAGTGAAATCTGTTTAGTTTGATTGGTTGATTGCCTGTTGACATCTCTGCAACTGTACTCAAAAACATCTGCTGCTTTGGTATTGGAGAATGAAAGGTTAACTCTGGAGCATGTACATGGGAGGCTATGTCAATGATGATGCATAGAACAATGATAACACAAAGACTTTGATAAGAGAAGCAACATCCCAGATCTTGTGCTTAGCCAGATGTACATAGCTAGTATGATGTAAATATGGGTACCCGCATGGGCCCAAGCTATGCCTGCCTCTTTGTAGGTTACGTGGAACAATCCCTTTTCCAAAGCTACACTGGCCCTATCCCCCACCTCTTCCTCCGTTACATCGATGATTGTATCGGCGCCACCTCCTGATCCCATGAGGAGCTCGAACAGTTCATCCACTTCACTAACACCTTCTACCCCAACCTTAAGTTCACCTGGACCATCTCTGATACCTGTCTCTCCTTCCTGGACCTCTCTGTCTCCATCTCTGGCATCCACCTGGAAACCGATAACCATTTCAAGCCTACCGACTCCCACAGCTACCGAGAATTCACCTCCTCTCACCCACCTTCCTGCAAAAAGGCCATCCCCTATTCCCAATTCCTTCGCCTCCGCTGCATCTGCTCCCGAGATGAGGCATTCCACTCCTGGGCATCCCAGATGTCCTCGTTTTTCAAGGTCTGCAACTTCCCCTCCACAGTGGTTGAAAATGCCCTCGACCGTGTCTCTCGCATTTCCTGCAACTCATCCCTCACACCCCCTACCCATAATAACAACCAAAACAGAATCCCCTCATCCTCACGTACTACCCCACCAACCTCCAAATCCAACACATCATCCTCTGACACTTCCGCATTTGCAGTCTGACCCCACTACCAAAGACATTTTTCCCTCTCCACCCTTATCTGCTTTCCAGAGGGACCACTCTCTCCGTGACTCCATTGTCCGCTCCACACTCCCCAACAGCCCCACCACCCTGGCACTTTTCCCTGCAACCGGAGCAAGTGCTACACCTGCCCCTACACCTCCCCACTCACCCCCATCCCAGGCCCTAAGAAGACCTTGCACATCAAACAGATGTTCACCTGCACATCTGCTAATGTGGTATACTGTATCCGCTGTTTCCATTGTGGCCTCCTCTACATCGGGGAAACCAAGCGGAGGCTTGGGGACTGCTTTGCGGAACACCTACGCTCGGTTCGCAACAAACAACTGCACCTCCCAGTCGCCAACCATTTCAACTCCCCCTCCCATTCCTCAGACGACATGTCCATCCTGGGCCTCCTGCAGTGCCACAACGATGCAGGAACAGCTGCAGGAACAGCACCTCATATTCTGCTTGGGAACCCTGCAGCCCAATGGTATCAATGTGGACTTCACAAGCTTCAAAATCTCCCCTCCCCCTACCGCATCCCAAAACCAGCCCAGCTCGTCCCCGCCTCCCTAACCATTCCTCCCACCCCAAGCCCCACCCCATCTGCTACCCACTAACCTCATCCCGCCTCCTTGACCTGTCCGTCCTCCCTGGACCGACCTGTCCCCTCCCTCACTCCCCACCTACACTCACCTTTACTGTCTCCAACCCCGCCCCTTTGACCTGTCTGTCTCCTCTGCACCTATCTTCTCCTCTATCCATCTCCCCCTCTCTCCCTATTTATTTCAGAAACCCCTTCCCCTCCCCCATTCCTGAAGAAGGGTCTCGACCCGAAACGTCAGCTTTCCTGCTCCTATGATGCTGCTTGGCCTGCTGTGTTCATCCAGCTCTACACCTTGTTATCTCAGATTCTCCAGCATCGGCAGTTCCTACTATCTCTGATGTAAATAAACACCTGTTTTGAAAAGGCTCAGGCTCTAGAATCTCTACAGCGTGGAAACAGGTACTCCAGCCCAACAAGTCCACACCAACATAACCCACCTAATCTACACATCCCTGAACACTATGGGCAATTTAGAATGGCCAATCCACCTAGCTGGCACATCTTTAGACTATGGGAGGAAACCCACGCAGACACAGGGAGAATGTGCAAACTCCACACAGTCACCTGAGGGTGGAATTGAACCCGGGCCCCTGGCCCTATGAGGCAGCAGTGCTAACCACTGTGCCACCCTGAATTCAAGTAAATCCCTTGCAAAGACTATGCACCATACATATCCTAAACAACTCTACCCAACAGCACAAAGCTGTGAGATTTAAACTACCATTTATAAAAGGGAAATTCTTGACATTGAGATTGCTAAATTTTAGTGGACAATATTCTTTACAAGTGAGCATCCTTGCTTAGTTAGTTTAGAACCTTGCATGTACTTTAGTACAAACTGAAAAATGAAAGTCAATATGTGAATGAACTTGAAAATTATTAATTAAATATGATTGATTTAATTTCAGTAATGTACATTTATAAATTGTTAATTTTAAAACTGACAATGATAGAATTTTGTCAACTAAGAGTATTAAGGTGTAGGCCAAAACAGATTACATTGAAAGGGTGTGAGACTAAACGGTTTACTCCTGTTGCAAATTTCCTGTCTAAAACTAGGGTTGAATCTTATTTTGGAAAGATTCTCTTCACAAGGTCTGGTGAGCATTTTTGTCACATCTTACCAAATATGGCATCTGATTCTAGCCACATTCCACTACTCATTGTATCCAGAACAGTTCATTACTGCCACAGTGTTCTGAAATGGGCTCGCACCCCTGGCACTGGCCGCACTGTTGAAAGCTTGTTGTGCACCCAGAAATATGCTCTGAGTCCAGAGTTACTCCGCATGATTCCTGACATTTGCTATGGATACTGCAGTGAAGGGAAAATTGGCATCCTACTTTCTGCTCAGTGTCCTGGAGATCACCCTGGATGGAGTGCAGACAATGAGCATCCCTTTCCCCCTGGATCACCAGTAGAGGCCACAATACTAGCCCATGCCATCCTAGTCCAAAGTTGCTACCTTTGTTAAAGCTGTCTGAACCATCTAGAGGAATGCGCATCTAGGAGGAAGCTCAATGTCCTTCTCCACTCCTCCAGTGTATGTGCCACCATTTTCTCACATACCTCACCCTCACTCTGTTACTGAATATGCCTTCCACCATGGCTCTTTTCTACCTCCCTCTGCATTACCTGTAACATCTTCTGTCCCTCACTCTGAGCCAACTCCCTTCACCACTATCCTTGTATGTCTCTGCTCTGTATACTCATTTACTCAGGTCAACTCCTTACCGCACCAAAAGTAAAAGCCGTGTCACCTGCTTTCATCTCCCTTAATACTCGCCTCTCTCTTTCATTCCAGGAGGTAAACAGCCCACAACAGGACTGAAAGAGTCAAGAATGGTGGTGGGTTGTCCATTATTCAACCACTCACCCCTTATGTTGACAGGATCCTGGCTCTGACTACCCTGAGTGGCTGACTGATCAGGTCTGAGCTATCAGACTGGTATCAGAGGCTGCTGTTGACTAATTGTGTTGGGATTCACTTGACTGAGGACTGCTGACCACCATGCCAAACTTCCTGGCTTTTCATTTGTGCTAAATGGCAAGGCAAGACAGCAATACTAAGACCCTGGTATCTCTGGCTGAGTGTCAACATGAAAAAAGACATGGCAACACAAGGATGCTTTGAGCATCCAAAAAGGCTGAAACTTAGTGAGTTCTAAAAGAGCAGGCAAACAGCTTGGAGCTGAAATGTGGTCCAGTCCATGATCTGAGTGCAGTGTCCTTGCTGGAGCATTGCAATGATAGTTGATGTTTTGACCCCATGGAGCAACAGTGAAGTGGAGAGGCTGGTCCATATTGGGTTCCAATTTCAATGCACCAGTGGTTATGGCCAGTACTGTGGATATGATAATACCTGCAGCCCAACAAAGCAAGTAACAAAGTGAAGCCACCAATACTCAACTCTGATTTCGATGTCAAGAATGCTCATCATTTAGTTTGCTTGTGCAGGGATGGTAGGATGGAAAGCTGCATATGAATAAGGCGAGATCTACAATTAATTAGGTCATCAACAAGCAATAAATCTCCTTAATCGGCATCTCACCGTTGCCTAGAAAGAGGCTCACCTTGACATCCGGAACCTAGTTAAAAGATGCAGCGAGTTGTTCCTGATATTGAAATAAGCTTCACATTTCTTGCACAATTTAACACATTTCTCACCATAGCCATCATCGTTCAGACCCTTTTAAGATTCAGCACTACATGTTCCCAAGTTGGTGATGTTGCGTAGGATACCATCTGTATCCACAAAGATTAATGCCTAATGATTAATGTTCTTATTATGGATGCTTTAATTCCAATTTTATTATTAACCCAAAAGAACTCCAAAAATCCAAATTGTATGTTCTTCTTGCCTTAACCTTGACCTTGTCTGATAATGCCAGTACTTTTAAACTGTATCTTGATTTTGAATATTCCTAGAAATAGATGCTTTTTGCCAAAACTTTTCATCTAGCACTCATCAGGATAATTCACAAGAAATATCTACACTTATATTGTTTTAAAGGCAAGTGCTGATTGGTTGGCAAGTGGATTCTGATTGGTAGTGGTATAATAGAAAATATACCAGTTAATGATGACTGACAGTGTCAAGCTTTGTTTAAATTTTAAACCAGGCAGGTTGATGCTTAGGACAAGTATTTGCCTTGAGGAATGAACCAGCAAATGGTTGTTACATATTTGTTGAATTGGAAAAGTTGCAGCGTTCTTCCTGCCTGCGAATGCCTGCACTGTGCATTAATATTCGCAGCCTTCAGTACACACAAGTGGACCACACTACAATCCCAGCTAACAATCCTAAATTGTTTGTCAGCGTAATTCTCCACGCATTCAGGGTTATTTAGCAAATGCTGTGCATGTGCAGAATTACATTCAATATTGAACACTGTTGTGAGTTTTGCAAGCATGGATTGGTTGAATATGGTCAGCACCTTGCTTATTGCAAATAGCTCGAAGGATATGCTGTTTTATACATTCTGCCAATCTTCAGGATGTACAGCTATGTACCAAGTATTGCAGAGGTCCTGAAATTCAATATAATTAGAACATCTTCTGGTTTGCTGGATGCATATTGTTAGTAACAAACCCCACTCGTATTGCTACTGCATAGTAGCAGCATGAAACAACTAGTTTTATCTAATGCTCAAAACTTTAAGATATCTTCCAGGCTTTATCTGAGGTAAACTGGACATTTTTCAGGACCAAAAGTAATGGCCTTAGGCTTATTCATGAGTTTGTTTTTCAGACAATGAGAAATGATTTGTTTTGATCAGGATAGCCATTATTCTACAGGGTGGTTATATATCTTACTTCAGCACTGTGAACAAATAACTCGGGCCCTAATTATGATCAGCTAAATTTACCTTGTGTTAAAATGAAAGAAGATGACTACTTTTCTCAACTCAATTGTCTTTCATTTTGTGCTTTGAGGAGATTAAAGATCCTCCAGACTGTCAACCAGCAAAGCGAACTCCAACAAATATCTTCAACAACAGATATTTAGGAAATAAAGGATTAGCCAGTGACACAGAATGACAACAAGCAACATCTGAACAGATACTCCTCAAGCCCTCAATCAAAGGCTGACTTAATTATCCAAGTAAACACCAATTTGCAAAGTCAGAGATGTGAGAGGAAGGGATTGTGGTAAACTTGATACATGTGTTTAAACAATTGTATAATGCCTTCAACAAGGGGAAAAAAAAATGCTTGGAGCTGTTTGTTGTAAAAGACAGTTATCCTGAAATAGTTAATGTGTGACAGAAGAGGGAGTGAAGATTTCAGTTAGCAGTAGGGTGGCAATCAGATGTGTTGCTTGTTTCAGATGTTGTAAAGCTTTGGGTGTTGTTTGACCTTTTGCCACCGGAGCATAGGGTCAATCTATCACAGTGCTAACCTATGCATTGTAGAGTTGGAGAGTCAAGAGGTAAGTTACTCATCACAGAATTCATGGCCTCTGAGCTGCTGTTGTTGCTACAGCATTTAAAAGAATGTTTTTGGGAGATTCAAGGATACTGATGCTCTAAATGTAAAGAAAGGCTGTCTCTTTTTAAAGATTGCATTATCTGGCATTTATCTGGTCCATATTTATGTTTGACACTGGGGTCAGCCCAAACATAAAGTTATCCAGATCCTGTTGTTTGGATACTGATTGTTACATTGACAGATTTCAAACGGAACTGAGACTGTTATCATTAGCAAGCATCCTGACATCTGATTTTATGATGAATGAGAGGTTATTCATGACGCAATTGGAAATAGTTGGACCTAGGCGCTAACAGGAGGACTGCTGCTGTCATGCTCAGGGGCTGAAATGATTAGCCTCTAAAAGCCACAAGAAGTTCCCTTTCTTCTGAATATGACTCATCAGTGGAGAGTTTTCTTTCTGATCCCTGCGGACTTTACTTTTTCTAGGTCTTCTTGACATTGACTGTTGCACTGTATTTGACTGTCTCCTCTTCACCTCTGGGAGTCAGTTCTTTGCACATGTTTGAACCGTAGTCATAAAGGGATTTGGAGCTCAGTGTGCCTGGCATATTCCAAACTGTATATGGGTGAAAAGAAATTGCTTGACAGCACTGCCAATGATTCCTTACATCACCTTGCTGATGATTTGAGACTTTTTAACCGGGTTGATTTTGCTTTGTTTTTGCTGGGCAATATTTCACCACAGGGGAGATGCTAGTCTTTTCCTGTTAAAGAAGAGATTGGTGAGATGCACAGATAGATCTGGAGCACAAAAGTTATTGATACTGCAGCTGAGTGTTTTCAGGCCCATTGTCCTTACCATGTTCAATGTACTCAGCCATTTCTTTCTTAATAAGATATGAAGTGAAGTCTGGCATTTGTTAAGATGGAGACCTCAGTAGGACGTCAGGATGGATTATCTACTTGGCATATCTGGCTGAGGATTGTTGCAAGAACTTTAGCTTCTTCTTTTGCACTCAAATGTTGGGTTCTATCATCAGTCAGGATGCAGATGTTCAATCCACCACCACAATTGTGAATTCCATTATTTCTCCAAACTGTGGGAGGTGGAGGAGGAATCCCCATTGCCAGCACAACATCCTGGCTGATTGCATGTGCAATATCAAGAGAAAATTTAAAATGTGGTTCTGGAAAGATATTTAGATAATCACAACAAGGCTGGGTATCTGTGGTGTACAAGTTGTAACTGTCTGAATTCACTTGTGAGACACAAAATACACAATCTTTTCTACAATGGCCATGTACCAATTATTAGGTATCCAACTCTGACTGTATTTAAGTCTATAAGCATCAAATGTGACATCAGTTGCCATGGCCATGTCACTGGGCTAGTTATCTAGAACCCCAGGCTAATGATCTGGGTACAAACACAGAATACTGGAGAATCTTAGCAGGTCTGGCAGCATATGTGGAGAGAGAAATAACATTCATATTTTGAGTCTGGTATAATATTTCTTCGGAATGATTTGGAGACATGGTTTGTAATCCAGCATGGCAGGTGATGAAATTTGAATTCAATAAAAATCTGGAATGAAAAGCTAGATTAATGGTGATGATGTAACCACAGTCATTCATAGTAAACAACTATCTAGTTTACTAAGGTCTGTTAAGAAATCTGCATCCTTAGAGGTGTCCTACATATGACTCCACAACCACAGTAATGTGATTAACTCTAACTGACCTTGGGTAATAAGAAGCAACACCCATATTCCATGAGCATTTTTTAAAAAAATGACTGAAGAGTTAAAAAACAAGGTATTCCCTTGTGTAGTTTGTAACTATAAATATAAATAACATTTTCCCTCATGATTTATTGTGCTACTGTGGGCAGAGTATGTAGAATGTTAATATAAGATTCAGTATAACTTCAGCCAGTGGCAGCTACAGAGAAAATACATTGGGTATCAAGGGCAAAATCTCATGTCTCCAAGGACAGAGCAGCACAAAGTTTGACACTCTGCTTCTCTCTGCTTAACACATTTTTCTCCTTGTGGAACCTTTTGCCTTAATTTAAGATGTCAGAACTAATAAGACATTATATCATGTCAGTAACTAGATTTATGTAAAGTTCAAACCTTGGAGGTTGCAAGGAGACTGTTAAAGTTTTACGAACAGCAGACAAACAAGTGAAAATAGAGAATTCAAATTTCCAGAATTTCAGAATTTCCTTTGCCAGAATCATTTCTGAATATACGCCTAATTAAAAAAAGTATATATTTTGGCCCTGATGTTCACAGAGGCAGGAGTGTGCAGGAAGCACAAGGGAAAACCCAGGATGATGGAAGTTTTGCCAATCAACATGACAAGGCCTCCTTAGCATATTGTTGCACTTCTTGAACCTGGCTGCCCGCCACATTGACAGACCATGCAGCAGATGAGAAAGAATGATTGTGACAGGAGAACACAGTCAGGATTCAGTTGGAACACCCGCTGTCACTAGAAAGAAATATCAGCTCTGGGCTGTACTCAGGAAACCTAGGAGAAGATTTAATGGGAGGCTAGAGATGAGGAACTTTAATTAGAGGCTGCAGACGGGGAGCAGAGACAGCGTTCCTGTTCCTCCTGACTTGCAATGAATGCAGAAGGCATTATGAACTTTAGGGTAGCATGAACTGTCTCTGATCAGGATCTGGCTTTCTGTCAATTGTTGTTAAATCTATTTTGCAGAGCCAATTATGTCATTGTACGGTGAAACTTGTTTTGTTAAGCAGGCTCCTAAATCCCTACTGTGGGAGTCTAATCCCTGGGGTGGTTAAAAAATTTAAAGGGCTGTTTGGTGTTCCTGATCCTGATACTTAAACCTCTTGACCCCAGCTGACTATCCCACCTGTCAGACCTGAGGGCTTTGACTCCTGGTCAGAATCAGGTTCTGATAGCTATGCATTGAACATTGTGCTACTATCATTAAGTGAATACAGACTGTCCTGTTGATGTTCTGCTGTGCATACTGTTTATTCAAATTGCAGATTGATGGTATTTGACAATCTAGTCTTGCTGGAACACATACTGCTCCATGAAAATCTACAACTTCCTCGTTGGTACCCTAGTGCAATCTGTTTCCCAGCAATTGCCAGCAACAGATTCACAAGATATCTACTCATGGAAAGTTTTCTGTGACTGCACCTTATTGATCTGATGCCTAAAATTAAAATAAAAGGTCACAGCTTGCCAATCCCAGAGAGATTTATATCTGTCACTGCTTTGGAATTAAAATGTGTGACAGCAAAAATTCAATTTCCTGCAGTCTCTTCCCTGCTACAGTTGTAAGTCAAAATAAATAAGTTGTTGAGCTGAATTTTCCACCAGGTCAATGTTGAACATTTACAGCTACCGACATATCTGTCCTTCACTACTGAGTGCGGGCAAAAAGAGATTTATTTTTATTTTCCCTTGCCAATGTTCAATACTAATTGTTCTTTCTTCTCCTTCATCTTTCCTAAATTCATTGAGTTCTCCTTTACTGAGAGAATTGGTGCATCGATCTCATAGATCATAGAATCCCTACAGTGTGGAAACAGGCCCTTCGGCGCAACAAGTCCACACTGACCCTCAGAGCATCCCACCTAGACCCATCCCCCTGTAACCCACCTAATCTACACATCCCTGAACATTATGGGCAATTTAGCATGGCCAATCCAACTAACCTGTACATCTTTGGACTGTGGGAGGAAACCGGAGCACCCGCAGGAAACCCACACAGACACGGGGAGAGCATGCAAGCTCCACACAGACAGTCACCCGAGGGGCATTTGAACCCGGGTTGGTGGCGCTGTGAAGCAGCAGTGCTAACCACTGAGCCACCATGCCACTCTGTGCCAACTGCAGTGCATTGTTCAAGTGGCCACTACTCGCTTCTGAACAATGAGAGCAAACAGGGTATTCACATTGCAAAGAGAATCAGACCCAGGTCCAATCCTGAGCTCACCCAATAGCTTCACATGTACTTCTAGTAGGTCCACTGGCCAACCCTCTAATATAAACCAGACCAACTTAACAATGCAGGAAAAAGGTGAGTGACCATCTGTGCTCCACAAGGATAAGTGTCACCATCTTCTCTCTGCTGTCTCACAATTAGTCTTGTCTCTATTACTGTGGCCACGTCCTACCAAGGCTCATAATCTTTCACTCTCAATGCTGCGTGCAGCACCTTCCTTCAATTGCTCTCATCCACACTTTCCATACCACTGACCCCACATAACTGCACACCTGATCATTCACTCAGCTCGCTTTATTGCCTTTTTCCCACCTTCAGCAACACAAAATAGCTGTGCCAGCTACTTTCGTCTCACTCAGTCCCTCCCTTTGAGTTATTCCAGGGAAGAAATAACCTATAGTAGGACAGAGAGGTGGCATGGTGGCTCAGTGGTTAGCACTGCTGCCACACAGCACCAGGGACCTAGGTTCAATTCCACTCTCGGGACTGTCTGTGTGAAGTTTGCACGTTCTCCCTGTGTCTGCGTGGACTTCCTCTGGGTGCTGTGGTTTCCTCCCACAGTCCAAAGATGTGCAGAGTAGGAGGATTGGCCATGCTAAATTGCCCGTAGTGTTCAAGGATGTTTAGGTTAGGTGGGTTAGACATGGAAAATATAGGGGAATGGGCCTGGATAGGATGCTCCTCTTCAGAGAGGCTGTGTGGACTTGTTGGGCCGAATGGCCTGTTTCCATATTGTAGGGATTCTATGATTCTATGAACATTGGTGGTGACTGCCTGTTATTCATCTTTTCACACCCGACCTGGACAGAATCCTTGCTGTGGCAGGAGAGGATAGAGAGTGCTTATGTAGTGCTGTTCCATATCTCAGTAACCATGTCAACTTCATCGTCAAATGCAGCAATATTTTCTCATTGCCAGTGCTGTGAATATATTTTTAACATCCTCAGGCTTCAATTATTTCACAACTGGTTCCCTTTCTTGTATTCTGCCAGCACCAGCAGCATCCTCATGGTGTCTGCGCTGAAAAGACAATCTTCTGAGGACATTGTTTCCTCCTCCATTCTGGGGAAAAAGACATAAACTCCTCAGAGGATGCCTCAGCAAGTCATTCTTCTGCACTCTCCATTGACTCTGATATTTCATACTGATATTGCAGTGGGTAATGTAGTTTGATTTGAGTGGGGAGCACATTCTGGAGAGCACATCACCAGCACAATGCCTTCCATCCATCTGCAAATGAATGAAGAAGAAACATCCCAGTTGCTGGCATTCAGAGGACAGCAGGAGAATACGCATCTATGCAGCCGAAGGCAGGTGAATACCCTATAGTGTTGGCCAGTAATTACTTCATTCATGTCCACAGGCACACAGGAGCAGCAGGCAGTTTTGTTAGACACACTCATAAAACTGCATCGAAATTTGGAGGAATTCACCAACACCATTTGCACTATGCTACCTTCAGCATGTTTGCATCTGCCTTTGTCAGTGGGCGGTTTCCTGGCTGCCATGTAGTCAGATCCAGCTCAACGTGTTCTATAAATGCTCACAGCACTACACTTCATCGCTGGTACTATTGGTGAATGCTAACTGAGAGCAGGACAAGAGACCTTGACCTGACTCCAGATACCTCCCACAAACAGACAGGGTGGTGCCAATAGGCACCCAGCTGGAGGAGGAAGCACATACAGAGCTTCAAGAATTTTTCTCTCCAATTACTCCAAAGATGCCTGGGTCCTCCACCTCAATCCATAACCCTTTGGGAGTTCAAGCCAAAAAAAGTGAGCCTACATCTGGCCAGGATATACTCAGCATGTCTGGGCCTCCTACCTATAAACATGCCCGGCATTGCACCCATCTACCCCACAAATTCTAAAGCCTGTGGGCTAACTCTACCTCAGCTGCAGACCCCAGGACTAAACCTAGACATTGTGGGAGGGAAAGGAAAAGAAAATTTTCTGAGGGCACACAGGTAGCATGGGGAGAGCTAGATTCTAAGCACATCATGTTTGTAAATACATGTGCACTTTTCATCATCAGCTGTATGAGTGTCATTGAAGCTGCAACTACAAGAATGAAGGTAGAGGTAGCCTGAAAGATAGTGATCCTCTCCATAGCACCCATGCTATCATGATACTTTGTCAGATTGAATGGGGAGCATCAGATGTTGAGGCTTCAGTCAAGTTGTAACCTCAACTTTTATTAAGGAACAGCAAATGCATAAAAAGATCAAATTGGTAAACTGCATTAGCAGTTGGGACCATATAAGGGTTGCCAGTATATGTGCAGTATCAAACATTTATAGTCCATGAAAGTTGACTTCACGCAATTCAGTTCCATTGAACAAGGTTTACAAAGAAGACCTACCTGGATCGTTTTGCCATTGTTGTGGCGCTGTAAAATGTTTGAAGGTGCTGTTCCTTCTGAAGGATTACCTAATTTTCCTACTCAGTACAAATTGTGGGGCCTCTTGCAGAAATATTTATGTTATGTATAACTACGGGTGAGATGCTGGACGACTGGAGAGTGGCTAATGTTGTGCCTTTGTTTAAGAAGGGATAAAAGGAGACGTCTGGGACGTATAGATCTGTGATCTGACTTTGGTGATGGATAAGTTATTGGAGTTGATTCTGAAAGATAGGATTTATATGCATTTGGAGAGGCAAGGAATTATTATGGATAGTCAGCATGTGAGGGAAATCACAATTGAGACATGATTGAGTTTTTTGAGGAAGAAACCAAGAAGATTGAGGGCAGAGCAGTAGACATTTTTAACTTGGATTTCAGTAAAGCCTTTGACAAGGTTCCACATGGTAGACTAATTAGTAAGGTTAGATCACATGGGATTCAAGGTGAGCTTGCCAATTGGATACAAATTGGCTTAATGGCAGGAGACAGAGTGGTGGTGGAGGGTTTATTTTTGGACTCGACACCTGTTACCAGCAGTGTTCCACAGGGATTGTGCTGGGTCTACTTTTGATCATTTATATGAATGATATTGATGAGCACATAAAAGGCATGGTTAGGAAGTTTGCGGATGACACAAAAATTGGTCATATAGTGGCCAGTGAAGAAGCTTGTCTCAGATTACGTAGAGATCTTGACCAATTGGGTCAATGGGTTGAGGAGTGGCAGATGGAGTTTAATTTGGATAAATGCGAGATATGCATGGCTGAGGAATTAGTGCAGGGGAGAAGGATTCACATTTTTAGATCATTGGAATCTCTTCTATATAAGAAGGATGGCTTGCACCTAAATTGGGAGGGGACTAGTATACTGGTCAGGAAATTTATTACAGCTCCTCGGGAGGATTCAAACTACTGGGGGGGCAGTGTTGTGGGGGGGTCCCAGGGAGATAGTGAGGAAAGAGATCAGTCTGAAACTGGTACAGTTGGGGAAAGAAGCAAAACAAACACTCAAGGCAGGCAGGAGCAAAGCAGAGAACGAGGTAGGACTGATCAATTAGACTGCATTTATTTCAATGCAAGAGGCCTAACAGGTAAGGCAGATGAACTCAGGACATGGTTGGGAACATGGGACTGGGATATCATGGCAATTATAGAGACACACGGCTCAGGCATGGACAGGACTGGCAGCTTAATGTTCCAGGGTATAAATGCTGCGGGAAGGATAGAAAGGAGGGTAAGAGAGGAGGGGAGTGGCATTTTTGATTAGGGATTACATTACGGTCGTACTTGGGGAGGATATTCCTGGGAATACATCCAGGGAAGTTACTTGTGTCGAACTGAGAAGTAAGAAAGGGATGATCACCTTATTGGGATTGTACTATAGATCCCCCAACAGTCAACGGGAAATTGAGAAATAAATTTGTAAGGAGATCTCAGTTAACTCTAAGAATAATAGGGTGGTTATGGTCGGGGATTTTAACTTTCCAAACGTAGACTGGGACTGCCTTAGTGTTAAAGGCTTGGATGGAGAGGAATTTGTTAAATGTGTACAATAAATTTTTCTGATTCAGTATGTGGACGTACCTACTAGAGAAGGTGCAAAACTTGACCTACTTTTGGGAAATAAGGCAGGGCAGGTGACTGAGATGTCAGTGGAGAAGCACTTTGGGGCCAGCAACAATAATTCTATTAGTTTTCAAATAGTGATGGAAAAGGATAGACCAGATCTAAAAGTTAAAGTTCTTACCTGGAGGAAGGTTAATTTTGATAGTATTAGGCAACAACTTTCAAAAGTTGATTGGGGCTGGATGTTTGCAGGTAAAGGGATGGCTGGAAAATGGGAAACCTTCAAAAATGAGATAACCTTTGTCAGGGACAGTATGTATCAGAGGAGCAGGAAGGCTGACGTTTCGGGCCTAGACCCTTCTTCTAGGCCTGAAACATCATCCTTCCTGCTCCTCTGATGCTGCTTGGCCTGCTGTGTTCATCCAGCTCTACAGCTTGTTATCTCAGATTCTCCAGCGTCTGCAGTTCCTACTATCTCAGGGACAATATATTCCTGTTAGGGTGAAGGGCAAGGCTGGTAGGTATAGGGAGTGCTGGATGACTAGAGAAATTGAAGTTTTTGACAAGAAACAGAAGGAAGCATATGTCAGGTAGAGACAGCAGAGATCGAGTGAATCCTTAGAGTACGAAGGCAGTAAGCGTATATTTAAGGAGGAAATCAGGAGGGCAAAAAGGGAACATGACATTGCCTTGGCAAATAAGGATAAGGTGAATCCAAACAGATTTTATGAATACATTAGGACAAAAGAGTAACTAGGCAGTGAATAGGGCTCCTTAAAGATCAGCAGGGCCACCTATGTGTGGAACCACAGGAGATAGGGGAGATACTAAATGAGTATTTACTGTGGAGAAGGATATGGAAGATATAGAAAGTGGGGAAATACATAGTCACATCTTGAAAAATGTCCATGTTATAGAGGAGGAGGTGCTGGATGTCTTAAAATGCATTAAGGTGGATAAATACCCAGGACATAAACTCTGTGAGAATCTAGGGAAGTAATTGCTGGGCCCCTTGCTGAGATATTTGTATCATCGATAGCCATAGGTGACATGCAGGAACACTGGAGGTTGGCTAATGTGGTGCCACTATTTAAGAAAGGTGGTAAGGAAAAGCCAAGGAGTTATAGAGCGGTGAACCTGACATTGGTGGTGGGCAAGTTGGATTTACATGTATTTGGAAAGCCAAGGACTGCTTAGGGATTGTCAACATGGGAAATTGTATCTCACTAACTTGGATTTTTAGAAGAAGTAACAAAGAGCATTGATGAGGGCAGGGCAGTGGGCATGATCTACATGGACTTCAGTAAAGCGTTCAAAAATGTTCCTCATGCTAGACTGGTTACCAAAGTTAGATCACATGGAGTACAGGGAGAACTAACCATTTGGATACAGAACTGGCTTGAAGGTAGAAGACAGAGGATGGCGGTGGAGGGTTGCTTTTCAGATTGGAGGCCTGTGACCAGTGGTGTGCCTCAAGGATTGGTGCTGGCTCCACTGCTTTTCATCATTTATATAAATGATTTGGATGTGAATAAAGAAAGTAGGGTTAGTAAGTTTGCAGATGTCACCAAAATTGGAGGTGTAGTAGATAGCGAAGGTGATCTCAGAGTACAACAGGATCTTGATCAGATAGGCCAATGTACTGAGGAGTGGCAGATGGAGTTTAATTTAGATAAATGTGAGGTGCTGCATTTTGGAAAGGCAAATCAGAGCAGGACTTATATACTTAATGGTAAAGTCCTGGGGAGAGTTCATGAACAAAAAGACCTTTGAGTGCAGGTTCATAGTTCCTTGAAAGTGGAGTTGCACTCGATAGGATAATGAAGAATGTGTTTGCTATGCTTGTTTTTTTGGTCAGTACATTGAGTATAGGAGTTGGGAGATCATGTTGCAGCTGTACAGGACATTGGTTAGGCCACTTTTGAAATACTGTGTGCAATTCTGGTCACCTTGCTATAGGAAGGATATTGTGAAACTTGAAATGGTTCAGAAGAGATTAACAAGGGTGTTGCGAGGGTTGGAGGGTTTAAACTATAGAGAGAGGCTAAATAAGCTGGGGCTATTTTCCGTGGAGTGTCGAAGGCTGAGAGGTGTCCTTATAGAGGCTTGTAAAATCATGAGGAGCATGGATAGGGAAAATAGACAAGGTCTTTTCCCTGGAGTTGGGGAGTCAAAAAGTAGACGGCATAGGTTTAAGGTGAACAGAGAAAGATTTAAAAGGGACCTAAAGGGCAACTTTTTCACATAGAGTTAGTGCATTGTATGGAATGAGCTGCTAGAGGAAGTGGTGAAGGCTCATACAATTACAATATTTAAAAGGCATCTGGATGAGTTTAGAGGGATATGGGCCAAATGCTGGCAAATGGGACTAGATCTATCTAGGATATCTGGTCAGCAAGGACAAGTTGGACTGAAGGGTCTGTTTCCGTGCTGTTCATCTCTATGACTCTATATTGCATTTTGGTAAAATAAACAAGTGCAGGAATTATACACTTAAAAATATGGCCTTGGGTAATGTTGTAGAACAGAGATACCTTAGGGTTCAAGTACATAATTCTTTGAAGTTTGCACCACAAGTAGACTGGGTGATTAAGAAGGTATTTAGCACGTTTGCCTTCATTGCTCAGACTTTTAAGTATAGGAGCTGGGACATTATGTTGGTGTTGTACAGGACATTGGTGAGGCCTCTTCTGTAATAGTGTCCGGCTCTGGGTGCCCTGTTGCAGGAATAATATTATTAAGCTAGAGAAAGTTCAGAGAAGATTTACCAGGATATCTCCAGGAATGGTCAGTTTGAGTTGTAAGGAGAGGCTGGATAGGCTGGGACTTTTTTCACTGGAGCATAGGAGATTGAGGGATGACCTTATAGAGGTTTATAAAATCATGGGGGGGCATTGATAAGTGAATGGCAGGTGTCTTTCCCTAGGGTGGGTGATTTAAAGTCTAGGGAACATATTTTTCAGGTGAGAGGAGAAAGATTTAAAAAAAAGACATGAAGGGCAGTTGTTTTTATACACAGGGAGTGGTTTGTGTGTGGAATGAACTTTTAAAAGACACTTGGAAAATGTGCATAAATAAGAAATGTTTGGAGAGATAAGGGCCAAATGCAGACAGGTGGGACTAGTTTAGTTTGCGGCTATGGTCGGCATGGACTGGTTGGACCAAAGTGTCTGTTTCCATGCTGTATGACTCTATGATTCTGACAGATCGACCTTGGTGCATCCTTCAGTTGTCTAGAGCAAAGAACCTGAAGATTTAGCAGCATTTAGAAGATTTGGGGTGGCACAGTGGTTAGCACTGCTGCCTCACAGCGCCAGGGACCCGGGTTCAATTCCACCCTCGGGTGACTGTCTGTGTGGAGTTTGCACATTCTCCCCGTGTCTGCGTGGGTTCCCTCCGGGTGCTCCGGTTTCCTCCCACAGTCCAAAGATGTTCAGGCTAGGTGGATTGGTCATGCTAAATTGCATGTTCAGGGATGTGTAGATTAGGTGGGTTATAGGGAGATGGGTTTGGGTGGGTGCTCTGAGGGCCGGCGTGGACTTGTTGGGCCGAAGGGCCTGTTTCTACACTGTAGGGATACTATGATCTACTACTATACTATGATCTACTATGATCCCATGTTTGTACTGCATTGTAAAGATCCCCAGAAAAAAAATCCAGGTTTGTTGGATACATTCAAGGAACTGGATTGAAATTTGGAGTCCACCAACATCATCTGCACGTGTGCATCAGCCTGTCTCTGTTGGCCTTTTCCTGTCTGCCATGGACAGCCAGGTTTAGCTCAGTGTGTACTGTATATGCTCATAGACTTGCATTTCATCACCACAGAACCTGATATGGAGGAGACATCTTATATACCTCATTGATCACAGTGGAAGAAATTGTTGCACTGCAGATATGTTGGGCATCATGACATTGTGATCTGACCACGAGCTCTAAACTGCCCCTCTCATTTGCACAGCATTTCCTACATCTTTGTAACATCATGGGAGCACCTATGGCTGGTAATTCCACATTAGGGGCTGCTCCACAACCACTGGAGGTTGATGCTGGTCACAGGCTTCTGGTTCACGTGCTTCTCATCCATTCATGTGAACACTCTTAGTATATTGGATTTGGAGACAGCAGCAGCGTCTGCATCTGGATCCATACAGAATAGTTCGAATCAACTTGTATGGGCAATAGCAGAAACAAAGCAGCTCCTCAGTAATGTGATCCTTCAGCAGTTGCAGCACACACAAATAACATTTAAACAGAGCCTTCAAAACATTGGGTCAATGGGTTGCTTCAATACAAACCATGCACATCACTGACTTAATTAGATGTAGCCTGTTCAGGCCATTGTGAATGCATGAATTAAGAGATTGTACATGTGATAGCAATAATGAGAACTTCTTCACTGACTCCTCCATCCCACATAGTACTCAGGAAAGCCAGCATTACTTTTTGGATAATGATGTGTCCACATGGTGTGAAGTGAGCAGCTCACGCAATTTGGACTATGAAATTTTTGGCAGGTGATTGTGATTTTGGAACTAAAGAGAATATTTACAGTTCCACTGAGATTACTTGTGCTTCACAGCCATTAATTAATTTATAATGTTAAATGATATGGTCAAGATTGCTTGCGGCTAGGATTTTTAGTCGAGACAGTTAGTTAATGTATGAGGTCCACATACAGAATTAATGCATTCGGAATAAGGTAGATGAACTGACAGTGTGAATAGAGGTAAATGAGTATGATCTCATGGCCATCAAGGAGACATGGTTACAAGAAAATCAGAACTGGAAACTTAATATACATGGATATCTGATTTATGGAAAGACAAGAGTGAAGAAAAAAGTGGTAGGTAGTACTGTTAATAAGAGATGAAATAAGGACAGTTGTGAGAGATGATCTAGGCTTGGGCAATGTAGAATTCATTTGGGTGGAGTTAAAAACTGCAAGGGAAAGAAGACATTGATAGGTGTAGTGTACAGATCCCCAAACAGTAGCCACCCCACAGGAAAGGCTATAAATCAACAAATAATCAGCATATAAAAAGAAGATACCAATAAATTTGGGTGACTTTAATATTCTGGTAAATCAAATTGGAAAGGATAGCAATGACAACAAATTCAGAATGCATTAGGGATAGTTTGTATGGCGCCAACCAGGGAGCATGTTATCCTGGATCTAGTAATAGGTAATGAGGCAGGTTTAATAAACGACCTCTGAGTAAAAGATCTCCTAGGAAGCAGTGGTCATAATACGATAGAATTTAACATTAAGTTTGAGTGTGAGAAACGTGTTTCAGTAACAATTATGTTTAAGTTAAATAAAGGGAATTACAATGAAATGAGGATAGAGTTAGGTGAAGTGGTCTGGGCAGATAGATTACAAGGTGCAGAGCTGGATGAACACAGCAGGCCAAGCAGCATCATAGGAGCAGAGAGGCTGACGTTTCGGGCCTAGACCCTTCATCAGAATTTTGCAGCATCTGCAGTTCCTACTATCTCTGGGCAGATAGATTAGCAGGAATATCAGTAAGGAAACAATAGAAGACATTTAAGGAGATAATTCCTGATTCCCAGCAAAAATGTATCCCAGTATTGAAGAAAGTTTCTAAGAGAGGGATCAACCAACTATGGCTCACCAAAAAGACAAGGAGAGCATAAAGTTCAAAGGAAAAGTATATAAGGAAGCAAAAGTTAGCAATAGCCCCAAAGACTGGGATAAATTCAGAATCCAACAAAGAAGGACTGAAAAGATAATAAAGATAGAGAAAATAAACCACAAGGGCAAACTAGTGAGGAGCATAAAAAACTGACAATAAGTTTCATTAAATGTATAAAAAGCAAGAGAGAGGTCAAAGTAAGTGTAGGCTCCTTAGTAAATGAATCTGGAGGAGCTAAGCAGATATGTTGCATCAGTCTTCACAGTGAAAGACACTTAAAACATCCCATTAATACTGAAGAATACTGGGGAGGAATTAAGTACCATCACTAGAAAAGTGGTATTAGACAAACTAATAAGGTTAAAAGCAGATAAGTCCACTTGCCCTGATGGCTTGCTCTGAAGATCCTAAACAAAGTATCTACAGAGATAGTGGAGCAATTGGTTGTAATTTTTCAAAAAAATCATTGGATTCTGGAGAAGTACTGGAACATTGGAAAACCACCAATTTGATGTCCCTCTTCTAAAAGGGAGGAAGGCAAATAGTAAATAATTATAGGCTGAAATCCCAACATCTATTGTTGGAAAAATGTTGGAATCAATGGTTAAGGAAGTCATTGCAGTGCTATTATCATCATCATCTAATAAAGAAGGGTCAGCGTGGTTTCATGAGAGGGAATTCATGTCTCACTAAAATGAAAGTTTTTTGAAGAAGTCTCAACAGCAGTGGATAGAGGGGAGCTAGTAGTTGTGCCATATTTGGACTTCCAGAAGGTGTTTGACAAGGTACCTCTCAAAAGGTTAAGTCAAAAGATAACAGCCCATTGTGTTGGAGTAAGTATATTGATATAGATAGAGAATTGGCTAACGGGCAGGTAATAGTTGGGACAAGTGGTTCTTTTTCAGGTTAGCGATCTGTAATCAATGGGGTTCCATTGAGATCAGTGCTGGGACCACAACTATTTACATATATTTATGACTTGGAGAAAGGAGGTGAACGTACTTTAGCCAAATTTGCTGATGATATAAAAATAGGCAGAAAGGCAGGTTGTAAGAGGGATACAAAACATTTACAGAGAGATATTGATAGGTTAAGTATGTTAGCAAAATGTTGGCAAATGGAGTATAATGTGAGAGTGCGACATTGTTCATTTTGGTAGAAAGAACAAAAAAAAAATATTTAAATGGAGAAAAAACTGCAGAAAGTTCGAAGACAAAGGGGCATGGGGGTACTTGTGCATGAGACACAGAAAACTAGCATACAGGTGCAGCAGATAATCAGAATGGCTAATGGAATGATAGCCCTCATTTTAAGGGGTCTGGAGTATAACAGTAAGGAAACCTCCTGCAACTGTATAAGGTGCTGATGAGACCACGTTTGGGATATTGTGAGCAGTTTAGATCTTGTTATTTATGGAAAGATATCATTTCGTTGGAGGCAGTTCGGAAAACGTTCACTAGGATGATCCCTGGTATGAAGGGATATTCATATGAGCAAAGATTAAACAGTTTGGGTCTCTACTTACTGGAGTTTAGATGAATGAGAGGTGATCTCATTGAAACATGTAAGATTCTTAAGGAGTTTGACAGAGTAAATGCTGAGAGGATATTTCCCCTGATGGGAGAGTCTAGACATGGTCTCAAAATAAAAGGGTGCCAAATTAAGACTGTTATGAGGAAGAATTTCTTCATTCAAGTCTTTGGAACTCATTGCCACAGAGAGCTGCATGGGCAGAGTTCTTGCCTATAATTAAAGCTTCGCGGGGAAAGACAGAACATGATAGTGAGGAATGTTGGATCAACTATGATCCTGTTGAATGGCAGAGCAGGCTCAAGGGGCCAGATGGACTATTCCTGTTCCTTTTCTTATGGTCTTAAATTGTAATAACCGATGTCTTTACCTTGTACCGTGAGAGTGTCTGTTTAATGCTATTGCCTCTTAAAGGGCAGACATCACACAAGTTGAGTTTGCTCCCTCAGAGAAAAAATATCACTCTTCTTCCATCCATTCCAGGTATGGTGACAGCCATTTATCATCTCAGTTACTCATTTGTAATTTGATTGAAGGTAGAAGGTATCACAGAAAGCACTTCACAGAGTGAGTCACAGGTACAGCTTCTTATTCTAGGTGATCCCTCAAACCTTCATATTCCTTTTTGCCTTGCCCTCACTCATAACTCTTCAGCTTTGGTCAACCCCATTAGCTTTGATCATCTCAATGTTTCTACAAAAATAAACCTTTGCCTCACTCCCTCTAGAGCAGGAACAGCTTTCCTCAAATATGGAGATCAAAACTACATACAATGTTGCACGTGTGGCCTAACCAATATTCGGTAAAATTGCAGAAGACATCCTTGTTCCTGAACTTGAACCCTTTTGCTATGAACACCAATGTACAGTTTGTCTTCTTTATTGCCTGCTGTGCCTGCACGCTTACTTTCAGCATCTAGTGCACGAGGACACCCCAGTTTAGTTGAACACTTCCCTCTTTCAATTTGCAGCAATTCAAATAATAATCTGCCTTCGTATTTTTGCTAATAAAGTGCATAATCTCACATTTATCCACATTATACTGCATCTGCCATGCATTTATCCAGTCACTCAGCCTGTCCAAATCACACTGCAACATCTCTGCGTCCACCTCACAGCTCACCCTTCCACCTAGCTTTGTGTCATCTGCAAATTTTGAGATATTGTAGTTAGTTACCTCATCTAAATCATAAACAGTCTGTATAGTTTAACATACACTATGAATAGCAATACATAGATAAAATATGGAAGCTAGAAATCTGAAACAAAACCAAAAAATGCTGGGACATTTGTGCAGAGAGAAGCAGAGTTGACGTTTCAAATCCAGTATGATTTTTCATCAGAAGAAGAGTCACAGCGAGAGTTCTATGGTGGTTGTCCAGCTTGTTTAGAACTGAACTTTTTCTTCAGTGATTGTAAGCACAAAATTTGATAGCATATTTCTAATCATTGTATTCGCTTAGCATTTCTTCAAACAAATTAATACTACTCAAATGCCAGGCTATCTTTGTGATTTCATTTAATGTTAAATTTCTACTAGTATATTTTAAATACTGTAACATGGTTACTTTTAATTCAATATTACAAGTGATTCAGATTGGGCAGAACTTTAGTGCATTCATGTATAGATGCAACGCAAGCACATTTCCTTCAGGTTTTCAATCTTCAAAATCACACAGAAACAATTTACGTTGTCATAACAACTTCACTTCCAGTCATGTTGTCTTGAACTAAATATAATGAGAAGTAATGCAGAAGCTTGGATCTAGGTCAGAACAAGACTAGATAAATACAGATGCCAGCCTTCCCCAACTCACAAAAGGGAACAGCATAGTGGAATCAAATTTATAATCTCAATATATATAAGGAGCCAAAACAATATTTTGCTACAAAGATTCACTATTTTCATTTCCTAGCCTCAATAGACAGATATTGCTCAAGGATTAAATTCATTGTTAATTAATAATAGTATCCTTGGAATATTCAGCATATGTTCATCTTCCATTGTAAATACTGACATATAACAATTATTTAGCATTTTGTCATTTGAATTTGTGACATTCTCAAAATAACAATGTATTTTTGAAGAGCCAATTTTGTTCCTGACCATCCTAATGTACTTGTAAAAAAATTGCGATCATTGAGATATCCTCGAGATATTATAAATTTAATACACAATTTTTAGTAACTATCACTAAATGTTTTGTTTCATTTTCTCTTCTTTGTATTTTTCCCAGTCACCAAGATCTGTGCTAGATTTTGTATATTTTTCTAACGTGGTCGCTTATCTCTTCAGTTGTATATGGCTCTTTTTTGGCAAACAGACCTATTTCTACCATGTTAAATTCTTTTTGAACACCCTCTGATGCCGACTGTCATTTTATCCATTAACAGATCTGCCTAGTTACTGTAGCCAGCCTTTGTCTCCATCAGTTGCTTCCAACATTTAACATTATGGAGCAGAAAGCCAATTATTGTGTCTCTGGAAATAATATTAACTTATATTATTTTTCTTTCTATACGGTGTAAACAGCTTACAATCTATTGTTACATTGCTGGCTACTACACTCTGTTGTACTTTTGATCAACGTACTGGTTGCCCTCCTTGGTTTCTACAGATTTTACAATCATCAGACTTACTACTATTATTTGCAACATAATAATCTTATCTTAATCTAATAGTAGCTTTAACTTCCCTGGTTAATTATGGATGTATGTTTCCTGCTCAGTTTTCTTTATTAAAATGTTTGAATAATTCTTTTTGTTTTCCACTGTTTATTTGTCACCATAACTTTTAGTCTATTTACCCAGTCAAACTTAGACAGTAATTGACTTTGTTTGTAATTAAGATTTTTGCTTGGAATCATGCAAGGTCAGGCTTCTTTTTAATATTCATGGTGAGCAGTCACTGTTTTGTGCATCCAGTGGATAGCTCTCCCACTGATAGGTTAAGGATAATTCAATGTAGACTAGTGCTTCTGAAAGATATGCTATAGTCTTTAAAAAGAGTTGGAATTTTTGCATGGAGACCATGACAACTGATTTTTCAAATAGTAAAAATATGACAGCAACTAGAACCACAAAAAAATTATTTAATGTTAATATTAATGCAAATAAGCAATGCTGAAAAGATTTAGTGACCTCATTAACATTGCTATTTTATTATATCTTCTTCTTCATATATCTTCTTTTCTCTTATCTTTTGCTCAGCCTTCCACCACCTTGATTGTGACATCATAGATGCTTACTACCCCACTTCCCATCATACTGTTTTCTTCACAGTAGTAAACTTCACTGCAGCTTCTTCTATTTCCCTTGCACATTCAGGATTGACTACTTCCGACACCTTCCACACACCTGGCTACTTTTAGTCTCAGAAATAATGTTGCTATGTTTCCTCATAAATCCTGCTACAAACTCATTCGGCACCATTCACATATAATGATAAAGTTGAACATCCATCAATTAACATCCATCAATTAACTTCTGAAGAATGGTTCCTACCCGAAATGGCAACTTTCCTGCTCCTCTGATGCTGCCTGGCCTGCTGTGTTCCTTCATATCCACACTGTGTTATCTCTGACTCCAGCATCTGCAGTTCTTGCTATCTCTACAAAATGTAATTGTTTCAAATAAACAATAAACTTCACTGAATATATTTTAAAAATTAAAGAAAGCAAATACAGCTAACTTAACACTCTAGTGCGAGATTTTCATTTTAGAGATGAGGAGCAAATGCTGGAAAGTTTCCCAGCTCAATGTGGCTATCTCAGGAAAAAGTACTTGGAATGGTACAGTTTTCATCCCAGGGTCGATGTAAATTGAGTTAAGCCCATTGTCCCCAGATGCAGATTGGAGGCAGCCATAGGGGTTCCTGAGTGCGAAGGTAAGCTGGTTAAATTACCTCCCTGGGTTTTCTGTGACTTTGTCTTTACCTTTGCCTTAATAGACATGCTTGGCTGTGAGGTCAGACTTCCATTAGTTTGTTGAAGCAGGTGCACACAACGAAAGCATTGCTTGATTGACAGTATTTTTTCTGAGATTTATTTTGCCTTTGGCTCAAAATTTATTCATACAAGGCAAAGCGATGTCAAGTATTTGAAGTTTATTCCACAAATACTTGTTAATTTTCTTTTTATAAAGCTGTCCTAGCAGCTGCTAATTTTAAGAAAGTTATTGCAAATTAAATTGACAGTTTTTAAAGCTTTTCCAATACAGGCTGTTGTTTCTATAAAGTCCATTGATCTGTGCAGATTCTGTGCTGAGTGAATGGACATGGAATTGCTACAAGTTGATATGTAGGATATGGGGCCATTGGGCATGAAAGGATGAGTATGGGCTTCCAAGGAGTGTATGAGGAGCTACTGAAGTTGTGTTCAGGAGAATGGATTAGGACAGAAGATATGAAGGACGATGGGGGGCTGGGTAGTGATATGGGTTGACAGATGGACACAGGTAGGGCCTTTTGAAGTCATAATTTGAAGGTTCCCAAATCTCGGGTTCACAGCTCCTCTGAGTGGCCATGAAACAAGCGTCTTTGGGAAATTGCCCTGACTACAAAAAAACTTGTGATGGTCTAGAGGGAGCTGCCAAGAGCTGTATTTCAGCCAACTATTGCAGGAGTACAGGGTGCAAGTTGGTGCCTTCTCCCACTGTAGCAAAAGTTAGGTCACCAAGGAATTGGGTAGAATTCCAGAATCGTGTCCAATTTGCTGTTTCAAAAATTCATGACGTAATCTGACTCATAATTTCCAGTTCCATACACTATGAATCAGTTTTACTTTTAGTTCTGCTGAAATGTTCCCTTGTCTTATGAAATGATTGTGGGCGGATGTTTGCAGATAAATGGACAGCTAGAAAATAGGAAGCCTTCAAAAATGAGATAACAAGAATACAGAGACAGTATGTTCTTGTTAGGGTGAAGGACAAGACTGGTAGCTGTGGGGAAGGTTGGATGACTAGAGAAATTGAAGTTTTGGCCAAGAAAAAGAAGGAAGCATATGTCAGGTATAGACAGCAGGGATTGAGTGAATCCCTAGAAGAGTATAAAGGCAGTCGGAGTATACAGAGGAGGGAGATGAGGAGGGCATAAAGGGGACATGAGATAGATTTGGCAAATAGGGTTATGGAGAATCCAAACGGACTCTACAAATACATTAAGGACAAACGGGTAACTGGGGAGAGATTTTTTTGATTTATTCATTTTGTGGGATGTGTGTGTCGTTGGCTGACCATTTTATTGTCCATCCCTAGTTGCCCTTGAGAAGGTGGTGGTGAGCTGCCTTCTTGAACTGCTGCAGTCCACCTGCTGTGGGCTGACCCACAATGCCGTTAGGGCAGGAATTCCAGAAATTTTACCCAGCGACAGTGAAGAAACGGTGATATATTTCCAAGTCAGGATGGCGAGTGGTTTGGAGGGGAAATTGAAGGTGGTGGTGTTCCCATATATCTGCTGCCCTTGTCCTTCTAGATGGAAGTGGTTGTCAGTTTGGAAGGTGCTGTCTGAGGATCTTTGGTGAATTTCTGTGGTGCATCTGGTAAATAGTTCACACTGCTGCTACTGAGTATTGGTGGTGGAGGGAGTGATTACTGGTGGATGCCATGTTAATCAAGTGGGCTGCTTTGTCCTGGATGGTGTCAAGCTTCTTCAGTATGGTTGCGGGGGTGCTACACTCAGCCACTCAGCCAGTTCCAGGACACTACCCTGAGGAACTCCTGCAGAGATGTCCTGGAACTGAGATGACTGACCTCCAACAACCACGACCATCTTCCTATGTGTCAGGTATGACTCCAACCACCAGAGAGCTTGCCCCCTGATGCCCATTGATTCCAATTTTGCTAGGGCACCTTCATGCCACACTTGGTTGGATGCAGTCTTGATGTCAAAGACTGTTATTCTCACCTCATCTCTGGAATTTAAATCTTTTGTCCATGTTTGGACTAAGGCTGTAATGAGGTCAGGAGCTGAGTGGCCCTGGCAGAACTCAAACTGAGCATCGCTGAGCAGGTGCTGCCTGATAGCACTGTTGATGACACCTTCCATCAATTTACTCCTGATCGACAGTAAACTGATTGAGCAGTAATTGACCGGGTTGGATTTTGTCCTACTTTTTATGTACAGGACATAGTTGGGTAATTTTCCACATTGTCAGGTAGATGCCAGTGTTGTAACTGTGCTGGAACAGCTTGGCTAGGGGAACAGTAAATTCTGGAGCACAAGTCTTCAGTACAATTGCCAGAATGTTATCAGGAACTTTGCAGTATCCAGTGTTTCCATCCATTTCTTGATATCACGTGGAGTGAATCGGATTGGCTGAATACTGGTGTGTGTAATGCTGGGAGCCACTGGAGAAGGCTGAGATGGATCATCTACTGGGCTATTCCGGCTGAAGATTGCTGTGAAAGCTTCAGCCTTATCTTTTGCACTGATCTGTTGGACTCATCCATCATTTGAGATTGGGGATATTTGTGGAGCTTCCTCCTCCAGTGAGTTGTTTAATCATCCACCACCATTCACAAATGGATGTGGCAGGACTGCAGAGTTTAGATCTGATCCATTGGTTGTGGGATTGCTTAACTCTGCCTGTCAATTGGTGTTTTTGCTGTTTAGCGTGCAAGTAGTCCTGTTTGGTGGCTTCACCAGGTGGCTTCAGGTATACCTAGTGCTGCTCCTAGTATGCCCTCCTACACTCTTCATTGAACTAAGCCTGATCCCCTGGCTTGATGGTAATGGTTGAGTGTGGATATACCGGACCATTAGGTTACAGATTGTGCTAGAGTACAATTCTGCTGCTGTTGATGACTCACAGTGCCTCATGGATGCCCAGTTGTGAGTTACTAGTTCGGTTCAAAATCTGTCCCATTTAGCACAGTGATAACACAACACGATGGAGGTTTCTCTGTGTGAAGGTGGGACATCATCTCCACAAGGCCTGCGCAGTGGTCACTCTAACTGATACTGTCATGAGTCCCATAAAGATCAGCAAGGCCACCTATGTGTGGAACCACAGATGATGGGAGAGATATTAAACAAGTCTTTTGCATCAGTGTTTACTGTGGAGCAGGATATGGAATATATAGAATGTAGGGAAATAAATATTAACATTTTGAAAAATGTTCACATTACAGAGGAGGTGGTGCTGGATGGTTTAAAATGTATAAAGGCGGATAAATCCCCAGGACCTGATCAGGTGTATCCTAGAACTCTGCGGGAATCTAGGGAAGTGATTGCTGAGCCCTTGCTGAGATATTTGCATCATCGTTAGTCATAGGTGAGGTACCATAAGACTAGAGATTGGCTAACATGGTGCCACTATTCAAGAAAGGTGGTAAGAAAAAGCCAGGGAACTATAGAGCGGTGAGCCTGACATTGGTGGTGGGCAAGTTGTTGGAGGGAATCCTGAGGGACAGGATTTACATGTATTTGGAAAGGCAAGTACTGATTAGGGATTGTCGACATGGCTTTGTGCATGGGAAATCATGTCTCACTAACTTGAGTTTGTTGATGAAGCAACAAAGAAGATTGATGAGGGCAGAGCAGTGGATGTGATCTATATGGACTTCAGTAAGTCATTCAAGGTTCCTCCTGGTAGACTGGTTAACAAGGTTAGATCACATGGAATACAGGGAGAACTAAACATTTGGATACAGAACTGGCTCAAAAGTAGAAGACAGAAGGTAGTGGTGGAGGGTTATTTTTCAGACTGGAGGTCAGTGACCAGCGATGTATGATAAGGATCAGTGCTGGATTTACAACTTTTCCTCATTTATATAAATGATTTGGATGTGAACGTAGGACATATGTTTAGTAAGTTTGCAGATGACACCAAAATCGGAGGCGTAGTGGACAGTGAAGAACGTTATCTCAGAGTACAACAGTACCTTGATCAGATGGGCCGATAGGCCAAGGAACGGCAGATGGACTTTAATGTAGAGAAATGTGAGGTGCTGCATTTTGGAAAGGCTAATCAGGTTAGGACTTACACGCTTAAAGGTCAGGTCCTGGGAAGTGTTACTGAACAAAGAGACCTTGGAGTGCAGGTTCAAAGTTGATTGTAAGTGGAGTCGCGGGTAGAAAGGATAAGAAGGCATTTGGTATGCTTGCCTTTATTGGTCAGTGCATTGAGTAGAAGAGTTGGGGATCATATTGCAGCTGTACAGGACATTGGTTAGGCTACTTTTGGAATACTGTGTGCAGTTCTGGTCACCTTGCTATAGGAAGGATATTGTGAATATTGAAAGGGTTCAGAAAAGATTTACAAGGATGTTGCCAGGGTTGGAGGGTTTAAACGAGAAGGAGAGGCTGAATAAGCTGGGGCTATTTTCCGTGGAGCATCGAAGGCTGAGAGGTGTCCTTATAGAGGTTTATAAAATCATGAGGAGCATGGATAGGGAAAATAGACAAGGTCTTTTTCCAGGAGTGGGGGAGTCCAAAATTAGTGGGCATAGGTTTAAGGTGAGAGGGAAAAGATTTAAAAGGGATCTAAGGGGCATCTCTTTCATGAAGAGGGTGGTACGTGTATGGATTGAGCTGCCAGAAGAAGTGGTGGAGGCTGGTACAATTACAACATTTGAAAGGCATTTGGATGTGTATATGAATAGGAAGTTTTAAAGGGATATGGGCCAAGTGCTGGCAAATGGGACTAGATTCATTTATGATATCTGATCGGCATGGACGATTTGGATCAAAGTGTCTGTTTCTATGCTGCACATCTCTATGACTCTAAATCTTGATGTTTCATTTACTTCTTTAAGAATCATGTGAAACATATGCCACAGCCATCTGGAATTCACAGATTTCTGCTTAATGTTTCAGCTACTCTTCTACGGTACAAATTTCTTGAAGACCTTTCTATTGGCTTTTGACCTAGTGACCCTCCAACATTTCTTTAAAACCTCATGACTGTGGACTCCTCTGTTCCAACATGAATCTCATTGTGTCCTGCTCTAACTTTCAGCAGATGATTTGCTTTCTTCCACTCTGCTTCTTTGCAGATCTTTCCAAGCTAACTCTTTAAGCTCACCGCTCTCTGCCACAAGACTATCTGCTTTGCCCCAGGAGGGTGACTATACATTTCTTTCTCTAGTTTTAATCTAAACAAATCTTCCTGTTTCTTTGCCCTTTTCATCTCCATGGAAGCCGCAAAGTACAAAATATCAAATCTGCAACAGTTTTCTGGAAGCAATACGCAGATAAATTAACTAAAATAATATGCTAATTTCCACAGTCCACTGCTATAACAATGTGGCATGCTTTGGGATATTTCAATCAGAAACGTAAAGAAATTATCTTTTATCTTCAATGCAAACCCTTTGAATTTTTGACCAACATAATTAATTTACTTTCTTAATGTGTGTAATTACCATCCCTCCAGTCTCTGTTGGTTCTGCTAAGAGGTCCAAAGGTGGACCATTATTTAAGTGTTCTCATTTCCAACTGTGACATTGCAAGATAAGCACAGGTTTGTTTGTAACCAAAGTCTTATCAAGTGCACAATGACATAGAGCTAGTTCTCCCACCCTGAACCGTAAGTATTTGACAACATGCTCTTATATGCAAAGATGTTTTTCTTGGGTAATGTGGGATGGGAGTTGGGAACAAAGTTTCATTAATTCTATCACACTTACAATCTCTAAATTTATTTGTGCAACATGGCTTATGCATTGAAATGAGGTCCACTATGTCAAAGGTCCATGTCCCACTGTATTGCGGATTGTGCTAAAATATCACTTGTGTGTAATGACAATGCTGGCTGCTTATATTAAAAAGGAGCTGTTTTGTTTGTGACAATACAAAGATTCATTGGAACCATGGCCAAGGAATCCAGCCATAACAGGGGTTATCATCACTGTGGCTGCTCCATAATGTGCGTCCAAAGTAATTGACGAGGACCAAATGCACCAGCAGACTCAGACCCGACAGCAACCTCCAGCAAATGCCAAACAGTGTCCATATGAAAACGTTGCAGCTGAAGGTCCCCTCAAGCTGTGAAGGTAGAGAATGCCATTTGATCCAGATGAGTAAGGTGCATTGTGACTGCAGACCGAGGATGTCCTGGGATATCATCACGAATGGAGTGTGGCATGTTTGCCTTCATTTCTCAGACCTCTGAATATATACGTTGGGATGTCATGTTAACATTGTATAGGATATTGGTGAGGCCTCTTCTGGAGTACAGTGTGCAATTCTGGTCACCCTGTCATAGAAAGGATGTTCAGAAAAGATTTACCAGGATTGTTCTTTGAATGGAGATGTTGACTTATAAAAATAGGCTGGATTGTTTTACACTGGAGCATAGGAGGTTGAGGGGTGACTTTTTGGAGATTTATAAACTGATGAGGGGCATAGATGGGGTGAAGAGCATGGGTCTTTTCCCTAGAATGTGGGAGTTCAAAACTAAAGGCACATTTTTTAAGGTGAGAGGAGAAAGTTTTATAAAGGACGAGGGACAACTTTTTTTGCACAGAAAGTGGTTCATGTGTGGAATGACCCATTAGAGGAAGTGATGGATGCAGGTACAGTTGCAATATTTAAAATACATTTGGATAAGTATATGAATAGGAAAGGTTTGGAGGGATATGGACCAAACATAGGCAAGTGGGACTAGTTTAGTTTGGGGACATGGCAGGCACGGACTAGTTGGAACGAAGGATCTGTTTCCTTGCTGTATGACCCCATGACTTGTGAACCACCCAGGCCATCCTATCCAAGTGACCATTTAGGTAACAACTGAGTTAATTTTTCACGCAAATGGCTGCTTCCAAGAATCAAGTGAAGACCTGCATGGGATATTTACATCCTCATCCCTCGAATGTGTCAAGACTATTACTGGTTTTGAATCTGTGGAATTCACTGCCACAGAAGGCTGTGGAGGCCAGGTCATTGAGAATATTTAAGATGGATATAGATAAGTTCTTGATTGTCAAGGGGATCAAGTGTTATGGGGAGAAAGCAGGAGAATGGGGTGGAGAAACTTATCAACCATGATTGAATGGCAGAGTAGACTCGATGGGCTGAATGGCCTAATTTCTGCTCCTGTGTCTGGTGGTCTTATGGATTTATAGTTATTCAATTCATACAGACCACATCAATTCATCTTGTTTCTCTGTGAAGAGGTCTGTGCTTCAGCCTGGATAGTAGACTTCGTCTGGTTTCCCCTAGGTACACAGCTCTGAACTGGACACATATTGTATTGTGATTGCCATATCATAGCACATAAACTTCATCAGTATGATAGGGTTCCAGTTATTAATACATAAGTCACCTGGGATCATTGGTGCCGTATCTTAGAAGTCTGAGCCAGATATCCTAGAAGCTGCCAAAGTACCTACATCCTTGAGAACTCCCAGGTTTCTGCTTCATTTCATGGGCTGTATGCCTTTATAAGAAGTGTTGCCGGGAGTGGAGGGTTGCCCTGTGTGACTATGAGTGATGATTTTATTATGCGAACGCCTGGCTAAGGCTCCGCACAGGTACAATGCAGCCCATTCTTCTACCAAGGTCATCATAGACCAGATATTCAACATCCTGAAGATGAAGTTCAGATACTTGGAGCAATCTGGGGAAGGACTTTGCAGTACATTTCAGGCAATGCTGCACTCTCCACAGCTGGAGCAGTCAAACAGAGGCTGTGTTGGTGGCTGGGACAGCAGCAGCAGTCTCCTGAAGAGGAAGACGTAGACATGGAGCAGGAGGAACATTGCCTTCAGTATAAAAGAGTGCTACAGTGTTGTGGGCAACAAGCCAGACAGAACTAAAAGCCGAAAGAACTGCGAATGCTGTAAATCAGGAACAAAAACAAAGTTGCTGGAAAAGCTCAGCAGGTCTGGCAGCATCTATGAAGGAAAAAAAAAAGTTAACGTTTCGGGTCCGGTGACCCTTCCTCAGAACACAAAGCCAGACAGAACTGATTTGACATCTCCTTTCAAAGATCTGAAAAGGATGAAATGATCATTCTGGTTGAAGTGATCATTCACTAACTGTATATTTGTTTCTGCTCAAAAGGTAAAGAGCTTCTGTTCATTTCCAGAGACACACGCAGCTTGTTTTGCTTTGTTTGTACTTCGTTTTTCCTGTTGTTCAATTAAAGTCAACATTTTGAATTGGTTAAAGACTTTCTAACACGATTCTCCCACTTTGAGGAATGACAAGATGCTATGTTATGCTGGGCATTAGAGAATAAGTAGCACTCACTTAGATAGGGTTCTAACATGTTATGGCACTAAGGATGGGTAGCCTGTGTCATTTCATTATTGTAGCTGCAGTTACAATGACAGTCAATTGGACAAATGCTGATACAAAATAGGAATTCATATACAACTGTGAACTTCTATTTCCAAAGAAGCATTATCCATGCCGCACATAGGCCTTCAGGAGATGATCAGTTCTCTCCCACAGTGTGCACTGTGAAGGATGTTTTCTGGCTTGCATCATTTGAACTAATATACAACAGGACTTTAAATATGGCAGCTGTGGCAGAAATCAAAGAATCCCTACAGTGTGGAAACAGGCCCTTCAGCCCACCAAGTCCACACTGACCCTCAGAGCATCCCACCTAGACCCATCACCTTATAACCCACCTAATGTACACATCCCTGAACACTATCGGCAATTTAGCATGGCCAATCCACCTCGCCTAACATGTCTTTGGACTGTGGGAGGAAACTGGAGCACCCGGAGGAAACCCACACAGACACAAGGATGACATGCAAACTCCACACAGACAGTCACCCAAGGGTGGAATCGAACCTGGGTTCCTGGCACTGTGATGCAGCAGTACTAACCACTGAGCCACCGTGCTACCCTATCAATCCCAGTAGTGATGAGCTGCTCCTGCTTCCTATTCCAAGTATTGCCTGCTGTATGTCTATAATAGCCCTGTTTGATAGCTTGATAGGTTACAAAGTATAAACCTTCACTGGACCAGCAATGTGGAAGAGAGAGTTTCAGAAGCAGGTGACATTATGGAGAATGCTTCATTTTCTGTATACTATTAAATGCCTTTTCATTTCAAAAAGTGTGATAAAGTTCAGATGTATAAGTGCTTGCATCCCTTTTCAAGCAAGGTTTTGCTATCTGAGGTATTTTCATTGATAGGATTTTGTGAAGGTCAGACAACTTTACTATATTTCTGAGAAGTATACATCGATGGATTACTTTTATACAAATGCATATTTGCACTTCATTAGCTTGATATTTATTTTTAAGGTTATAATATTCCATCTTTTCATACCTGTTAATCCATAAGTGATGCACATACTGGCTATAAATGCAATTTTATAATTGCTTTCAAGTTGCATTGAATGCAACTCTAGCCAGTCACTAAAGAGCACATGAATAAGACCTTAGGATGACTGCCCTGTGAGTGTTTTCTGAATCACTCCATCCCCCCACAGTATACTTGTGTAAGAAATTCAAGGACAGTGGTCAGACCAAACACATGCTGTTTCATCCGCAACACAAGACCAAGGCATGGCAATATATACTAGCTACCACCAATACTTCTCACATGCTACATAATGACAGTGCCAAGACAGTTTACACATTCACTTCACAGACAATACAAGGATTTACACAATTCAGTTGGAATATAAAATATTGGCAACACAAACACAGAGTCAAATCAACAAGTAACACCATGAGGTAAAGCCTTGAATTGATTACAGACTACTTCCAGATCAGGCTGCAGCAATGAATATTTTATTAAGATGAATAACTTGAACCCTAAGACAGTAAAAGACTGTGATACATTGTACATTACACATTTTGTGTTATATTGTTATACGTTTCCACCTATGTATCGCTTTAAATCATGAGTAGGGAAGGTCTGATGGTTCAAAGCATGAACTGTCTACTGATTTCACTTAGTACTGTTACAAATTCTGCACATATTGGAAAAAAAAATAGGAACAAAAGTATACTATTTAGCCTCTCAAGCCTGCTCCACCATTCAATAAGATTATAACTGGTGTAGCCCAGGCCTCAAATCCTCTTTCATGCCATCTCAGCATAGCCGTCAACATCCTGATAGATTTTCAAAAATCTTTCACCTCGTCTTTATATAGTTTCAAAGATCTAGCCTCCACAACACTCAGTGGGAGGAAATTCGCACATTCACTACCCTCTGAGAGAAGAAATTCCTTCACATCCGAGCTTTAAATGACCGTCACCTTATTCTGTAACTATTTCTCTTAGTTCAAGATTTCCCCCACTAGTGGAAGCATCTTCTAAATATCTACCCTGTCAAGCTCCCTCAAAATCTTTCATATTTTAATTAGATCATTCTTCTAAACTCTAATGAATGAAGGCCTAACCTGTTCAGCCATTCACTAAGTCAATCCCTTCATCCCAGGACTCAGCCTAATAATAAATGGTAAAAAGCAAAGGAGGCCAGCAATAAAAGATTTGGGAAAGATATGTTGAAAAAGTGAGAAGGTAAATTTAACTTCGAAACACACACGGGCATGTTAATGTGTCAGGAGAGGGCTGCGGCGTTGGGGGGTGGGTCAGTTTTTATTCTCCTGTAAAGTACAACTTTTTAGTGTGGATTGTTGATGACATTCTTGCTTCCAAGGTAGAAGGTTGTGGATTCAAGTGCCGCATCAGAACTCGTGCACTAACTTCTGGGCTGACACACCAGTGTAATACTGAGGAACTGTGTAATAATGAGTGTACTATATTCTGGGCTGAGACCCCAATGTGATACTGATTGCACTAAATTCTAGGTTGATGCTCATATGTAATACTGAGGAAGTGCTATACTATCAGACGTGATGACTCTTAGATGCCACATTAAGTCAAGGCCTCATCCACATTATTAGGTAGATCCATGATACTATTTCAAAGGAGAGTTATTGCTAGTGTCCTGGCCAATGTTTACCCTTAATCTGAAAAAAAGCAGATTATGTTGTTATTATTACTTTGTTGTTTATGGGAGCTTGTAATGAACTAGCTAACCATCTCATTTCTTACTTTACAAAAGTGACCACATTTCAAAAGTAGATAATTACCTCTAAAGCACTTGGGAGACCTTTTGAGGTTATGGTAATCCTTATAATGTATATCTTCCTTTTAGTGTCACTTGCTTTGCCTAATAATCCAGTCCCATTTCAAAACTTATTAAACTGCATTATACCCAATGGTTTGATATGTCATGGATATAATTATATTGGAAGTTCAGGCATATTTCAATACAATATTATGCAAAATTTGCATTGACCTGTTTTTCTAGACATTTGTCTCTTAAAGAAACCACAATTTGTTATTTTGTGAAATGTAATTAAATAGCCTTGTTCGAGATGTCTGCGGCCTTGTTAAATTCAGGTCTGTGTAATTTATTTTCCTTCCTACACAATTCTACTAGTGTCAATCAAATACAGTTCACTTTTAGAAAAATTGTCAATTTTAAGTAGAAGTTTGGAACAATTAATCAAAGTCAGGGTCCTCTAGCTGAACCTAATTTTATGCAGTCATTAATGTAACAGCAGAAAAGAAAATAGAGCTGGGTGTTCCTGGAGTATGAAATTAAATATTTCATGACTGAATGTCAGGAAATGAATCTCCTCAGTTCTTCACTGGAAGTTGTCACAAAAACATCATCAGGATTGTCTACATTGACATGATTAATTAGAAATGTCTTCTAGTGTGTGTTATTCTGTACTAAATACTGACCAACAAAATACTTTTGCGCAGATGTTGTTCGAAAGCAAATCAGCTCTGTGCAGAACATTACTCTGGCTTTTTAGAATTTATTTCTTGCTAAATACTGTATGCAAAATATTGCATCCCGAGAGTTTAGTTGTTAACACCAGCATTAGCTGAGCTAAGAAGTTTACTAAGTAAAGGAACAAGTCTCATCTGTAATGAACTAGCTAATTCCAACCAATGGTGCAACAGGAGAGCTTCATGTTGTGTCAATGCCCCTAAGTTGGGGAAATTCAGTCAGTATTCCAGCTCCTGATTATTATCACAAACTCTCAAAACTTTGATCATTAAGCCAGGATTTCCTTTGGTTAATGGTTTGGATGCAATCTTGTATCCAAACTTACATACATTAATCAATTTTCCATTGCTGAACAATCCATTGTGCATTTTCAGCTTTGCTAAATTTATTTCTAATTTTCAGTATTCAGAATTCTATGGTTTACAAATGAATATTCTGCACAATATTATTTTTCTAGTCTAGAAATTCATCTTATGAAGCAGTTTCTATTGTCCGTGATAATAAATTAATTTGTGTAAAGTACAACTACTGTTCATTTTTTACAATAATGAATTGGAAAAACATTTTTTTTAGTTAAAAATCTAATGAAATTGAAAGAGATTTTACCTCAGACACATAATATCGCAATATACACTCACTATGGTCTTCTCTGGGTGAATATATCCTGTATACTTAGGCTGTTTTGAATGTGACCATAGGTCCATGTTGATAGTGTGAAATCATTTGTATTTTTTTAATAAACTTTCTACAGTCAAGCAGTAAATTTATCCATCAAGTATATGGTCATGTAGGCAGAAAGATTATAATTTTAATTCACTGATCTCAACTGGTGAGGCTGGTGAGGGGCTTGAGGATGCTGCACGGTGTGTATTTTCCTGGGTTCAGCAGCAGAAAATCGGTGAGTATCACAACTTTCAATCACGATCCAGTCTAATTGGATGTGTCCATTTTTGGATGTTGGTTGAGAAGAAGATCAAGTAAAACTGGAATGTCCACACTATTAAATAATCTACTGACTCTCATTGTTGAGGATTTATGTGAGTAGCAACTTCTGCAAAGTGTGTTGCAGACAAAACGTCAGGACCAGTGCCTCAACATGGGAGGAAACTGCCTCAAATAGAATATCCTTTATAGAAGAGCATAGAATATCATTTATTGTCACGTGTACTTCATTGTAGAAGTACAGGAGTACAGTGAAAAGCTATTACATTGTCTGCCTCTTATGGCGCCATCTTATGTACAGGTACTTAGGTACAAACCTTGGCTACAAAAGAGGAATAAAAAGTAGTTGCATTATTATACAGACTTTCAAAAATAAGTTGGAAATAAGACATCATTAAAGGATTGACATTACAGGCAGGTAAAACAGTTCAAATAAATGGATAAGAAGTTGAGAATAACACAATGTGGAGCTGGAGGAACACAGCAAGCCAGGCAGCATCAGAGGAGCAGGAAAGTTGATGTTTCAGGTCGGGACCCTTCTTCAGAAATGGGGAGGGGGAAGGGAACTTATCTCCACTTACCTTGACTCTGTTTCCTCCCCCTGGTCCAGGAACTCCCCACCTACATCTGGGACACCACCCACGCCCTCTACCTCCTCCAAGACTTCCAATTCCCTGGCCCCCAACACCTCATCTTCACTGTGGACGTCCAATCCCTATACACTTCTATCCCCCATGCAGATGGCCTAAAAGCCCTCCTCTTCTTCCTCTCCCGCAGGCCCAACCAATCCCTCTCCACCGACTTCCTCATCTGCTTAACCAAACTCGTCCTTACCCTTAACAACTTCTCCTTTAACTCCTCCCACTTCCTAAAGACTAAGTGGGTGGCCATGGGAACCCGCGTGGGCCCAAGCTATGCCTGCCGCTTCATAGGATAAGTGGAACAGTCCCTCTTCCGCTACTATAATGGCACTGTCCCTCACCTGATGACTGTATTGGCGCTGCCTCATGCTCCCATGAGGAGCTTGAACAGTTCATCAACTTTACTAACACCTTTCACCCCAACCTCAAATTCACCTGGACCATCACCAATACCTCCCTCTCATTCCTGGACCTCTCTGTCTCCATCTCTGGTGACCATCTTGAAACCAACATCTATTTCAAGCCCACTGACCACCCACAGTTACCTAGACTACACCTCCTCTCACTCACCTTCCTGCAAGAATGCGATCCCTTACTCCCAATTCCTCAGTCTCAGTTGCATCTGCTCGCAAGATGGGGCCTTCCACTCCCACACATCCCAAATGTCCTCTTATTTCAAGGACCGCAACTTCCACCCTTCGGTGGTCAAAATGCTCTCAACCACATCTCTTGCAATACCCACACCTCTGCCCTCACATCCCCTCCCCCCAACAAAAACAAAGACAGAATCCCCCTTGTCTTCACATATCACCGCACCAACCTCCGTACCCAACGTATCATTCTACACCATTTCTGCCACCTACAATCCGACCCCACAACCAAAGACATAATTCCCTCCCCATCCCTGTCTGCCTTCGGTAGGGACAGCTCTCTCCGTGACTCCCTCATCTGCTCCACACTCACCACTAGCCCCAGCTCCCCAGCACCTTTCCCTGCAACTGCAGGAAGTGGTACACCTGCCCCTACACCTACCCCCTCGCTTCCATTCATGGCACCAAACAAACCATTCCACATTAGACAGAGGTTCACCTACACATCTGTCAATGTGGACTATTGCAGTCGCTGCTCCGGATGTGGCCTCCTCTACATCGGTGAGACCAAGCAGAGGCTCGGAGACCGCTTTGTAGAGCACCTGCACTCTGTTTGCGACAAACGACAACACCTTCCAGTCACGAACCATTTCAACTCCCCCTCCCTCTCCCTGGGTGACATGTCCATGCTGGGCCTCCTCTAGTGTCACAAAGACGCCACCCGCAAACTGGAGAAGCAGCACCTCATATTCCACCTTGGGAGCCTACAGCCCAATGGCCTAAATGTGGATTTTACCAGTTTCAAAATCTCCCCACTCCCGGCCTCATCCTATGGCCAACCCTCCCTCTCATCCCACCTCCTTGACCTGACACAACCTGTCCATCTTCTCTCCCACCTATCCACCCCTCCCACCTCACTGACTAATCCCCACCACTGCCTACCTGCACTCACCCATCAGCATCCCACCTACCATCACCAGCCCCACACCTCCTCTCTATTTATTTCTTAGCTCCTTCCCCCACCCAATTTCTGAAAAAGGGTCTTGACCCGAAACGTCAACTTTACTGCTCGTCTGATGCTGCCTGGCCTGCTGTGTTCCTCCAGTTCCACACAGTGTTATCTCTGACTCCAGCATCTGCAGTTCTTACTGTCTCTGAGAATAGCGTTATTCCTTTTTCATACATTGATTCACAACTAATAATATTAAATCTAATTCCATTTCATTAATTAACAGCAAGGTGAAATTCTGAGCAAAGAGCTCCAAGGAGTCCAAAATTCCAAAAGGCAAGTTGAATTAGTTATTAAATTATCCGGGCACCTAATGAGTATGAGTTGATGAGAGAGAATTCAGGGGAGAAAAAAAGCTGACCTGCTGGTACAAAAGGAAACAAGCACACTGAGAACTGATGAACTAAAGGATAGGCTCAATCAGTTCACTGCCTCTGATCTGCATGAGCTGCATCAAATGTAAGTTTTCAACAGAAAAGAATTCAACAGAGTAAATTGCAAATGGATATAATATAAGACAAAAAAGCATACTTGTTTTCTATAAGATTGTGTAATATTCATACTTTGGAAGTTTGTGAAAAGTTTAAAATAACCCCACCCTCAACCAATTAGCAAATTGAAACCAAGTTCTAAGGGAGGGTCACTCAGAGACAGTAAGAATTGCAGATGCTGTAGTCAGAGATGACAAAGTGTGGAGCTGGAGGAACACAGCAGGTCAGGCAGCATCAGAGGAGCAGGAAAGTTTACGTTTCGGGTTGAGACCCTTCTGCCTGGCCTGCTGTGTTCCTCCAGCTCCACACCATGTTATCTCTAGGGGAGGCCCAAAGTTAAGAGATCATATAAATTAATAGACACCTATTCTAGATGCACATAAGGACAGATAACCAAAGGATGATTGTGGATCCTTGCCCTTTCTCCTTACTGCAATATATAAAAAGCAGGGTTTAAAAGTGAACTTCAACCCTGGTCTGAGTGTTAGTGGCTTAACGCCCTAGTACGTGGACTTGGTAACTGTGAAGGTCACAGCTTTGAGAGCAGCCATTCAATATCTCTACAAAGGTAAAGAAAGGGAAAAAAGCCTCTCTCATTCTGAAAGTCACCAGACAGTCACTGCCAAAAGAATGCAGGATAAAACTACCAACCCATCAAAACTCAGTTATTCCCCTGTATAATGGTCATAACATTTACTATCCTCTCTTCACCAATGACACAGTGACTGACCTGTGCACTTTTTTTTTGTAACTTTTATCTTAAATTGGCTTCTTTAAAAGCATAAGTTAATTTGATCTGGGAGTAAAGTATCCATAAGGGAAGGTATCCTTTCTGAATTAACATTGCTGTGACCAACCAGAGCTTAGATCGAATAAAGAAGGGGAGCCAATTCATCCACCATCACCTGGGAGCTTGATGGTTTGGTGTATCCTCTCTGGAACTGTAACTATCTGGGGGAATCTTGCTTTGGATTGGTCACAACTGTAGGGTTGGTAATACTGATGTGCGTGTTTACATATGAGTGAATTTCCACATTTCTGTCACAGCTATGGAGAACACCAAAGAAATTTCGCCCCATAATAATAGGGTTATTATTAATAAAATAGATAATTCAGTGCTACAAACTACTTTACTGGAAGTCACTACCCTCCTCTCAAATAAGCAATATTTCTGGATCCACTCTAGCTATTAAAAAAAAACTTTTTAGAAGCTTCTGAAAGAAGAGGAATTTTTTTATTCATTTGTGGGATGTGGGCATCGCTGGCTGGCCAGCATTTCTTGCTCATCCCTAGTTGCCCTTGAGAAGTTGTTGGTGAGCTGCTTTCTTGAACCGCTGCAGCCCTCCTGCTATTGGTTGACCCACAATGCTATTAGGGAGGGAATTCCAGGATTTTGACCCAGCGACACTGAGGGAATGGTGATATATTTCCAAGTCAGCATGGTGAGTGGCTTGGAGGGAGGGGAACTTGGAGGTGGTGGTGTTTCCACCAATTGTCTGCTACTCTTGTCCTTCTAGATGGAAGTGGTCATGGGTGTGGAAGATGTTGTCTGAGGATCTTTGGTGGATTTCTGCAGTGCATCTTGTAGATAGTACACACTGCTGCTATGGAGTATCGGTGGTGGAGGGAGTGAATGCTTGTGGATGTAGTGCCAATCAAGCAGGCTGCTTTGTCCTGGATGTTATCAAGCTTCTTGAATGTTGTTGGGGTTGCAATCATCCAGGCAAGTGGGCAGTATTCCATCACACTCCTGACTTGTGCCTTGTAGATGGTGGATAGGCTTTGAGGAGTCAGGAGGTGAGTTACTTGCCGCAGTATTACTAGCCTCTGACCTGCTCATGTAGTCACTGATAGCGATTGGTAGTGTGGGATTTAGTGATGGTAACACCATTGAATGTCAAGGGGTGGTGTTAGATTGTCTCTTATTGGTGATGGGCATAGCCTGGCATTTGTGTGGCGCAAATGTCATTTGCCACTTGTCAACCAGAGCCTGGATATTGTCCAGATCTTGTTGCATTTGAACACGGATGGCTTCAGTATCTGAGGAGTCATGAATGGTGCTGAACATTGTGCAATCATTGGCGAACATCCCCACCTCTAACCTTATGATGGAGGGAAGGTTATTGATGAAGCAGCTGAAGATGGTTGGGCCAAGGACACTACCCTGAGGAACTCCTGCAGAGATGTCCTAGAGCTGAGATGATTGATCTCCAACAACTATGACCGTCTTCCTATGTGTCAGGTATGACTCCAACCACCGGAGAGTTTGCCCCCTGATACCCATTGATTCCAGTTTTGCTAGGACTCCTTGATGCCACACTCGGTGGAATGCAGGTTGGATGTCAAGGGCTGTCACTCTCACCTCACCTCTGGAACTCAGCTCTTTTGTCCATGTTTGAACCAAGGCTGTAATGAGGTCAGGAGCTGAGTGGCCCTGGTGGAACACAAACTGGACATCACTGAGCAGTTATTGCTGAGCAGGTGCTGCTTGATAGCACTGTTGATGACACCTTCCATCACTTTACTGATGATTGAGAGTCGACTGATGGGGCAGTAATTGGCTGGGTTGGATTTGACCTACTTTTTGTGCACAGGACATACTTGCGCAATTTTTCTCATTGCCGGGTAGATACTAGTGTTGTAACTGTACAGGAACAACTTGGCTAGGGGAGTGGCAAGTTCTGAAGCACAAGTCTTCAGTACTATTGCAGAATGTGCAGTAGAAAGTAAATTGGCTAGTTAGCTGTGATTAGAAGGTGTGATAGATTCAAATAGTTCATTGGATCTTTGCCTGATTGACTTACAGAGAAGAATTTTTTTTCTCAAATCATCCACAAGTTACTTTCTCTCTTTTTTGTGTTTCAGGAAGTTACAGGGAATATAGGCAGATAAATGGTGCATATAGTACACTAAATTTGAACAGACCAGGTCTGAGCTGCCTGATAATCTTCTCTGACTTTTAATATGTGTTGGAATACATGTTAATATTCGGCAATCAAAGCAAGAAATTGATTAATAAATCAAATTGACACAGGTTATTTTTAAGAGATCATTTTCAAAAACAGAATAGTATTTAAATATTGCTGATAAATGTTAAAAGTTCTTTAATGATTCCACAGTGAAAATTCAGAAGGAGTTATTTTTGTTTAGCAAAGACTGCAGAATTGCTGTATAGCTTCAAAAATAATTAGGAAGAATTACTGTGAAGTTATCAAAGTAGCCCCTGTAGGATAATTCTGACCTACAGCTACTAAAGAAAATCCAATAGGTAACTAGAAAGGACCGTTGTAGATAAGGCCATGTCAGTGATATGACCAATAATTCGCATCTCCTTCTTTAGATGGGTCCCCTAATGATCCTACGTTTACCAGTAGAGCCTTTAGAAATGCAACAATGCCCTTTAATCTAAAAATGTAGTACCCAAAGATCCTAAGACAAAATCAGACATGATGAGATATTATTTTAATAAAGTTAGAATTCCAGAATTAAACCATTTGAGTTTTGAATATAGTTCCTTTTGATAAATTAATCACCGATAAACAAGTTTTAGGGCAGATTTTCATCATTGAGGGATAAATTGAAAATACTATTGATCAGGGATACAAGGGAGTGAACAAATTTTCTCAGCAGCAGTGTTTCTAGAATAAAAAGGTGGGTTTGTAGGCATGGCCAAAAAAATGTTTCAGGTACAAACCTGCTATTCCGGCAAATGCATCAAAAGTTTGCCTGCACCATTGAAATAATTAGCTTACAGTCGGATTGTTTCCAATTTATTTTGGTTTTAAAAGCTAGCTTTGTCCCTAAATGACTTTTGTAAATTGGAACTTTTTGATGAAGTAATATAGTTGAGATAGAAAACCTCATTGCATGTTTTGAACTTGATTTTAATATTGGATTGTAAGTTACAGATGCAGATTTAGAAATGGCTATCTAACAGGCATAAAATACCACGTATAAATTATTTCCAGCCCTAAGTATATGTTTGGATACCTGCATATTGTTGGATTTGAATTATTCATTCCCTGAAAGATTTAATAATGCCTTTTTGGGGCCTCAAAGTTTAAGACTGGTATTGAATTTTCTAAGGATGTTCTTTTTTACTAATGTATTCAATTATTCAGTGTGTTGAAATCCATTAGTCGTTAGCCTTGATCACTGGAATTTGTGACCTAAGCATCGTGCTTTTTTTTTTGACTGCAGATGACCCAACAGTCCAGGAAATGAACTTACCTTTGCAGACAGGAGAGATGATCATTATTGTGACTGTCTTGATCATGTGGGCAGGTGAGTAGCCCCTATTTTTGGCAGTTATCTTTCCGCCAACTAAGTTACTTATTCATGCATAGTTTGTTTTTGTTGATTTATTTAAACCAAAATTAATGACTGTTGACTATAGCTGGCATTGCCCTTTCATTCTGAGCAATACTGGTTTTCATCGTTTGGTTTTGCAGGATCGGTAGAATTACTGCATGACTCGGTTCAAAAATAACTTGGAAGAATTATTATGAAGTCATCAAAGTAGACCCAGTAGGATAATTCTGGCCCACAGCTAATTAAAAAAAAAACACTAATGGGTAACTAGAGAGGACCATTGTGGATAAAGGCATATTTGTGATAAAACTAACAATTAGCACCTTCTTCCTTATATAGCTCCTCTGATGGTCCAATGTTTACCAGCGTAGCCTTGGAAATGCACAACGCCCAGTCATCCTTTACTGTTCCCACTGCTCTCTTTGCTGAGGCTAAACTTTATGCATTTCCTACCTTCTAGATATGACCTTGTAGTCCCTAATTCTGGATCTGTTCATTCTTTGACGTACTAATTTATTCTATATAATGTGTGGCAAATTGAGCAAAACCCTCAGTGGAACCATTAACTGGAAAAAACTAATTTTTGTACTGAACTTAAAAACATGAAGAATATACACTCAACAATGTATTAGCTCACCAACATTCTACCATAACATGTAGTTTAGGTTTCATTGAATGAAATCATGGTGCTTTGATGTGAAAAATGATGAGATTTGAGTTCACCAAAGTAAGTTATTTTCACAATGTTCTTTAATGGATTAGTTATGAAACTTCTTAATATTCTGATTAAATGTATGATATTGTTTGTTGTCAATGATAAGATCATTTAACTATGGTCAGAGAATGGCTACACTCATATTAACAGGAACAGGTTTGAAATAATGTTGTAATTGAAAAGTCCATTGCTACTAACTCGAATAATGAATGAGAAGACAATGTTAACTGATGTTTTTCTGAAATCAGTTCTGGGTTTATGAGACAAGGAGCAAAGGTCCCACCCACATTTGAAGAACCAGTGGGAGCCCCAGAATGCTTTTCTCTGAGACATGCAACTTCATTTAATTCAAATTGGGCATTTGCTGGACAGCAAATGACCACCCATGCAATTAAGGCCCAAGCAGGGTAATAATTTTGCCCTAATCAGAGCCCATAACTCTGGTACCATCAGAACCACTAGGGATAAAGGCCAGCGATATACAGTGAGAGCCACCTTGTGGGTTGCCAGTGGACCCACAGAAAGAGGAAATTGTGGGCAGGGTGGGGTTCACAGGGAGGCAATTTGCCAGACCAATAAAATGGGGTTCAACACCAAGGCAAGGGGAGTGACTTTCTGTGCCTCCCTTCCTTCCCAACACTCTTCTGAATGCTGGTTCCTTTGGTTGGCCAGTTAGGCTATTAGATAGCCTCTCCAAATAGCAAGTACCTTACCTGCCACTGGGTGAGTTATCAGCAGGGCAGGCCAGTTAAACTGTTAATTGGCCCTTAAGTGACATCCCTGAACTTGATCAAAGTGAAGATGGGAGAACTACAGGGTCTCCAACTCACTTTATCACATGGTCACTCCCATCCCCATCTCCAACTCACTTCAAGAGGGAACATTAACTTAGATCCTAGCACAGTAGAATTATGATGATGAGGCTTGAGCATGAAAATGATTTGAACCTTTCTAGATTCAACAGGTAGCGCAACATTCTTAAAATCCATATTGTGCAGAAGTTAAAAATTATCCCTGCATTTCAGGTTACAACAGATTGCACATACAGTTTCTTTAGCTTGTATCATAAAGAAGCAATCTTTGCACATTCAGTGACAATCCCACTACATATTTGATTGAATATTACCAGGAAGAGTGCTGGGGAGAATGTGTGGATTTGGCGAAATCCACAGTGTCTGACAATGAGAGGGTCTAATTTTTTAAAATCTGATTCAATCTTGCAACCAGCAGTTTACCGGATTGAGTGCCAGATCAATGTTCAGGAGCACATTTGACAACAGAATGCTGTAGCAGTCAGAGACACTAATGGATGAATTCTGGCATCCAGTGAAGGCTGAAGACTCTGTGCTTTGATCGGAGTTGAGTAAGAAGCAAAATTACTGAGGCTACCATTGAGAATGAAGGCACTGGGGGCATCATGGATGGAGGAGGTCAAGGTTTCTTTGTCAGGAAAATGGCTAGGAAATTTTCTTCCATACCCATGAGCAGCTGATCTCAAATAATTACCAGCAGCACAACACCTTTAGCCTCAGATCTGTCTCCCCTTTACTTCCAGCGATACAAATCATATCAACAAGCCATGGTTTTTAGATGTTAAGTAGGCCTCACCTGCATTTGAAGGAGCCTGATCAAAAGCCTGATTTGTGTTTGTCATCCACAGCAAGTTAAAATCAGGGTGATAGTGTCCATAGGAATTCTTATCTCTTGACAAAGTGCACATTATAGGGAGAAGCCTGGTCCAACATCACTCTAAGCCTTTCAGAGAAATATTGTAGAGGCATTAAGTGGTTTAGTTCTTATTCATAATCCTCACAGGGAAATATGTTGAGTTTCCATGTCAAAGAAAACATTCTTGGGAATGGTTGTGTGAGATAAGAAAATTAGAACTTTACCTGAAAACAGCAAATACCTGTGAGTCGATTGTTTGAGGCTTTCAATTGTGCAGAAAAATGGAAGGCAAAACTTTCCACTTCTGACACTGGTTATAGTTATTACTGCCTGATACCTGCAGAGAGATGTGCATTTTAATGCAAACCTCACAGTATTCAGTCATGTTAGACTCTAAGGAGGAGAAGTGTATTTGCATAGGACCAATTTGCTTGGTGCCTAGCAGATTCCATGGATTCTCTGGGGCAAACACCACTAGGGAGTGTACCTGCATGAGCTATATGTCCCTCTTTACTGATATCAATAAGAAATAATTCAAAGGCCTGTTGCACCATATGCCCTGGGGAAAATCTACCTAAATCTGTGTCACATTACTTGAAGCACTGTTGCAAAATATCTCTCCCTAAACAGTATTTGATGTTATCCTTTAAAATATATGATGGCAGAACTAGTTATGTCACTTTTTTGTCTCCATTGCTGCTTTTAATTTTTCATCACCAAACATTTTATTTAATCGATCACCATGTGGATAATTTAACTCTTCCAATAAATGGGTCAGAATACTACTGCCACAAAAATACTGGAGGTTATTTTTACGTGGGCAGTGTAACTAGCCACTGGAGGCACAGATGAACAGATGGACTGAACATGTGTGAATTTTTAGGTTTAGATTATTTGCATGTTTCAGAAGCTGTTTTAGAAGAGTCTTACTCCTTGCTTGGCCTGGCATGTAGAAAAAATAACATCCAGAAGATCATAGAATCCATATAGTGTGGAAACAGGCCCTTCGGCCCAACAAGTTCACACCGACCCTCAGAGCATCCTGCCCAGACCCATCCCCCTATAACCCACCTAATTTACATATCCCTGAACACTACGGGAAATTTAGCATGGCCAATCCACCCAGTCTGCACATCTTTGGACTGTGGAAGGAAACCGGAGCACTCGGAGGAAACCCATGCAGACACGGGGAGAATGTGCAAACTCCACACAGACAATTGCCTTCGGGTGGAATCAAACCCGGGTCCCTGGCGCTGTGAGGCAGCAGTGCTAACCACTGAGCCACTGTGCCACCCTTTTAAGCAAAAGATCTCCATGATGATCCCTAAAACCACTGTAGGGAGAAAATTAGAAACTTGCAGGCCTCTTTGACCTTCCATTAGGAGAGTTCTAGATGTTTGGACTAATACTTAGTTTTTGTTCTCTCTCTGTTACCTCTGGTGCCATGCACCATTTTAGAATTTAGAATTAGGTTTATTGTCATGCGTACTCAAGCACAGAAGTACAGGAGTACAGTGAAAAGTTTACAATGTCCAACAAAGCAGTTAGGTACAAATCTTAGATACAAAATAGAGAGATTAAAAAAAAGTTCCATTACCTTACAGTTATTCATTATATAATTTAGACAAATAAGAACTAAAGTTAAAATGATAAACATCGCAGTCTTCCAATCAAGGGCCTGCAGTAGATCAATGCAGGAGGCTTCCACACATGGTCTGATCAGGCTCATAAGCTGCTGACTGCCCACACCGGTCCCCAGTCCAACAACCGTCCCCGCTCAACTCGGGCCTCCAGTCAGCTGGCCATCCCCACTCCACTCAGGGCACGCTGGTTGTCTATCCCTAAGCCCGCTCAATTTCACTTATGTATCATCACCAACTTCACCCCATCCTCAATTCATCTGTTGGTGAAACCTTCATTCATGCCATTGTTACCTCTAGACTAGACTATATCAACATACTGCTGGTAGTTCTCCCACATCTTACCCTTTGTGTAAACACAAGGTCATCAATTACTTTATCACTCATCCTTATTCCTACCAAGTCCCATTTAGCTATTATCACTTCATTTCATTAGGTTCTAGTTGAGAAATAGCTTCCTTTTAAAATCCTTGTCCTTGTTTCAAATCCTTCCCTGACCATACTCTCCCTTGTATCTGTAAACTTCTTGAATTCCACAATTCTGTGGGATTTTTGAACACTTACAGTCCCCAGTTTTAATCACTCTACCATTGGTGGCTGTGCCTTCTGTTGCTTCGGCCTTAAACACAGGAATTTCCCCCTTATACACCTCTGCCTCACTACCTTATATCCCCTTTTAAGACATTCTTTAAACGTACTTTAACCTAGCTTTTGACAACCTGACCTGCCATCTCTTTATGTGCCTGGGTGTCAGATTTTGCCATTAGAAGTTTTATTATATTAAAGATGTTATAAAAATATAAATTGATTATAACTTTATGGGCATCCCTCAAAATTGCTAGCTCACCAATGAACCACATAATCTAAACCTAAAAATTCACAAATGTTCAGTCCATCTGTTCAGCTGTGCCTCCAGTGGAAAATGGCAGGGGCTGGGACACTTATTCCATTTCACTTACTTATGTGAACACTTTCTCTGCACAAAGGATGCCCAGGTAATCATTAGCCAGTTTTAAGTAAAGAAATAGTTGTGTTTAAATAACACCTTTCACAACCTCTGGATGCCCAAAACTGTTTTACAGCCAATGAATTGCAAAGGGATCCACAATAAAACTCACAATTCTCTGCTGTTTTTACCGCAGGGATTAAGAATTCCTCAGATAGTACAACAAAACCAAATTTATTTTGTGACAACAACGTGCAGGGCTGGATGAACACAGCAGGCCAAGCAGCATCATAGGAGCAGAGAGGCTGACGTTTTGGGCCTAGACCCTTCATGAGAAAAGGGGGAGGGGAAGGGGGTT